>NC_083777.1:7920000-8590000 GCF_963514075.1 Conger conger
TAATGCAATGCAGACTATAGTTGAGTTGGTAAGTGATTTCCTTTTTGATATGCGCCGTGCTGCTGAATTAAAGCCTAGAGCCATTTGCTTAATGATCAAAGCATTAGTTGATTCATTGGAGTGATTTTGTATGTTAGTTTGTACAGCCCTAGTATAATATCCAAGGCGTGAAATAACCCAAGGCCAGGAAGAGAAATTTCAAGAACAGCATTAGTGTTCGGTAGACTATCCAAAAAAGTTTGAGCAACACATTAATTTATGGTCGGAGGCCAGCTGAATTGGGTATCAGAAAGAGAGGGTGTTATAGAGTAATTAAAGACAGTTGATCAGCATCCATCCTAGATTCTTAAAAGAACAAGATACATGACTGCAAACAAGTTATACAAGCCATGAGCACCATTGACCTAGAGAGTGGGTGTATGTATACAAAAAAAAAAGAAGTGGACCCATAACTGAGCCTTGGGGCACTCCTAATGAGCAGATAGAGATAAGCTGTGAAAGCCCACGGCTGGAGTAGGTTTAGTAAGGTAAGAGGGTAAACAAGCGTAAAACAACTGCAAGGGATTTCACAAAATAGAACAAAGAATTGAGTGATCCACAGTATCAGAGACCGCAGGTTTATCCAGCTCAGTGAGTGGGTGTGTGCATTCTTGTGTAAGTGTGTGTGTGTGTGTGTGTGTGTGTGTGCGCGCGCGCACGCAGGAGAGTTGGCCCAGTACCCTCCTCCCTGACTCGGTGTGTCTGTGTGTCGCTGTGTTTCTGTGTGTCTGTGTGTGTGTGTGTCTGTGTTTGTGTGTCTGTGTGTCTGTGTGTGTGTGTGTGTGTGTGTGTGTGTCTCTTGGTGCGTCTGTCTCTGTTTGTGTATGTCTGCGTGCATATGTGTGTGTATGTGTGTGTGTCTGTCTCTCCGTGTGCGTCTGTGTGTGTGTATGTGTGTGTGTGTGTGTGTCTGTCTGTGTGTGTGTGTGTGTGTGTGTATGTTTGTGTGTGTGTCTGTCTGTTCTGTGTGTGTGTGTGTGTTTGTGTGTGTGTCTGTGTGTGTGTGTGTTTGTGTTTGTGCGTGCGTGTGTCTGTCTCTCGGTGCGTGCGTCTCTGTGTGTGACTGTATTTGTCCTTGTTTCTCTCCTTCTGCTTCCCCCATAATGCCCTTGGCAAGGAGTGGAACAACTAGTGCATTACTTCTGCGATAAAGCGTGGTACGGTACTCTTTTAGACTCTCTAACGTTCTCGCCCCCTCCCGCACGATGATGCATGTGCTGTCCACTGCCTGCTGCATGGCCTGTGTGTGTGTGTGTGTGTGTGTGTGTGTGTGTGTGTCACTGCCACTGCATGGGCAGTGTGCTTTGTGCTTTTTTTGCCTTCTGACACACACCTGAACCCGTTGCGGTCCTCTTGTGTTCAGGTACAGTGTGTCCTGTTCAGGTACAGTGTGTCGTGTCAAATGGCTTCTGTCGGTTCTTTCTTTCTTTTGAGCTGCTTTTTCTTCCACTTCTTTTCTTCAGTTGCTGACACCTTTACGACTGCAGCCCGGGTGTACTCTTCATCCTTTGTTTTTCTTGTTGCTCTTTATTGCATCTCTTCAGCACTCTCTGTCTTTCACTCTCTCCCTTTCACTCTCTCTCTCTCTGTGATTTACAGTGGATGCACACACACTGCTTGTAAGTGCAGTTCTACCCATCAAGAAAGGGAACGCCTTGTACTCCGGTTGAATCTCTGTGTTTACTTGCTCCGTGTCCTCGGTGCAGTGTTCTGCGTCCGTTCACACGACAAAAACTCCGCCGTCGCCTTGCTCATCCATTATATTCCGTCAATTTTACAGCTCGCTTTGCCATATGAATTTAATTTAAATTGAACCCCGGCTAAGCGTCTGCCTAAACACCAATTAAATTGGTAATGAACACTAACTGCGAGCTCTGTCTTTGGAAATTTCCAAACGCCGTAATGAAGGTGATCTCTGAAGAACTGAAGATAATTTCTCTGGCTGGATCGCAGCCGTCCCCGCTAAGCGCACGTCACACGGCGCTGAAAACGCGGATCGTTTTTCCAGCAGAAGGCAGAGTAAGACGTGGTTAGTGACCCACGGCGCGATGACTGTGTTTGTTCCGGCTCTTTTCGGGAGCTACGCGCTGAAGCTGGCCCGGTCCGCGGGAGAGCGGCTCATCTCTCCCCGGGGGGGGGGAGATATTGAGATATTCCCCGCAGATTCATCACGGCTCACCATCAAAGGAGTTTTTGTGGGTTTTTTTTTATCGTTTTGTCAGCATCACAGTTATTATTTATAATGCCGTGTGCATCATCCCGGTTGCTTTTGGATGTCGGTTGTGGTGAAGTTCTCCTGTGATGTAAATAGCGCGGTAGGAGAACAGGGAAAGGAGGAGCGCTTGGGCGTGGAGAGCGGAGAGGTGCTATTCGGTCGCCCTGTAGACCGTCCGCGTCATGAGGACACCCATGAGGGGGAGGGGCCGGGGGGCCGAGTGGCTGGAGACGCCCGCGGGCCGAGATGACCTCTCCTCTGAACCGCCGACTTCCGGAACCTTCCCCAGGTCTCCTCGGCGACCGTGGCCTCATTCCTCGAAAGCGGCATCAATTATTTACGAAAACCCATCAGGGCCCCGGCTCCCAGCCCCGGACCTCCTCGACCCCGCTCCAGTCTGCTCTCCTGGAAGACCCAGAGAGGAACCGCAGGGCACAGAAGCCCCGGCTCGGTCCCCCGCCTCCTCTCCCGAACTGTTGCTGGAAAGACCGGGCTCGTCGCAGGAGGTCGTTGCAGTTGCGGTGCTCGCCAGTAGGTGGAGCTGTGGGCCAGGGAAGCTCGAGCTTGTTCAGCAGCAGGTGGCTGTGCGTTGGGTTTAACCATACTTTTAACGTGTGCTCCCAGAATCCCCTGGGGTAGAGTTCGCCGTAACGCGCCCCTGTCTGTTTTCAAACTCAACATTCTGCTCGGTAACTGGGGCTCAAAGCCAATCAGAACGAAGATTTGACTGAATTGAAGACTGGGGCGAATGAGTAAACGGAAATGTCAACCTCTTTCATCCGTTATCTGGAGCTCTGAGCGTTCGGTCCAAACGGCAGTTTGGCGATAAAGCCGTCGTTCTTAATGAGCACTCCGTGACCTGTTCAGCTGACCTCTAATCACCCGAGGTACCACAACAGAACAGAACGCAGGGCCCAGCCTGGCTCTGCTCCACCGGCTGCTCTCCAGCAATACCCTCTCCGCTCCTACAGGGGGCACTACCCTACCTCCTCACAGATCCAGAGTCATCTGCTGGGAGTATTACCACTGAAGTGTCCCACATCAGCGCGACGGGCAGAACCCGGTCCCTGTGTGTCCCTGTGGACCGAACGGCTCTCCAGTCCCCCTGAACCCATCCATCAGGGGTGACCTTTCGGTAATTGGTCCGCGGTCTCAGGGGCTTGGCATGGACGGGTTCATCAAGTCGATGTCAACCCGCGGTGTCCTCTGCCCCTCAGTGAACTATGGTCGACTGGAGATTGTGCTGCCAGGACCCACCCCTTATGAGCTTCAAATCCCTGCCTTTCCTTCGGTAGCAGCACAGGCAGAGGAACTGCCACCCCTGCAGCACCGTGTGTTAGTGTTACTGAACACTGCTCTGTGTGTTAATGAAGTTACTGAACACTGCTGCTCTGTGTGTTAGTGAGGAGTTACTGAACACTGCTCTGTGTGTTAATGAAGTTACTGAACACTGCTGCTCTGTGTTAATGAGGAGTTACTGAACACTGTTCTGTGTGTTAATGAAGTTACTGAACACTGCTGCTCTGTGTGTTAGTGAGGAGTTACTGAACACTGATCTGTGTGATAATGAAGTTACTGAACACTGCTTCTCTGTGTGTTAGTGAGGAGTTACTGAACACTGATCTGTGTGATAATGAAGTTACTGAACACTGCTGCTCTGTGTGTTAGTGAGGAGTTACTTAACACTGTTCTGTGTGTTAATGAAGTTACTGAACACTGCTGCTCTGTGTTAATGAGGAGTTACTGAACACTGATCTGTGTGATAATGAAGTTACTGAACACTGCTGCTCTGTGTGTTAGTGAGGAGTTACTGAACACTGATCTATGTGATAATGAAGATGCAGTTCTCTGTCTTAATGAGGAGTGACAGAACACAGCAGCTGTGTGTGTTCATAAAGGAGTTACTGAACACTGTTCAGTTGTTTTGCTCTGTGTTAATTATTTACTCAACACTGCAAGTTTCTGTGGTAATGAGTTATTGAACATTGCAGTTCTGTGTGGTAGTGATGGCAGGTATGTGTTGAGTTTGTGAACACTGCTGATCTGTGTGTTAAGGAGGAGATCTGTGTTGATGGGTTACTTAACACGGCAGTTTTGTGTGTTAGTGAGGAGTTACTGGACATTGCAGCCGCATGTTAAGAAGAAGTTACTGAACACTTCAGCTCTGTGTTTTAATAATGTGTTACTGAACACTGCTCTGTGTGTTAAGGCAGAGTTATCAAACACTGCTCCTCTTTGTGTGAACGTGGAGATACTGAACACTGCAGCTCTGTGTGTTAATGAGCAACTGAGCATGGCTATTAGACTACACATAAAGGAAATTAATCTCTTGGAAATATATGTAATGAAGATAATGCGAGAGCATGCTATATATAGATATATAAACCATAAAAGGCCGTATATTCACAGTATGCTGCAGTGTCCATGTTGAATTCTGGGTAATGGTTGTGTATGTGGCTGACACGGTGCAGACCTGCAGGTGAGGATGTGAATGATGAGGGTCGTTGAGTAATTACTTTTTCTTTCTTCCACTTCAGCCTCAAATACTACAGCCTTCCAAGCACTGCCTCAGCGATCCCCACTCCCCGCAAAGACTAGCAAACTCAGCCCCGTCCGAGGACCGCTGTGAGCCCGCCCCCGTCGCCCGCGGCAACGCCCCGCCCCGCCGCCGGTCACGCCCCTCCCCCAGGCGCGACGCGTCCCCAGCCGTCCGGCCGGAAGCCCGGGAGCCGAACCCGCCGCACGGCGAACCTGGGGGCCCCGCTGGAGCCTCAGGGGCCCGGCTCTCCCTCCCCGCGCCCCACGGCGCTTCACCAGAGCGGGGCCCCCCCCCCCGCTGCCGCCCCGCCCCGTGTCCTGCGCACCCCCCGCCTGAACCGAAGGGCTCCTTTCCCCGCCCCGCCACCAGAGGGAGCCATAGCAGCCCAGGGCAGGCTGGAGGGTAGGGGTGAGCCTGGGCTTAGTGGCTCTGTCCCAGCGCCTAAAACTATGCCCCCTCCCTCCAGGGGCCTGCCCTGCTTCAGCCCCTCCCTGCCCAGAGCCCGATTCGGACACGCACCTCAGCTCACGCACGCAGAAGGGTCCGGAGAATCCCAGTGCAGCCTGCCCAGCACCAGAGGTTTAGTCGCGCAAACCTACTCCCGTCTTCCCACGCCAAAGATCCCCTGACACACAAACAGACATACACACGCACACACGCCCGCACACACGCACACACACACACACACACCCACACACCCACACGCACGCACGCACACACACACACACACACACACACACGCACACACACACACACACACACACACACACGCACACTATCAGGTGGGTTGCAGAAGCATGTGTGGTTACCGGACACAGCCAACCAGCAGCAGATGTGTGTATCTTTCAGGATAAATACAGTACGGTTTAACCCTTTTAAATACAGGTGAACTGTGTGGTTTAACCCTGTTTCAGTTTATATACACGTGAACAGTGTGGTTTCAACCCTGTTCATAGTGTAGTTTACATACATATTAACTGTGCCATTCAACACCGTTTCAGTTTAAATACAGCTGAGTAGTACAGTTTAACAGTGCTTTAGTTTAAATACAGCTAAGCAGTAAAGTTTAACACGGAGCTTTAGTTGAAATACATTTGAGCAGTGCAATTTAATCCGGCTTCAGTGTAAATCCCAGAATGCACTTAATTCACTTTACAGCCAGATCTTAGCCCTGTCAATCACCGGCTGCGTATCCTCCCTGTAGATGTCCGTTTGAGAAGCAACTCTAACCCTCCTGCAAACACAGGAACTGTAAGACGTTTCATTTACTCCAGAAGAGAAAGCTGGTTCTTTAACTCTTCCTGAGACCGACTGCTGTTTGGGAGAATTGACTGGATAGCGCTGTTGGTATCATGAGGGGATTTAAAGTGGTGATTTAAAGAGCTCTCAGCGAGACTTTTGATTTGCACACAAATGAGTCTTTAATCCAAGGCCGCGGAGAGAAAAGGCACTCCCCCCGGGCTCTGTCGCCGTACAGTCAGACCTGGCAGCCAGTCTCTGGCCCTGTTGTAATGTGTCCCACCTGGCAACCCAGCTGTTGGAGTCCTGACAAACACTACAGACTCCCCCCTGACAAGTGAGCGAGAGACTCTCTCCCTCCCTCGCTCAGCGGGCGGGACTTCCTGTTCCTCTGTGTTACGAGGCCAGATGCCCTATAAAACACACCTGCCCGCGGTGTAGGGTCAGTATTTCCCCCTCTCAACCCACCTTCATCCATCACACCTGATAAACAAGCTGTCAATAGTGAATAATACACTGACAGGTAGTGCAGATGATGTACCTCTACTCTCTCCTGTAGCCTTCCCCTTCTTTGCTCGGTAGAGTTTGTAAATAAGTTAACATTCAGAGTAAAAATATATGTCATTGTTAAAAATAATATGCCTAATGTAAAAAGATAAAACACTGTTAAATAGCTTGTTGGTTTTCAGCACAGCACGCAGTAAATACTGGAGAAACAGCATATCTGTTCTCCTGCGGGATCGTTTAAGATCTTTAAATCATCAATTTTCCCAGGGTGTGAACAACAGAGAACATTTATCTGCGACTTCAGATAAGTGGATACGGGCAAAGGCACAAAGTTGTACTGTAATGTAAAATAATTCTACCGCTCACTAGCATAGAAGCCCTAATTGGTATTGACATTATTCGGCTAATTAATTGTACTTGTACTGAATTGTACAGTGATCGGTAAAGTAATTTTTTTGCCCTCTTGAAAATGTGAAAACGTAATTTTGACTCTATTACAAACCGGGAAAAATGTCTGCTGCCTTCCTGCATCGTGTCATTTGCATCATGTCAGACAACAGCTGTCTGCTGATGCTGGTAAATATTTAGCTTTGGCGTGTAACTCCGTACCAGAAGTCAGCGGTTATTTCCGTGTATGGGTAATAGCAAGCGCGCGGGTATTCAGGCGCAAAATATTTTGAAAGTAATGCGTGTCAGAAGGTGTGAGAATTTGACACCCGTAGCAGTAAAATAATTGTGTAAAAGCCTGACATTTATCCTTTAAGGGGTGTCGGGTGGCAGCTCTCCCGGCTGACAGGCAGTGGTAGTGTTCCAGAGCTCTCCGTCACGGACGCGGGGCGTTGGGAGTCCCGGCACGTTTAGGGGTGATTTCGCTCTCTTTGATCCCCCTGTTTGAAGGCCGTGGCGGGGAGAGGCAGCAGCTCACGTCCCCCTCTCTCTCTCTCAGAACGGCGTCTGGAAGGCTCCCTCTCCCGTGTGGGCGTACGGCCTCCCTCGCCGTGCTTTAAAAGCCCTCGCTCGCCCCGGGTCAGCGACCCCCGCACACGTCCCCGTGCGCTCTGTGCTGTCTGCCTGTCGCTGTAGAACAACCTGCTGTGCAGTGCCTGCTGGGATACGTCTGTCCTCCAGGGGAGCGGGGAACTGGTTACTCACCTCTCCATGGTCTCTGCCTGTCACTCTAGAATAGCGTAGCGCTCTGTGTGGGGTCTGCTGGGATACGTCTGTCCTCCAGGGGAGCGGGGAACAGGTACTCCCTACTCGGTGGTCTATGCCTGTCACTCTAGAATAGCGTAGCGCTCTGTGTGTGGGGTCTGGTGTAGCCCTGCTGTGCAGTGCCTGTTGGGATACCTCTATCCTCCAGGAGAGCGGGGAACAGGTACCTGTCTGTCACTGTAGAATAGCAGGGCTCTGTGTGTGGGGGCTGCAGTAGCCCTGCTGTGCAGTACCTGCTGGGATACGTTTGTCCTCCGGGGAGCAGGGAACAGGTACCAGCCGTTCCTCCTCTCTGGCTGCCACCCGCACCTCCTCGTCAGTGAAGAGCTCTCAAACGCGATTAACCGCCACCGGCGTCTCGGCCCCGCCCTAAACCCCTCTCGGCTCCGCCTCCCGCCCGAGGCACTTCCTCTAGAAGCTTCCGGGGCCGGCCGGCGAACGCGTACAGCCCTGCGCGCGCACGCGCTAACTCGCTAACTCCCGCCGTTCACACAGACTGTGCTGTTTAACAGAGTCCGCTTCTGGGACTCGTTACGAGGAGCAATTAGGCGAGGGGGATGAAGGAGCACCCCACGCCTCCTTCGGGGACCGCGCCTCACCGCGTCTCCTAAAGCCCGCTTTTAAGGAGGGAGGGGGAGGGCCCCACGGGAGCCCGGACTCCGCCCCGCGTCTCCAGCACTTTTCCCGCAAACCGCTCTTCCCTCTCGCCCGGGATCTGCTTCCCCCCGTTTGAAGTCGTGAAGTTTGTTTTTAAAGTTGCTGAAGTTATTATACCAGGCGTAAAAATTTGCAAGTGAAGAGGAACTTTATGTTGCGGCTCATCGGGGCCTCCTCAGCGGCCAGGGCGAGGGTTTGAAGCCCCTGATTTAACCGGGTCTTTACGGGCCGGTCCATCCCAGTTAACCGGAACAGGTCGAGATCCTGCTGGAAATACGGCCTGGATTTACCGGGCCTAAGTCCATTTTATTTGTATTCGTTATTTTTACCAAGGAGCGGAGAGGAGGGGCGAACGGCACGCCTGAACCCCCAAACGGCAGGCACAGGAGGTG
Organism: Conger conger; assembly: GCF_963514075.1. NCBI lineage: Eukaryota > Metazoa > Chordata > Actinopteri > Anguilliformes > Congridae > Conger > Conger conger. The sequence continues at coordinate 7,928,801 of NC_083777.1, forward strand.
AAAACGGCTACCCCGTGGGGAGAAGAGCCCTCAACCTCAGCCAGGGTGACCCATTATTTCCCCACATTTCAAGTGAAGCAAATTTTATTTTATTTTTTTATTTAAATTATATATTTATTATACTATCTTGCTCTATAATGGAGTTAGACTTTCGTGAGACGCATGTATTATTTTTCTGAATCTTCAGTCCGATTTATAGCTTGTTTCCTGATGTCAGGCCACTTATTGTGGTGTAAAGCACTAAAAAGAATGAATTAAAAATGACAATCAGATCTGACCGATGCCATTTTCAAAATGGTGGTGTGAGACCGGTGTTGGGTAGTCATCCTGTGAGCTGGTGACTGTGGACACGTGCAGTGTGTGTTCACACGTGTGTGTGTGTTTGTGTGTGTGATTTCTAATGGCAGGAAAGCTAGTTTTGCACGTGTGGGTTCTCATCAATGGTGCTCCTCGTATTTGAATGAGAGGCAGCTCTTTGCACATTTTTAGATGGTGTTACAGGATTGTTTCGTAACCCGAGTGAGGAAGACATGTATATGAGTGATAAAATGTTTCTGTGAAGTGACAGCGTGATTTGAAATGAATGCAGGCAGAGGGTTTTAATCCTTTAGTTATCCAGTTGAGGTCCATTGAGAACAAGAATGTTCCTCTTTTACAAAGACGCCCTGGGAGAAATGCCAGAGAGAACATTTGCAAGTGGGAGAGCGGGAGAGAGAGAGAGATACAGAGAGATGGAGAGAGAGTGAGAGTGAGAGAGAGTGAGAGTGAGAGATACAGAGAGATGGAGAGAGAGTGAGTGAGAGAGAGATACAGAGAGATGGAGTGAGAGTGAGTGAGAGAGAGATACAGAGAGAGAGAGAGAGAGAGAGAGAGAGAGAGACAGAGACAGAGACAGAGAGAGAGAGAGGTAAAGCCCCTGGAGCAGATTCTTAGGGTTTAGGGCCCTGCTCAAGGGTCCAATGTCAGGGTTCTTTGTTTTGTATTCAGTTTTTATTCAGAGTTTTTCATTTGGGGACCCAGTTTCTTCTCTCCAGATGAAGAGATCTCTCTTCAGCATCCCTATGTGCCAAAGGGGCTCGAACCAGCAACTCTGCACCTGTCAGTCAAGCAGCCTTTCGCTAGGCTACCCTGCCGCCCACGGATAGGGCGAGGACAGGGAGGTGGGCGGGGCTTTCAGGCTGCACTTTTAAATCCTTGTCCTGGACATCCACTCTGTATGCTGTCTTATTCAAGCTCAGTTTTTTGTTTTATCTTTCTTTTTTATTAATAGATATTTAATCATGATACAGATTGGTCATCCATTGACAGTTACTGTTGTAAAGTTACAGTTTGTGTGAGACTGGTTGGAAGGGTGTTTGTGGTATTAGAAAGAGGTATTTTTATAACACAATTTTCTCATCTTGGGCTCCGTAAATAATATATTATTATTGAAAAAACGTTTTGATTCGTGAGATTATTAATTGTTCCAGTTTTAGGGACGGATTCTAACAGAAATATCTCAGGTAAACCTTTAGCAGCTGCAGGTACCATGCATAATCACACTTTTTATCCAACAGTTTTTGTTCCAATTGACTGCTCTGGTAAATTTTAACTGTCGAGCTCATCATGTAAAGAAATAGTAATTGCCGGATCTATATAATTAAAAAGTGTCTGAAATGGTGTGCGATATTAAGATTCATACATTATAGGCACACTGCAGTATCTGTATGCAAGGAAGGATCTATACTGGATTCACACCATATCAAGGCAGTTTATGTATTTAAAACAGTAAATGGTGCCATTTGGCAGTAAAAGGAAGAAATATAAGTAAGTAAATGCCGTTTAAATGTATATTACGCTGTTTAATATAAAAATATATTTAGTCAAATGTTTTATGCATAATTTATGGAAATAGATTATATTGTAAATGTAATTTACATTTATAGTATATCATTAAAAAAAATTATAATCCTCCAAGTTTTAATACTGTACTCGTGTTAAAATCCCAGACTCAGTGTTAAGAGTTGAAGTTTGTTTCAAACTTAGTGTTCACGGGGAGGGGGCAGGTCTGTACTGGGAAGGGGTGGGTCTGTACTGGAAGGGGCTGGTCTGTACTGGGAGGGGCTGATTTGTACTGAGAGGGGCAGGTCTGTACTGGAAGGGGCAGGTCTGTACTGGGAAGGGGTGGGTCTGTACTGGAAGGGGCAGGTCTGTACTGGGAAGGGGTGGGTCTGTACTGGAAGGGGCTGGTTTGTACTGGGAGGGTCTGGTTTGTACTGAGAGGGGTGGGTCTGTACTGGAAGGGGCAGGTCTGTACTGGAAGGGGCTGGTCTGTACTGGGAGGGGCGGACGCCGGGAGCTGGAGGGCAGCTGTAGATTAAGCGGGGGGCTCTGCTGAGGAGACGGCCAAACTGTCCTGTCATCCACACCCTGCAGGGGGCGCTCATACGCCTGCTGACAGGCGCAGACAAGAGATCAATGAGCTCAGTGTGGGTTTACACATCCCGCTGTGTGTGTGTGTGTGTGTGTGTGTGGGTGTGTGTGTGTGTGCGCTTGTGTGTGTGTGTGTGTGTGCGCTTGTGTGTGTGTGTGTGTGTGTGTGTGCGCTTGTGTGTGTGTGTGTGTGTGTGCGCTTGTGTGTATGTGTGCGCTTGTGTGTGTGTGCATGTGTGAATATGTGTGTGTGTGTGTGTGTGTGTGTGTGTGTGTCCGTGCGCTTCCATCAGAAAGTGGCATCTGACAGCCCCTGACTGTAGCAGAGAGACACTCCATCATGTGAATGAATGTGTGGCCTCTCCCTGTCCAGTCCCAGTGTGAGCCCCACGCCTCCCCCTCACCTCCCCCTCACCTCCCCCGCCACGCGTGAAGGCTTCCTGCCTCCCGTCTGAACTGGAAGGAGAGCAGCCAAACTGTCCGGTTACAGCGGCACCTGAAGCAGCAGGTGGCCCCATCATGCAACGCTCCTTTCTGTTTCTCCTTCTGACCCCGCCCTCAAACCTGTCAATCACAGTGCAGCTGGGGGCCGTGTGCCCCTGTGATTGGCCGACAGAAATGTGCCAAAGCTTCCGCAGCAGTCTTACAGAGTCAGCCGTCGAATACATTCATTATCAGCGTGCAGTTTATTAAAATGGACTTTATGTTTTAAGGTTTGAAGAGTGACACGTTAGCTAACTACACGTTAGCGTAGCGCTGGGTTATGACACTGTGTTCGGTTTCCACAATGCTTAGCGTCAGTGTTGTTGAGTCTTCAGGCTCTACACGCGCAAGTGGGGCTAACAGGGTTCATGACTCACACCTCACTGTCAGATTCACACACTTACAACATGGAACCTTCCACATACAGACAGGTTATACATGCTTTAGCAGCTTAGCATAACGCCCCCCCCCCCACCCCCACCCCCCCCCGCTGACCAGATACTGCATTAGGGAATGCATTATTTCTCCTGTTCATCTCAACCTTAACACAAGATCCTGCTGCAGTCTCATGTATCTTTCTATTGTATAATTTGTGCAATATTGTAAGAATTGAGGATATACTGTTATATAATTATTGATGTCTACACTGTACGTGTAACAACTATTGCAAAATTGTATATATAAAAAAAACAAAATGAACTAAAGAAGGATTTAATCAGAGATGCACTTTACATGTGAAGGAGAAGGCGGTAGGCTGTGGTTTGATCTGGGGTTTGATTTGCCTGTTGGTCTGGCTCTGTTTGAGACCTTAATAAAGTCCCTGCACCAAACTGTCTCGGCTGCCATTTTGTGTTCACCTCACCTCAACTCTGAGAGGCATGTGCTGTAACTAAGGCTTTGTGGTTTTCATGGAAGTCACGGTTGAACGATAACTGCCACCTTTAACGAGCCCAGTGTCATATGCATTTTACTCCGAGCCACAGATTGTGGAGCGCTGGTGTTTGATGGCCGTGTCAGCGATGTTGATGCCCAGCGCTCCTTCCCCATTACAAACACCCGGTGATGAGTGAGGCTACATACAAGGCCAAACCTATCAATGTACATACAACATGTTTTAGGCTAACGAACAAACTTTAAAGAGCTATAAACAGACACACTGTAACCGCGTATCCTTTTAGTAAAGCAATTCGCATGTTCAATTTCTAACCACATTCTGTTCTAGGAAAAACTGTGTTCTTTCTGTGATTAAATACAACAGCATATCAATCTTTTACGAGCACATTATTTGTTCCTAGCAGCTGGTTACTCTCCATAGCACTTTTTACTGTTGCTGCGCTTGCGCATGTTATTTTAATCATTTCCTGCTGCTGCTGGGATCTATTAATTATTTTTTTCTTTTATTAATTTTTTTTCCTGGGATCCCCATAGGCACTCCCCTGGCACAGTTCATTGACTGATCGTACAAAGGATTTTGTAATTGAGATGTTTCTTAAAATAATTAGTTGATGTAATATGGGGAGAGTCAGGAAGGAAAGTGAACGTGGATTGAAGTTGAAGTGCTATGAAAAGCACGTCTCTGAACCAGTGGTCCTCAATCCTTCACCTGGAGAGCCACAGGGTCTACTGGAGCACTGGAGTTACCCAGCAATTTATAAGTTAAAAAATTAACTCTGGTCACCTGGTTTCTGTCGTGTGAATCAGTCACTGATCTTAAGGACAAAATGAAAACCAGTAGATTCTGTGGCCCTCCAGGGCCAGGATTGAGTATGGCTGCACTAAAAAGAAGTGCATCCATTTTAAGCATCTTATTTAAAAAAAGGTGCAGACCTTTTTGTTTTAGCCCAGCACTAAGACATCTGTTTCTACTTCGTCTTGTTTGAAGACCATGGTTAGATAATTAGTTCAATCATAAATTCATTTTTAATTCAACGTCTGCGTGCAAGTTAAATATTATATAACTGCTCTCATTTTTAATTTAAGCATTCCCTCGCTGCTTCTAACAACCCCTGTACAACATTTTAAAATACTGCAGCATGTCCAAGATAGTAAGTAATCAAACTGAATGTGTCATTGTCTGTGCTTAATTAGTGACAACTACATTATCAACTTAGATTATTGCAGTGGTGCAACTGGGATAATTGTTTGAGAAGTGGCTTGACTAAGAGGCTATGGCGACCTCTAGCTGGTGGAGGACTGAAGTACAATGTGAACACAATGGGGAGACTGGTGGCCCTAGCTCAGGTGTTAGCAACCCTGGTCCCGGAGTGCCACAGGGCGTGCTGGCTTTCATTGGTACTCTGCACTTAACTGTAATCAATCAAAACTGTCACTCATCAATTAACTCACTTCACCTTGTTTCTAGGGTCTGAATCGGTTGCTGATTTAGTAAAAACAAACCAACATACCTTGCAGCTTTCCAGTACCAGGGTTGTCCTAGCTGTAATAAAGTGCAGGGATCATCAACTCTCACCCTCGAATCCAGACCTAGCCCTGGTTTTCATTTTTCCTGGGTAATTCATGCTACTGCTTGGTCTTCACACCTGACTCCCAGGTAAACCAGTGGAAAACCAGCAGGTCTCAACCCTAGATTACCACGAGTTGCTGATCCCTGATGTAGGGAGTTGCATGCATCTGAGTGGCTGTACAAAACCAACACATTTACGGAACATCTGCTTTTGGCCTTAGGGTTTCAGGCTAACAAGCAGGATGAATAGACCGAGATAAATCAATGAGAATATTAATATTAATTATAATTATTATTGCTGCAGATAATATCCACAGATTAACCAGATGCCAACCCTTCCCTAATTCCCGTATTTAGAGGTGGAAAATCCAGGTTCAGAAAGCAAGACATCCCTAGTATTTTGTACCAATCACTTGGGTTTGCTCATTAACGCAATTCGTCAGCCGGGAGGTAGAACTAAGTGGTGAAATCAGCTGGGCAAGTTAACGGGCAGAAGAACCTTTACTTTCTTACCCTTGTACTTTCCAACACTGATGATTTGAGTGCCCATTGAAACCCTATAACAACTTTTCAGAAGATGCGTCACATTGAAAATGTTCCAGTATCTGCAGAAGAGAGACAGACTTTTCAATGATAAAAATATGGAGTCAACCATCTGGACATTGTGTAGTAATGTTTGTGTTATGACCTATCTAGGTCACCTTTGAACTTTAATAACAGAACCAAATAAGTATCCCAGCTTGTTTGTGTGGCTGATATCCAGGTTTGCTTATCAGGCTCTCTCTAAGCTCCCACTAAACAGATGTTCATAACCAACAGAAAAATGAAGCATTTTTTCATTCCTGAGCGGAGAATAATTGCATGCAATATTTATGCGTGAACAGTTACGGCAGTTATCTGAAATGTATGCTCAAGTTGCTTATCGTAGTTCAATGTCATGCATGTGTGCATTTGTTTTTCTGACTGACAGTGTAGGGGATGGGGGGGGGGGGGGGGTTGAATTCTGTCAGTTCTGGTAAAATATGCTACCTTAATCATCTCAAGTACATCTGATGTGTTAAGTGTAATAAACATGTAAACACAGGAAATAGTATTTGAAGCATTATATGTTTATTAGCATAGGTTTAGTCACACAGGGTTGTTTTCAAAGTCATTGTCCTCTCTGGACGAGGGCCATGCACTGTCCTGGATTGTGGCGGTTGTTTGTCTCCTTGAGTTCGAGGGCAGAGGGTAACCGTGTTGGAACGGGAATAACCCCTTTGCTGCTGCTCTAAATTGAGTCTGTCTTGGCGGGTCGGTGGTTGACCTCTGACCTCCTCCACTCCTCCAATCGTTATAATCGTTACTGATGGAGCGCTGCTTGAGTGCTGTGTTCAGTTCCCGTGCCGTTATAAGACGGCAGGACCGGCAGGCCTGACCTCTGACCTCTTGGAGGTTCTGAAAGGTGAAGTGGACTGTGGTGTGTGTGTGTGTGAGGGAGTAAAAGTGTGTGTGAGTGCCGCTGCAGTCCTACACACACACACACACAGACACACTCTCTCTCGGACTGCAGCGTTTCTCGCGAGCACGGCTGAGGCCAGCCGGAGTCGTGCTTTGACAGATTTGACATGGAGGCCGTGGTGTTTGACAGAGGAGGAGGCATGCCTGGCCTCTCTGTTCTACACCTAGGGGCATTAAACTCACCCGGTCTGCAGCAGGTCACATGACCCGTGTTTTTATTTTCAAGATATTTCAGGGCTCCTTCAGCTTCATTGGACACTGCAGTGCAGAGACAGGAAGAAAGGGATGGAGAGAGAGACGCAAAAAAGTTTGTACAGTCAGATTGGAACCAATTCGCCACTCTCAGTGAGCAAGTGCTCTCCAGGCTTTGCCACCAACACACCTCCGTACGGCTGAGTTTAGCGCTCCTTCATATGTCAGCCTGCAAAAGGCTAACGGAAAAGCTGTGGATTGCCATTCACGCCATGACTGTGAACGCAGTTGAATGCACCCCAGGAGTGAATGGTCCTGCCTTCAGTGGTTCAGTGGAGTCTACGGGGTGGAGACATGCACCGGTGAACGGAGGCAGCGGTGTTGGATAAGAGTGAATGTAAATACGTCAGCGCTCATGTGCAGGGGCGTGTGACGCGTGTAACCACAGCGTGCGCCCGCTACCTGTCCCAAACCCCCTACCCCTCCGGACAGGTCTGTTGATGAATTATCCCAGAGAGCAGAAGAGGAAATGAGGGCTGTGCCTGGAGGGCATTAAAGTGGAGGGAATTAAAATGGCCTCATTTAAAAGGGAAAACTAATGTGCCATTAACTCGGGCCGAGCAGCAGAAGAACCGCGCTTCTGAAAACTGTTTTGGCCAGATAACGTATTCAGTGTATTTTTTTTCTCTGTGACCATAAGTGTCTGCGAGTGTGCTAGCATTTTAGGCACTAATGCATACTTAAGTCATTTATTCAGAGTTACACCCGAGTTCCCTCCACCTCGTATTTGAGGGCATGTCCTTCAGTAGCTGTAACAGTAGCCCTGTAGTCCCCTGCGGCCTGTTGGACACTTTTAACTTTTACTGATCCAGCCGAAAACGCAGATATTCTGTGGCCGTAGCCCTCCCGTTAGCCTGGGCCTCAGTGCCAGTCGGGGGCCCCAGTCTGATCTGTGAGCACAGAGAGGACCCTGGGAATGTGGACCGACCCGTCATTCTGGGAGAAACCGGCCTCTTCCTCTTCTCTTCTCCCACCTTTACTCACCCTGACGGTCTTAATCTGTCTGAAAGTTGTTGTTTTTTTCCGTACACTTCTCAGTTCATCAGCTCGTGTTTGGCTCAGGAGATTCGGGTTTTTATCGGGCCGGGTTTACTCAGCCCTTTCATCTCCCCGCTCGCCTTCCGAGCGAGCGCTACGGCGGAGAGGGGCTCTGCTCTCCAGCCTCGCCGCTGCAGCCCGCGTTTCTCCCATCTCCCCCCCTGGCAGCCGCTTTGAAATGTTCAGGTGGCTGCAGGCGAGGAAGGTTGTTCCGAGCCGAGGACCGCAGCCAGAGAGCCGGCCCAGCCTGCCGGTAACGCGGCTCCCAGGATGCACTGCTCCCCCTCTCCCCCCTCGTTCATATCTGCTGCTTTTTACAGCCTCTTTTGAAAACACGGTCTTTCTGGAGAGAGGGAGAGAGAGAGAGTGGGAGGGGAGGGATGGAGGGATGGATGCTGGCTCCAGCTCTGTGGTGGTAACCGGCCTCGGCCGTTTTTGGAGCCCTTTACAAACACTAACCCCATAATTTGGTTATTTGTTCCCTTAAGTGTTTGACAGTTCCGGGAGTAATTGAGCAGTTTTGTTTTGTCCCGCTGAGTTCCTCGGAGGAGAACCGTTTCAAACGAGCATGAAACAGGGTACACGCTTCAAAGGGCATGCGAGGACTTATAAAGAGAACAACAGTCGCCAAATGTGCCCCTTCAAAGCCACCACCGTGGGGATTCAAAGTACATCCGACTCCTCCCCCCCTCCGAACTTGTTGCTTTGCGGTCTTTGCCTTTCAGAATATTCCGGAGATTTCTGAAATAATCATGTGACCTCTGAAGATCACGCGACAGCCCCTGATGCATAATGAGACTGAAAAGTAATCAAAGCCCTGCAGTTTTGAGCAGTGCCAGTGCACAGCACACACTGATGAGTTCTCGGGGTTTGTGTAATAATGGATCGGGAGAATATTCACACGCACACTTGTATCTGTCTTTATAAAAATACAATGCCTCGTGCTCAACGTGCTAACGTAATTCCCCCGAGAGATAAGCGTGTGTGAGCTGCAAAATTAAATTAAATGAGAGCTTGTTTGATACGGTGCCTTTACATCCTGCATTTGGAGTATTTTTGAAAATGAAAGGGGGCACTCAATCCCTGTGGATTTCCAGACTGTGTTAGGATGACTCAATTGTTTCTCAGTCTTTTTCGGAATGAATAATGTGTGGGCAGCGTGAAACCTATTCTAAACTTTCACTTTAAGGTGAACATTTAGTTTCTGTCTTTCTGACAGATGACTGAGAAAGACGTCAAAGATTTAAAACTGGAAAAGTACTGGAAAAATAACAAGCGAAAGAACACTGAGCGGGTATTTAAACAAATGTCCACTTTCCAATAGACTATCAAATACCTTCTGTAAATGTCATTTGATTTAAAGTAATGCCAAGTTAAAGGTTATCTACGGTTAACACAACTGTTGTGAAATTGCACACCGAGTGCTGAATGAAATCCCAGATCCAGTCTTGCATATTTCTTTGAAATATATATTTTGTACCTATATAAAATACTTTTGAAACCTCTATTTACATGTTTGTCATTCAGCAGACACTCTTATCCACAACTTGCACAGCTTACTTTTTTAACATATTCTTTTATACAGCTTGTTATTTACTGAAGGTATTTAGGTTATGTTCCTTTCTCAGGGCTTTTACTGCTGTGATCCACCTGGGACTACATGGAGTTGCAGCTACATTTACCAGCCCGGATCCCTAAAAATATGCTTCACTTTCTCCAAAGCTTGGAAGTAAGACTCAAGGACAACAAATTAAAAAGAACTCCTAGCTAAATATTCAAATGGTAACATTGTGTTTGAACATTGTAGATGGTGTCTTAAATATAACAGAAATAAGGTGAAGTTAAAAAAGGTTTTTGGCCAATAATAACCAGCAACTGCTGTATAGTGGAGGATGTTTTTGACTGTACTCACTGACAGAATCACCTACCCCTAATGCCCCCAATTTAATTGGCACCTCTACTTTAAAATCAAATATAAATCACATACTTTCGCATTTGGTTACTGATTTTCCATCAATCATGGTTATCTAAATATTATGACATTCATAATGTGTAGGTTCAGTTTATGGAAAATGTTAGCAGCAATATTTTGTCTTGAACAGTGCATGTCCTGTAATTGAGATATGAATTATCCAAAAGACTGTAGTTCTCAAAAATATATATTTATAGAGATTTTATGAGGCATCAGAGTAACCATTGTATCACACAAAGATAATCATGCAATTTCATAATTGTGCTGCTTCCCCAGAGAGGGCCAGAGACTTAATGTTCCCTATAGCGAGCAGCACTTCAATCAGGAGCTTAGTGTCCTCCTAAAGTGTGGAAATTGGGCTTGATCACGTGAATTGGGGGTCTAACCAGGAGCCTCTTGCAACTGAAACCTAACAATTACAGCCACTACAGGGTACCCATTTCGGAAAGAAAAGGCACAATCTGCAACACTCAAGACAAAATACAATCAAAAACAACCACACCAACCGAGAGATTTAATGCCTTTGGAACTATGTGATGCTAGGTACAATGCTGTAAAAAAACGGCATTGTACCACCCTTCCTGATTTCCTTGATTATTGCAATTTGTTACTGAATTGTTTCAGATCTTTACACAAAATGTACTATTAGAAAAAGGGATCCAAAATCAAACCCCCAAACCCCCAAAGCACCCCTGCGAAAAAGTTATTTCCACCTCAAAATTAATAACTTAATGGCAGGACCTGAAATAATCAGTTCATGCTCAAAAGCCTACCAATTTGCCTGACTTAAATCAGTTCTGCATAGATCAGTGGGCTACAATTCCCCAACAGTGATGTGAAAGTCTGATATAAAATTATTAGAGGAAGTGTTTGGTTGCAATTATTGCTATCAAAAGTGTGCAACCAGTTATTAGGTTTAAGGGGACGATTGCTGGGGTGATTTGGGTGTTTGATTTTTTTTGGTTTTGTTTACTCAGGTTCCCTTTATCTAATGTTACATTTTCTCTGAAGATTCAATGTGCAATAACAATATGCAATAACAAAGGAAATCATGAAGGGAGAAACTATTTTTTCACTATTTTTCACTAAACTATGATGTAATAAAATTGCTAAACGACAATGCTTTGTCGTAAAAAAGACTAGCAAGCAAGAACAGCAGTTTACTCAGCTTATTAGCATCTTATTTGGAAAGCAGGGCAATAAAACTCCAGCCTCCTCCTCACCACACTCATGGTTTACAACCCTCACCTTGCCACGGATTCAGACAATAAAAGGCATTTTCTAATAATCCTTGATACCATTTATCTACGTCAAAATATTATGTTCCAATATCTCAAAATACAGAAGTTGCATGTTTTTTGTTTTTTAGCTAACTTTTATTGCATGTCTGGCTGTCATATTTCTGGTTTGGCAGAAATATGTTTGTTTTGCAATAGTGTGTATAATATTCAGGTGACAAACATTTTAGGAATATCACTACGTTCATATAGCACAATGAATATACAGTACAGATGTGCGTAATTACAGGATTTGCACTTGCTATAGAAAAACCTGTCATTTTACTGGATAATGGGGCTCTGGTTAAGTTTGAAATAAAGTTATATTTTAAATGTGATGCAGGTTGGTTACAAAGCATTAGGGTGAGTAATCCTTTTTGGAGAGCTTTGACATGCTTTATAAAAATATACTCTCATTTACACTCAGTGACCACTTTATTAGTTAGACCTGTACACCCTCACCCTAAGCTAATAGTTTTTGACATATTGACACTTTTATAGGACTATTGCAAAATAGATTCATAGGTTGCCTTCTAGGGGGGGAAAGTGCAAAGGGTTAAATCTCCATTTTTAATAAAGACATGTTTTAAAAAAAACACTTTCTGAATCTCATTTTCATTTATTTCACCCCCACCACTGCAATCGCTCTGTTCCTCAAAGAACTACACTCATTTTCTGACAGAACACCCCCCCCCCCATCTTCAGTTCTTTCACAACAGTCATAACAGAAGGAGAACACCTTGGCCAGGAGGATCATGGGAAGTAATTGCCTGGGTGGTTGCACAAATGAAGAGGGCAGCAAAGGCCGGAAGCCTGCTGGTCTCCAGGGAGATGGGGCAGTTTGAAGTGGGACCCACTTCCCAAGTGGCTTTGCGATAGTAACATAACCCTGTACCGAGAGAGCCTGTTCCACGCACACAGGGAGGCTCATTAGGGCTTGTACATCTACCCATTTGACCGTATCGCATCAGTCCTGCATGACCCCAAGGTACCTTGTTCTCTTCTTAGCGCGAATGTAATTCTGGGTCAGAAATACCTGACTACCGCAGATTAGGGGAGATTATGAGAAAACTACATTTGCTGAATGCGTTTGTTGGATTTAATTTAATTTGTTCGGTGTAGAATCATCCACAAACAGATGGCTACATGGTAACAATAACATACATCAATGTCATCGTTTAAAAGTAATTATTTCTTTTTTTTAAAAGTATTTGTTATATATATATTTCTTTCACTCATACTTAGTGTAGTCATATGAGAAGTGTCATGATTTGGAATGGAAAACATAATGCGAGATAGTTTGCAAACACATCTGTTGTGACTGCAGGTAATTAATTCTCCGACCCTGAGCGAAGAATCCATCAGGCATGTCAGAGTTATTCCCCAGTTATGATACTGAGGTAAGGGCTCAATACTGCTTCTCTCTGATTATTTTTACACGAACAAAGGTCTAGGTAATGGTCTTTATTCTGGTTCTGGTCATATTTTGAATAGGATTTTACATGCACCCTGAATTATGAAGGTACGATGCCTAAATCCTAAATTAAACCTGTAAAGGACATCCCAGAAATATCCCTTCTGGTCTAACGTTTGGGAGACATGCTCACTTCTGCGTTGAATGCATTTTTTCCCTTTTTCTTTTGCGAAACATTCTCATTATTTTCTCAGTACCGTTTTTCATTACACTACTGGAGTAGTGGGGGTGATTCATTCTGCCCGGAAATCACATTTTAGCATATTAATGTCTTTCATAACTGAAAGGCAAAATTGAGTCTTGTAGTGGCTCAAAAATGTGAGCTTCTTAGCGTCACTGGTGATTGTTAACCAAGATTCTATGAACAATGGAACATGTCTGTGTTAGAGGTGCAGTATACACTCACTGAGCAATTTATTAGGTATTTATTAGACTTATCTTCTGCTGCTGTAGCCTATCCATTTAGAGGTTTGACACGTTGTGTGTTTCTGCACACCACTGTTGTAATGGGTGGTTATATGCGTTAGTGTCACCTTCCTGTCAGCTTCGACCAGTCTGGCCCTTCTCCTCTGACCTCTCTCATTAACAAGGTGTTTTCATCCGCAGAACTGCCATCCACATGATGTTTTTTGTTTTTCGCACTATTCTAAGTAAACTCTAGAGACTTGTGTGAAAACCCCAGGAGCTCAGCACTTACAAAAATACTCAAACAAGCCTGTCTGGCAGCAATAATCATGGTCAAAATCACTGAGATCTAATTTTTTCCCCATTCTGATGGTTGATGTGAACGTTAATTGAAGCTCCTGACCCACATCTGCATGATTTTCTGCATTTCTGCATTAGATAATCGCATGAATAAGGTGTACAGGTGTTCCTATAAAGTGTTCATTAAGTGTATACCAAATAATGATTTTGCATGTGTCACCTATTAGAGGAAAATAACGCTCTCTTATTCCAATTGCTCCTAGCTGGGATACAGACTTATTTGGGTTATGTTTTTTGGAACAGGCTCTTAACTCGTGTCTATGAATGTGTATGAATGTCATGTCATGTTACTCATGAACTATGACCATTTTGTAAACTGGGTAATTGACAATTCCAGTTAACATTGGAATATTGGTAGTTTAGATCACTTTTCTCATGCGACAAACGACTTCACAAATGGCACCACGGGGTTTAGTAACCTTTCAGTAGAACAGAAATACTGCCCTTAACCATGACACTACACTGTTGCCATTACACAAATAACAATACTGTTATTTGGATGTCAGTAATAGACAATAAACAGATAAAACCATAGATGAGATAAGAATAAGAATAGGAACACTCCAGTATATTCTGAATTAAATAGGGTAACTAACAAAGTTGTAGTAAATCATTAAATGAGCATTAAATTAATTTGAGAATGGACAGTGTAAAATCTATAAAAGGGGAATTAAACAGTACATGTAAAAATTAACAGAGAAGAGAAGGCAATTTGCAAGAGAGGGAGAGGTGGAGAGATAGACAAAGACAGAGAGAGAAAATACCAGGAAAATAAACATGGATAAAATGTATGAAAAGACCAAACTGCCATTTCATTAAAAAGTGGGGTTTTCAATAAAGGTGTGTTTTTAAAGGGCATTTAAAAGATGAAACTGACTTTGCTCCCCTAATTTCCTCAGGCAGTTCATTCCAGACTCTAGGAGCTGTAACAGCAAAGCACCGTCACCTTTAGTTTTATGACTAGATTGCGGAATGGAGAAGACCCTTGTCTGAGGAACTTAGACTGCTCTTTGGCTCGTTGGCTTGTAAAAACCCAGCAATATACCCGTAGCTTGATGCCAGACCTTGCCCTGCTTTAAAAGTAATCTCTGAAATCTCCTAAAATCTCCTAAATCAGATTGGTAGCCGATGTAGTATCTAAGATTGGGGTAATGTGTTGTCTTCACTTAGTGCTGGTTAAAATTCTTGCAGCATAATTCTGTGCAAGCTGGAGAAGAGAGCGAGCGATACTGTTGACTTAGGTGTAAAGAGAAGCTTGCAGCAATCTTGGAGAGATGAGAAAAATGCAAGGACAACTTTGTCTGTAGTACATAAAAAAACACTTCATTTTGACATTGCCCAGCTGGGAAAAGCAGGACTGCATACCTTTCCTTACTTGTTAATCAAACATTAGGTCACGGTCAAAGATGGCTCCCAAATTTCTGGCTGCAGTTCTTGAATTAAGATATATTTCCAGTTTAGACTATTTCAGAGCCAACAGCATTTAGGTCACTGTGTCTAATAGATACAGTATTAAGGACTATTTAAGGATGAACTCACAACTCTAAATTTTATCACAGCTAGGGAGTGTTGTTCGGCCCAACGTGCAGTGGACACCTGCCAGGAATTTTTCAAATAAACCACTCTTATTCAAAAGATAATAATTGGGTAAAAACATATTTTTGTTAGGAAAAGTTTGATAGGTAACCTTCGATGGGAATGGCAATTTACTGATGGGCCTGTGTTCAGAGAGATTAGATGGATTCACGCTTGATTTTTGTTTTTTTGAGGAGAGGCTGAACTACTGCATCCTTAAACTTAAAATGGAATGTACGGTACCTGTGGCCAAGTAACTATTAATGATAGATAAGATGCTGGACCCTACGGTGTCAGACATATCCTTAAGAAATGGTGTAGGGATTGCACCAGAATGACAAGTAGTGCACCTCATATGAGAGACCGTATCCTTTGAAAACCTGAGAGAAATAAGTTTAAAACGGCGTAATTATCACATAAAACATTAATTTCAATGTCAGAACAGCCTATCTGACTTCTAATATGTTTGACCTTCTGGACAAAATGGATTTTAAAGTCCTCACACATTTCTGCGCAGTTCAGTTGAAGAGCCAGGCTGAGGCCTGATGATGCAGACTTTAAACTAGGTCTCTGAATTAAAACACTTCCTTGATATAACATCATAGAACATTGCTGCTAGCTCATTTATGATAAGTGCGTATTAGACTTTTTTTTTAATATCACGATTCATCTGTATTTAATTTGACTTCTATTTACATTCTGCTTTTCTGCATTCCCTTTTTAAGAGCCCTGGCATTTTCATGAATCCATTACATTGCATTACATTACATTACAGGCTTTTAGCAGACGCTCTTATCAGGAGCGAAGTACAATTCAGCTATTAATTCATGGTAGAGCTCTTGGTTTTGACTTCCCATCTCTGAGATGTGCAAAAGAGTCAAGTCTAGATGAACATGTTTCAATAGTGAGTAATTAAGTCCTTAGTGTGATTTAGGGATGCTTTAATGCTGCTATAAAATGCATGAATAAAGTGACTGCATGAATTTGGCTGCAAAATGAGAGTTACAGATCCGAGAGCAGATAGGTTAACAATATTTTTGAGTAGGGTGACTACTCAGCTGCCTTTTGGTCAGAAACACAAAAGTCTTTATTCTCAATATTGTTTAGGAGCAAGGCGAGAAGAGAGTTCAGTTATGAGACTGTGGTGATTTTGAATGAGTAGATCCACTCACATAAGGAGTAAGGTTAGAAAGGTCGATAAGCTGTATAAAATTTTGTGCATGGGTGGGCAGCAGACATAGATGTTAAAATCACTTTCTATTGGGATTTTATCATAGTTAGGCATTATGTGAGATGAAAGGTTTGAGAAGTCAAGTCATTGTTCAGCATAGTGGGTTTATATAGCAAGATAACTAATAAAGGGAGACTTTAGCAGGCAGTGAGTGTGTATCGACATCAACCATATTATCAGGATTGGTGGAAATGAGTCTGGAGGAGTGGCTTCAATCATTCCATAAAATTACCTGAGCTCAGCCAAGTTTCAGTACTAAGAAACTTTCACATGGTGAAAGTTGCACTACACAGCCATCATTATGCCACACTGCTACCATTACACGACACTGTTACTGTTATACTAAACAGTTACCATTAAGCTACACTGCTAGCATCACACTAATCAGCTCTCATTAGCCTACACCCGTGTTGCAAATTACAAGTGAATTTCTGTAAAAGCGGCGCTATCCAAGTCCATTTTTTAATTTGTAATTTTTAAATCTTAAGGGGGAGATTACTCTATCGTGTATTTATACAATATCAGTGTTGTGATTGCCCCAGTTTGTGTGTTGAGAGACATTGCTGCATGACCTTGACATTTTCGATGCTGTTTTACTGATTAAACCATAAAGCATTGATTTGAGATTTCGCTCCCATTAGCTAAGCTGTGTGCTCGCTGGCAGCGGGCCTCCGCGCTATTCTGCGCTAATGAATGGGGCACCAGCTGCTCTGCTTCACTCTGGTGCCAGCATTCGTCCTGTCATCAGCTAGGCTGCTCGTGGTGCGCTTTTCCCATTTCTCAACCCAGACCGGTCACAGGAGAGAGCAGCATCTTGTCTGCATTACGTCTGATTGAAAAAGTTTTTAATAAACGACGGACGCCGGCCGACCGGTCAAAGATATGGCTCTATGACTGCACCGCAGTTCCCATGGAGACAGTGCCCTCCATGATGTTTGGGACAAACACCCATTATTTATTTATTTGCCTTTGTACTTCACAATTTGAGATTTGTAATAAGAAAAAATACATGTGGTTAAAATGACTAAAAGTGACTAAACATTACAATTACAATTTAATTCACATAATGTTGTGTCCCAAATGTTATGGTGCCTTGAAATGGGGACACTATGTATAAATACTGCTGTAATTTCTACATGGTGAAACCAAAATGTATAAAAATTCCCTTTATTAAAATCTGACAATGTGCACTTTAACCTCATGTGATGTTTTTATTTTATTTTATTACAAATCTCTAATTGTGGAGTGCAGAGGAAAATAAAAAATAAAAAATAAATAAATACATGATGAGTCTTTGTCCCAAACATTATGGAGGGCACTGTAGAACAAGGGTAGACCACCCAGCCATTAGGTCTGAATTTGTTAATATTTTGAAACCTAATCTCACAGCAAACAGTATGTATGAGATGATTCCCATCTGGCATATATCCAACAAAAGTGATAATACTTTTCCAGTGAATAACTGCCATTAGATACAATCATGTCCTTACAGCTCCAGATATGAGCAGACAGCAGGAGATATGATCTTACAACCTTTATAAAGGTGAAAAATTATGATATAGTCACAACACAATGAAATCATGCTTCCTGGTCCAGCAATACCGCACCTTCTTCTGCATACAATGCGCTCCCTATCAGCTTTAACCCAGTTTAGAGAAGCCTGGTCTCATCAGCTTAACGCTGACCTCTCCTAATCTTAAATATGAGAAAAATGTGTTAAACATTTACAGTACAGCAAATAAAGCGTTATCAGTGATGACCGCCCGTCTGTTTCATGAGTAGTATTCAACAGTCCTAATTAACAAACATCCACTGGAAGAAATTCTTTATAGATAAAAGCACTGCTGATTAAACATAAAGTGCACCTGTGACCTACTGTAAATATTGCGGTTCACTGCAGGAGACGGGTGTGAGGCAGCTATGAGCTCAGGTTGGATTGACGTTGTGTTCATTATCCATGGAGCACTGCCTCTGAATGCAGGATTTATACTCCCAGCGGCCATTTTGAAAACTCAAAGACAGATACAGTATATGGTTCTCAGACGGCCTTTTACACACAAGAGTGCAGTGACTGAGGGATATATTAGACCCTACGTGTAGGTTTTTAAGAGAAAAGAGCATGAAAATGTGACATTTGCTACTTTATAACCTACTTAAAAATGAAGAGGTACTCGTCGAAGGTTTGCAGCATCGTATAATGGTAGGGCAACTGGGATTATAACCCAGAGATAGCAGGATAGATTCTGATGTAGCACAGTGTTTTTTATACTGTTGAGCAAGGGCTTTAACTTTAATTGCGTCTCTATATGTCAGCTGTTAAAATGGATACAATGTGAAAATACAAGTTGTCCGTGTTGTTCTGCATAAGAATGTATATGCTGATTAATGCTAAGTGCCTTAAATGCAACACAGAACAGTAATAGTAGTGGTTTTCTAATTAATAAACTATCCTGGTCTAGCATAAAGACATGTCTTTTGCACAATTGCATGAAATGATCAACCTCCACCAGATTTTAACAAAAAATGACTTTTGTAACAGACGCGGCACTAAGTGCAGCTGTGGCGTCAGATTTGTCCCCCCGCTGACCGTCGAGTCCGGAGCACCGAGGCCATCCCGCGGAAGCTTCCAGATGGACACACAGATTTCAGATGGACATCTGTTCTCACCGACTGAGGTAGGCCGGGCCAATGCTAAACGGACATTCATCAACAAGATGGATGAATAAGATCACAGTAAATGGATTATGGCGTGTAATAACTGAAGATGCTCAGTGTGTTTATGGGTGAAAAGCCTACAGAGAGGCTTAAGTAAATTACACCCAACTGCTGCTGCCCTGTCAACATCATTTTTATCTCAGTTGTTATACCAACACATTTTTATATTTTGGGATCATTTCAATTGATCTATAGGTAATAATTGGCACGGCAATGGCACAAGCACTTTTTCTTTAATCTTTAATCTCACTGGTTATGCTTAACATAGGACATTATTGTGTGAATATTTAACACAAAATGCAGCATTCAAACATTACTTGCAATTGCTATGAAATTTTTATTCAATTCACAAGGTCAAAGTCCACATACTAATTAGTCAAATTGCCTTATTGGCATGACA
This sequence comes from Conger conger, assembly GCF_963514075.1. Taxonomy (NCBI): domain Eukaryota; kingdom Metazoa; phylum Chordata; class Actinopteri; order Anguilliformes; family Congridae; genus Conger; species Conger conger. The sequence continues at coordinate 7,948,359 of NC_083777.1, forward strand.
ACTATACTGTATGCATTTGTATTGCCAATATTAGATTCCAGAAATATAATGAAATGTGTGGCTTTAGCCTAAATACACTTAAAATGCAGAATATATTTTTAAAAAGGAATTATTTATGTTCTCAGCAGTCCTCAGTGCTTATCCACAGTGACATACATCTAAAACATTTTACCTTGCCTTAAGCAGGTGGACTGGTATGTACTTCAAGTACTGATGTAAGCTGGCTTCTGGGAATAAGTCTCTTGGACTGCAGTGTCTTACTTTTAAATGAATCCTATGGGGAGCAGCAGCAGAGGAAATATGGGGGTTTATCCCATGGCATCCTGGGATTGTGGTCACTGCACCAGTGAGCGGCCTGTTCTTTGCAATGAGCACCATGAATTCTAATGACCACAGTCTGCTAGCGCTTCCCTTACAACACCCCACTTCTCCCCAGAGGAATCCCAGCCAAATGCTAATCCACTTAGCTTCAGCCATCCCAAAAACAGTGAAGATTAGCCAAAGATACAGTCCGTGGGAGATGTGTTGATCTCTAAATGACTAAAGCCTATTTGATAAGGTGTGTGAACACACCTTCATGGCAAGCTGAAAGCACGTCTGAGGAGGTTTTAGAGGGTTAGACAGCGTTGGCTTGAGGATGTGTCTGCTGTTTTATTGTCCATCTGAGCCATGCGGTTCCTGTGAGCGCAGGAAAAGAAAGCTCTGGGGGCTGCATTGGCTCGACAAGGCACAGGCCAGATAGGGCACAGGCCAGATAGAGCGCAGGCCAGATAGAGCGCAGGCCAGATAGAGCGCAGGCCAGATAGGGCACAGGCCAGATAGGGCACAGGCCAGATAGAGCGCAGGCCAGATAGGGCACAGGCCAGATAGAGCGCAGGCCAGATAGAGCGCAGGCCAGATAGAGCGCAGGCCAGATAGGGCACAGGCTAGATAGAGCACAGGCCAGATAGAGCACAGGCCAGATACAGCACAGGCTAGATACAGCACAGGCCAGATAGAGCACAGGCTAGATAGAGCACAGGCCAGATAGAGCACAGGCTAAATAGAGCACAGGCCAGATAGAGCACAGGCTAGATAGAGCACAGGCTAAATAGAGCACAGGCCAGATAGAGCACAGGCTAGATACAGCACAGGCTAGATACAGCACAGGCCAGATACAGCACAGGCCAGATAGAGCACAGGCTAGATAGAGCACAGGCTAAATAGAGCACAGGCTAGATAGAGCACAGGCTAAATAGAGCACAGGCTAGATAGAGCACAGGCCAGATAGAGCGCAGGCCAGACAGAGCACAGGCCAGATAGAGCGCAGGCCAGATAGAGCACAGGCCAGATAGAGCGCAGGCTAGATAGAGCACAGGTTAGATAGAGCACACGCTAGCTCTAATGGATCAATGATACATGGGCAGCCTGTGCCAAAAGACTGTTTTACTGTGCCCTCCATTCTAATAGTGTGCGTTCTTTCTTTTATACATGTTGGGATGGTGTATATGAAGTGCTAGTCTAGGTACAGATGCATTCTTATGGGTGGGCCTTTGTATCACACTAAATGTGTCATATCACTCCAGCATTTAACACTCCAGAGATAACTGTTTAGATTTTATAATGGTTAGATTATTCTCTGATTTTCTTATGCGGATCAGATAGTTTGAAAATTACTCTTTTTAATTTGTCTTAACTAAGGGTGCACAACAAGGGCCGATCTGTTTCAGAATTCAATATGTCCACAGATGCATATTAACTTTAGTCCCAGAGTAAAATGAGTTTTCCTCTGAGAATCTCAATTCAAAAATGAATTCAATCCAGGTCTATGCCTAATCTTTGTCTTTGAATCCGCAACTCTCGCTAAATAGGCTGCATAAATTAAAAGGAATAAAAATATCTCCAAGTAAAGTCATCAGCTCATTCACGGCGTGGAGCACGCCAGGGAGATTTTACACATAATGTAAATTTGTGGATTTACTTAGTTACACCCTGTGACCTGACATTGTGTCCTCGTAGCTAACAGACAGAACGCCAGCTTATGCATGCTCTGTGCGACTTCAATTACTCCCACCGCCATGATTGTCATGCAAGGCTGTAAATGTCTTTACTGCCTCAGAAGCTGAAATGCTATGCAACAGAAAGGATGGAGTTCTCTGTCAAAACGCATGTCTCTCTGACCCCTAACGCTTTATATTACAATGTTGGAAAACTGACAGATGCTATTTCTCAAAGTGAATAGATTCTGCCGGGCTGGTCTGAAAGGCGCAGTTTATGCCAGCGTTTTGTAACTTGAAGAAAATCAAAAAATTGTAAACGAAAAGGTGAAGTGTGGGGATTATATATTATGAAACCCTTGTTGCACTTACAGCTTGAATTGCCAATTACAGTGCGAGGGGGCCAATACATGGAACAGGCCTGGATTCGCTCATACATATAGACAGACTCTTCTCAGTGTTCAGAACAAAGTAATTGCCGGTTGCCAGGTGCTGTAACTGAAAACAGGACATGCTGATAAAAAAGGTAGGGTGTCATTTAAAAATAAACAGTTGCAACAACCACTGAATTATGCAGCTGTCTTTTTAACTGTTTTTGATGATTCACATATCAAAGAGATCACTGTTTATACTTTGTAAATCTAGTTTTCTTAGTGGCAAGGGGTAACACACCGTTTTTGTACTAACTACTAACGCTTAAAAAAGTCAGTGTGGAAACTGGAGATTTCTGCTAAATTGGGCTTCTGTCATGTCCTCGGTAATGGTTGCTCACATCCTCTAGGGCACAGCAAGCCCATTTAATACATACAATCTGGTGAACATAAACAAACGCATAACCTGCTTTTACCATACACTCATGGGCTACATGTAAAACCTTTACTTTAAAGGAGGATGTCACAACAATGAGGGCTGTCATATATAAGCCAAAGGATATGACAGTTAGATTTGGTTTGATAGTTGCATTTGTATAGCGCTTTTCTCTCACTCAAAGTGCTTTACAGTGATGAGGGGGAATCTCGCCTCAACCACCACCGATGTGCAACGGCAGCCATTTTGTGTCCACACATAAGCTGAGGTGGAGAGGGAGCGAATCTTTTTTTCTGGCAGGTTGAAAGAGGCTGGTTGGGAATTTAGCCAGAAGGGTACATCAATCCAAACCTACCTGTTACTGTGCTTCCTATGGATCCAGTTGTGTACAGCCAGGTGAAAGGTGCATATATCCCATCCAAAGCTTTTATAGTGCAGAAACGGTCATCAAAAGCCATGATATATAATCTGTGCATAACTTTAAAATATAAGAAAACAAATTAATATTGCACTAAGGTCTGTTGTTGCCAAAGTAAGATAAAGTTTCAATCAGTTAGCCAGAAAGAAGCTAGTTGTATTGTAGTTGTATTCATCAGCATAATCAAAATAATATTGACCCTAGAGCAGGGGTCGGCAACCCTGGTCCTGGAGAGCCGCAGGGTGTGCAGGCTTTCGTCTCCACCTTAAAATAAGCAACCGATTCAGACCCAAGAAACCAGGTGAGGTGAGTTAACTGTGCAATCAACGGCTTTCATTGATCAATTAATGCCAAGTAACAACGAAAGCCAGCACACCCTGCGGCTCTCCAGGACCAGGGTTGCCGACCCCTGCCCTAGAGTAACAAGAGTTCTTACCTTAATATTAAGTTCATTAAGTTCGCTGCTTTGAACTATTTTAAGAGTGTTGTGCTTTTAAAAGAATGCATCTTGGCTGGGTCAGCTGTGTTAGGGTGGCTAATATAGCTAGCCTTGACTATGCGATGCAAGTCAATACTGCTTCCCTAAATGATTGCCTGCAGCCTTTATTTGTTTTATTTTATTTTAGTTAAGCTCCAAAACCAAAAGTGTGCACACTTTCTCTCATCATGTTCTGTTGAACACCAAACAGAAGGGTCATTAAGTTTACTACTGTATATTGAATAATTATTATTTATTTATTAGAAATTAATTCCTCCTTATTTTATGTGGGTGGAATTGGTATTCAGCGTCTTTGCTGATCTGCTGGTGTTTGAGAAAAGAGAACTGCCACATTAGCAAACTTAATTATATGTATGTGGGGAAAAGTTGCTAATTGGTGCATACTTAATGCAATACTTTTTCCATTCTGTGAAAAATGACACTGTGATTCATCAGCTAAACATACCTGAAAGGGTAGGCAGAGTGCTTTTTTTTATTTCATAATTATCCCAAAATGGCTTCTAATGGTTTCACACAATTAACATCCATGACAGTTAAAGTAAGGCTTATGCAGAATCGGATCCATTTTTGTGCCTATTGTGATGACACTACCTTTTCCCACAAAAAGGATGAATAAAAAGAATTTAAAAATCTCCTTGTGATCGAACACAAAAAGCACTCTAATGTACAATGGAGTGTGAGTCTTCCTTCAGCAGTGAAGGTGTATCATGCAGCAGGGCATACAGAGCCTGGCACAGCTACGGACAGGATATGACTCCTGCCATAGACAGACATCGAGAGTATGAGGGTAAGTGATTGGTTGATTATGAAAACATGTAGCGATGTGTGTATGTGATTGGTTGATTATGAGAACATGTAGTGATGTGTGTTTGATTGGTTGAGTATGAGAACATGTAGCAATGTGTGTATGTGATTGGTTGATTATGAGAACATGTGGTGATGTATGTATGTGATTGGTTGATTATGAGAACATGTAGCAATGTGTGTATGTGATTGGTTGATTATGAGAACATGTAGTGATGTATGTATGTGATTGGTTGATTATGAGAACATGTAGCAATGTGTGTATGTGATTGGTTGATTATGAGAACATGTAGCAATGTGTGTATGTGATTGGTTGAATATAAGAACATGTAGAGATGTGTGTATGTGATTTGTTAACTTTGGGAGTCTGTAGTTGCTGAGTTGCCGACCAATCTGACCGAACTTGCTCTGTGCATTTCATGCGCAATGCTCATAAAATGTCAGATCTAATAATCAGACAGCAAATGAAATAATTAGAGCAGTGCCGTTGGAAACCTAAAAGAGATCTTTCATTTTTCCATCTTTTGTTCTTGTCCTTGGCTCCTGTCATTTTTATTAAATTATAAAAAAGTAAGTTGAACATCTTAACCCTTGTGTTGTCTTCATATTATGTACTATATGCACCCCATATCTATTGAGTCAAGAATTCTGAAATATAGAAATACTATAATAAAACTATGTAGGGGGACTACACTGCTGTTAAACTCAGGAAAAGGGTCATTTTTGATCCTGAGGACACAAAGGTTCAAGGAGGTAGAGCAGATCCCATCTTGCTGGCAAATGATGGGTTCACATGATAGGATAACACAAACCTGGCCTGTGGATTCATACTTCCAACACGCATGAGCGATATTAAACTCTTAACAAGGAAAGCCATGGGTATCAGCTTTATGAAATGCTCATTTTCTGCCGCAAAGAGTGAGGATACAAAACGGGGTTCTGCACTGCTGGGGATACTAATCTGATTCTAATGTGAGGCCACAATTTTATAATTTCTTTGCTTCCCCCTGGTAACATGGATCCAGAGCTATTCAAGTGTGTGGCATTAACAAACTGCTTGCCACATCCATTAACTGCGCCTGACATCAGTCTGGAAGTAATCTCTGGGTACATCTGTTCTGTCTGATCCCCATAGGAATCCTGTCACTGAGGAAATATTAACTACTCTTATGTCTCCCGCCAAGCTGCTGAAGGGGACTCATTCATTATGCCCCCCGAGGCTCCCTAAGGTCCCTGTTAGCCTCCAACCATCAAAGCGTGGAGATATGAACCCGGGTAATTAATGTAGCTCCAGGTCTCCTGGTGACACCTGGGTAAGTTGTATTGTTTACTTTCGCTGCGCGAATGTGGCCTTTTCACTCGGTGAAGTGTTTGTGAAGAAGCAGAGTTTACCGCTGAGCAATGGCGTCGAACAGCGGGAGGAGTTGTTAAGCACCTGTGCTTGGGTACAGAGTCAGGATCAGCTCCCTGCTGAGGAGGTAATGGCGAACACGCAATACTTAACCTTCAAGGAATCCGCAAACACACTGCTAAATACAGTGGATGCTGTTGATTAGCGCTGGTTAGGTGCAAATAAGTAGCATAGAGGAAGACACAAAGTGAACAGAAGTAGTATTGAAATGGAAGCGAGCCTCTTGGCTCACCGATCCTGGTTGTGTCTGGAGTGCAGGTCAGATTTATACATAATTAAAGGCTTGTTGGCATGTTTAATGGAATAGCCCCTCTCCACTTCATTCCCATCGCTATCTCCTGGTCTGAGTGTGAAGGATTGGTCCATATGGAGTCTTTGGAGAATCACAAATAGCTGAATGAAATGTTGCAGGTTAGCTCACACAGTCAATAAATATCACAGCGATCTCAACCATGGTGTGCTTGTCTAATTACACCCAAAAGATCACCACCAGCCTCCACTATCACAATCAGCCTCCTAACAGTTGATTGATGATATAATTCCTTACTTTCTAGCTATTTTGTTATCACTATAAACAACAGTTGGTTCTCATGGTTAAATCAAAGTGAAATAAATACATAAGGGACAGCCGCTTTGCTCTCTGGCAGATATCTTCACTCAACACCTTGGGGTTGTCATGTCAAATCTAGTTTAAAGGCAAGTCTCTAATGAGCACCTTGCCAAAGACATTTCGTATGCCTGCAGTCTTAGTCTTTATCTATAATGTAAGCGCCTCTGTATCTCTCTCCTGTTCCATATACCTATTTATTGCCATGCCTTGTAAGAGTGCCAAGTGCAGTGTCAGACTAGCCATTTTCTCCTCTTCATGGTTTCCAAAACCTATAAGCCTAACTCCCTCCTTTCCAGTACAAACAATCTCCGGAAATATAGATCCTGGGCCAGATGTATTAAGTACAACCTTTCAAATGCAGATATGACGCATTGATGGTGTATGATGCCATAGAAACACGCATGTCATAAAACAGGAGCTGCAAGCACAGTTTATCTATGTCAGTCATCCCACGGTGTCCTTCTCTACCTAATGCATATGCATTTGAGTAAATATCATACAAATAATGCACAGAGATGTTATAAGTGTGGCTGATTATATATTCTGTTGAATGGAGTAATGTTCACACAATTAAGGAGGGGATTGATTTCTGACAGACACAGGTATCGGCCTTGACAACATGCTGAGAGAATCCATAAAACACACTAACTAAACTCCAGCAATGAGCCAGAAACGGTACAAATGTTATGATAAATTGTGTCTGTATTCTATAGCTGCTTACTTGGCCAGGTCTATTTTGAAAAAGAGATTTCTAATCCAATTGAGAATAACCTGGTTAAATAAAGGTATTTCTTTAAAGTTGGTTTTGGTATATGTTGGAGACAGCCTACATTGCAAGGTTTGAGTCTTTGATGGAGCACCTGTTGTCAATGACAATGGTGCTGTGGCTACCCTGAATCGAGCCAGAATCAAAGAGCGCCCAGAATCAACACTTGACAGGGCCCGTCCGGTATTTGATTGCCACTCCTGACTATTGGCTGCGTGAAGACTGACAGTTACCATCCAAAACCCCCATCAATCATGGTAAGCAAACAGGGAACTGGCAAAAAGAAGGCAAAATCATGCAATCAGTGGCACCCACGACTTCAGTGCGAAACACCCAGCCATAGAAGTAATTACTATTTTTGAAGAAATAAAAGACATCCTAGAACCTCCCACACAATTTTTACACTCCATCCCAGCAATATTCAATATATGGCATCTCATAGCTGGGTAATTTCAAAGGACAGTTGCTTCTGCATCTGCAATATCATTCTTTGCATTGGGTTGTGTGATGTCCATAGAGCAGGTTATACTCTTATGGCACACCAGCAGATAGGCCTGTATCAATTTCTCCACGTCCAAGGAAGATATCTGACGCGCTAAACATGAGCTTTTTAAACTACCTTTTGAAGCTCTGCTTCATACGCGAAATGCGATTAGTCGCCAGTTCCGTTCACTGATCGTGTAATTAGCTGTAGCCATAGTAAATAAGACCTTCATTTGACGCATACTGCAGACGCACCAACATGACGTTGTCTGGCTGTGATTTGTATGTACATCAGGCCCTTGGCGGTGACATGGCTCAGGCAGTAAGAGCTGTTGTCTGGCAGTCAGAGGGTTGCCGGTTCGATCCCCTGCCCGGGCTGTGTTGAAGTGTCCCTGAGCAAGACACCTAACCCCCAAATGCTCCTGACGAGCTGGTCGGCGCTTTGCATGGCAGCCAATCGCTGTTGGTGTGTGTGAGTGTGTGTATGAATGGGTGAATGAGAAGCATCAATTGTACAGCGCTTTGGATAAAGGCGTGTATAAATGCCAACCATTTACCTTTGTTTTTTGGAAGCTTATTATTCATGCTACATCATACCAGTCAGGCATTATGAGCTAGCTGCTGCTCTTTGCTTTTTATGTGAGCTCTGTGTCTAGCACCATCTCCCATCATGCCTTCTAGCCTTCCCAAGGAATCCCATGTTGTTGTTTTTCCATTTATTTATTTTCAAGAAATGTATTTATTTATTAATTTGGTACCCAAACTGGGGCTGGCTATATCCAGTTTCCATCCCAATTTGGAATGGGAAATCATCTGCAAACCCAGCAACAGTACATACACAAGTGAACCCCACTGCTGATTGGGGTGTAGCCATCCAAGGCTCTTCACTGAAACATGTGCTGTCACCAGCTGCTTCCTTTCACAATGCAGACTCACGCTGTTACTTTTTAGGATCTGAGTTGTCATGGTAACCACTGTGGGCCCTAGGAACAAGGATTGGTATCTGGGGGGGGTCTCAGAACTAATTGAATCGATCATGCAGTTGATTCCTTTGGGTTCCATTTCAAATGAGTTCTGAAGAAAAGAGACCTGCTTTATATGGTCCTATTCTGTGAGTTTCGGTATCACCAGGGGGGGCGCTAACGAGCTGCACTGGCTCTGCCCAGGCTGGACACATGGAGGGTCATGTGCCAAGAGCCAAACCTCACACAGCAGGAAGAAGGAAGAAGCCCTGCATAATCTCAAAAAGGAAGACTGGCATCACTTTGTAAAATGTAAGGGGATGGAAATTAGCTATGAAGTGTAGGCATACACATATATATATATATATATATATATATATATATATATATATATATATATATATACAGTATTTCTGTTTTTCATGTACTTGGATGTGAAAGCATACTCATGCGCAGTACTGCATTTTAATTTGACGTGATAGGCTATAATGCATATTGAACATGATGGAGAATTATGTGCAGTATTAATGATTGTTCCAATTATTCCTGCCATTTTACACTGTTCATCCACTTTTATATCACTCCCCAGTGTCCAAAAGGGACCAACTTTCGTTTTGAATACTGCTGAAATACAGTCACTTTTCTTGTTAATATACGAGATGGTATCGCAAATGTATCCGTATGTTTCTCTGTGAGAGGAAGATCAGATGAGATGTCATCCACTATGGATCGACGTGCATTACCAGAGTACCACAGTTTTGCAGAGTAGCGCAGTTTTAACTAGGGCTAAAGCAGAATTGTAATGACACTCTCATTCTAATGAGAAAGTCACACCGGGATGGCTGTCTTTGATCCGGCCCGCTGCCGTGGCAGTGAAAGGCCATGTTCGTTCTCTGACATCCTTCGGCTGCAGTACATGAATTCACAGATTCATCGCGGCTTACATCCTGCTAATAACACCGTGGTGAAATCTGGATCATCTACTGTCAGATTGCCGGAAATGTACGCTGCAACAAGTATCAACTTTTCAGATCACAATCTTAACGCTCAAGCTGTGGACTCGCTGTGCAATGGGGAAAAAGAAAAAAAACGAGTGGAAAATCATACGTGAGTTCTCACATTAATTAAAAAGTGATTTAATCACCGTTTTAATTAAGTGCAAAACTGCAGCCTGCTTTGGTATTCCTTTGTTCATTGGACTCGCATGCGAAGGTCAGAGTAGATAGAATTATAATTAAAGCATCGATACCCTACAGTACGATCTCCCTAGCCGAGAAAAACAAGTGCTAAAATAAGAACGGTATCTTAACAAACCATCTATCGTGTCTGACGGAAAGATGTGTTCCTCTAATACAGGATTTCAATGAGATACTTCAATCCCGTAAGTGCGGAATAAACAAGAGTGTGAAAGAGCCGCACGTATGTCACGGATATAAATGCATTTTCAACAAGTGCTTGCAGGGAGCTTTCTGAATTTTGAGCAGCGTATTTTTGGTGATCAATTTCCTGATTCAAAAGTGTGTGTGTGTGTCTGTGTGTGTTTGTCATGTGTGTGCGTGTGTGTGTGTGTGAGAGAGAGAAAGAAAGAGAGAGGAAGATAGAGAGAAATACAGTGAGAGTGTGAGAAAGATAGACAGACTGAGTGTGTGGTTGTTTTTCTTATTTGCTAATGAGTATCTCAAAAAGGCAGGATTTAATTTGGAAGCAATTACAATGCAAATATGAGGTTTGACCTAGCAGAGAATGGTGTGGCCTTTGCTTGTGTAATTCATTTTGACTGAGAGAGATAACTGTGATTAGAGCGCGGCCTTCTGGGACTCCGGCGATACTGTGCCAGAAGCTTCTCCCAGACTTCTGACAAGCCACGCCCATTTCCACAAAAAAAAAAAAACAGACACTCAGCCCCCTCACCTATTGTTAACATCAGCAGGTCAAAAACAAAAGCAAGTTCAGAGAAAGTTGTGTCAGCGGACCACCCCTGGGTTAATAGTTTGTCAGGAGTCCTGATATACTGTATGTTTTTCTCTTCTTTTGGAGCCCTGACTTCTCAAATGATTTCTTCACTCTTGCCCTAGGGTCTAAACAGACTAATATTTGCTGTTGTTACAATCAAGGAGAATTATATATCCCTAAATGCCAGATGGCAATAATGCTTTTTTGAAAATATGGCACAATTACAGGTAAGGAATCCTGAGGCTAGTTGAGCATGAATATACCCAAGCAATTTAGACACACTATAATTATATTATAGATTCTTCTTCTTCTTCTTCTTCTTCTTCTTCTTCTTCTTCTTCTTCTTCTTCTTCTTCTTCTGAATAATAATTTGCAAAATAATATACCTATACAATTGCATTAGAGCTCAATTATATTCAGCTTCTGTCAATAGCATCCCCCCATTGGTGGAAAGAACTTCCCACAGTGGTAAGGGAATCATCAGCTGTTGTCTGACACATGACTGCAGACCCATGTCTAGTGCCCCTCCCACCCCTGCCCTAGCACTCAAAGTCCAGGGTGGTTATTTATTCATTCAGTTTGTGGAATCTGTAAGGTTTTATGTCTCATCTTATCTTATTTTTCATCTCAATCATATTGCATCCATGTCGTTAGCTCTCTGTCTCTCTGTCTCTGTCCTCTATCTCTGTTTGTTTCTTTGTCTCTCTCACTTTCTCTCTATATCTGTTTGTTTCTTCGTCTCTCTTGCTCCACACTCTAACTCTCTGACCCACCCTGAGGATGTTAAGGCAGGGTGAGATCACATGGTGCATCATAAATTATCCGCTTTCAGTTCAGGAGTCCTGTCAACCCAATGACACACACAGTGTAGCCAACTCACACTGAAGCAGGTCTCTTGAGATTTAAAGATGGAGTAAGTTGAAGTTGAAACAACAGTTGGCACAGGAAAGATAACCAGTATGTGCAAGGAAGATGACAAGCACAGTCAAGGATTCACAATATGGACTGTGCACATTACTAAAATAAATACTAAAAAAGGAAACCATATACAATATGTGCTAATCTAATCTCAATAAAGAGCAATCACCTGGACTGGTATGTATTGCACCTTCTTAATAAGCTGCCCGCTAACTTAAGTCTGCAGGCTTTTGAGAGAGCCAGGCATGATGGCAGGCAGCCCTTCTACCGTGGTTTTCCATTGTGTGTCTGTGCTAGATCGTTTTAAAGGAGCAAACTCACACTCTGACAGATGACAACTGTGACTGCAGGCTGATTGTTGCGGCATGTTTGGAGATTCAGTGACCAAAGCAGCACAACTTGTCAACTTGTCGACGCTTCAAAAGCAACGGTGACCAAGGCGATATCAGTCTCCAAAGGAAAGATACATGGTTTGGCCCAGCGAGGGGGATTCTGGGGGGTAAAAGGGGTTAATGGAATCCTTTATCTCACCGCAGCTGGATAACATGGTGACCTCAGGGAGCTTAATCCATCAAATGCTAGCCAGGGCTGTCTTATTGATCGGACGAGGGTGTAAGCTAGATGCACAGACAAGGCCCTTGGTCTGCGCCCCAAGTCCTTGAGGAGCTGCATCTGGGCAGGTTTGATGGTATCCTGTCCTTCAGAGCTGGGTCGTGAAGCTCCAAAAGTCGTTTGTGAAGAAAGGGCTTCCACACTTGAGCTCCTTTCCACACTGCAAAGCTTCAGCCTGTGCGGGAGCAGGTCTGATGTTTTACAGCCGTCGACCACAGGTGCCAGTCAGTGACATGGAGCAGAAAGCCACCCTAAGGCTAATTGTGTTACAGATCCCTCAAGTATCACCCCACTAATGCATTCTGATATTGGATGTTGTGAGGTTTATGCTTTGCAGAGAGTAATGAAACCAATACCCTCTATTCGAGCCTGTATCACACTGGCTGCAATTTGGCCACCAATTACCACCATGTATGTTTCGGTCAACATTGAATTGCAGCTCCCATGTGTCCAATAAAGCCTTTTCATGTTGGCTTATTTAAGCTTGTGCCTTTCTTTAAAGCCGTAGGCTTAAACGAATCAGTGTTACATATAAGAGAGAAGAAATGCAGCACAGATGAAATAGCCCATGCGTTTGAAGTCTTAATGAAGGGTTCTCATTGCTTCTTCTCCCCTCTGTTTATTTCTGAATGTAAAAACACATTGAGCACAGCGCCTATAGAACCTTTCAGAGCAGTGCTTTAAATCTTCGGCTTTGAAGGCAAAAAGTAAAGAAAAGAATAGTCTGCTGAGATGTAAAATGCATGACCGAAGAGATGATTGGCTCTTGAACACTATAATTGAACGTTCTGGTCAGCAGTAGAAGAACATTTATTTCTGTGTCTGAACCTTCAAAAAGGACAACTTCTGCACATTTTTATTGAAAGTGCTGAGCTTTGTGTCTGAGGAAGACAGACAAAGCTATGTAGCAAATAGTGTTTTGTAAAGTGCATTGTCATGATAATTTTATAAAGACCTATCATGTTGAAATAATATGCATTTTAGTTTTAGTACACAACAAGGATATTGTTTCAGATATTGCAGTCATCTCAGTAGCAATACAATAGGAGTGTACAATCTTAAGAGGAACTGTTTCTCAGAGCTAGAGGCTGAGCATAATAATAAAATAAAATAAATAATAATAATAATAATAATAATAATAATAATAATAATAACTTTAAACTTTAAATAACTTTAAATTATAACTTCAAAGCAGGATTTTCTCTCAGGAAGTCCAGGCACAGTGACAAATGGGATTGTGAGATTATGAACAGTCACAGTGTGGAGTTAAATATGAGATGATGTGGCGAAATGAAGCATTTTGGGTCTCCCAGCCCTTCAGAATGGCCCTTTATTGTCACTGCTTCAGTCGGTATTTACAGCCACATTACTTCCTAGAACAGAAGCAGCTCCAGGCCAATCCCTGCAGCTCACAAACAGGGACAAAATGGCTTCCGCATCATATCCAATTTAGCTAGCTAGGGAGAGAGATGCATAAAGTGAAACATTCCTAGCAAGTTGCAAACGGTTAGCTATTACCATTACAGAGATATTAATATGAGAGTCAGGATTGATTTCCGACAATTCCCCTTGGAGTGGCACTGTCACCCTAGTCACTGAGCAGTGACACTACATGAAGCAGTGCTAGTGGGGCCTAACCATCACAACCCAACCTCATCACAGTGATTTATCATCTACCTTAGAGGATGTCACTGAACCATCTTAAGAACTCCAGTGCATAATTCTGATCACACACAAAAATAAATAATTTAATGGTGATCGATACTACAGTTCCAAGCTGGTGGCCCATTGAAAGGGGCTATATAACTTAATGTGTGATGAACAGAGTCCTGGTGGGATTAAAACGTGTTCCCCGCACGTTGTGGAGAAAGAACGGTGGGATCTCAATCTGCACCCTCCATCACTGTGCTTAGTTTGGCTCGGAAGAACCCCATTATTTAACTCCACCGCCATCCCTGGCAAGTCACTCCGCACATCCGTAACCCCAAACAAGGAGCCGTACATTCTCAAACAAACCCGCCAGGATTTACAGCATACGCTCCCAGAATGGAGGATCCCAGATCAATCTTCCCACAGTGATTTATTAACACTAGGCTGGCTGAATGTCCTTTGTGGTTACAGTATTTTATGATGTAAATGTTCTGTGTAATATACATGCTTGTGTAGCCGAATGGACTGGGGCAGTTAGTTCGGCTTCAGAGGGACTCCTCCTCCTCCTCCTCCTGCTGAGGTCTGTCCTATCCTCACGGGAAGGGCCACGGCAGATGAATGTTGTTGTTGAGTGAGTCTGAGATGTAACGGATAAGAGCAGCTGAGTATTTGGTCTTTTTATCATCCTGACATGGTCTCTCAGCAGTACACTGATCTAACCCCTAACTGGTTAGAGCGGTGACACATTTCTTAAAAGGCCCTGTTACTAAGTACTTTGTAACTCTTCCTCGGGCAACTATAACAGCTTGCAAATGCTTCCTGTCACCAGCTAATTCTCGCTTTTGGAATTTTTCCCCATTCTTCCTGGCAGAATATCTGTAGCTCAGAAATATTATTTGGCCTCCTTGCATGTACGGTATGTTTGAGATCGCTCCACAGATTTTCAATAACATTCAAGTCTGAGGACTGTGTTGGCCATTCCATATCCTTCATCTTGAGGTATGCTTTGGATCTGTCCGAACGCAGGACAGAGGAACCAAGAGCAGAATCAGGGATAATGTGAGAAAGGCTAACAATGCTTAACAATGTAATTCAGATGCTTAATTTTGTGTTGAGGTCATAGGAGAGGCTTCTTTATAGCAACTCTACCATGTAGGTCTTTGTTGTTGAAGTATGTTGTGTTGTTGTCATCCTGTGAACAGCTAGACCTGTGTCTGTTACTTTTTTGCAGTTCTTTTCCAGTGATGTGTGGGTTCTTCTGAGCATTTCTGACCAGGTCGCGGGCCATTGTATCTGTACTTTTTCTTGGTCTTCGTCTCAAATAATGTTTCTGACAGTGGAAATAGGCAGTTTTTTGTAGCCTACTCCTTGGCGGAAATTAACCATCTTCATTCTGACATCCTTGGACAACTATTTAGAGGCAGCAGACAGAACAGCCTCCGCAGTTGGATATTTTAGAAGTCATGGAGTTACTTCAGAATATTTACTTATCTTCACTTATTATTTATCTGGGAATGTTCAGGGATGTGAATAATTGTTGGCTGGGAAACCCATGATGAATACTGCTTCCTCTTATCTGCTTTTACTGAGGAAGAGTGCGGTGTCTGTTACTTCCACACAGCCGGTGACTTCATTTCCTGGGAGTATGCGATATCATCTACTGTAGATGGCAGGTGGCCAAACAGTGAATCCAGAACAATACGAAAATAAAACAGGGCCAGATAATATCAAGGGCCGATAGCCGTGATGATTAATAGCTAAGGGTTAGCATAAAAACACCTGAGGTGAAAGGCTAGGGGGAGAGCAGAGTGATAAAAATGCTATTATTCATCTGGAGGAAGGAGCAGGCAGCCACCCACTCTAAGACTGGAGACAGCGCCAATCCTGGTTGAGTGGCCAGCAGTGGTACTGCAGATCAGGCAGAGAGAGATAGGAGGGTCATTCCGATGTCACCAGTGAGGGTCTGCCCAGTTTAAAGGCAACGCTGATAGTGGCGGTAAGACAGTAAGCAAATAAATAAATAAATACATAAATATATAAATACACAAACAAATATATAAATACATAAATAGATAAATAAATACATAAATAAATAAATAAATACATACATACATATATAAATAAACAAATACATAGATATATAAATAAATAAATAAATAAATACATATGTATATAAATACATACATACATACATGCATATATCAATACATAAATAAATACACATGTGTATAAATAAATACATACATATATCAATACATAAATAAATAAACAAGTACATACATACATATATCAATAAATAAATAAATAAATAAATAAATAACTCAACAAATACATAGATAAAGGGAAAACATCCGTGAAATTGCTCTGAAGATGCTCTTTTGGAGTTGAGAGCGCCGGAATGGAACTAAAACTGAATCTGAATGCTGAATATCTTCACTGCAATAAAACTTGGCTTAAATTTAAAACTAGCAAAACTTTCCGAGGCAATTAAACACACTGACAGTCGCACGGAATAGGCTTATAGATATATTGCTTATGTTTCCTCATTCAAGATAAAACTTTGTTGTTTCTGTTTATGCTGTCAATCTATTCAGGAGGCATCTCCCCCATTTTGCTTCCAAGTCCCAAATTCTTATTATAAAGCTCCTGCTAATGAACAATCAATATGCCACCATAGCGTCCATCACCAACTCACAGGAGAGCGACAGGGACTCTTCTTCCATTGTAAATTGTTATTGCATTGAAAATGTGTTAATCAGAATGTGGGAAGAATATTCATCTCACAGTATTACAAAGGGATTACAATGGAAATCCTTTTTTTCACCAAAGGGAATAGGAATGTTTTTTTTTTCTATTCTTATTATTAGCAGAGCTCTGTAATTGGCTGTATTAATCTTCTTTGTGAAGGTTGCCTTGTTTATTCTCTCAAGCTGTTAAAGGCCAGCCTTGCGTTTTATTTAGCAGTTAACCTTTAATGAGGATTTACACATTGAAGCTATATACTGTAAGACTCCTGGCGGCAAACAAAAGATGATGCTAAACATAATTAAGGCAGAAGCAAATAAAGTTTGTGGTCCGATGGGGGGGGAGGGGGGTGTTGGCACCAGATTAATGCTGTTTGCAAGTGATGCCTAACAGTTGATCTATGACTGATTACATTTCCCTACCACATAAAGCAATCATTCATACATTGATTAATGAAAGCATAATTATCCCGCTGGTCGGGGTAACACTGAGCTTGGCTTAGCGTTGAAAAGGCGGCCATGAGTGGCATCTGAAAAGAACAGTTTTACCAGGGGGGACGGGCTGTGTGGGAATTGCCTATACATGTTTGCAAAGCCTTGGAGAATATTGATTTCTGGATGCTTAGATAGCGCTAATAACTATCCACTTATAAAAAAGTAAATAATAGTATTGTTATGGAAAAGCAATGTCTGCTTTCCTCAATGCCATTCTGCATGCATGCAACCATTACCCATTTCCTTAACAAGCACACTGTTTTGATGATTACTTTTTTGCGATGTGATGAAAATGTTTAACCCTCGAGCAACACAGTAATGAGTTACTGGTGTCATATGACCCCAATTAAAAACTCAAAACAGTCATTTCATTCAAAAGTCATCAAACATATGAAATACATTACATTTTCTATACCATTACAATTGCAGCACATTTAGTAATCGCAATGTTAGCAATGTTGTCGCCCACATTGGCTTTATATAGGGAACTTATAACATAGGTAACCTGTGTGAGGTCAATATATAATGATATTGAGATAAATTGCATATATCCTTGTTTTGACTGTGATATGACGCTGTTCTCTGATGTTTATAGGGGAGTCAGTGATATTATTCATAAGCTCCGTATTTGCTGCTGCTAAACTGTTCTGCAGCCACTTACAGACACTGAGCCACAGATATCCCCTACTTCATGCTATAGCCCAGAATTGTGCTATTTTTCCCCCACATCCTACTGTGCCATGTGCTGTTATGCCAAATTTCTAACTTAACAGTCAATGTTTATAACATTTAGAATATACCCTCTGACGTATTAATTCAGCACGTGTATATAATAATTTTAATTTGGAACATAGTTTTACTTGCTAAAGAAATCTGTGGATATGTATCACCTGATATCTTGTCCCCACATAAATCTGGATTCTTATAAAGATTCCTTTATCAATTTGCATTGGTGGAGTGTGTTGTTTTTGACCGGGGTCATATATGACCCCAAAGGACGTGTCATCACGTAATCATCACATCGCTCCAAATTAAGGCAGTAACCTCCCAAAAATATGTATTTATTGAGGATGTATTTGTTGCTTGACAAAGGCAAGACATTTTGGAAGGAGCAAATATATCACCTTTTGGTTATTAAAAAGAGTCATATGGGGTTGGTCGCTTGGTCGCTTGAGGGTTAATCCAGCCCAAAGATAATAGTGCAATTGTCTCAGGAAAGCCTTAAGCAAGAGGATGAACACAGGAGTACAGACCAAAACAAGCTACAGGCACACCGCCATTCCCCATACTACTGCCAGGCCGGTCCTGCCACAGAGCCACTGTCAAACTTAAACTGCACTTTGGCTCACCTAATGCTGAACAGTACTTTGCATTGGTTTATTAGCCCTGCCTATGCTAAAGCTAAAGCTAAAGCTACATCTCCTAACCCATTAGCTATCGACCAATACTACATTCTCTGCTTAGCCCTTTTCACATATTAAGGCTTGTTTTAAAATGATTGACTATTATTGTCAGCTGTGATCCTGATGATTTCATCACTATTTGTTGCCAAAAGGTATAAGTCACATGATAGCATTATTTATAACAAAACTCAACAATGTAACATTGAAATGAATACAAAATATATGCCTGAGACTTTGTTCTTTCATTTGGTATGACATTTTTAACAATATGATGTATTGATCCCAAGATATATAAAAGAGTGTAAAAAGTGTGACAACATGCCCTAATTTCCTTTTTAAAACAGAATATGAGAGTATTTCTGCTGAAAATGTGAGTTACTGATTAAGGGAAGAGGTGTCTGTGAATGATGCATGGCTACAATTCCCTCATATTTCACGTCTACCCTATATTTAAAAACCGAAGGCACCATTGTAAGGCGATGTAAGTGAAAGAATAATTGACATAAGACGTAGGTTAGGGGAGTATGCGGCACGGACACGCATGGATGCACATCGCTAATGCCTGTACATGTCATTTTCTGAGAAAGCTTTTACTTTTCACTGCCAGCAATGATCGCAGTCTTTCCAATTCTGTCACTGTAAGAAGCATCAGCATCAATTATACTGTAACCGGGAGGAGAAATGGCAGTATTCGCTCTCTTCCTGTGGGGTTCAGACTATAGACTGTACAAAATTATGAACTAAGTGCCTGTTACGTCTCCCACGGCTTATCCACGGGCTTGCGAAAAAGCATTTTGAAGCTTGCCGGCGCTGCCATGTTTTACAGTTTGGAGCGAGAGACGATGCAGTAGGGAAGCCGCTAAACGTGTGAGAGTGACGTAATCTGTCCCCGATTCGTCCACAAAGTACTGCTAGATTATAAACACTGATTGCGACTGAAAATCGACTTAGTACTTTGACTGCAATTGTACCATTGACTTTACATTAAAAACTGGCCAATACTGGAGCTCACTGCAGTGACAATAGTGAGCACCTTGACCAGGAAATGACGGTTTTGGCCTCTTGGTTTTGGCCTTTGGGCGGCTCCGAGAGTGAGATGACACGGACTGTTATGACTGCATTGGCCTGACTCTTGAATGAACCAGCCCCATGGGCGGCATTGTTTATAAAGAGTCAGGGGTGGCGCCAGGGAATTTGGGCTCCACGAAAAAGCCTCATATTGGGCCGCTCCACCCCAGGCCACCCCATCCATGCACAGATACTGCAGCCACGCCTCACACCAGAACCTAATAATCCACCCATTCAGCACTTTCAGTTAAGTAACTCTGCCTTTGTAGGTTTACAGCTCTTTCATAGGAAAAAAACCTATTCATCTTGTAGTTTTTTAATATCCTGGGAATATCATAGGACCTGTACCAGCCCCTCATAAACCCCTGACTCGGGCCCTACAGTTGAAGACGGGTGCTTCAGTCTGGAGCGAAGTGGAACAGTAATCTCATGAGGACTCGCCCCACACTCACCCCAATTCATCCCCCCCCCCCCAACCCCCCATCACTATCATCAGTTACCACAACCCATAGCCCCCCCTAAACACGGAAACCCTTTTGGTGTGTCATAATGTACACTTATTTTCAGAAGAAAAAAAAAACTCAAACTTGGAGAACGTTCTGTTGTCAGGCTGTCAGTTAAAGTCTGAATTAGCACAGTGAGTTATGTTTCAAACTAAGACTGTATTATCGTATTTCTCACTCTTTTTAATGACTGATATCCTTTGACATCCACCTGTCCTAGGAGGGAGATAGAAACAGAGAACAATGCCCCTTGAACCTTCAGAGCACTGTTTCACTTTCACAGTACTTACATACGTAAGCTTTTCAGCAGCCATTAAATTACCAGAGCAACCAGAAATAACTGGAGCAGGAGTAATCTGAATTAACCTATCGTTCATAAAGGTTCACCTGATATAAACTAGTGGTAAATTAAAGGAACAAAGATTAATTAAGATTTAACAGAATTATATGAGAAGATGACTTCATAAATATAAAACCATTTCAGTAGTTAAATGAAAATAATTATTGCATATTATTGGTCCATATCCAACATTAAATATAGATTATAATGAAGAGGAAAGAAGCAAAACAATCTAATTACATCTCATTAGTGAACACATTTGATGTTCCTAAAATAAGTAAACAGTCAATTTGCAATTGCCATAATAATTAAGCATAATAATTACGATCAAAAAGTTTGATTCATATCTTTCAATGTCTTGTACTGTTCGAGGTCCATGTGCCCTGTCTGATACATTCATAATGTAATGTACCCTTTCTCATCAGGCACATAATCTGACTGGTCTGTTAGCATCAGTCTGTTGGAAGCTAAACAGAAAAGTAATGCTTTACAGACTCTGGACCTTTGGAATTAAGACTAGCGCCTCTGTATTTACAATGGGATTTACCTGAAATATAACATTAGCAATTGCCTTGACATTCATAATTGAATATAAATATGGTAAATGCATGTGAGATTTTGTATATGAATATAGCAAATCATATTAATATGCTATGTGAGATTTTATATGACTATAGTTTATGGTATTCTGTAAAAGGAAGAGGTTGATTTTCATCACGCAGAAAAGGCAGGCAGATGTGAGTGTCGGCAAGAGAGAATACAAAGGGCTTTCAGTGTGATGGGAAGAGTACGAGCAGATTTAGACATCTCTCGGAAGAAAAAACTGAGGATGAAACTGAGGCAAGGAAAGAGAACAAAAACACTCGAGTGTCTTTAAAATGTGTATAATATTTGCCGATTTGACAGATTACATCGCATCCAGTGTCTTTCTGTAGCTTGATGTCTAAACAACCCCGTTAGGCCTGTCTGCTGTGCGTACTACAGACTCACTTTCGAACACTGTAGATGCTATAATAATAGTAATAATAATAATAATAATTATTATTATTATTTAATAATAATAGTAATAATAATAATGTGCAATACAAAACAATGGGAAAATGCCTAAGTGGCAAATTTCACAAATCTGTAATAAATATGAGAGCTGCAGTATAAATCATGGTTCCCAGTCATAATTACTGAACATAAATCAGCGCTCTTCCAGTCTGCAGACTGCGGATGAGGACAGGTCCAAACGGGGTGTGAAAAAACGCTGGCAGAAGCAGAGCGAGTCTCTCCGTCTCTGTCGCTCACCTCACCTCCCTCCGCTGGCCGCCCCAAGCACCGAGCTCCTGCCTCGCAATCCTGCCCGCTCCGTCTCTCCTCCCCCCAGCCCTCCCCACACACCTCTCCCCCTCCGTTCATCTGTTTGTTCTCCGTGGCGCAGCCTGGCCGGGGAGGGACGGAGGAACGGGACCCAGGAGGTTCGGCTAGACCTCCGGTTCCCGCAATTCAGCAACAGCATAAAAAGGGTATTAGGGAGGCTGGAGAGGCAGTGGAGGCAAATGTTTAAGCCCCTGAAGACCCACTCACTCGCACATTTTTATTTATAAAGCTGTTACTGGAGACCCGCTGCCTTACCTCAGCGATATATTTACTTGCAATTTATGTTTGAAGTACAGCATCTGGCCTGCTACCTGCTGGGTTTAGAGTTGCCTGGCCCATTTGGAATCTGGAAGATGGATGCTTCATGTTGCTGGAACTCCAGCCTCAACATTTCATCCCTTTGGTTGTTTTTACACGATTTTTAGAAACCATTGAAGCTGATATGTGTTCTTACAGTGATGGAGAAGGTACTGTTGACCTGTCTGATCACTAAGACTCTTTTTGACGGCGGTAGGATTTATCACACTGCGCTCTGCGTGATTTTATGCTGTGTACTGAAGCCTCTTGGCCTAGCCTCCTTGTAAAAGAGAATTTTATCTCAGTGGGACTAACACGGATCAATAAATGATAGAAAGAAGAGAGGGGGAGAGGGAGAGCAGACGGGGGTTGGAACAGTTGGACGCCGACGCCTCGGACGGCGGTCGGTAGAGTTGCAGACGCGCGGCCAGGGCGGTACCAGGACCGGTAGCCACGTATCGGATTTAGGAATCGACTGATGTAGCTTTAAGGCTGCAGTGCTGTAATTGTTCATCGGCTTTTTTATGGAAAGGAAAAGCTAGATGTGATTAAAGCATTTCAGCTCTAGTTGGCTTTGGGAACTTACTCAAACGAGGCCTCCAACTTTCTTCATTGGAGATGAAAAATGAATTTGCTATTTGTATGAACACCTTCTTCCCTTCAGGAACCTAGAGCTCTGGCCACTGGCCCTGTGAGGGTCAGGCTGATTGGCTCCTGATCCTACAGTGTGCTGGGAGGGTCTCTACTCTGCCTTTGACACTCAGTGTCCTCCACCCCACACACACACAAACACTCGCAGAAGCACACACGTACAAACGCGCACTAAGCACACACGTACACACGCACTATGCCCAACACATCTAGATTTGACAGAAATAGTTATTTGTGTTGCTGAATAAAATAAAACAGAGACGTGTTATGTTTTGATGTTGGAGCTTTTTTACTCAGTGAAACATTTGCATTCTAGGGCAGGTCTGTCCTGGAGGGGCACAGTGTCTGCAGGTCTAACTCCAGACTCCAGAAAATGGTGTGAGAATATTTTTTGCATACTGCCTATTGCATGCTAAACACTATGCCCAGTAGACAGTAATATTTTGAGTGAGGAGGCTGATTCAGTCTCTACTGCAGACTCCTTCCCTGCTGTCCACCTCAGTTAAATCTTGATCTCAACTTCTTTTTGGTGTCAGGTTGACAAGTGCATGTCTAAGATAAGGTAACACTGCAGGCTTAACTGCTGAATCCACCCCAGCCTATTGAACAGGAGTGTAAGGAGTCTTCTTAAAAAACATTTGTTGTTCCAATGAATGCTCATTTTCTATAATGGTGTTCACGAATCCATTTAAGTAGATAATTGGCTTTCCATCAGTTTTTTGGCACTGTTTAGCACTCACTTAAAAAAAAGAAAAGATGTTGCTGTTAAACGTTTGATTAGACCAAGTGTGTATGGATATGCCCTTTTTGCTAATATTCAAAGCCTGGTCTAATGAAGTGAGTGGTTTGTTGGCACTTAATTTATTTATTTTAATGACTGTGATTTATAATTTGTCCACATTTTATCCAAAGTATCTGCTTCCTAACACATCTAAAATCAAATTAATGCCTGCGCTGAACTATATTTTTCTTGAATAAAAATAAACATGTATTCAGGGATAGAGTTGATTAAAATATAGTATAATATGAAAAGGCTTAGTACATGTACACTTTGGCCTGAGATATAGAAATGTGGGGTATACATGGTAATTATTTGTATTCCAGCCAACATCAATCCTCCCTGCCTTCCACACATACATAGTTTGGAAGAGATGGTAAAACATAACTGACCAGGTACTGTATATCACACACTATTCCCCAGTACTGGGAAATATTACAGTTATTTTCAACCACTTTGGCATTAATCTCACAAGTTTGTGCTCAATTTTCAAAGCCTTAGACACAACAAACAAAACAGCCAATGACATCATAAAATGTTCAAATTATTGCATTGTGCATTCATATCTTTGAGGAAATATTGGTCACCCACACACAAGATAGCTGGTTATTTGTTTTTAGAATACATTAATATTGCAGTAAAATAGCTCATACATGTTTCAATATGGTTCTTTTTGTGATCCCAAATAAAGGGAAGAGAGACAATAGGAAGGAGTGAAATCATTGAACAAAATCTGAATAAGAAAATATGATTACAACCTACTGTAGGTTTGTTTGCAGCAAATAATTAGCCGCAGAGTGGAAAATCCTCTACTACAGTGTTCCTGAACTGCAGTGAAAAACAAAAGAAAATAATGACGTTCATTGGTTAGTTATTTCCATCAAGCCTCTCTTGAGAATTGTTATTTCCCTCAACAGCCACCTCGCTGAAGGGGTACTTGTCCTCTGGCAATCCCTTGACCTCCTCCTCCACCTCTTTCTCTTCCTCTCACAGATTCCACAGAAACACTACTTACGCTCTCCTCCAGTGGAGAGGGATGGTGTGTGTAGGAATTGGTGTGTTCCAGACTGTCTGGACACTGAAGAATGTATTGTTTATAGGGTGTGCTTTGAACCAAAGTCTAGATACAGTATGCACTTATCTAAAGTATTCTGTCCGTTCCAGGTGGTTGTGCCTCCACATGTATTAGAATAAATAAAAACATCTATGGTGCTGCAAGAGGAATGGCAACCTCTTAACTGCATAAATGTATTTCCGAACCGTACTTTCCTGGCCAATCAACCCAACATCCCCTGGCCCCCTCAAGCCCCCTCCTTAAAGGGGCCTTCCTCTCCCCTACGTCTCCCCTCTGGCCCCAGTGAGCCCCCCAGTACAGTCATACCAGCTGAACCAGTCCATCTGCCTCCACTGGCTGAAAATAAAAAACATTCTATTTGATCATGTAATTGCATTACATTGCAATCACTTAGCATACACTATTATCCAAATGGAAAACATCAACATATGATGCTGATTTAATGCTGTGCATTTATTATGGCTTTACTATGCCCACCTATGCAACATTGAAATTTATATAGTTAAATTACTTTATGAAGCTGTATGAAACAAGTACATTCTTAGTTTCCCTCTTGCACCTACTGCAGAGCTTAATTTTATGTTGTAGGTTTATATCTTCAGTGCTAAGTTGTAGGTAAGTTCTGTATTACCTACTGTGGGTCTGACCATAATGACTTGGCATCAGCTCTTCATTATATGCATTACAAGTCATTGCGGATAAAAGCATCTGCTAAACATCTGAATGTTAATGTGCACCGTAAATGTTTATGTTCACAAGGCTTTTTCTCTTATACCGTTAATTATTCATGCTGGTATAAATGCGAACAACGCACATGCTTCTGAAGAGGTTACAGCTGAGCTTACAGACGGCATCCTTTCATTAGTGCCCTCACTTATTTTTTGAGAATTTTGTTTAACTTGTGGAATAGGTCTCATATATTATCACAATGGGACAATCTGGTCAAATTAAAATGCAATAGATTTGACGAAGGCATTTATATTTATATAAAATGGATTTAAAAAAGTAATTTGTGGTTGCAAACCAGAGCTACTTTATTAGTATTGCTATATTTTTCCACCCTGTTCTTTTTAATGATGGTTGTTATTGCATTACATTTTATTCAGCAACGTACAAAACCGTGCATATCAAGGTCATACACAAGGTAGGTAAGTCTGGAACTACCAAGTCTGTAACTCCAACACCAAGACAATTACAATTTGAGGAACTACAGTACCGAGACAAATACAAATTCAAAAGTCCTAGATTAAGGTATAAAATACAAGGGGCTGAAGATGAAAAACAAGCAATAACAGATTAGGGGACTCCAACAAAAATGTTAAAGTACAGCATGAAGAGATGAATCTTTAGACTACAGCAGAATATGGGCAGCGAGTGAGCAGTTCTGTAATCAGCATAAACACTGTTCATAAATGTTTTCACTGCAGTCTAAATATACTTACCTTATTAGTTTAACAGTTGCTGTTAAACTTTGGAGCGCTTTGGATAAAGGTGCTATATAAATGCCAACCATCAGTTGACTTTTCGAAATAAAATGAGCTCCATAATGTTTAATACATTTTTATTTTATTTCTTGATTCTGTACTGCACAATTTTAGATTTGTAATAAAAACAATATACTTGTGGTTAAAGTGCTGGGTTAAACAGGTGTTAGGGGGTTTTCTTTATTATGGTGAGAATTGTTTGGTCATCGACTGTAGAGGTCTTTGGTGATTACTGAGCCCATCAGCAGTGTATCTCTTCTTAATGGTGTTGCAAACTTTTGATTTTGGTAAGTGGAAGGTTTGGCCTATGTCCCTGGTTGTTTTCCTATTAAGCTGAGTATCTGCACTTCTTCCACATGTGAATTGTTTTATTACAACCACACTGGGGCTGCCAAGTTATTTGTTCTGTTAAATACATGGCACTTTCCTTGGGGCTGTTATAGGGTCGGGAGATTCTCCACTATTTGGTGTTGATTCCTGACAACGGGCAGTTTCATTGCTGAACAACTGAGCGGTAGCTGAATGATGGTTCATTTCACATGGAAACTGCCAGTGAATTCCTAGACTCTTGTCGTATTTCCTCGCTGTCTTTTGCCTGAACGCAGAACGGTGAACCGTTGACTGAATCTCGAACGCACACTGCTCGAGTTCAGTAAGGCCCAGTCGGTCTGTCCGTAACAGTTGAGAGAAGTTCTCCTCCAAAGGGTCTGATTTACAGGCCTTTATAGACAGTAGAAGTGGCCGCGTTGCAGATGATTCAAAGCCGGTGCATTGAACTCTAAGTGCGTTAAATGGGTTTTCAGCTCCGTGCGGAACTACCCGTGACAGCCGCCCGGCATCAGCTGCATCACTCATATATACGTCCTCATCCTAACAGCCCTGCCACAATTTACACACCGCCATAGAAGTGGAACTAGTTTCAGAGTGTAGTTGTAGGCATAGATGTCTTACAGTTTGAAAATGTATTTAAAAAAAGGTTTTGAACATGTGTTATGCTTCCACGTTATGCATACATTACCTTCAGAAAGTAGTTCTATATTCTCACTAGAGTTGGCAGGCATATCCAATATGGCCCCAAATGTATTATGCACGACAGCTTTATAGCACCACATGAAACATTGCAACATTAAAAACATTATTATTGCTATCCCATTTGACTTAGTATATGGACCAAATTTCTTCCACATGTGTAACTCCTCCTGCTGAACAAATGTATTTATAGAACCCATAAAGTCCGTCACATTTTGAAATTATCAGGCTAATAATATCTGCCCGACTTGATTTTCTGCCATTTAGAATTTCTGAGAAAAAAAAAAGTATCTTCTTCTTATGAATCGTACGTCTGCTTAACCTCAGATGTGGTGTGAACCATCTTTGTACTAGTCCCTAACTAAATTGTGAAGTTTGAATAACATAGCTTGGCATGTCATTAAAAAAATGGTTGAATGAGCACTAATTATTATATTCTAATTAAATCCAGGCTAGTTCTTCAGCCTTGAAACGTGTTGAACCAAAGGGCACATCCTTCTGAACAAGACAACTTGAACGGAGTTGAGAGATGAAAAATCACTTTTGTATATTAATTATAATGTAATGTAATTATAATTCAGCATAGATGAAAAATCTCTTTTTATATTAATTATAATATAATGTAATTACAATTCAGCATTGCAGGTCATTTATAAATTAAAATAATATTATTATTAATAAGAATAATATTTGAATTATTAAATATAAGTCAGATTGACATGAAACTTCATACCATCTTTCGATGCTTTCCCAACTTCACTGAGAAGGAAATGTTTCTGCATTCAGGGGGCTTGGACATGGCTGCATGGACCCACAATTTCCTGCTTTGCAATTGTTCCTTTGTGATATAATTGTGTACTAAAATATGTGTGTTACATCAAAAAACATAATAAAGCATGACCCCTGTGCAGGTACCGTAAGTGTGAAAAGTGTGAAGTCTACTACTGCACCTCAGATGCCCTCATTAAGTTTATTCTGACTTATTCTGAGCCAGACCCAAAAAAAGGACCATTAAGCTGTTGCAGAATATACTGCAACCAAAGACAAATTAACGTGCTGAGGGAACGGTCTGTGGGCGGGATGTGTCAATACCTACAGTGGGGTGCAAAAATCTGGGCAGCCCTGGTTTAAATGTCGGTTACGATGAATCGGTATGTGATCGAAAGCAAACCTGAACTCTAAATGGTACAGAGACATTAGACATTTTTGGCATTTGGCAGATGCTCTTATCCAGAGCGACGTACAGTTGATTAGCCTAAGCAGGAGACAATCCTCCCCTGGAGCAATGCTCAAGGGCCCAACGGCTGTGCTCTTATTGTGGCTACACCGGGATTAGAACCACCGACCTTGCGTCTCCCAGTCATTTACCTTAACCACTACGCTACAGGCCACCCTATGTATGCAAATGGCTAGTCCTGAGACCCCCTAGCTATGGATTCCAAATCCCCTCCCCAAAAAAAAGTTGCAGAGGAAAATCGAGAATTTAATAGTATGTGGACATATTTGTTTGCTTTTACCAGCAACGCTGCTGGATTACCAGTATGCTTGATCTGTGGCGAGGAATTAGCAAACAACAGAAAAAGTAATATTGAAGAACAAGCACACTGCATTTGCTGAAAAGTATCCGGATCGGGATGAGAGACAGAGTGATTTCAGGACTGCTGCGGAAAGCAGAGAAGAGCAAATGTATTTTTGAAAAGAATTTGATCAAATCTCCAAACTACTGCTGCTAGTTTTGTGGCAGCTCAGGAGATAGTAAGGCACAGAAAGCCGTTCGTCGACGGTGAATACATGAAAGCCTCGTTCATTAAAATATCAGAGCATCTTTTCTCAGACTTCAAAAACAAAAGATAGATAGAAAATGAAAGTATGCCTCTCGATATGCCATGAAATTGGCAACAAACATCTGCAATCAGCAAATTGAGGTCATCGATTCAGCATACTCAATTGCCTGCGATGTGTCAACTATATTGAGCAGACAGCGCTGCTATGCAGTTATGTGATCTCTGATGGGCCGCAGGAATAAATAATTGAGTTAATACCGCTGAAAGGGTATTGAAACAAAATATGGTATTATTGTCATGGAAACGCAAAGTTAAAGAACCGAATAATCATAAATACCCCACTGCAGTCACATGTAGTAAAACATTTTAATGGATGCTCATTTACACCTATTAGTAATGTTGATAGGCTAATTTAGACTTAATCGGTTGTGGCTCCAGACAGATTTTTTTTGGCCAAAAATGGCTCTTTTGATAGTAAAGGTTGCCAACTCCTGCTCTAAAGGATTTCAGAATGAAGGTGGTTCATTTCCAGCAAGAAGGAGAAGGTTAAAAAAAACTCTAAATATTTCAAACGACCTATTTCCAATGTCAAAAATGTTATTAGAAAATGGAAGATAAATGACAGTTGAAGTCAAGGCAAGGTCTGGAAGACGAATAAAGATTTTGGATAGAATGGCCTGAGACCTGTGAGAAAAGCTCAGAAGAACCCACACATCACTGCAAAAGAGCTGCAAAAAAAGTAGCAAGCACAGGTCTAGCTGTTCAAAAGACAACAATAAAATGTACTTTAAACAAAAAAGACCTACATGGCAGAGTTGCCATAAAGAACGACCTCAACACAAAATTAGGCCTCTGAAGTATGCAAAAGAAAACATTGAGAAGCCTGAAGCATTTTGGAACAATGTGCTTTGGACTGACAAAACCAAAATTTAGCTTTTTGGCAACCACCAAAGAATGTATGTTTGGAGGAAAAAGGGTGAAGCCTTTCTAGAGAAGAACACCTTGTCAACTGTGAAGCATGGAGGTGGATCCATTATGCTTTAGGGTTGTGTGGCAGCTGGGGGCACAGGAAATATTGTGCGAGTGGAAGGAACAATGGGTTCCATCAAATATCAAGAAATTCTAGAGGCTAGTGTTCAAAAGTCAGTCCAGGCAGGACTACCCAGGTTGGGTATTCCAGCAAGACAATGATCTGAAGCATACCTCAAAATAAACCATGAAGTACCTCCAGGAAAGATAGATGGAGGTTTTGGAATGGCCCACACAGTCCCCAGACTTGAATGTTGATGAGAATCAGTGGAGAGATCTTAAACATGCCGTACATGTAAGGAGGCCGAAGAATATTTCTAAGCTAGATGTGTTCTGTCATGGAGAATGTGGAAATATTCCAAAAGCGAGAATTGAAAGACTGTGAAAGCCGGCTACAGGAAGCGTTTACAAACTGTTATAGTTGCCCGGGGAGGACTTACAAAGTACTGAATGACAGGGTTCCCAAACTTTTTCACAGGGCCTTTCTCCTTTTTTTTATTATTTTGAAACTGTAAAAAATAAAAATAAACAATAATCTTGCTTTATGGTCACGTTGCTTCTGTTCACTTAGATGTTAATTGTAAAAGGCTTTTTGGCCAGGGTGCCCAAATTTATGCACACTACTGTATAGACTGCCTCAGCACAGTTCTTTAATATGTTTTATTCAGTGTGATCAGTGCATATTGCAGTGATGGGAATATCAAAAGCTCTTTAGGCTAGATTTAAAAAACCCAGACATCTTCT
Source organism: Conger conger (assembly GCF_963514075.1). NCBI lineage: Eukaryota > Metazoa > Chordata > Actinopteri > Anguilliformes > Congridae > Conger > Conger conger. The sequence goes on from NC_083777.1 coordinate 7,979,017, forward strand.
AAAGCTTATTTAAAGCTTTAATTACCCAATTCTCAATTTTGGACAGATGAAACATTTCCACATTTATTTTAGCCTTTGTTCAAAACAAGTTTGTCTAACAGAATAAACCATGCAGATGATAAATTTGGCAAATCATTTTTTTCCATGGGGGAAAATAGTTTTTTGCTTGTTCAGGAAAAATATATATGTAATGAAAAGTAATGTTTCAGTTGAGTTTTTCATTATCATTTCATAATAGCTATGTGGAGTGCCTACATCAAAGAACCACCTCAATAGGACATTTGGTAATTTCTCTGATACTTGAAATTGGTTTCAATGGCTAATTTGAAAGAGTGAGGGAGAGTGTTACCATACAAATTGGTTTTGAAAATATTTAACGGCTTCTACTTTCCATTGCTGGACACCTCCTTTGGGTAAGAAAACAAATACCCACGATTAAGGCAATTCTCAGCCGAGTAGTCCCTCATTATTCGCCATGAAGATCATCTATTCTGCCATCTGAACTACTTGGCTGTCCAAATGTTCAACCCAAGCTTCACTGTGACAATGAAGCCAAACGAGCTAAAACGGGATAACATGCCCGGCACAGGGCGGCTTTCTTCTCCGGACAAAGCGTTGCAGGGATGTTTTCCTGCAAAGGTGAATTGGGCAATTCAGAACCCCCTAGGACCAAAAGAAAAGAGGAAGAAAGAGGCGGGAACACTGATTTTTAGCCTCAGGAGGGGTTATTTGGTGTCATTTCGGGCCAAGCATCTGAATGCTGCCTCAACATAAATCGCTAAAGGGACGATATCGCTTTTCAAACGCATCGGAACATTTTAATTGCCAGCGAAACATCCACGCAAGCTTCTTGCCAGTGTAACAGCTGGGGGGCTTTTGTGGAAAATGTAGGAATAATGTTCGGAGCCATTCTCTGCAAAGTACACGTTTAATTTCTTTGAGTACTGTCAGAGCAAAATTGTTTTTGTGTAGCCTTTCCTCCAAGCCATTAGAGTTTGATTCAGAAATTGCTCCCAGTGAGAGAAAAAAATCTAAACTCAACAATAGACAGAACAGAGTGCACACAAATAATATGCAGTGCATAATCTTTTCCAGATATATAAAGGTGCTAAATATATGACTCATCATAGAAATTTATTATTTTATCTGTCACCACAATTCCCAATTCTCACACTCCATTTTAGTGCCCTTGTGGGATGTACTGTATTTGCCAATGAACATTTTACCCATAACAACCTGATATTCAGTACGCCTTAAGCAGGAGAAATGGAGCTGCTGGGTATTGTAGTTGTTTAGGATTGTATTTGTCTAGCCAGAGTAGTACCCAGGTGACTCTGCAGCCTGTTTAAATGCAGGGTAGCATATGTGAATCCTGTTGAATGCTACACTCACCTTGTGCTTGGGGAGATATTGTAGAACTGTGCTTTATAACTTTTATTTTGTAGCAGCTCAGGATATTGCTAACACTAACTCAGACGGGATTTTTTTATTTTTATTGAGTGTTTTCAGGATGTTGAAATGCTTTAGGGCGATTTTTCCAGTGAGGAATAACACGATGTTTACTGGCTCTGACTCCAGTCTCTTAAGGGAAATATTTTGATATTATATTTATATTTATTTCAGAAAGGTAGAAATGAGGGAAAACCCGTATAACCATGACAGATTCAAGCTGGAGCCGTTTAAGACTCCGAACACCATTAAAATACCTGTTATTCTTACAGGAGGCTCGGGTCCAAGCAGATGGTGCTGAGGTGTTTCTTTCGCTGCTGTTTCTGGCTGCCAGTACCCCGCCGTGCACTGCCTGTCAAACGTGCGTCTTCACCGAAATGAGCCAGGAGATGTGAACCTTTCAGTGCATTCAGGAGAATCCCTCTCTTCACGGACTACTGACGTCCGTTCTCGGTGTGCATTACAGCAGGTCTTTTTCCCAGGAATAGCTGAATTCGCAGAGTTTAACCCCTGAATCCGTCTCCCCTCCGCTGTGTAGACAGATCCAATATCAATTCACCGAAGAGCAGAATGAAGAAGGGTAAAACCGATGAGGGGGTCGAGTTCTGGAAAGTACATTCGAGAGCAAACAGCATCTTCCTGGGAGCTACAATTTGGTGGCACTTCACAGCTGTAGGACAACGTTTTGGCGAAAAAAACTCTTGGCGATGTTTGATTAAAAAGTAAACATTGCAATGTTTCCAATATTTTTTGTTGCCAGTTCTGCCTTCAAGTTCAGATCTAACATGGACTGTATAATGTAACCATTTCTTCAATACTGTTCCCATAACAACAATGTGACCATGGCAACAAATATTGTGTGTGTGAGTGGGGGGGTGTGTCGTTGTGTGTGCTTGCATGTGTGTGTCCGTGGGTGTGTGCGTGTGTGTGTGCATGCGTGCGTGTCAATGAAGACTATGCTAGCACTGTTCTATCTGGAGATTATTATTATTTTATCTAACTGGGTCATATTCACACATTACCGTGACCTCTTCCCCCTCCCCAGTGTGATGTGCAGATGTTGCGAGGAAGAAAAAAAAGTTTGTCCTAATTTGGAACTTGTTTCTAATTCTTTGGATTCTAATTTGGCAGACGGCAGACGTGCTGTGAGTTCTATTTCGGCACAAATTGGGGTGAGCCGTTCGGAAGTTGCGGCGGATGAAATCGATGTGCACGGAGACATCCTCGCGGCGTACGAGACTCTCAATGCGCCGTGCTAAATGAGGAATCGGCTTTTGTGTCTCAGTCTTTCGGAAAAGATTATAGTGTGGTTTTAATAGCACACAATCATTCACTCCTCATTCAGTAAACATAATGACTCGTGGTGCGTGCAGATGCCCTTCAATTTCTTTGCTACACTGCTATGTAAAGATTTTTTCTTTTTTTTGCTTTGCTTTGTTTTGTTTTGTTTTAAAAATTCGTTATTTTTACAATGGCCAAACCGGCAAACACTTCTGATGCAAATTCTCCATTTAGCCTGTGGACATGGAAACCAGGGTGATATCACCATGGAGAAATTTGCGGTGGACATTTTTCACCTCAATAGCTGAAGAGGTCTGGTGACATTCTATTCTACAGGCCCTGAGCAGAATGGTGATAAAAGTCCAATCAGACACAACAAGTTCAAGTTGCTTGAAGGATGAGGTTTGACTAACTCAAGCCTGTTATTGGTTGACCTTCCGGCAGAACACCCTGACATTCAAGAATCTTGTTTTTGTCATGGGTGTTCTGATAATGCCAAGTTTATACCCTTGTTTTATCTTATAAAACAGGTATGCTCACATCATATGCTGGTCACAGATACAAGGTCACTGAGACAAAATGCAACCCCAATTATTCCTGACACCCCTTTCTTTTTGAAAAGGACAGTTAGCCCTACTGAGAGTCAAACTGTGTTAAGTGATGCTTGCTTGACATCTGACAGCAGAATGTGGGCATTTGGAGATATGCTCCACTCTTTTTGCCACCAACACAGAATGAAAAAGTCAGTTCACCACAGTCCAAAGGGATAACCGTACTTTGAGTAAAATATTCTCCATCAGAGATCTGACTAGCAACATTTTGCTGTAAATATTTTCATAAAGGCCCCAAAAGGGTTCGGTTCTTTTCTGAACTTAATACATAGAGCGGTTCTGAGGCCTGGTGAGCAATTCAGATATGCTCGGCATGTCAGAGGAAGAAATGCTATTGCGCTTTCCTGGATACGTTGTGTGAATAAAGCTTACCAAATATTGTTTCCCTGCTCACCCTTACTCTCCTGCGGCCGTGTCACCTCTCCAAGCTTTCAATCACCGCCCTGGCAGTGACAGATTGGAGGACCGGCATGCCCATATTGATTGATGCCGATCAGTCAACTTCCTATTGCAATTTGCTATAAGGCTGTGCTCCTCCAGTTAAATCCCTTCACTTTAAAACGGTCCTCTTTCTTCAAACATCAATCTGCTTAACATATTACATTACACATATTTCAGTAGCCCCAATAACACTGCTCCCATTTGCAATTTGGCCAAAATATGGTTTGATATAAAATGCTACAGACATTGCATCAAAAATAAACGTCAAAATACTGGTTCCAAAAGAAAAGAGATCAAAATATAGTATTTTGCTTTAAAAACGGATATATAAATGTATACATATCTTCAAAAGCATTGTGTTTATTTGTAAGGGGGATTGGACCACATTTTATTTATTTATTTATTTAATTTTTTAGATAAACTCCAGGCTGTTTGTTTTGGAAGATACAAGGTCTGCGGTGTATCATTAACTCCCCTTATGTTTTGTAAAGCTTGAACATAAAATAGGCACTGTAATGAAACAAGGCTCCATGTCTTGGAAGTTAAATAATATTGATCCTCTGCCTGTAATCATTTGAGCCCCAGGCAATCTTAAATTCAGTCACAAATTGACATATGCTACAATGATGCTAGCACAGTCAATCCGTGTTATCATATCTGAGGGGTACACAGTGTTTTGAGTCCATCTTTTCTCAATGGTAAATAAAGGCCAATTGGGGATGATGGCTCGTTTACTGTGTCTGTGTATTATTTCAGTGCATGCGTGGGCCTCGCTGTCAGGGACAGTAGCAGGGTGGGGGCTGTATTGTCAGCCAGGATCTGCATCTCATCGCTCATTACTCACCCCTGCTGCTTCACAGCATGCTGCTGGCTAAAGCTGCACGTGACGTGTCTTCCTCTCACTCGCGTCTGTGCGAGCCTGGCTTGTGAGCTTCAGAGTGAGAAGAAGCAGAGAGGGGGGTGACATCCATCTCCCACTTTGGCTGCAGATGGGGACATCACGCTTTCACATTGTCTGCAGATGGTGACATCACTCTCCTGCGTTGGCTGCAGATTGTGACATCACTCTCTTGCACTGAGTGGAGATGGTGATGTCACTCTCTCACATTGTCTGCAGATGGTGACATCACTCTCCTGCGTTGGCTGCGGATTGTGACATCACTCTCTTGCACTGAGTGGAGATGGTGATGTCACTCTCTCACATTGTCTGCAGATGGTGACATCACTCTCCTGCGTTGGCTGCGGATTGTGACATCGCTCTCTTGCATTGAGTGGAGATGGTGATGTCACTCTCTCACATTGTCTGCAGATAGTGACATCACTCATCACTTCACTGTAGATATAAGTGGAGCTGTATCTGATGCCCAAAATGCCCTTTAAACCATCGGTGACACTGCTGTGGGATGTGGTTTTTTAGTGCCCACATGCAGAGGTAACAGTGATTGACAGCAGCCCCCCAGGCATTCTTTCAAGAACTCAAGGTGTTCATCTGACTCTCTAAATCCACTCAGGAACAAGAAATGAACAAATCACAGGACATTGGCACTGGAGCAGATGGCAGTTAAGATTTATATGGGGGTATCACAGAATCACATAAGCCTTGAACCTTTCAGCTGCTGGAAACTCCAAATAAAACTGTTTCCCCCTTCTCTTCTGTTTTTCATCTCCTTCTGTGAGGCGGGGAACAGATAAGAGTTTTAGCATGGGCACAGAATGACCTAGAGATGTTACATTGCTGATAATTGATGTTGGTTAAAATGGCTGCTTAAGAGGCTGGTTTTTAAGGTGCTGTGTGCCGTGCACTGTGCACCATGCAGCAGTGAGCTGCTTTAGTATAGTGGCTACCAGTTTCCCAGGGACAACACGTCCTTTGCAGTTGCTGTCACTGGGCCATTTTATATGAGGAAAATGTTCTCAGAAACAGTGATTCAGAGTGCTTTTCAACTGTTGACATGTACTTAATTGACGCAATGAGTGACATACTGTAAGTTTTCAATTCTGTTTCCAGACAAAATGTTTAAAGTCTTCCCATTGCGAGGTAACAGGTAGGTCCACCCTGGTTTGTGTTGAGCCAGTAGGAGAGAGAGAGAGCAGCAGATGTTGAACCGGACAAGGGCCACTTATTTCCCTCTTTTAGGTGTTCTAAAAAAAAAACTGAAATACAGCTGGAGCCCTCAAATAAATACTTAACGGGGTCATTCTGCAGTCGGTGAGCAGATACTTCAAGTTGTCAGAACAGTTAGGAGTTGGAGAGCCAAAACCCACACACTTGCCTGCTGATATTGTATTTTGGATTTTTTTTTTCTCTAGGACTCAGGACAGACACTGTGCCATCATACAAGTCCTGACAAAGGCCACAAGCAACTTCTGAGATTATTATCAGTCAGTGTGAATGCAATGAAGGACAATCCTGTCCACTCTTCCATCACCTCTCCCAATCTCACTCTGTCTGTGTGCGCTCCTCTCACCTCCCCCATACTCACTCTGTCTGTGTGCTCCTCCCTAACCTCCCCCATACTCACTCTGTCTATGTGCTCCTCCCTAACCTCCCCCATACTCACTCTGTCTGTGTGCTCCTCTCACCTCCCCCATACTCACTCTGTCTGTGTGCTCCTCCCTAACCTCCCCCATACTCACTCTGTCTGTGTGCTCCTCCCTAACCTCCCCCATACTCACTCTGTCTGTGTGCTCCTCCCTAACCTCCCCCATACTCACTCTGTCTGTGTGCTCTCTCACCTCCCCCAATCTCACTCTGTCTGCGTGCTCCTCTCACCTCTCCCAATCTCACTCTGTCTGCGTGCTCCTCCCTAACCTCCCCCATACTCACTCTGTCTGTGTGCTCTCTCACCTCCCCCAATCTCACTCTGTCTGTGTGCTCCTCTCACCTCCCCCAATCTCACTCTGTCTGTGTGCTCCTCCCTAACCTCCCCCATACTCACTCTGTCTGTGTGCTCTCTCACCTCCCCCATACTCACTCTGTCTGTGTGCTCTCTCACCTCCCCCAATCTCACTCTGTCTGTGTGCTCCTCTCACCTCTCCCAGTCTCACTCTGTCATATTGGATCCTGCCAACAAGCCAGTATGATGTGATTTGTGCTGTACACTGTATACACAGTCAGTCTCCCCTCATACCCAGTGCTTGTGTGAATATATTCTAGGGGACTGTTGTCATTGCTTTTGGTCTACAACAGGGGTAGGAGGGCCAGTGTAATTAACACATTGGCACAAGTTTCGTCTTACAATATGTGTCAATATTGATTCAATGTTATATTGGGTGAAGGTTAATGCAAAATAATTTTTTGTACAATTACTAGCAAGCAGGTCTTTGACTATACTTTCTTCTTACTGTCTCCACTGTCACTGGACTTTTTGGCAGAAAGCTGAATTTATTCATTTGAAATTTCATGCTCTATCGAGTAGGTACTAAAAAATATTTCTGTTCCTCATAAGCATTTTATCTTTTGAATAAAAAGAGAGCTGCTTTGTTTGTATCACTAGAATCCCATCTATATTTAACCAACAAAGGAAATTCTGTTCTCCTTTACAAAGCTAGGTTTAAGGTTCAAAAACAGCTTCTGATCGAAACATTCAGTCATGACGCAAGTTGAATTGAATGTTGGAAATAGGTTTGAAAGCCTGCCACTATTCCACAATAAATGCCACTTTTGGCAAGTAAATTAATTAGATCTAGCATTGCCATGTTAAGCATATGTGCAATTATGGGCTCCATATCTGGGGTGCAGGTCTTTTGGTGAGAAGGCCGGTGAAAGGCCTGAAGTCTGTGGACCAGCTGTGAGTTGGGTTCGGCCTGTATCGTAGTGGTTAAGGTACACGACTGGGACCCACAAGGTTGGTGGTTTGATCCCCGGTGTAGCCGTTGGGCCCTTGAGCAAGGCCCTTAACCATCCGGGGGAGGATTGTCTCCTGCTTAGTCTAAAATCAACTGTAAGTCGCTTTGGATAAGAGCATCTGCCGAAATGCCATTCATGTAATGAGTTGACACTCTCCATGGACCTGAAGGCCAACTGTCCACCAGAAAGTAGCTCCAGTATTGTTTTTCTAAATTGGTTCTAGGTAAAGAGACTCTGAATTTAATTCCTACTGAACTGCTTCTTTAATTTTTGAGAACCGGATAGCTTTGTGAATGACAGCATTCCAATGTCATGTCCAAGTTAGCCACACGATAATCTTTTATTTTTGTATTTTTTCAGCGTTAAGAATAAGCGAATGCTGTCCTTATTTATCAATTCTGGAAGAGACGAAATAACCACGGACAGGCAGGCATGTAGGGCAAGGCCACCGTGAACAATGTCCTGTCCTCCGCAGTACAAACAGTCGCTCCTGACATTCCGTGTCACAGGGAACGCCGTTACATTGCTCACTTCTGACAGAGGCAAATTGCTCCCAGAATCCGAGGGGGATGACAGAAGTGACTTTCTTCTAAATTGCAGAATCTGTTTGATGGATTGGAAAGCTACTTCTAAATGTGCAGAATCTGAAGGCCAGTAGAAATTTGGCATGCCCCCCCCCCCCCATCCCCTCCCCTCCGCATCATGTGGGAAATTATGAACCTATGGCCATAATATTATATTACTCCCAGGGAATAATAAAATGACTCTCGGGAGAGCGAATGAAAAATATGTTTCAAACATCTACTCAAAATGTGGTATTCCTTAAAAGTGGGCTTGGGGATACAGTCGGAGGTACAATCATCTTCACATCTGTGAATTGAATTTTCTGTGCAACACTGCAACAGAGATCGTAACCTTGTCTGCAATCCCTGCGTGATTATTCACTCATGAATTGTTTATAACATTGTGATCTAAATCCTTACCTCACACAGCACCCTTGTAGCCACTATCCATTTTGACCATCTGATGCAACCAGCAAGCAAAACTGCTTTTGAATCTCTTCATTCGCACAATATTCCCTGAAATAAATAGCAAACTGACGGAACATTCCAGACAGAAAGTAAGCGTTACTGGTAATGGCACACTCACATTGTTACAATTAGCAGTATTATTTGGATTTTTTTTTTTAATGTTTTCTGGTGAAGACATTGAAACAGTAAACGGTAGTTTTTTGACATCTGAAATGCATTTGTACGCCACTGGCTAAGAATAACGTTGACATCTTTACATTTGAAATGGTTTGTAATCAAGTCTTGTTTTCACTTTAATCAAGATGAGTTTAATTTCATTCTTCTTCAGCATTTCAAGAGAGTGAAAGATGAGCCATATCAGTCCATTAAATGACTGTCTGATTACAGTTAATCAAGGACAATTATGGGACATAATGACTTCATAAATGCATTTTGTCTGAATGCTATTGATGTTAATTACACACGTCATAATACACTGTACGTGTGTGCCATGCATCCAGAAAAGTATTTGTTGTAAACTGTGTGACTTTTAAAATATGTATGCATTTACTTTCCTAATTATACTTTAGCACTAATGTTAACACAGAAAGCAAACATACACTCACTTTACCACTAATGCTAAAACAGGAAGTACACATGCACTCACTTTACCACTAATACTAAAACAGGAAGCACACATGCACTCACTTTACCACTAATGCTAACGCAGGAAGCACACATGCACTCACTTTACCACTAATGCTAAAACAGGAAAATGCATTTGCATATACAGTACATTAGCTGTATTGCTAAACCAGGGAAACCCTTGTGCATGTACAGAACAATAGCCTTAACTGCAGTGTTCTTACGATAGCATCACTGCTAAAAACAGGAAAACTGCAGTGTTCTTACAACATCATTACTGCTAAAACAGGAAAACTGCAGTGTTCTTAAGATAGCAGCACTGCTAAAACAGGAAAACTGCAGTGTTCTTACAATAGCATCACTGCTAAAACAGGACAATGCAAGATTTGGACTTAGGTGTGTTCATATCTGGCTCCCTACAACATACAGGTGTCTCCTTGGTGTCTTTACCAGGCACAAAGTACAGGTTGAGTTCTCAGATTCCTCGTTTTAAAGAGTCGATTGGGATTATTAATCCCCATTCAGTGCTGACAGTAATGCCATTTAACCTCAGCAAAACACCTACTGTATCACAGTGATGCCAGTCCATCTCAGCAGCTAGACATAGTCCAACTAGCACAACTAGTCCATTGGCAGAGGATCTAAAAATCATTGTTTTGATTTTGGTAAATATTTCATCAGAGGGATTCAGTTCATTTTAGATGAAATGAAAGGTAACAGAAAAATTAAGATGTTTACAATATCAGGTGAGTTGGAAAATAGTTATGTCATTTTTGGGAATAAAAATGTCAATATGAATTATTGGAATATTGCTTCAATAATTTTGAAATTAAGTTCTTGCAGTCATGATAGAGACATCATGGGTGATTTATACCTTGTGAAATGGATGAATGAGAACATTAAATATTTTAATCTGAAACAGTCTCCCTCGTGGTTTTAAACTTAATTCGACTACCTGATTAATAAGCACTTCCAGACCAAAGTGCAGTAATGGAAACTAAACCTAACTGTGCTATGCAATTAACTGCACCTAGGATTGAACAACTGTACTGTAAGTAAATTATTCAGCATTAATTTATAGAAATCTTCATTATGAATCATCTTAATTGTTCACAAACAGCTATCAATGAAAGAATATCTCAGTTTGGCATAGATAATAGTAGAAAAATGCTGGGTGCAGTCCCAAGATCAGTGTCAGATAGAGAGCAGTGTCAGAGATGCCTGTTTTCAGCCAGGGAGCAGTATCAGAGATGCTTGTTTTTCAGCCAGGGAGCAGCGTCAGAGAGCTTGTTTTCAGCCAGGGAGCAGTGTCAGAGTTGTTTTCAGCCAGGGAGCAGTGTCAGAGATGCCTATTTTTCAGCCAGGGAGCAGTGTCAGAGATGCTTGTTTTAATCCCGGGAGCAGTGTCACAGACCCACTTTGCAGTACAGTCATCCCTGATACAGCTGTCTTGCAGCACCGTTTGTATAATTTCATCTAGATCCCCAGATACTACTGTTAAACACCACCTGTGCTAAATGTATAGAACTGCACGCTCTTCATCTCCACTCTCACTGCTGATTACAGCAGCTGTATGTCTGCAAAGATATTTCCCCACTGAAGTCTCTGAGTCACTGCCCAAACAGTCCCACTCTGTCAGTGTCAGATTATTTTCTCCACCATCTTTCTCTGGGCTGTAATATCTCACACTTTCTGTGCCTTGATAGATTTGATTGGTGCCAATACAGAATACCTGTAGCACATTCTATAAATTCTGTCTTTAATGCAGGTGAGTAAAATACAATTTACTGCACTGTCACCCATAATCACCCAACTGAAGAAAATGGGAAATGCAGATTTCCTTTTACGAAAAAAGGTAATGAGTTCAGAAAATGTGAACACGTAACATGAGAAGAGCACATATGAAAACTATAAACATAATCCCACTTTTAAGATGGGAGTGGAAAAAGGTAGCAGTTTTGAAACAAAAAAAGCCAGGCACATGCATTTGACATTTTTTGTTCACGTATTAATATTTTAATTCACATTAAAAACATTTAGTTACATGTAAAATGTGAGACTATCTATTGTATGTAGCCATTAGACCAATTCATGTTGTTCATTCATTATCTTAACCCACTTATCCTGAACAGGGGGGCTGGAGCCTATCCCAGCATACATTGGACGAAAGGCAGGAATACACCCTGGACAGGTCGCCAGTCCATCGCAGGGCACACATACCATTCACTCACACACTCATACCTACGGGCAATTTAGACTCTCTAATTAACCTGCATGTCTTTGGACTGTGGGAGGAAACCGGAGTACCTGGAGGAAACCCACACAAACACGGGGAGAACATGAAAACTCCGCACAGAGAGGCCCCGGCCGACGGGGATTCGAACCCAGGACCTCCTTGCTGTAAGGCGGCAGTGCTAACCACTGCACCATCCGTGCCGCCAAATTAATGTTGTACTGCACAGTATTGTAATAGTGTAATCGCATGTCCATCCACCTTGCTGTTGCTCAGACAACGACACAGATGTCCATGTACTTAGTTACTATGCTGGACTGCAGGGTTAAAGGCTTTGATGGGCTTAATGAAGAACACCTGTGAACTAGGATAAACAGCAAACAATCATGACCATGACCACTGGCCCCAGTGTGAAACAGAAACCATGAGGATGTTGAGAGCTTCGCTGTTTCTGGCCTTGATTACTATAACTCTGTTCCAAACTGTATCTACCCTCTCCTCTCCTATAGCTGCCTGATCGGTTCATCAACTCTTTTTTCACGGATACGAGTCACACCACTAGACCTGGGTCGAATAATTCACTCGTATTTTAATAACCCTTTTGACACCAGTAAGATTCCTGAAATTGACAAAGAAATGTTTTCAGTAACATTCAGGTCAAAGTTTTTTTCCGTTCTGTGCATACTGATAAGTGTAATCGCTGGCAGAAGTGGTTCTTTTTTTAATCTGTATATGCTTTGACCCAAGTCTGTAAATGACCTGTTCTTGCTTACTCCTGCATTAGACGCTCTATTTCAGTATGCTCTCCATCAGCTTATTAGCTGTCCATACGTGGGCTCCCGTCGACTTGATTAATTGTTCATCCTTTCGCTACTCCACTGGCTCATATCACACATTATCTACACTGGCCTATGCTTTTTTGTTGTTTAACCCTTCATGTAGCTAATCACTATGACCCCAGCACTAGTGACATTTTTTAATTCAATCTATCTATTATATGGGCATTTCTGTATAGTTTGCCTGTTATTGATCCTGCCGAGGTCAGTTTTATCAACATGCACGGAACTCTGATAAGCATTGCAGCTGAAGCCGTATCTGAGAATTCTCTTTCCGTTCTCACCCCGTAGGTTTAAAATGAACTGACATTTCATTAATCAGTGATTGGGTTCCTCTAAAAAAAAAATCTAAGGAGTAGTCTGAGATCCTGTATCGTTAATTGTGCATTGCATAAGAGATTCATTGTAATAATGGAGTTATAAAATGAGTGAATAGTTTGCCTTTTTTGTATTGTGGTAGAATGGACATTAACTCATAAAAATAATTTCATTATTTTTATTTTTCACTCCAAGGAGATCTACACGTTCTTTGATTAAATGGAGCCGAAAGATGAACCATGGTGCTATCATGTAGAGTCACAAAGGGACTGATTTCCTTTTATATATAAGTCCTTCTGAATAAATCTTTTCAAGTCAGAAATGAGAAAATGGCAGAATGCAGCCTTGTCGGTATCACTCAGATTTTCCTTTTTAATTTCAGTAATTCCATATCTGGACTGTACAGATTTAATATTGATAAAAACCTGTTGCATTTCAGTGTTGTTTCTCCTTTTCGACCTTGGCCTTTAGCTTAAGATATTTAGTGTTACTTTCCATTTTTAATGTACTTTGTCATTTTGTAATGCATAGAATATGTTCCCATTTTGTTCTCTTCAGCCTTATTTGAAATGGCCTCTTGAGTCACCACCACCTCTTAATCTTCTCCCGTTCACTCGGCTACATAACAGGGTCGACATGACACATCGCAATCATGTGCCTATTTGTGGCTGAGGGTGTCATGTGTGGCTTATCAAGGAGTTATGTAATTATAAGGAACATTCACAGAAACCTTCACCTTTTGACTACTGCCAAATAAAAAAAAACATGTGGTGTTGGCAATTATCTTGTAAGCCTGGAACATTGTCACCAAATTTGTGCAAAATACCAAAAAATCTTTATTTGTGGAAAAAAATGAAAAAAGGTATTTTCTAAATATTCGTAGTGTCAACATTGCCAAAGCAGTATCTGCCTGTGAATTACATTCCATTCTGAACAGAGATCAGTCATGCAGCCAGAGATCAGTCACACAGCCAGAGATCAGTCACTCAGCTAGAGAGCAGTCACACAGCCAGAGATCAGTCACTCAGCTAGAGAGCAGTCACACAGCCAGAGATCAGTCATGCAGCCAGAGATCAGTCACGCAGCCAGAGATCAGTCACACAGCCAGAGATCAGTCACACAGCCAGGGATCAGTTTCACAGCCAGAGATCAGTCACACAGCCATTTGTCAATTAGCAGTGGCATTCATCTTCTCTCACAGTAATTACTGTTCCTTACACAAAGGACCACGGGTGTAAATGGAAGAGGAAGATTCACCAAAACTCCTTTAACTGGAATAATGATCCCTCCACGGGACTCTAAAGGCTAATTTGTCTTAGTTTGCGTGGAATAAACCTGCATTCAGTACAATTGTGATTAATGGGCCAGCTTAACTCTGAGGAGTCCTGCAGAGTGAAAAAGCAGAGCACTGGTTAGAGGTGATATCACCAGTCTCCCACTTCAAAGTTGAATACTTTTCTTTCACATAAGGTCACATCCGCATTCACAGCATGAATATGAGCTGAGAGGGATCAGTGGTGTCATTTTAAAATGTTAAACACAGAGAAAGGGCAGCACGGAGCGGATGTGGTACAAGGCACCATTCCAGCGAAGGTTCCTCTGAAGCTGAGCATAAACTGGGCGATTTATGCCACGATTATTGCAGTAGCAGACAAAATGTAAAAAAATTTAAGTTCAGTACCAGTGGAAAAATTGTTTGAAATCCTGTTATTTGACCTTATGTAGCCTAACCATTAATACAGAGATATCTTTTGCACGGTTTTTACTGTTGCCCATGTTATTTCAATCTATCAATGCATGTAATTAACTCATGTTAAGAAAACTTTTTGCATTTTTCCGTGATTATCAACAACCTTGTGTACTGACTGTTCTGCCACTTCAGCCAATATTTTCAGTGGCAACCTTTTTGTTTAGCAGGCTAATCCATATATTTTCCCCATTTCCCCATTCACCAGAAATGATCATTTCACAGCCATTCTCTGAAAAGTAATATTCTGGGGGAGCATTCCACAGGATCCTGCTCGATGATTCCAGTTCTCGGGTCTATCTATTTTAACCCTTCCGACATCCCAACTAAATTTATGCCCAGACAACTTCCTAGAAATGATAGGCTCTGATGACTCCGATTAATCATTTTCAGCCCCCACTAAAAAAATAATAGTTCCCCCGTCTATGCTGCAGTTTTTCATACGCTTTAACGCGCAGCCGTTTAAAGAGGCGGTTTTCCATGACGCAGTAAATCTGTGTGTTCCTCCTTTCCTTAACCGAGTCGGCCATTGGACCGGGCGGACCCTTTCACTGGCATGAGCTGAGGTGTGGCCGGACGTTAATACAGCATCAGTATGCAGCGCCTCGCTCTGAAATGAGTCTTAGTTAGAGACGGCAGACAGAGCTGATGGAGGTGGCCTGGGGTGCCAGCTCCCATTTTGTTGCAGATTCAATTAGGCCCGGCGATATTTCGCAGAGTATTAAAAGTGCGCGCCGCCATGAAAGAGCTGATTGGTTTCGGTATTCATTGAATATTAATGCTGCTGGCCGTCTGTGCAACCGTTTAAGCGGCTTGACTTTTATTTATTTGTGTTCCCTCATATCAATCACAGAGAGATATCAATCTTACAGAGTGCGGATGATTCATCAGATTACAGGCATGGAGATGGAAGCCCAGCATGGTTTTTTTTTTAAATGATTGCACATCAGAAGTACAGCACCTTACATGTTTTTAATTTATTTTCTTGTAAGGTTGATAACACTGTGGGAAGGACATTCATTTGTATCAAATAATTGAATCATGTCCTACCGAGGCTCGTCCACACATACAGTAAAATCCAGGCCCACACACATTTAGTAATACTGCAGACACAGACATGTCAGAGAACATGCCACCTGGTAACACCTGCTAACACCTGCTAACCCCTGATAACGCCTGGTAACACCTGGTATCACCTGGCAACAAAGCAATTTTCCAGAGTGCAAACCTGAGTGTGTTTACCCTTAACAATCCTCTCAATAATTAAAAAAATGAAATTAAAATATATAATTTGGTTTGTTTCAAGTAACAATTTAATATTTATTTACCAAGAGACAGGGTTACATCTCTCTTTGAGCGAGAGAGAGAGAGAGAGAGAGAGAGAGAGAGAGAGAGAGAGAGAGAGAGAGAGAGAGTAAAACAGGACCCAGCAGAAAAGCTGGACGGCTGAGAAGCAGAAAGCTGATGAGTGTCTGCAGTGTTTACACTGTTTTCTTCTTCTTGTTGGAGCTTTAGTCTTTGTGCCCAGAACCTGTGAGGGGAAAGGTGAAGATTTGCATTTACGTATTTGTTTATTTGCCCGAGAGCTTATGTGCCTACCTCTCTCTCTCTCTCTCTCTCTCTCTCTCTCTCTCTCTCTCTCTCTCTCTCTCTCTCTCTCTCTCTCTCTCTCTCTCTCCTCTCTCTCTCTCTCTCTCTCTCTCTCTCTCTCTCTCTCAGCAATAAAAGGTGAAAAGTGGAATTGCTAATGCTCCCTGTGACCAGCAATTTTATCTCTCCTTGGGGTGTCACGCAGCGTGCGACACTTGCCTTTTTTAAGTGGGACTGGCTAATTGTTTTACATGGATACCTGCACCTATTCAGGAAGTTACAGCACATAAAACATATTACACTGCTCACTTTCAGTAAACTACCCTACTGTGTAAATGAACAGTTTACAAATGAGCAGTGCGCAAAAATGTTGCTGTGGAGAAGGTCATCTGCCAAGCAAACAAATTAACTCAGGAAAACTCATGTGTTTTATATGAATGAATATGCAATGCAATTACTTTGGTTTGGCACTGAATGGATCTGTTTTGGGTACTTATTACATTATCAAATAAGGAGCACAATACCTCCCCACAATGCATAGTGAGTGCAGGTTCTCACTGTATAATATTGCTGGACTTTAGTTGCTTCTTATTGTAGCACACATCACAATATTTCCAATGTATTGTTTGCTCATCACAGTGCAGTTGGGAAAACATAGATAGGGAATGTTTATCTTCCCCTGCAATTCCACTCTGTCAGTCTGGTTGTGTATATGGGTATGAGCACAGAATAATGGCTGAACAGATGGGTGCAAATCATGTGAGCATTGTTCAAGCAGTGGTGGGGATGGGTAAAGCAGATGGGTATCGTCTGCATCAGACGGGTTCGGAAAGAAGGAGAAAGGACTCACTGCTTGAGTCAGGGAGTCAGAGCTGGCCCTTGGGCCTGATTTATACTTCTGCGTCAAATCTACACAGAGGCTATGGTGTAGCCTGAAGCGCACCTCCCCAGAAATGTAATTTTGCGTTATAGCCTGTGCGTAGCCTACGGCGTAGGGAAAGTGGATATGCGTAGTCTCTGGGTAGGGAACGTGGCTATGCATAGGCTACACGTAGGCTGCGCTGTAGCCTCTGCGTAGATTTGATGCAGAAGTATAAATAACAGGAATGTTGTTGTGTCCTCAAAGTGCTCCAATATAAATCACATCCCCCACTTAGACTTCAGTTGTGCAGCCCGCTCTGAGGGGGGTGTCTGTGTAGTCTAGAGTAGTGCAAAACCCCTTGTTGTTCTTTGTAGTCTTATCTAGTTGCAGTTGAATTTGTATTTATATTATATTTGCGTTTGTATTTATTGTATGCTACTGTAGTTACAGCAGTCCTAATTCCTTACTTGGCCTATTGTGTTGGCTATACAGGGCTATACTTTGGGTTCTTTTTGAATTGTAGCTTATCCAACCTGCTCTGTTGTAATGCTCGAATGACCTTGAATATGCACATCTTCGTACTTCGCTTTGGATAAAAGCGTCTACTGAACAAAATGTAATGTAATCCCTGGTGTAAAATCCAGCTATGACCAGCTTGAAATACCAGCTACCAGCTGTTTCAAAACATAGCTTGAGCTGATCAAACCATGTTGAGTATAGAGCGGGTCTAACTGCTGTTTTGAGCTGTTTTTTTTCAGTGGGGATGTAATGGACAGGGAAACAGACTAACCATAATGCACTGCTGCTGTACCTCTGAATGTGGAACTAACCTCTTACATCGGCATGACCAATATACCCGTGGCACTCACCCACAGAATTCACTGTGGCACTGCCTGATCCTGCCTGGGGTGCAGTGGCAGACATGGGCAGTCATGGGCAGGCCTTCTCCAATCTCAGCAGGACCCACAGTGCCACATTTCAACTCATAGGGTGGGTTCGGTTCACGGAACGAGAGGGCACAAAAGGGAAATTGGCAAAGGAGAAATTCTGTACAGATATGGGTAAATTCTGTACAGATATGGGAAGTATTTTTTTCACACAGCGAGTGGTCAATGTGTGGAATAGCTTGCCAGTACATGTAGTGGAGGCAGAAACACTGGGGGGTTTTCCAAGACCAGGCTTGATAGACCACTTAGATACTATTTAGCTTTTAGGAAAACTAGGCAGTAGGTACACTTAGGGGTAGGAAAAGGTGATCATTGCTGGGCTCAATGGCCTGTTCTCGCCGTGCCCTTATGTTATGTCATGTTCTGTTATGTTGTTTCCCATGAGCTCCAAGGGAGATGGCATGTCTACATAACACACAGTGCTGTAAAATAGCTTGCACGGATCAGCCCAGGTAATCCTGCTCAGAAGGTGCTCCGCTGTGTCGAATCTTAACCAAACCTGC
Organism: Conger conger; assembly: GCF_963514075.1. Taxonomy (NCBI): domain Eukaryota; kingdom Metazoa; phylum Chordata; class Actinopteri; order Anguilliformes; family Congridae; genus Conger; species Conger conger. The sequence continues at coordinate 7,997,340 of NC_083777.1, forward strand.
TTCCCTGACAAGCTGCTTTCTTTAATACGGCCCCCTTCCCGGAGATTACGCAGGAAGACCTGGCCGATTAGCAATGCCTTATCAGCCGCGCAGAAACGAGAGAGGTAGCCAAATTCATTTAAATGCATACGCACTCCACCCCTGCGCTGCGGGATAAACTGTCGCTTCCTCTGGTCTTAAAATTGAACGTCGCCCTTTCGTTCTGAACACAGAACAGCGGTTTCTCTCATTCTGTCTCCAGCAGTGCTGATATTCTTTGTTAAAGATGCATTCAATTATGCAGACCGATTGGAGCCCCAGCTCATTTGGCAGGCTTCCACAAAAGCTCATCTGTTTAAAAAGACGTTAGTGGAAATAAATACGGAAGAGGGGGGCTTAAAATGAGGAGAGGAGAGTTCCTAATTTGCACAATGGCAGGTTGAATACTGAGAGTTTGCCTTGTTTCAGTCCAAAGGGCTTTAAAAGTACTCTTTTGTAAAATGTATGTTTGCCAAGTTATAATATAAAACAAAACACACCTTGCAAGGTGAGGATTTGTCTGGTTCCCCTAGTTTCCCATGTCAATCAGAGACTAGCTTTATCACCACACGCTTGTATTACTTTGGTGAATTTTATAATTGCAATAAGCATTTAATCTGCATTTAGAATGAGCTTTGGTCTCTCACTCTATCTTATGCAATGTCTAAGTCTCTCTTAGACTTCCAAGGGACGCACAGCGTACACTACCGTCAGCAGGATAACATTTTTCCAAAAAATATGTTTTACCGTTCTCGTTAATTCAGGGGCCAAATGGTCGGGCATCAAATTCAAACTGGAACCGAATGAGACCAAAAGACTAGGACTAAGGTCGATTGAGACAGACTGCACCTGAAACTGAGATTGACTGAGACCAACAGAGGCTAAGACTAAGACTGAGGTTGAGAATATAAACTGTTCTGTTTAAGATTATGTCTAAGACTGAGACTATTTCAGAAACCGGGATAGGTGACTTCATAATAATGTTTTATATTGTAATTTGTATGCAGGAAGACAGTGAATGCCATCCGTGCATTGATGGATAGCAGATGATTTATGACTTTGCCCAATTTTATTGTACATTCATATTTCAGAAATGACCTCATCCATGGAATCTTATCTCTAAACCAGCAGGAAATAAATTAATCTGAATGAAACACAATGCGTGGGAAAGCTATAAGGGCATGGGGGAAAAGGCCATGACGGCAGGCATCCTCCCTCACTCACCGACTGCACACGCAAGCCTCTTCGCCATGGAAACCCCCTCATATCCTTTATGACACAAACTGCATGACGGATTCACTCCCCGTCTTCCAAAGACTGGCTCTGATCGATACAAGTATATTGGAGGTTGTTAAAAATATAAAAAAATCCTGCTATTTTATCTGACCTCATCACAGTGGTATGTGCTATCCAGGTCACATGGAACAGGGCATACATGAAAGGGAGTCAATTCTGGTCTACTTACAGAAATGAAATAAAATCTGGTGGACTTTGGAAATTACATCTATATTCATTAAATGTGAAAACCTGGCAGATGGACTCACCCAGACACAATTGTTTTTGGTCACATACATACTGTATGCTTAAGGGGTACATGCACACTGCTTAAAACCTTTTAAACAATCCCAATTTAAGCGCAATCATTACTAAATTGGTTGTAAATGCCACCTATATAAGACTATTTCTTATGAACTACTACTGAGTTTATGAGGTGTCATTGTGCTTTTAATGGCTGTTTAGCTTATAATTTTTCTTGTTCCTGAAGCATTTAATAACAGGAGGTAATTATTTACAAGGCACCATATGGCCACTTTAATAATTAAACAGCACGCTATAAATTAGAGGATCATTCATTTTATGAACCCTCTCAGTGAGATGGCTGATTCATCATCAACTGCTACAGTCATAAAAACGAATTGCCAGTTGATGGATTCCGTGTGCAATGTAATTCAATGCCAATAAGGGGTTAAAAACTGCTTTGTTAACTCATTCAGGAAGGCAGGAGGATTTTAAACTATACATTTTTCTCCTAATGGGCTGGGTCATTTCATGGGCAACAAGTTGTACTTGTGACGGACAATTACTCATTTAACAAGCCCTAGTCTTCTTGAAGACATGAAACTAGCTCTACAATACAGCTGCAGTTATTATTTGCTGTTTCCAAGGTTACTGCTAAATAACTTCCAAATAACTAAGTATTATTTGGATTACATTCCAGCAGTTCATGTTTTTCGAGGCATTAAATTTGTTACTTTAAAGCAGGTAAGTGCTTAACTGGAAAAGCACAAATAAGAGAAAAAAGTATGTGTGATACTGTATGTATAATAATAATCTCACTATTTTCTCTAAATCTGCCTTTTGCGGTTCCCAGAATGCATTTATCATCACGCACCTATCGCATGTGTGCAGTTTATGAGAAGTAGAGGAATGCTAGAAAAAAGGAGCAGACTGCTAGAAGGCTCCACTCCATACAGTGCTGACCCGTTTCAAACACTCGCGCATGAGTGTGTTGACATAAGTTATGTGTAAATGCTTTGTAAGTTGTCTGCAGTCCAGCAGCACTGCAGCTTGATAAATATGAGCTGGCACCTGAATCTTCACTCGCCTGTGTGTGAGTCCCCTCTGCAGGTCCTGCCAGTTCTCCTGCTTATGGCCGTTGGCCAGAAGTAAATTTACCATAATGAAATAATGTGATGGTTCTCAATTCATGGTGAAATGTGTTTTGTGGAGTATGCTGCTCTCAATCAAAAAAAAAAAGTACCCACAACTCTGTTCTTTTGGTAAAATAATTTGTCTTCACTTGAATAATAATAATAATAATAATAATAATAATAATAATAATAATAATAATAAATCCATGTGGATTTTTTGGGCTAGTTTATTGTCAAGTTATAGGTTTTGTTTTCAGTGCTATGTAGGTCAGCCCTAGAAAAGGAATTTTTGTCAATTTAATTCTTGCATAATAAATAGTGTATACTAGTACTGATATTAACCACTTCAATAAATTCATTTAAGCCAGATCTGGGAAAGATCAGATATGACTGTCTGTCTACTGTTCCATATTTATAAAACATTTAATCTAGTCTGTTCCTGGCTACATTTACATTTCTGATTTTGTATATCTCAGTGAAGCAAATGCACAGTGCATTGCCAATTGGCACACAAGTACAAGTAGTTTACAAGTACTCCAAAAGAATGCATGAAGAAGTCGAGTGAGTCTTTATTTTTTGTTTGATCAGAAAGTGTAGCTGATAGTCATATCTTCAAGTTCAAGTGTCAGCAATGAATTTCCAAAATGGGCTACCAAAGTATCTTGATTAGACAAGCTCCAAAATCAGAATCTTATAGTTTTATAACAAATGCGTTTTATATATAAAATAAAGTTTACATTATTGTACTGTAATTGCGAAATCTAGTATTTTTATCCAAGTATCTTCATGAAGTGACCAAACCTGTACTGCTCTGAGAAAACTGAAAAATGTTTTTTAAAATATAGTTATTCAGAGGTGGCTAAAGCCCTTTCTGCATCACCGAATCTTGTCCCCAAAAACATGGAACTGAATTTGAATCTCAATTTTTCTGTGACGGCATCTTCGCAGTGGAGGTAGCATTCATAATAAAATGCCATCAGCAGTTTAATTTTCCCCTTTCTCGACTGCATTCCATCATTGTTTCCCGAACTGCCAGTCAGACCCTTCTTTAAAACGTCCCATTTATCCCATTTTACTGATTTAATGATTTTTCCATCCTCCTGACAGTCCGGCCTCCAGAGGCTTATCACTCTGCAAACATTGCAAAATAATCATCATTAAAGCTGCCAGGAAGCTCTTGGAAGGTCTCGAGCTTCACTCAAGATTAGTGTCAATAAACCGGAGACAGCCCTCGGTTCAAAGGACCACGGTTTCTAGACCTCGGCCGAATAATCTAGAGTGGAGGGAGGCCAGAGTTTGAAACGGTGTAATAATTTCTGGAAACTTCTTCGTAAAGGTGGACAAACAATGCGGAAAACGGTTGGCCCTGCGGCTCAGTTCTTCAAACAACCGCTGTTCTGTGGAGGCCGATGTTGGAGGACTTACCGGTGAATGCTTTTCAGTCAGCTGGATTTCAAAAAGATTTTTCACACGACAGTCTCTAGAGTTTACAGAGAATGATGCGAAAAACAAAAAAACATCCAATGAGCAGCAGTTCTGTGGGCAGAAACGTGTTGTTAATTAGAGAGGACAAGGGCTAGACTGGTTGAAGCTGACAGGAAGGTGACAGTAATGCAAATAACCACACATTTCATAATTATTATGAATAGCTATATCTACACTCTCAGAAAAAAAGGTACCAAATGCCCTATGGTACATACATTTCACCCTTGAAAAAAAGTATTGTGTCTTTCAGGGTACATTTGTGAAATTTGTTTCTGAAAGAACAAAAATGTATCTCCACTGTACCTTTATTTCCAAAAGTGTACAAAAAAAGTGTACAAAAGGGTCAAACTTAGATGACAATCTGAGTTAAAATAAGCTTCACTTGTCCACTTTTGTCAGTTTACACTCAGTGAGCACTTTATTGGGTATTTATTAGACCTATATTATTGACTTATTGGTCTTCTGCTGCTGCAGTCTACCCACTTAGTTATGATGCGTTGTGTGTTCAGAGATGCTGTTCTGCATACCACTGTTGCAATGTGTGCGTATTTGCTTTACTGTCACCGTCTTGTCAGCAGCAACGCGTTTTTGCTCGTAGAACTACTGCTCACTTTTTGTTTTTTGCACCATTCTCTGCAAAATCTAGACATTGTTGTATGTGAAAATCCCAGCAGATCAGCAGCTTCTGACATACATAAATCACCCTTTCTGGCACAGATAATCATTCCACAGTCAAAAGTCACTTTTCTTTCCCATTCTGACATTTGGTCTAAAAAAACAGCTGAACCTCTTGACCAGGTCTGCTTGCGTTTATGGATTTAGTTGCTGCTTCATGATTAGCAGATTAAATATTTGCATTAACAAGTATAAGGTCTACCTAATAAAGTGCTCACTGAGAGTGTGTGTGCGTATTTGTGCATGTGCATGTGTGTGTTTATGTCATTTCATCAATTCCCGGTGTTCCGTACTGAATACTGATAAATGCTGTTCATAAAAACAAGCTATTTCTTCTAAAAAGCTTCACTGGATGGATTCTGCTAATTCAAAAATTCTATTTGAACCAGAATCTGTTTTTACCTTGTTGGCACTGGGCACTCATTGTAAAAAGAATGGATGTTTCCATGGCAACAGTTAGTAGGCACCTGGGGATTTTATCCACACTATAAGTTGCACACGCACTGAGACCGAAACGTTTACACATGAACATTCAATGGTCACAGTCATGCACCATATGTACATGTAAGTATATTTAATGTGGCAAAACAAGACAGAAAGTGTTTGTCTGTATTCACTTAGCTGCTACACAAGAAGTTTGCACTAGTATAATGGGTGCTTGGGTTAATGCGTATCTGTTTTAGGGCATTATAATGCTGGACCGCAAAGATATGGGAGGAGAGGATGAAAAAGTTTTTGAAAAGGATGAAAAAAGGTTTGACCTGCTACAGCTGATTTATCATGGCCGTTGGCCGTTGCAGCAAAGGCAACTGTGTGTTTTTTAAACAAATATGCACTGTGCCACAAAAGGAAACGCTGAAAACATGCACCATGCTAATGTGAAGGATCTGGGCTTGTGACCAATGTTGCGGGTTTGATTCCCAGTTGGGCCACTGCCATAGTTCACTTAGGCAAGGAGCTTCAGTAAATCATACACTCAGTGAGCACTTTATTAGGTATTTATTATACTTCAGCTGCTGCAGCCTATCCACTTAGAGGTTTTTCACACCATTGTCTGCAAACGTTAGAGACTGTTGTGCGTGTAAATCCCAGGAGATCAGCCATTTCTGAGATACTCAAGCCACCCTGTCTGGCCCCGACAATCTTTCCACAGTTAAAGTCACTTGAGATCACATATTTTCTCAATTCTGACATTTGGTCTGAAAAACCTCTTGACCATGTCTGCATGATTTTATGAATTTTGTTGCTGCCAGGTGATTGGCTGACTAAATATTTGCATGAACAAGCTGCTGTCACAGCTGTATAAATGCACTCTATAGTTTGTAGAAAACAATATATAATCTGTGTAAGTGACTTTGGATAAGAGCATCTGCTAAACATATCTTCATAAAAAAAGGCAAAAAACAAGTTAAATACTAAATACATGCATTCATCTGTGAGTAGAACATGGAAGCTGGACTCAAAGCAAGGTCAGAATGGCCTTTTTATGAATTGTGCACTGTTTCAGCCAGTTTCAAATGCTATTTCACCAATCCTTATATCTTATTGACACTTGTAGTAAATTGCAAAGTGATATATGGTTCTAAAGTATTAGAGTGTGCATTCTGCCCGTGGGAAGGATGCATACCATATTGAAGGTTAAGAATTATAAATCGGCAGAATTTTAGGAATACATTTAAAATTTGGAGGAGCAGTTACAGCCCATTGCAGAAAAAAAGTTATTGTTTTTGGCTCAAGTATAATTAGGAGGGGGGGAGGGGAAAGGGACATTTCAGAATCAGTTTTTCATTCAGGGTGGAATCAGCCCAATGATGGTGGAACCAGGTTGAACCAGGTTTCTCAGGATTAGATTTGAAATGCAAAGCATTCGTAAATGACCGCTGTTGATTTCAATCACATTTCTTCTCTGTTCTTACATTTGGTCTGAAAAACAGCTGAACCTCTTGACCAAGTCTGCATGATGTTATGCATTTAGTTGCTGCCACATGATTGGCTGATTAAATATTTGCATTAACAAGCTGGTGTACATGTACCTAATAAAGTGGTCACTGAGTGGTACACGACTAAACACTGGTTTAAAAATGCATCTACCTCAGATTCCCAACCGGAAGCACCATGACACACAGAGATTAAGGGGGGAATGCTTTTGGGAAAGAGATACAACAATGTCCATCCTCCAATTTTATTTCTTCCATGAACAGGGCAAACATTTCACAAACACAAATGGTCTGTGCCCAATGGGGTTTGTCCTGGATTAGATGGGATCTGAGGAGGGCCCACTCATGATCTGAAAAACCAATTGAAATGCTCTGCCTGCATGTCCTTTCGTAACTGAAAACAAATCAAATTTCTTCCCAAGACCCAGATGAGCTTGGGCTGCTCTGCTTAAGCTGAACCAAAGAGCATTTAATTGGATTTTTCTGGTAGCTGCAGGGAAAGAATTTGAGATTCAGGCATCTGCTCATAAGATGATCGACCACTTTCAGGAATTCAAATAAGAAGATGCACAAATGCAAGATTGCATTAATGAATGAAACTGTCTATGCATATGCCATTCATTCAATCCCGCGTCTGCTGTACAAAAGTAATATCTCAGACACTGCAAATGTGTAAAGAAATCTCCCAAAATCAATTTATCAGAGTATTGTGTACAGATTTCATCTATTTCAATAACTAGCCTCAAAGGACATTTTCCATCCTTCAAGTTGGAAGTAACTTTGAATCCAAACTTCCATCTGGAGTATGGACTGTGGATTTAATCTTATGGATTTGATAATGAAATAAAATGAGTGACTGTAGGCTACTGCCCCGCGTGTATTATTTTGAAACATTGCAGAAATGAATGCAGAGGGTCCAAGCTTAAATGAGATGTCCTCTTTTCTTCATGATAAATGTGCCTTTCCCCCGTCTCATAAATCACGATTACATCCGTGAGTTCAGGCTTCTTGGAACCTTTATTACCCTACACTGCTTTTGCTGCAGAGGTGCTTAAATTAATGATATGCACAGCAGGCCGTTTTAAACCAGTCCTCAATTCAGATTGACAGGCGAAGAAATTTTGGAAGGACAATTAATGCTTAATCGATACGCGGTTTTATAACTTCACAGCTTTTTCAGTAAAATGTCTGATAAGCGTGTGATTGATAAGTGTGGTTAATATGTGAGGGAGGCGGGGAGGGGCGGGGTCGTCGCAGGTCCGATGAGGTCTTCTGATCTTTGATGTCTCAGTCACGCCGAATTTTCACTTTTTCAAGCACTGAGACTGCTTAGCAAGGGTGTTAGCTGCTACCAGGGCAGTAAGCGCCTTCACCTGTGTGCTGGGTAAGGCAGGGGCAGGGCATGACTGTGTCATCTGACCTCTCTCAGTTCACTGCATAGAAATGCTGGTCGTCATTATGAGCTATAAGCGTTATGAGTATCCATTTCTTTTCACAAGACCAAGGGCGAACTGTAGTGCAGTGGTTAAGGTACGTGACTGGGACCTGTAAGGTCGGTGGTTGATCCCTGGTGTAGCCACAATAAGCACAGCCGCTGGGCCCTTGAGCAAGGCCCTTAACCCTGCATTGCTCCAGGGGAGGATTGTCTCCTGCTTAGTCTAATCAACTGTACGTCTGCCAAATGCCTGTAATGAAAAAGACCACCTACAGTCCAAGAAAGCAGAAATGGCTGTATTGTGAAATCATACGGTAGAAGGAAATGTCATATTTCCATATATGCTAAGTAGATGTCAAATAGTTGATAGATATCAAGTTTCTAGCTTAGGCGTTAAATGTCCACAGCTAAAACAGCTTTAGACATAATGATTTCCATTTAGGCCAAATTACATAAAGCTCAAGGGCGACATCTTGTATACTATTTTGCACATACGGATGAGCAGAACTAAGAGTGGCCGCAGTCGTCACGTTAGGCTACAAAAACACCCCCTAGCTACATGTACGATAGGTGAGCTGGATATTTATTTGCTGATGCAAATATGAAATGTACGTTTTCTTCCCATGTCTAAATTTGATGATGGTTCATCCATCCATCCATCCATCCATTATCTTAACCCGCTTATCCTGAACAGGGTTGCAGGGGGGCTGGAGCCTATCCCAGCATACATTGGGCGAAAGGCAGGAATACACCCTGGACAGGTCGCCAGTCCATCGCAGGGCACACACACCATTCACTCACACACTCATACCTATGGGCAATTTAGACTCTCCAATCAGCCTAACCTGCATGTCTTTGGACTGTGGGAGGAAACTGGAGTACCCGGAGGAAACCCAGGCAGACACGGGGAGAACATGCAAACTCCGCACAGAGAGGCCCCGGCCGACGGGGATTCGAACCCAGGACCTCCTTGCTGTGAGGCAGCAGTGCTACCCACTGCACCATCCGTGCCGCCCCGATGAAGGTTCAGAAAATGAAAAATTATTCTTTTTAAGATATTTTTTAGGCCTTTTTCAGCTTTATTGGACAGTATAGTACAGAGAGACAGGAAGAATGGGAGCAAGAGAGAGGGGAAGACATGCAACAAACGTCAGACGGTTGGATTCGAACTGCCGACGTCGCGGCTCACCACGAGCATGCAGTCAGTGCTCTACAGGCTGTGCCACCAAGACACCCAATTCAATTTGTATTCTAATGGCAGGGGGATGAAGGTTAACACAGCTGTGTGATGCTTTTCGCTAAAATGGAATTAGCCAGAAAGGTCTCATGCTGTTTTTTTGGGTACTGTTGTTTTTTTTTTTGAAGGAAGGCAGTGATATACCCACACAGCATTCATTCACACATTCTTACCTCAAGGATGATTTAGACTCTCCAGTTAATCTAAACTGCATGTCTTTGGGCTGAGGAAACAACAGTGCCCACAGGAAACCCATGCTGACTCAGGGGAAACATGCAATCTGGCCTGCAAACCATGCTCTCTTCTTTTTCCCCTGTGCAGTAGACTCAAAGTAATCATCGAACGAAGAGCCACAACAGTATGTTTCAGTCTATTGGCTTTTCATGAACAGGCTATGAAGGCACATGTTGGGCTGGTTTCACAGACACAGATTATGCTTAGTCCTGGGCTAAATTGAGTTTTGTACAGAGAAACTCCATTCAAAATTAAATTTAGTCTCGAACTTAATCCGCGTCTGGCCCGTTATTATTGCATTTTCAATGATTTGTAATCAGGTAAATAAAGTACTGAATGATGGGAATCAGCTTCCCAACTCAATTATGTTGTTGTAAACTACTATTCAGATGCATATAATACTACTGTGAAAAACTGACTGAACAGTGGGGAAAGCTATTATAAATGACATGCCATTGACCACTACATGATTGCTCTTGCACTGACTGAACAGATCCATTGTAACCGCTAGTTCATGATTGGTTTGGAAACCATGATTTGGCAGTGTGAATTCAAGACTTGTGTGAATTCAACTAGAAGTACTGTATATGCCTGGCTGTCGGACCAAAATAAAAGGAAATTTGACTGAAATTTGGGATACATTACTGGGCAGGATCACTATATGTTTGCCTTGGTTGACCCTTCCATTGAAAATAGCAACATTTAAACCTCAATATCTCACTCGTTTTAGAATCAATCTCAAAGCCATTCCGCAGGTCTACTGCAAGGGCAACACACAGTTGTTCTGATTTTGGTTTAGCTACGTTACGTCATTTCTCATTGCACATGACATGAGGAGATAAAATCTTGCTAGCAAGATAATAATATGCAAATAGCATGCCCAGTGCTGAAGATATTGTTTGACGTACAGTAGATATTACACATGGCTGTAGCATATTGACAGAGACCTGTGCTGATACCTCAATGGAGAGCAGGTTGATGTTAGCATTAGGGCTGATCAATTTAATTTCCTGCCTTTTGAGACTTTCAGCATGCGAACACTTGCCTTAAAACATATATTTTTGTGATTAATTGATTAAAGAAGGGGACAAGTCAGGCATTAATTAGTAATGCAAGGTTGCATCGTCCTGTTTGCCGGACCCTGCCTTGTTGCGCCGCCCCCCCCCAAAAATAAATAAATAAATAAATAAATAAATAAATAAATAAATAAATAAATAAATAAATAAATAAATAAATACATAAATTTAAAAAAATGTAACAACACACATTAGTCACCATATGTCACTAGGGCTCCGGGGGGAGGGATGGGGCAGACTAGCTCTCTGTCGCCCAACGGTGGGCGGTGGGCGTCCCCGCGCTCCCCGGGCCCCCCCCCCCTCGCCCCCCCGCTCCCCGCCCCGCCCGTCTCTGCGGGGCCTGGGGGTTCGCCGTCCGGGCGCCGCGGGGGACGCCCCTCGCCCGCCTGGGGGCCGGGGCTCCGGTGGGCGCTGCTGCGGCGCGCGTGGGGCCCCAAAAAAAAAAAAAAAAGTAATGCAAGGTTGCAGAAGGTGCTGTACTCCTGAGAGGTGTACAGTGTAGTCTAGATAAAGTCCCACACTACTCTACCTTTAGGTCGAGTGCCTGCAGATGTATTCCATGATTAATAATTTTAACCAAGGACTTGACATGTGCATATTAATCATTATTAATGTGTGATTGTCTGAATGTTTGCTGGGTACAATTGTTTCATAGACCTTTCATTATGAGGATCGGGGGCTGTTTTACACAGCCATGACCTGATCGCAAGGAAGAGCTAGTCAAGTTTCAATTAGCCTTGGCATTAATAAATCACTGAAATTATTAGCTATAATTTGCCTAAATGCAGTTCACTCTCTCGACAAATTCTCCGATTCCTTCTCTTCTCACAAAGCTTTAGAATAAGGTTCATTTATTAAACATGCTTTCAGTTGAAATTGTGCAGCTATCTTTAATAAAATCACAGGAAGTAATAATATTTCCTGTGACCCTGAAGTTATGAAAATCATTATATTGCTTTTAAATACTTAAGCTACTGTCATGCACTACTCCCTAGGGTGAGTCCTCCGTGTAGCTCAGCATGTCACAGATAATGAGCTTTGGGAAAATGGTTCATATTAACCTCATCTGCCACCTTCTGAATTCATTTTCCCTCCGAAACTCCGCTGCGCTTCCTCTGAGGATCACATTTGCGGTTTTCTTGCGGCCTTGGCAAGTCTATTTATCACGACTGTTCCTGTGATTATATAGAGGTTTTATTTGAATGTTTTTCAATTATATGTTGATAAAGATCTGGGTGCCTACTGACTGACTGCAACACTGCAATAGTTGTACATGGCTGATGTGCCTCTGTCTCTACATCTCTACGCAGCATTCACATGCAGGTACTTAGGTTAATAATTCATTAATTCAAGTATTTAATTTGCTGCATTTGTCAGGATATTTGATGCAAGGTTCATGGTTAGGGTAAAATCTATTGTCTATGTAAAGTCATTTTTATATTTAATAATGGCATTTTTCATAGACCCCGAGAAATATGAAAGGTAATGGTAGTTAATTTATAACACCATTAGTTAACTCAGTTAACAGTAAACCCAGTTGTTAACCTAGGGAATCATGCATCTTCCTTTACATTTTAAAAAGGGTGCAGCCTGTATCCCAGTGGCTAAGGTACACGACTGGGACCTGGAAGGTTGGTGGCTCAATCCCCAGTGTAGTCACGATGAAATCCACACAGCTGTTGGGCTCTTGAGCAAGTCCACACAGCTGTTGGGTCGTTGAGCAAGGCCCTAATGCCCATATTGCTCCTTGGGGGATTGTCCCCTACTTGGTCTTCTAATCAAGTGTAAGGTGCTTTGGTGTCAGTTACAGTAAATAACAAACTATTAAATAGCACTGAAATTCAACTCATGACATATACTATTTGTGGCTTTGCACTCATCAAATCCAAAGAAACTACTGAACTGATATTCCTTAATGTTAAATTATCATTAAATCAAATCTGCTAGTATCATTGTGCTTCGTCATCAATGAGTGCCTTTCACCAGTGTAATCCCAGTAGCTGTAAAACTGTAAGGAGGAAATTGGGCCGATATTGGTTCAGGAGGTAAGAGCAGTCGTCTGGCAGTCAGAGGGTTGGCGGTTCGATCCCGCCCTGGGTGTGTCAAAGTGTCCCTGAGCAAGACATCTAATCCCAAATAGCTCCTGATGAAAAGGTTGGTGCCTTGCATGGCAGCCAATCACCATCGGTGTGTGAGTGTGTGTATGAATGGGTGAATGAGAAGCATCAATTGTACAGCGCTTTGGATTATGGCGCTATATAAATGCCAACTATCATACTGTGTTAATTTACTTGGGATCTCTGCTAGAGAAACTCTGTGGACTGTCATACCCAGTTAAATGTGCCAGTTGTATACCAGCACTCCATTTAACATTGCACATTAATACAGTCTGACAGTGTTTCACGACTAAAGAACAAATTAGAAGAGGTCGGTCATGCATTACTGGATTAAACCAAAAAGCTGTCATTTGGAAAATGCTCTCTCACTTTATCTGAAGTTGTAGTATGCACTTATTTGGGAACCATCAACACATGCAGTTGGGTAAAATATATGTATTTAGTGAAATTGTAATGTTCACTCACATTCATATTAGCATTCTGTTCAGCTAAAAATTAAAAAGTTAATATCTACATTTAAATCAGCGTCTGCTTAATTGCCACAGATGTTAAATAAAATATAAAAGTTAAATGTAGATATGGATTTTCTGTTTAAAACCATTCAGTCATGTGTAAAACAAACTGATGGAGTAGCTACATACTAGGTCTTAAAGATCATCTAGCAGTGGCACATAGTACAGTTCTTCTGATCTTACTTCATTACAGGATTAAATATAGAAGAGTTCATTAGACAACACTTCACTTTCAAACTCTACCTTAGTCCTCCCTCCTGATTTCCCCCGCCCCTCCTTTCTGATATCCCTATCCTTGTCTAACCCCCCCCCCCAAAAAAATGTTGCACTTATGATGACGACTATGTTTAGAACAGCATTCCATGTGTATTTTCCTAGTTCTGGATGTGATGCTTTGACTTGTGGTAGAACCTATGCACTTGTAAGTCGCTTTGGATTAAAAGCATCTGCCAAATGACAAAAATGTAAAAATGTAAACTGACAATCTGAAGTCATAACAAAAAAACACTAAGGTTATAATCCTGTTGTAATATACATTGACATAATTGAACTAATGCATTTACTTATGATCTGATGTCACTTAAATTGCAAAGAAATCTGACATTTGAATTGAATGTATGCATATCATAGCACCTTTCATATTCTTCTAATTGCCTTAAGGAGCATACAATTAAGAAAATCAAACTTTATTATTATTAATTATTTTATTTTGTTTTTATTTTATTCAAAAGTTGTATCTATGTGTAATGTAGGATTGGAGTGACGCATTTACTTTGGTTATTGCTTAGTAACACTCATGCATAGCACATTTGTGTAATTCATAGTGGTTTATGGATGGAAAAAATGGCTAGCTTACTGTAAATCCAATTTAATTACATGGCTCATATGCACACCACTGTCATTACCTGTGAGAACACAGTGGTCGTTACTCTATCTCCAATCCCACAGCACTGCATGGATTAACACCTGATTTAGACTGGCTGAAAAAATCGAATTTGCATTACATTTTTGAAATGTCTGTAAAGTAGGGTTTGAAAAATGAACCATTTCACAATACTTCAAAGACACTCTGATTTTAGTTATAAAACAAGATTTCTCAGCTGCTTTGAGAGATGCCACATCGGTTATCTGGGAGCATTGTGAGCTGTATTTTGTGAGCTGCTTTTGTGGGATATACTGTACGCAAGGAGCGTGCAGATAGCGTGCAGGCCCAGAGATTCATTCCCTGTGCTTGCATTTAGCTACTTTCTTTTCGGCTTCAATAGATGAGCGCGATGGCTAGTAAATCTGAACAGCCTGGCCTCTCACTCACAGACATCGCTACCGTAGGGCTGGGAAGGTGGGCTGGGAAGGTGGGCCGGTGATGTCCAGTCCTTTCAGCTGAATTCCACTCGTGTCTACATTACATTTTTGGCTGGGGTTTTTTTTGGCTCAGATAATATTTTTATTTGATCTAGACGCGCTTGAATGGTTTTTGGCACGGTGCTGGACAGAGGGGAGCTTTAACCATCCTGTGGGGAACAGACTGCAAACTGATTCCAAGCAGTTACATTATTTTGCTAATTATTTGTCTGCTTCCCTCATTACCATTCTTCTGGTGGGCCTGCAGGGCTCCAGCAAAGTTTGAATTTGCTGGTTCACTTTCATCATTCCGTCCAAATATTGATGCCTTTGCTGTGAGTCAAACACATTAGAGAAGGCACAATATTTGTGTGGTGAATATCTCTCTCTCTCTCTCTCTCTCTCTGTATCTCTCTCTCACACACCCTCACATACTGTCTTTCTCTTTCTTCCTCTCTCTCTCTCTCTCTCTCTCTCTCTCTAAGAATAGTTTTTACTCTAAACTAAAGCTTGAGTTCAAGAATAATCTCAGATACTGTATGTCTCATACCCTTCTGATCCGTGGTTCTGTTCCTGTGATCCTCTGGAGTACTGTATGTGGTAACACATGTACAATTGAACAATCGTGTGTTTGCACATACTGTTTGTTTATTGCTTTGGAATAATTATGTACATGGTCAGTCATATTTATTGGAATCACCTACAGTATCTGGTAAAACAATGGAGCCAATTGCCTGTTTTACAGTTTTCATGTCTGCAGTCCAAGTTCCTCTATCAAACATTCTTGGAATAAGGTCATGCTCAATCTGTGCCAGGTTCTTACATCAATGGATCAATCTGTCACTGGCTTTTGTTCTGCGTCTTTTATCGTACAGAGAGGAACTGATCATTTAATACAATCCCACTAATTAATTTGAATTGCTTTAAAAGGTTCAGCCAGCAAAGGTGAATGCCTTTAAGACAAATATCTGTGAGCGAGACACATACACGCCTGCGGGTAAATCCATTCTCTGTTCTTCCTAGCCCTGCAGATCCCTCATGTGTCTGACCAAGCTGAAGACGATTGATATTTGAATAAAGCGCCAGTCAAATCAATGGCTTCTGGCAAATCAAAGTGAAACTGAACACCAGAAGCCGCCGGTTTCCCCATGGTCACCATACCTGCAGCTCATACAGAAAGTGAATATATGAAAAATAAAACACTTTGGTGTAATGAACTTTGCGTGCTTCAGAAGGTCAGCCGTTTTATGGCATGTGGTGTAACAGCAATCTCCCGGCACCCTCTGTTTCAGCAGATGATGCGTCTACTCAGTTTAGGAAATGAGACATGGCCGGTCACGCAATGCTGGCCTTCGTCTTTTGCCATTTGAGTCATTTTTCTCCATGAGCAGAAATGGGGGGAGACCAGCGACAGATTACCGAAGTTAAAAAAAGAATGCCGGCTTGGCCAGGAAAGCAATGAACTAATCTGAGAAATAACAGAATAAAGCAGGTGAATTTACCATAACGATATCCATTCAATTAAGGCTAATCCATAATCTTTCTTTTTAACCAAAACAATTCAATTGGGAATTTGACCTTGTGTGAGTGAACTAATACATCAAGCTGTATCAAAGGGCTTAATAATTTTAAGAGTACACAATTCAATCATGTGATTAATGTCATTGCAGTGATATTCTCCTGTTTTTTGGCAGGGGGATGTAGACAACATACATTTAAACATTTAGCAGACATTCACATGTAGAGCAACCTAAAACATTCATACACTCAAATTGTACATGGATATTTACAAAAGCAATTCAGTCCACAGTCATAGTACTGTACTGACATAGACATCACTCTGTTCTGTATTTATCATCCAATCAAATGAGCGTTCAACATAGTCTTTTACTGAGAGGCTTCTCTTGTAAAAATGACCATGAGTGAAGTTTTTATCTAGTGTGTATAATTTAATAACTGTAGAGCTTCTCAATGGCTCCTTCCCATTGGTGGACTCATTTCCACTGCCCCAGTGTAGAAAGTGTACCTTTAATAACTCAATTGCTACAGAAAGGAGAAAACGCTTTTTACTTTAATGACTGCTGTTATCTGATCCAAGTGTTCTTCACTGCTAATCAATTAAGGCAAGAGAAAGATTGAAAGGTGCCCACATTACTACCTAACTGTACTGTATGATATGTTCAACAAACATTTAAAAACAATCTACCTTGTGTTTGCTTTTACTGTATATCGCCTTTGCTTATGTCCAAGCATATGATTTAGATCAGTTTTACCACTGATAGTGATTCCGATGCATCTATTAAAAATGAAGTTTTTAAGTGTTCTAAAATCTTAAGTTTTTATATTAGCCATAGCACAATAAAATAAAGCCACAAAGTAATGCTTGTTTATTGTCTGTTGTGCCACATTTTAATTTTCCCTCAGCAGATTTTTTTTTTGTGAAATGGGAAAAAAAACATGACAGAAGACATTTATACTGCTCATAATATTGTCAAAATTGCCACTGTGAGTCCTAAATTATGAGGATTCTTCCTTCTATCAGAACTGAAGACCATGCCATGGGAAAAGTATTAATTTCACTGATAATTCCTTAGATTCGCCTTCTCACAAGCATCTGTTTTTAATCATCTAAATAATATATATATTTTTGCAGACATACTGCAGGAATGTGTATATCTACTGTTGTTGATGTGATTTTTACAGATTATTTATCTGCAAGTCCCATTCAAATAAAATGCTCTTGATTTCCTTTCTGTGACAAAGTGAATTAGGACTAGTATATTTGAGGTCTCACAGATATCAGTCAGAAATCTTGTCATACTTCTACATGAGCTGTGATGACTCCATATTATTGACTACACAGTACTGTGTAGAGCACGGTCATGTCTGCTGTAGCTCACAAGGGGGCAGTACTGCTATGCCACCTCGATCTGAGTACAGACATCCGCTGATGGAGCTCCAGAGTGTCTCTCCACCAGGCCTCAGTGTCCCTGTGTTCTCTCCGGCAGGACCCAGAGGTAGCAGGCCTATGCTCCCATGGTTGGCCCCAGAGCTAGCTGCCCTGTGCACCGTTTCACCCAGGCTGCCAGTGCATCAATCAGGCAGCACGTCCTCCACCTCAGGGCCTGCAGGCGGAGAAGCCTGGGGGCCCACTGCCCTGACCTCGTCTGTCTGCGAGGAGACGGGGGTGGCTCAGAAACAAGGCCAACGCGTGGGATGGGTCACGGTGACTGAGGATGTCCAGTTCCAAGCCCCCCCGGCCCTCCCACTGTTGGCAGGGAATCCCCTCGTCGCGAGTGAATCTCACTTCTGGAGCTCGTGGGGGTGCAGAGTGCTTGCACTCTGTCAGCCATGCATCGGGCCAGTGTGTATTCTCCACCGTGTGAAGTTAGAAATGTGTCACTGACAGGGGTTTGAGGCTCTGCGTGTGTATGTGTGTAATAAGTGTGAACCGTTCGGTTTGAACATTTCAATCTCGACACAGTGGTATAAGATCTTTCACACTTATGCCCAGAGGGCTTGATTTCAACGTTTCGCTTGTACGCTTGCTGCGGTTTATCGTAGACCTCGAACACGTGTGTGCATGTGTGAAATGTGTCTCACAGCCCATGGGACAGCTGACTCTTCGTCACATGTGATTTGTGTGGGCGAGGGTTTGATCCCTGCCATGGCTCGTCTTCAGCTATGGTCCCTATCCAATTTCCATATGTCTGATTAATGCTAAACTAAAAAAAAAACTAGAAATTATTGGTTTAAACTCACAGGTTGCGTTGGATCAAGACTACTTTCCATAACCAAAAACCAAAGCTTTGCTTCATGTGGGGAATAAAAAAAAGTACCTGTATATAGCTCTAGTGAGAAGGAGAGAATGGAGACAGTTTTATCAATGTCCTGTCTCGGAAAGACAAACAACGATGAAATGTTGAGATAAGCAGGAGGTCTACCACTACATCTTCCCCAAGTGTGGTGATAGTTGGACAAATATCAGTTTATCTAATGGCAAATATCTTTGCTATCTGACTTGACAGCTCGGTTTATCTGTATTTGAATTGATTTGCCATTTTTAAGGTGCTTTATGTGTTAATCGCTCATTTGACCCCAAGTAACCCACATGAAGAACACTGGTCACTTGCCTAAGAACAGGAAGGGGTTCATCGTCATGGCACCCACTACTACTTCCTGTGGGAGACACTGTGATACCATCAGGATGAACGAGGCCATACCATGGACGTGTGAAGCTGTTCAAATTGTTTTCTTTGGTTTGGCTTAAAAAAGCTCTCAGTGTCATTCGACATAATAAGAGCAGGTACACAAACACACATCGAAAATTTAGTTCTAATTCAGTGCATATTGCACAAAAATATGCACGCAGTAAATCAAATAATGATCATTATATAGGCCCACTTGTTTTAAATAGTACAGCTTACATAATGTACTCAGAATAATGAGCGATAATGAAGAATAATGAAGTGTACATAATCTTGGGAGAACAGCAGAAGCTCAATCAGAAATCAAGGCTATGGAAATGTGACATAACTGAGACAGCCTTTTATCTCCCATCTACCGAGAAATATATGTGAAATTTCATTCTGTACATTTTCACAGCTGTGATTTTTTTTAGTAATTGAAAAAATGCGAACTCTGTCTCTCTGTTTCTCCAAGTTTAACAAGTTAAAAGTGTCTTGTGTTAGCACTTAAAGGGTGTAATGTATGCTGATTAGTGTTGTACAGTTAGGCTGCATGTTCCATAATAAGTGGCTGCAGTATTGAGCGATCATTACTCTCCTCTCACTTGCCTGATTATGCATCATTATTTGTCATTAGCCCTGGTGCCAGATTGTCAGCGTTGGCTGCATCGCACAGAGGCACACTGACGGGCCCATTGTAGCGATGCAGGCTGACAATGCAGGCCCGCATTCACAACAGTCCTTTTGTAAGTTATACACTTGCCTGTACAAAACAATGTCGGCAAAGTATTTCCTCTATTACTTTCAATGGGTGATTATTTATGGCATCTTACAGCTTAAACGTTTCTTTGTTTTTTTTTTGTGGAAATAACATAATCCGGCCCCTGTTTATGCTGCTTATATGCAGTATACGGTATCAGTGCTGTGTAGAAGTCAGAGATCACTCTTTTTTTATTTGCCTTCCAGTGAAAACAGATGTTAAGTTTCAATTATTTATTTTCCAGTGTCAGAAAATAATGCATAAACATACAGTACATTTAATACAAAATTACACAAAATCTTCCATGACAATGTACAATATCAAACATAACATTGCCTTAAATAAACTCTTCCAGGACTACTGCAAGTACTGTAGTCACTATCAAATACTAATGTGATATGAAGTTATACCACCCTTTGCCTTTATCACAGCTTCCATGCTTTTCAGGAGACTTGCTTTTGAGATTTTTGAAGAGAACTGCAGGGATATTTGTCCACGCTTCTTGTAAATATCTCCAAAGTTCAGTCTTCTTGGTTGTATTTTCTGCTTCTAT
Organism: Conger conger; assembly: GCF_963514075.1. Classification (NCBI taxonomy): domain Eukaryota; kingdom Metazoa; phylum Chordata; class Actinopteri; order Anguilliformes; family Congridae; genus Conger; species Conger conger. Next base: position 8,017,558 of record NC_083777.1, read on the forward strand.
TGATCCAAGTAATCCCAAACACATTCACTGAGGTGTGAGTCTGTATTCTGGGGTGGCCGGTCCTGCGTATGAGAACATCAGCAGCTTCATTTTTTAACAGTGTGCTCGGGATCACAATCACACCTTGTCCTGAGGGTAATGCACGGTGCGTTAACATTTGTTCACATTTAGCAACATTCACAATGCTTTCAATGAATGACTAATGCCATAGTCCAGGCTGGGTTTAGCTCCCAAAGTGGGTCTGTGTGGAGTCGTCACAGTGGCATGCCTTCTCTTCTGAAAATCTATATTTTACTCATTGGTGCATACATCCTTACTCCACATCCAGTTTTTGTGCACTAGTTTTCGTTTTTGGCTTTGGCTTTTTGACAGCTACACATCTTTTCAGGCCTGTAGCATTGAGTTTTCTTCTCACAGTGAAAGGACTGACAAAAACACCAGTGGATTTCTTCAGATCTGAAGCATACAGGAGCTTTTTTTTTTTTTGGAGATTTTATCTTTCAAAGATAAAATCTTTAAGTACTGTCTTTGTGATGGTGATTGTTTCGGTGGTCTACCAGTTCTCGCACAGTTGATAGGCATTCCATGTTCTCCGAATCTTGCAATAATCTTTTGAATTCCACTTTTGGAAACTCCTGTTGTTTTCACTTATTTTCCTTTGCTTTGAATTATTTTATATCTAATCTCATCAGAAATATCTCCTATAGCCATTTTAGATGCACAGGACAAAGAAATCCGCACGGCAGCTGTGGTGTGTTTGGATAGTTTGTTTGAATGTTAGAGGCACTCTTCAAGTTGAGGTTGAAGTCGAAATGGCTTTATCATAATTTCATCAACACTTTTGTTAACAACTTTGTTTGGAGGACAAAGTTTGGAGCTGTACAACTTGTTTGTTCATTGGAATGATAGAAGACGTTTAGAGGTAGTGAGGTGCACACGATAAACAGTAGGAAAATGCATTACAATACATTACTGGCATTTGGCAGACGCTCTTATCCAGAGCAACGTAGAGTTGATTAGACTAAGCAGAAGACAATCCTCCCCTGGAGCAATGCAGGGTTAAGGGCCTTGCTCAAGGGCCCAACGGCTGTGCAGATCTTTTTCTGGCTACACCGGGATTAGAACCACCGACCTTGCGTGTCCCAGTCATTTTGCATTTTGCATTTTGCATTTTTATGCAGTGGTGGAGGTATTTCTGTAATTTTCTCATAAATATACGGTATGTTTCCTGAATTATTGCCTGACACTGAAGAAACTATTGCGCTGAATGGCTGATTTGTCCGGAAATGTAATAAACAATTGGATAGTATCTGACTTTTGAACAGTACTGTATACATCCCCAATGTTACGGGAAAGTGTGTTTCAGATATTGCGGGCACATAAACTGGGTTTTTTGTTTTAATTGGGCTGGTGGTTCACAATGTGAATGCAGAAAGAAAGAGTTGCTTCTCAGCTCAGAGAGGAAATGCATTGAACTGTCATAATGGCTGATGGTTTAATATCTCTGAGAGTTCATTGCACTGTCAGGCTGCTGACTCTGTAAGGCTTTGAAGGCAAAGCACAGTCAGAATGCCAGCCAGCAGGGGTTTAGATGGGTGCCATGTAGGACAGGCCCACATACGCTTTGAAAAGGAGAGAAATTGGTCTCCATTTTGTCATGCAGGAGTACGAATGGACAAAAATATGTTTGTTCCTATTGCTTCCAGGACATGATGTCTATAATAAATTGGATTTGTATTTGATGATGGACACTATTCTTAGCTGCACATGACCCTTGGATAGCAGATGCAGATGTTGGTTTTCAAAAAGAGATGACCAGACGAGAGACAGAGAAAAAATCACTACAAGAGGTTACAGGTGTCTCTTTGAAAAAGCAAGTACCTTCCATATGTATTCATGGTTCATAGTTTTTCTTTTTTATTTAAATATCAGTCTCTTCAAAAGATTTAAGGATGTGAAAACAGCGTGTCTCTTTCTTTTCTTTCTTTTGAGAAAGCCAGTGGGAATTTCTACACTAGTTTTAGTCAGAGCTCTAGAGTCTGTATTTCATGCTCTGAAAGAATCAGGTTTCTGTGATTTAAAGCTAATTTACGGATTCCGATATCTGCGTGACCAGACAGAACAGAACTTCAAGACCTGAAGGATAGTTGGGATTCTCGATACATGGATACATGGATTTTGCTGAAATGGTGGGGTGGCATGACACATCATTATTTTGTTGTGTAAGATGTGATATCAAAATAATAAAATAACACTTTTTTCAATGACAAAATGGTTGTTGTTTACTATCCAAGCCAAAGTACCAAAGAAGGTTTATCAAGACAATGCAGTCTTCAATTAATATTCTACATGTTCTACCACACTTCCATGCTCAGTCTTAAAACATTGGTTTTGCCCGAGATCTGACATGACAATAAAACTGATTACTGCACACATATGCCAAATACATCCAGTGACCCTGATATTAATGACACAATATTAATTTGTGAGTGCAGAACCTGAATGCATGATAAATATTGTTCACCATCAGCTATCTTAGTATCATCAACACTGAGCTAGCGAAGCAGTTTGTGTGTACCTGTATCCATTTTGCAAGTGTTCACAAAGTATGTTGTGCTATGTTGTTACACTACGTTGGCTCTACAGCACATTGGCACTCAAATGAATGGAGACATGGCATGTCCTCAGTGTGATAGTAATGTCTGGAAATGCAGTGCCACAGGATGGCCGTTATAACATCTGGCTGTTTCTGATTTGATTACATATGCACATGGAGCACATAACAGTTTGTACGTTTTCAAGATGATTATACAACATTAAATAACAATCCATGGAAATTATATAAGAAATGATCATATAAATACATTGCATTGTACTAGAATTACTAGAATTGGCACTATAGGAGATGAGGGACAATCGATCATATATACACACACTTATTGAGCACTTTATTAGGTATTTATTAGACTTACTTCTGCTGCTGTAGCCTATCCACTTAGAGGTTGGACATGTTGTGGGTTCAGCGATGCTCTTCTGCATACCACTGGTGTAATGTGTGGTTATTTTCGTTACTGCCACCTTCCAGTCAAATTCAATCAGTCTGGCCCTTCTCCTCTGACCTCTCTCATTAACAACGCATTTTTGCCCGCACCAGCAATCATTCCACAGTCAAAGTCACTTAGATCACATTTATTCCCCATTGTGACATTTGGTCTGAAATACAGCTGAACCTCTTGACTACATCTGTATGCTTCTATGCATTTAGTTGCGGCCACGTGATTGGCGGCAACTAAATGCAATATATTTGCATTAACAAGCTGATGTACAGGTCTACCTAATAAAGTGATCACTGAGTATATACTGTTGTTATACACACTGTTTACAGTTTCACAGTTGTATGCATTTGCAAGATGACTGCTAGCCTTTCTCTCTCTAGTGCAGTGGTTCTTAACCTGGGGTTCGTTGAGACAGTCTCAGGGGTTCAGCAGGGGTCAAGACACACATAGCCATAGTATAGACATTGTGCACTAATAAAATATATACCTATGTTTTGAAGAAATCATATTTTATTTTTCCAATTACGAAGGGTTCGGTGAATGCACTGATGAAGCTTGCAGGGTTCAGTACCTCCAATAAGGTTAAGAACCACTGCTCTAGTGGGACCTACGTATCACTCCTATTCAGAGTAATGAAAAAGTATCTGTTAAACATATCTAACACATACATGTCAGTTCTGAAGTTTTATTAAGGCATTTCAGAATGAGCTATCCTCTGTATGTGTTTCTGTTGTGTGCTATCGTCAGCTACCTACACCGTAGACTACAGAGTAGGGTCAGAGGAGGACCTTTCTTATGCAGCTGTCACATGCAGTCCACGAGCACCGTTAACATGTACCCAGTTAACGACACCAGCGACAGTGGATCCCTGAGTGACAGAACCCCCCCTTACCCTCGGCGACAGAATCCCCAATCACGTGCCGTCCCGTGCAGCTACCGGCCAAAGTCGGGATCGGCACGTTCCAGGTTCGATCCAAGGACATGAGGAATATTTGAGTTCTGAAAACTCACGTCATTGCTGGTGTCCCGGCAGTTTTCATTTCCAGAATAGCTGATGCGGTGGATGTTATATTAACAGGAAGAACGTCACATTAGATTATCTCATACTTGTAAAATTCTGTATTTTTAGCCCTGCCTCTTTATGAGTGCCAACAGAGATGACTCGGCAGAATTCACAAGCAGTTCCTGAGCCATCAGATCCCATGAGCCTCTTCTGTCCAGTGTGAAACCATTAAGTATAAAACAAGCAAGTTAATATATTGGCTTTTTCAATAACCTGTATATCACCAAAATAGTGGAAAGGCTATGACCATATAAAAGATACCAAATTCCCCAAATATTTTAGAGATATTTCACAATGATGATGATCGTAAAGACTTCATCTGAATACAAAGCCAAGTCACGACATGAAGCAATGCAATAGAGAATTGGGGCTTCAAAATTGTATGCTTTTGTAAATGTATTATCCATTTCCATCTGCAAATCAGTCTTTAATTATTTGAGTTTTCCGACTGCTTGTGAAAATTATTTTAAAAATTATTCTACAGCCAATTGTAAATTATGTCATATTAACTTCCTTGATACAGAATATCTGATCCAAGATACAGATGTTTGATCCATGATACAAATTATTTGATCTATGATACATATGTTTGATCCATGATACAAATTATTTGATCTATGATGCATATGTTTGATCCATGATACAAATGATTTGATCTATGATACAGATGTTTAACCCTTGATACAATGATTTGATCCATGATAGAGATGTTTGATCCATGACACAGACATTTGATCCTTTGTTATGAAATTACGATCTCAACATTGTGAGGCAGCAGCTGGCTGAGGGCAAGTTTATGACAGTAATTATTTATGTAAAAATTACCATTTATCCGCATCACTAATGTGCTATTCAAATATATCATTCTTTTCAGAAGTCATTACCCAATTGAGGGCATAATTTATTTAAATAGTTAATGGTGCAGCTGTTTAAATGCTGATGTTTTATCCTTTGCTGTGAATTTATGAAGGCCTTGACATGCGTGAGAGAGAGAGAGAGAGAGAGAGAGAGAGAGAGAGAGAATGAGAAACCAACCAAGTGCGTCCTTTGTTTAGTTTCACAGGTTTATCAGACAGTGAAAAAAATGTACATTGGCCTAAATATGGAAGGAATAGAAATAGGAAGGGCATACCACTACATTTAATATGGCTTTACGCCATGTCCTAATCCACATGCAGGCCACAGGGCTCTAAGCCTATATGTGCAGCTGGATCTGAATGTTCAGCCTTATGAGATTAAAATGCAGCCTCTGATTCAGCCGCGCAGACAACCCTTGAGTAACCAGGCCAGGAATGAGCTCGTCCTCAATTAGCCGCCAAGAATACAGCAAGCAAATGATTGATTACCCTCGGATCTCATTATATCCCATTTCTGAATTTTTCTCTGAGATATTTGGACCTGTAGTGACTGAGACAGTTTGATTAAGAAATATTTGCCAGTGCAATTATTCCATCTCAAACCTTTTCTGACCTCTCTCAGAATTCTTAAATAACATGTGCCAGTTGGATTTCAATGCTGTTGGCCTATTGTTTAACTGTCTGACTTTTGAAACCTTGATGCACATCTGGTCTTGGATTTATCATTTTAAATAGCATGGGGTTAAGCAATAATCATTATAAAATCCCCAGTTGTCATGCAATCAAAATCTTGTTTTCCTAATCTTGTCCTGTTGTTGTCCTAGTGTTTTTCCTTGTTTGGTAAAATGTAGAATGCAATAAGGTGCAGAGCGTTGATAAAATATTTTAATCCCTTAAACATTGATTGATGGTTGTTTGCATTTTGAGTTTGTTAAGCTATATAGCTACTGTCAAAACATATTTACACATCCACTTTATAGTTTTGAATGAGACTAAATTGTATAAAGCAAAGCTTGAATCACACTGACATTTTTCACAGCACATTATACAGTAACTCCCTGACACAGAGAGAGGCATTCTCTGCCCAGTAGAGTGACATTTTGCCTTTTCTGCAAGCAGATGGATTTGCAGTCTGTTGGGTTTTTTTTCTAAAATAAATAAGTAACCACATTGAACTTAGATCATTGGACTGTCATATTGGTCATATGGATTATGAATTATGTCACCAAATAATGAATAAGTTATTAAACAAATGTGTGAAATTATGCACAGGCAGAAATCCTGACATTAATGTCTGTCATTTTGTTAATGTATAACTGGGTGTTTGAATGATGTTTTTGTATGATGCAATGGGGTGCTGATCCATCAGTCAATCAGTCAACATGTACAGTGACATAATCAAATTATGTCTCCCAGTATATCAGCCTCAGAGGAAAGTGCTCCTCAGTTTGCAGATCTCCTTCATGTCTTGGGACGGATTGCTCCAGATGGCATCTTGACTACAAAGTGCCGCAGATGAAAGGCCCCAGATGGGAGTTCCTGTCTCGACTGGGTGAGCGTCGTACGGCTGGTCTTTTGTTTTCCATGCCGAGGGGACAGCCTTGTTTTTGGGCTCACAACAATTGATAGTGAAAAAATGATTTGGAAGAAATGAACAAATATGCCAGTGGGTAATTACACCTTTTAATTCGAAGAGCTCAGGAAAAAAGGCTGATGGAAATGCAGGTAAAATATATTTATTTCCCTCAGAGCATGCGTGATCGTTTTCTTCTAGTCATTTAAAATCGATATACAAAACCATTTAAGTTCTGAGTCATGTCAAAAAATGTGTGTGTCCGTGCAGTCGAGACCAGATAATATGCAGCGTGTGTTCATGAGTATATCTCATTTACTGGCTGGTGAAAGCTAATCAAAGAGTGCTGCTCTAATCAATAATTTCATATGCATGTGTGTAAGAAAGGAAAACACATTAGTGGCACCACTGAACCAAAAATGGTGACAAATGTGAGATTCTGAAGAAAACAATGCACTCGTATTTGTATGCAGCAAAGCAAGGGATCCAAGCATGAACAGGTTCCAATGTGCAGGAAATGAGGCTCTGCAAAAGCATAAAACTGTGTTCTGTTGTTAACTAGATACACAAAGGGAAATGGCTTCATGGCATATGCGTAAAAAGAAAGGAATAAATGGACATGGTAATTAAATGTAAGGTGCTGGTGGCCGTAGTAAAATTCAGTATTTAATAGGGGAGAGCCGAGTAGTCATTTTATACAAATACTAGTCATGAGTATTAACTTTTTTCCGAATACGAATGTTCTATGAGTAATTGGATTCGTTATCCGTGATTGGAGAATAGGCATGCTTTACGTATTTATTTTTTACTTTGGCTGCAGTAGCTGTACAGCAGTGACAAATGCTCTTTCCCCTTATATCAGTAAAAACTATTGTCTGCTGTTATTTTCCTCACGTCTCTCATGCATGTCAAGAGTTTGTTGTATAAACTTGTTCCGCGATCGTAGATTAAGGATATAACAACTTCACTAGTATTACTTAACTGATCAGGGGTGCGTTCAAGATTGCAAATGTTAGTGAACATATAAAAAAAAAATTTCTGTTACAATTTGAAAAGGTAGTGCGCTGCTAACAGAAATACACAGCCATGTGCTTCAAACAAGATACAGTACAGCGCTAACTTTAGACATAAATGATCAAGGATTAAAAATGCCAAAGTAAAAATAGTAAGGACGGACGGTGTGGTCACGATAACAAATAACAAAAATAACACGATTCTTATTATTTAGTTATCCACATTTAAACTTATTTACTAGCCAGCTAGCTTGGGGTACTAGGGGTGGGTACCAAAGTATACTGCCGATACTGTGACTTTGTTTTTGGTATCGATCTCTCCCATACAAGTTTGAAATATATATATATATATATTACATATATATATATATATATATATATATATGTTTACAAAAAATAAATCACATATTTATCTTTGTTTACCTGAAGCAGGGCTAAGTCAGTACACTGCTTTCACTAAAATAAACGTCTCTAACACTATATAAAGGGGCGTCAATTTTGAAGCTGCCTGCGCAAATGTATCGTTCGTGCAGCATGCCTATTTTGAATTTAGTGCCTTTACTTGTTCGTTAGGTAGCTTAACCAATCTAATCTGCTGACCTAATAGCTGGCTAATAGCTACTATTGATAGCTAGCTATGAGATACATTACCACCAATTTTAAAGGGTACCTGTACCCAAAACAATCATATGCCTAGATCTGTTCAATATATCATAAAAATTACTTTTCCCATTCTTGTAAGCTAAATAAGTCACACATAAGGACATATTTCCTTTATTTTATCAGACTACATCGGTCCTGTAACACTTCAGTGAGCAATATTGCCGAATAGTTTGCGAAGGTGTGATGTCATGTCATTGACAGCTCAAACCGGACACTGCTAAATCCAATGTAAACACAGTGGAGTATATAGCATATGTAAAATCCTTGGGATATTTTTTTTTGATCTAGGTATCATTATGAATGCAGAAAAATATTCAGAAACTTCCACTGGTTATTTAGTATGAACCACTGAATAGGGATTATCCACATTTAGTATGCTCAGGTAGAGAAAGCGACGATTCAGACGATGACATTATGGGAGCTCCAGCACAATCGCAAACTTGCAAGGATCGCCTAAAACACTCACTGGCTCCTGGTTCAGAACAATATGTCTGCTCACTAAAATGTTACGGAAAAACGTAGTCTGATGAAACAAATTAAATAATACATTATGTGTGATTTAGCTTACGGAAATGGGAGTTGAATCATGTTGTTTCTTAATAATAACCTCCAACTTTTTTTTTTTTTTTTTTGCAAATAAACTACCTTGTTACTGCAGGTATTGTTCAGAATATAACAGTTGTTTAAAGAATAAATATGCACTTTTTTTATAAATGATTTTCCCCACACCATGAATGTGCACTTTTTGATGTTCACTTAATTTTGAAAGAATATATATTTTTTACTGTTAACAAATAAAAACTGCCATGTGGTCTTGTGTAGGCTAAGTAACTCAAAGTGCCAAGGAAGCAGAAATGCTTGTATTAATCACTGTGTTCACTTATTTTCCTACAACAGAATTTATTATTGAAAACTATTGGTATCAGTATCGGTATCGATGATACTGGCCTAGTATTACTTGGTATAGTATCAAACCCAAAATTTGCAGTATCACCCACCCCTACTAGGTGCTGGCATTGTGCAGACATTGCCATTGGCTTCATTTCTTTGTTCAATTTGTAATGTTAATGAAGGTAGCTAGTGATTTTTCTGGCCAGATTACCTGTGATCTGTTGTGGTATGAACACACTTTAATGTTTGAGGATGGCTGAAAATCCTTAATGTCTAGCCATTCTTAGCCAACGTTTAACTACAGTCGAACAATCCCAGGAAAAGCAGAACATGTGGCAACCCTAGTACCATGTCCTCTAACGATATCTCTATTTTGTTTGCTGTGAAGCTGTGGGACTTGCTTCTTTCCCGCCATAGCTTAGGTTGTTTTCGTGTTGGTGCATTTTTCTTGTTGGTGCGCTTTCATTGAAAACATCAGCTAATCAGAGAAAATAGTGAATTATACCAGTAATGTAATGCTGCTTCTGGCAAATCAACCCTGATTGCAAAGTCATTAAAGGCACCATGACAAAGATATTCAAATAATGGAAATTAAACATGAGATGCCAAAGAAGGTGTATTGCTAGGTGGCATAGTGGGACGATGTGTGATACAATCTGATATCACAAGTAGATAATTTAAGTTAATTAGTAAGTTTTTAATTCTATTCATAAGTTCTCACCAGTCATAATGCAATATTTTCAAGTATTACTGCAGTGTTTTATTCACAAAGAACAGTACTTTCTCTCATAGCGCAGTCAAGCATGGAGTGAATAATCGATTCTGGACTCGCCGATGGGCCAAGTAACTTCGCACGTAGAAGCTATCCCTTAGGCAACCGCCTAAGTGATAGCTCGGGAAACACGCCTAGAAAAGTAAAGGTAAGTCAGGTATACCTTTGGAGTCTTTGTAAAACGCTAAGAGAAACCATTATCAGGAAATGCGGCCCAGATCATTTCGAAGGCTAGTGACCATGAGGAAAAAAACGTTTTATGCCAAGATCACGTGACAAATATGTTATGACTTTTTTATGAGTTACTGTAGTTGTCTCATTTATATTGGATACGTAGTTGGTAATTTTTATGAGTTAGTATGCAATTTCCACCGACCTCTCACGTTCCGTCATCAAATCTGGAAAAATAGACCTCGGCCCGCAAAAGATGAAAGGGGATGAGCTTCAAACCTCAAAGGCTTATTTGTTTGAGCTACATATTTGGAATTACCATTCTCAGAATAATGTTTTGATATAATTAACTAATTTAATTAAATTAAATTTATCGTCTTTGGGCACACGTTAATAACATATTCTTCATCATTCAGGGGTGGTTAAATGGTCAGTTCACGACAAAAGCAAAGCCATACAGTTGGGTTATCAAAATATGCTTTATTTGCAATGTAAATAATAACGTCAATGACATTTAAGCAGTCAATTCATATTCTACAGATGATTGTAGGTGAATCAGATGTTCAGATTCATAACGTTACATGGATCAGTAACGTTAGCTAATGTTGCTATCAGCATAGGCTAACGGTAATTCAGACACTGGCTGCACCTGATACAATATAGCAACTTGGCTAATTAAAGCTAGCTAAGCAGTTTGGTGTTTGTTCCTATTTTAAATAAGATGATGGAAGACTGATCTTTGAATCAAGGAAGTAGGCTATGTTACGTTTGCAAATGTTCCTAGGCTATCAGTATGGTCACAGGTATAAATTCATATGCTGGCTACTGCCAATATGACTTGAAATCGCAAGTGCTGTTCTTGTATGGTGAAGAACATTTGTTTTATATAGAATATTGGGAGTTAGTTGCATAAATACTAGCTAAGCAGTTAGCGGTTGACAAGGGTATGCAGTGAATATACTTGTATGAAGTCAAAGCTAATGTTGTGAATTAGATATTCCAATATGCATTGTGCCCTATGTACTTGCATTAATAAACTGGGCACGAAACTGTTGTCCTTCATATGACAATGAATGAAACTTTTGTGACGAAAAGCAGCTTAAACAGTGAAACAGTCAAAAAATGACACTGAGTGCTGCATTTACCGATGTCGTCACAGTGGGATTTTGATCTCCTCTCATTCATTTTGCCAGAACCTTGCCCTCTTTCTCTCTTCTAATGCTGCAAAATGTCTAACTTCCGACCTCAAGTATTCCAGGTGCATGACGACAAACGTAAGTGTATAACTAAATGAACTGTCCACATTCTGCACTGACCCAATGAAATATATCACTTGTTAATGGTGCTCTGGTCTAGCTACATTGGTAGCTAATCTGCAAAAGTCAGTAAATGGTATATTTCCAAATGGTTTCACATGGTATTTTTCCCAAATAACTTTTGTGCAGAAAAGATAACTTTCAGAGGTAATTTGCCCTAACCAACTATCTAATAACATTGGCAACATTGTTTCACATCAATTCACACGCAGAACAGGCTTTAGTGTATGACAGTATGTTGTATTTTAATGTCATACAGGAAGAAATACTTTGCATTGCCTTTTAGTTGATGGTTCACTTTTTGTTTTGTGACGTCAGACAACTGCTTTACGTGAAGTTAGGGTTGATTGATTTGCCGGGTTCACAAGAAGGAATTCCCACTTTGAGTGATGTTCTATTGCACTTTTCTTCATAGGAGCTCAGAAAAACTTGACTGTCGAGTTGTCTGGAAAGCAGCATAAGCTCTTTGGGTGTACTACGGACCAATATTGCGGGGTTGGCGAGCTAACCTAAGCACTAACCCTGGGTTTTCTGAGCTCTATTTCGTAGACATCGCTCACTTGGTTAGCCTGTCGATTGTCGATGTTTTGGGATAAAGTCAGGATGTTCGGTTTCATTAAGGGATTTCACAATTTAGACAGGCTTGTTGCCACGGTAACAGTGTCAACCTGCAAAACACCAGAATTAAAGTAAAGTTATATTGATGACATGTATGTAGGCTATATAAACCACCTGGTGAAATCGCATTCATTGTAAATCATACAGTTATTGAAAGTAAGCTTCTTGTCAATCTTTGTAAGAAGAGCATTGAGAAGGGAATGTGTTTTTTCAGAACGACAAGATGTTTTAATGTTATCTTTATGTGGGCCTCTGATTTAGGGACTCTTATGAGGGAATAGTTATACGACATAGTGAGTCATTTTTTCCAAGTGAGTTATGTTGTCTTTATAAGGTAGTACGAGTTACTTCGTTTTTTCTACAAATTATCTATATAGTTTTAACAAGATATTTAAGTTGTCTCATTTATATGAGATATCATTTCATCAAGTAATAAACCTTGTTTATCCGAGATTCAAAGTTATTTTTATGATCTAGTTATCTCAGTTACATGAGAGTACGTCATTTTTGCAAGTTTGTTTTTTTGTCATTTGTTTTTATGAACTTTTGAGTGATCTCTACAAGTTAGATAGTAATACATTTTTTCTTTGTTACTTGTTTCATCGATGCAAGAGTAAGTCATTTGTATGAGTTAGAAACCTTGTTTACACAAGTTGGTCATGAGTTAGGAATCTAATTTATATGAGATAGTAAGTCATTTCAGTTGGAAATCGTGTTTGTACAAGATAGTACGTAGTTTTTCAGATTTAGCAATCTTGTTTATACAATTTAACAAGCCATGTCATAAAAACAACATAGCACTAGCACTGTAAGTTGGTATCTAGTTTATATGAAATAGTAAGTCATTTTTAAGTTAGTTATCTTGTTTATACAATATAGTATGTTGTTTTTAGAAGTTATTGTGTCTTTTCTAGTTGTTTTTTTCCAAGATAGGAAGATTTATTTATGAGTTTGTTGTCTCATTTATACAAGATGGTATGTCATTTGTTTGTTAATGAAATATTGTTTATACAAGAGAGTGTCTTTTTAATGCACTAGAAATCTCATTTATACAAGATTTTGAGTTTTTATTAATAAATATCTATATCAATCATCAATATTGTAAACTAACAAGTTAGTTTTATAAGTTAGAAATCTTCATTTTTATAAGTTATTTGCTTTGTATATATGAGATAGTAAGTCATTTGTGTTAGTTTATACAATATATATATATATATATATATATATATATATATATATATATATATATATATATCATATTTTGTTAGAAATCTATTTTTACAAGTAAGTTCTTCTTATGAGTTAGAAATCTAATTTATACGAGAAGTTAGTTGCACTACAATATTGTTACTATAGGGAATCCATTTTTTTTGGCTTGTTTTCACAAGATATCAAGTCGTTTTTATGAGTTACTATCTTGTATAAGAGATTTCTAAGTCATTTTTACGAGTTCAAAATCAAATTTATATGAGATAGTAAGTTATTTTTACTAGCTATCCTGTTCATACAAGATAGCATGTTTGTCATTTGTACAAGTTATTATGACATATTTATACAAGATATAACAACAAAAAAGGAAATCTCAATTATATGAGATAGTAAGTTGTTTTTTATTAGTGAGTTACCTTGTTAGATAGTGAGTGATTTCTACAATTTTATATCTTGTTTATACAAAATAGCATGTCATTTTTATGACATGCTTGTTTATACAAGTATGTTTTTATGATTTAGTATGAGAGTAGTATATCAAGTTAGCTTTCTTGTTTATACTATCTATTATGTTGTTTTTATGAGTTAGTGTGTTATTTCTACTAGTTTCTTGTTTGTACAATATATTAAGATCTTTCATGCATAAGTGTTAGAGAACTTGCTAATACAATATTTTTTTGTTAGAAATCGACAAAAATTTGCAAAAATGAGACAACTAACCTGTAAAAATTAGATTTGCTATCTCATTATTTGTGAGTTAGAAATCTCATAAAATGATAGTTTAACTATTTAGTTGCCTTGTGTATAAGAGATTGAAGTCCTTTTTATAACTTTTCAGGACAATGTGCATAAAGTAATTGTTATCTATACGGGATAAGACATCTCTAATTGGTCTCCAGAATTACAGAGATTGGAGTGGTTAGTCAGCTTTGCTGGCATTGTTGTCACCACATAGCTTCTGCAACTTATGTGTACATGCTTGAAAGGAAAAACAAACAAGCATGGCTTCCAGAGCAAATAAAACTTGAAATTGGAATAGAGAGGAGACCCTTGGGGTCTACCTTGTGGTTTTCAAGACCAGGCTTGATAAACTGTTTTAGGCAAACTAGGCAGTAGGTACACTTCGGGGTAGGAAAAGGTGAGCATTGCTGGGCTGAATGGCGTGTTCTCGGCATTACCTTATGTTATGTTAACAATTTTTTAAAATGGTACACAACCATATGGTTTTGGAAGGAATATTTGAAGAGACAAATTTGCGACAAATATCCCACAGTAAAAGAAGCCTTTGGTGAATCTACAAAATGTGAAGAAAGTAATGGAAGGAGAGATAACCATACCTTCCCTGCCAAAAAATGACTGAGATGGTGTATTTGGACGGGACTAAAATTACAGACATTCTCTGATAATCAGGTACATTTCTCTGCCTCCCCTTGTAAAATGAATCCTATCATATAGGGCTTAGGTTTTTTTTATATGACTTTATATGACTTACTATCTTTTTATATGAGAAAGTACTTTTTATTAGTTATGCATGTCATTTTATGAGTTACAATCTTGAATAGACAAGATTTATAAGTCGTTTTCCTGAGTTTGTTGTTCTCCTTTATACAATATAATTTTTTATTTTTTTTTACAAGTTTCTTATCTAGTTTGTATGAGGCAGTAGATCGTTTTTATAAGTTATGAATTTTTTATAACAAAACAGCTGTGCAGATTTTTTCATGGCTACACTGGGGCTTGAACCACAGACCTTCCAGGTCCCAGCTTTGCCACTTGGCTACAGGCTGCCCGCCTTACTAGTTATCTTGTTTCTATGACATAGTTAGTCTTTTTTAAGAGCTAGAAATCTTATTTATATGAGGAATAAGTTGTTTTTACAACAAGATAAACAAGATTTGTAAATAGTTTCTATGAGTTATAATAAAAACGTGTAATTTCACAATAGTTGTTTTTCCGAGTTAGACGATGGATGATGGATACTCTTGGCTCATAGTGGCATGCTTTGTTAGAAGTCATACCACTCTGTCTGAAGTCAAGGATACACACAATGGGCCTCATTTATCAAACGTGAGCCGAACAAAATTCCCCCTAAACTCTTTGGAAATGCATTTGCACAAATAATGTGGTTTTTGAATGTCAGTTTTTCGTAGGAGCCGAACAAACTTAATTTGTTTATTATTCCATTTAGATTTTATTTAGATTTTGAGTGGCAAAATTATTTGAATAAATCAATCGACTATTATAATTATTCATATCATATAAAAACGTAACAGGATTCAACATTAAAATGGGTGATATTTCATTCCGGTAATTCTGATTAATTCATGCTTAAGAGGAGTGTAATATAGATTCCATAAAACATGTCAAAATCTTGCTATAAATCGGGCATAGACCGTTGTTTATATGTCTGGCCTCTCTTAACATTACATGTAAATTTATTGCTTTAGCCTATTAGAGGATTTGGGGCATGGCGTAGCCAACTTTGGAAAGAGCGCATATTCAAAGACCGAGCCAATTTCTTTGTTGAAGTTCACAGAAGAAACAACAAACAATAAAAGCGAGTTCAAGTTCAAACATCATGGTATAAAAGTGGCATGGCATGCGGCCATGAGTTTAGTTTTTTTCCTCGCATTTAAGTTCAGAGGTTGACCGGAAGGTGGTAATCCGGTCATTCCGATATGACGTGAACACAGCATTAGGCTCTCTTTAGATTACATTTATTGCTTTAATAGAAGACTGAAGCATGGCTTACTTCCAGAACATGGTCAGGTGCTTTCCGTCCTCAGCTTCTTGTGGACTGGCACAGGACAGTGAAAATATTGCTTGTTGATAATCCCAGACAGTAACGTATCTCCTATAATTCTATAATTTTGCCTCCTGTTTTATGTCAAACCATTTTTGTTTTACTTTTTTTTTTACTGTGTGTGGAACTCAAGACAGAGATTACTAAATCAACAATATCACCAGTTTGTGTTGCCTACATAGTTTATGTAGCCTATATAAACAAAAAAAAAAAATGTTTAGATGTTAATTTGGATGAAAAGAAAGAAGCCTGCACACTGATGCGGCTTACACACCTTGTAGACAACGTTTCAATCCCAGTGGATCTTCATCAGGTTTGGCATATCACTTTATGTTCATCTTCGGGGACAGCTTAATTTCCTTGTCCATTTTTGAACAGAATAAACAACAAACAATAATGGCGAGTTCAAGTTTATTATAAGACAACATCATGGCATAGATGTTAAGTCCTAAATCATTTTTTTATATATTTTCATGTTTGCAAAGAGAAGTTACGAAGTACAGTCATTTAATTATAAAAAATTTAAATCAGATCATGTGTAGGCTACACAGTATTTTTTCTCTGCCATCTCTTCAAATTGCCTGAAATTTATTTCTTATAAGGTATTTTATGGGTGTCAATTTATGCTAATTATACATTTTGTGCACATGCTTTTTATTTACGATTGATTGGTATGGTTGATTATGAAGAAACACACGTGGACAAAGCTGTGTCTACTCATAAATCCGGCACACATTTTTTGTTTGTTTCCGATCACACATAAATTCACACGGATTTCCGAAAATATTGATAAATGAGGCCCAATGATTTCACCACAAAAAACTTTATTCCATCATAGCAACAAAGTAAAGCCAAAAATAGCACAAACATATTCCGATACAACAGTGAAAAATTCCGCTCACCGAATAGCGGAATAAACAAGGTGAATTATTGTATAATTATATCATGTAATTTTACTATCAATATTTGTGACTAGCTGCAGTTGGATACTCTGGGCTCTTAGTGGCATGCTTTGATAGAATCCATACCACTCACAATGAAATTGAGTGTTGAAATCCCCAAAAGATTTGCAACAAAGATCTGTAGCAAAAGATGACATGCTTGCAGAGCACAGGAAACTAACAAAGTGAATGATTACATTTTTATGTATGTGTACCACAGTGTGTCACATTTCTTTTTCATTCGTTTTCAGTGTGATATCAATGTTTAATCTTTTGCCGCCATAAGGGGAAATATTATATGCTTTATAGTGGAAAAAAAATAATGTTATTCTATTTCAGAGTGGTTTCAGATTTAGTGGATTTTGGACCCCTAGATATTTTAAGGCCCGATGCAGATGAAAAGCTTCCCCTTTGGAATGATGCAGAAGTTTCATGAGTTATTGCAGTTTGTTTGTAGGAAAATATATAATTATTTTATGATTTACAGCATTGCACAATTTAGCCATTTGGATAGATTGGGAGACACTAAGGGACACCAGGGTGCACTGCATACATTTTCCTTTATATATATTTTTATGCTTTTTTCAGTTTTTCATAATCACTAACAAATAAATATGCTCCTTGTGTTCCCAAATGCCCTGTCATGTTAACCAGTAACTGTTGCATTATCATGCATGTTTTATTTGAAACTGTTGAAACTGTCATGGCCTCCCAGTGTGTGCATGTGTGTGCATGTGTGTGTGTGTGTGTGTGTGTGTGTGTGTGTTTGTGTGTGTGTGGTGCCCAAACAAGTAAATAGCCACCACAAGTCACCATGAAAACAACCAAGTTAAAAACAATTAAATCACTCCTCACTTACCTTATCCAAATTTACACTCTTACAAATTCAGACATGAGATGTTGAGGGCAAAAGTTACATCACTTATAATTACAGCCATGATGCAAAAAGATAAATATTTGTGTGGCTGATAATGATGGAGTGGAAAGTTGCTTGGTGAAAAACTGTTCATTTTAAGTGCATACCGTTAAAGAAATTCAGTTTGTTCAGAGAAGCGCCTTCTATGAATCTCAGCGGAACTGAGAATATTTCAGAGGCAGTGCTGAGAATGTTCTACAACTCCATCCCTCGGTGTAAACTCATGCACACAAGTAACTGTAAAGAAACAAAATGAATAATGTGGCCCGAGATTTGTTTCTCAGAGTGGTGTGGCTTGTCTGCGTCTCTGAGTGAGGGATCGTATACATTTATTCATTCACTAGATACAAAAGAAGCATGTTTTGCCCGATGACAGCAGCAGTAACAAAAACATGAACACATGCACAACAAAAAATGAAGTATATGCTCGGCTCCTTTTCTGACACTGGGAACCATGCATTACTGGAAAATCATGCAGGTTTATTCAGTTACTTCCACTGAGAAAATCAAACACCTGGAGAAGGTGTAAAACTTGTTAGAGCACCTGCTGCTGTTAACCTTAGCCAGAGCCCCATAATCTGTAGAAGCAAAGCAACCCAATAACAGCAAAAGATCTACCCCCGTATTCAACATATAGGTATGACATCCTTTTAAACACATGTCCATCTTTTGATGCAAATTCACCACTGGTGTGCATGTCAGAGAAGTTTTTCACAATAAACTATAACTTATTGAAAAGGAAATACAAAGCAAGGATATCTAAGGTGAGTCACAGTGCAATCTGAAGAGATAAGCGTTCAGTCTGTGGTGGAAGAATTAGAGGTGTTCCTGCTGTCCGGATGGCATTGGGGAGGTCATTCAGCCAGGGGGCTGGAGCGCGAGCTGGGAGACGTGACTTAACAGAGCAGACCTGCAGGGCGGTTAAGTGGCAGAGAGTCCGAAGTAGCAGAACATGGAGGTCGACATTACCTCAGGAGGTAAGAGCGGTTGTCTAGCAGTTGGAGGGCTGCCGGTTTGATCGTCCGCCCAGGGTGTGTGTCACCGTTGGCGTGTGACTATGAATGGGTGAATGAGAAGCATTAATTATAAAGTGTGATATACCTAAATGCAGTGCATTTACCATTCTTAAAGGGAAACAAAGTGTGATCGTGATTCGTTTTAAGTGGAAAACAACAAAAACGATTGTTATAGACCAGTGTTTTTGTGCTTGTTAATTGAGGAACTTTGTGTTCTGCTGCGTTTGTTTCTGTCTCCCCTACAGGTGGAGAAGATCACTTACCAATCCTAATTCAGGGACCCAGGTCGGAGGACACACTCCAGATGCCCTCTCCTGGGAATGTCACCGGGCCGACAACTTGAGGAATGATTGTTTTTGAGGTTGCCTTGACCATCTGTCATGGAGCATTGTTAAAAAGATGCAGGACTATATATTAATGTGCATTTTATTACTACAAGACTACAAGCCACTGTCTGCGGATCTGCAAACCTGACAAATGCTGCTTGGGCCAACTGTTTTATTTTGTGAAACTGTGAAAAAAATTGAATGAACACATGTTTTTTAATAAATGTATGTTGTAACAGGTTTCAGTGGAAAATGCCAAAATACATAAGCCTTGCGAACTAAATGTGAAAAAAAGGGAAAACTTTTACATTTTAATGCAAATTAATTCAAAATCATGTTTATTTCACAACTGTGGAGAAATTAATCCAAATGTTTTTGAAGAAGTATAAGTGTATATACATATAGTAAATTATATTATACTAGAAAATGCCTATATGTGATCTGCTATATCAAAATCAGTCATATTGACCCCAAATAATATTTTGAGTTTTAGGAACTAATTGAAAGATGAGAATGTTTTCTAACAATACCAAAGTTATCTCCTTCTCATTAAAACAAATTGGAATTTATAGAATTTCCTGAAGTGGAGGTGAAAAAATGAACACAAATTCCATTTTCTGGACACAATGCTAAGCTGTGGGGCGCAGTCACACACAAAAAACAATGCATCATATTCCGGATTCAGTACCATACCATGGGGCCTCACCACTCACAAAAACAGCATTGTATTCCATGGCAGTCTGTCATGCTTCAATAAAATGCTTTTCTTGCTTCACAACTCGTCTGAAATATTCAGCCAGTGAGTGTGGCTCACCGACTTATTCATGCAATTATCTAATCAACCAATTGTATGGCAGCAGTGCAATGCGTAAAATCATGTAGATACGGGTCAGACGCTTCAGTTAATGTTCACATCAACCATCAGAACGGGGAACAAAAGTGATTTCGACCGTGGCGTGATTGTTGGTGCCAGGCGGGCTGGATTGAGTAATTCTGTAACTCCTGGGATTTTCACACACAATAGTCTATAGGGTTTGCAGAGAATGGTGTGAAAAACAAAAAAACATCCAGTGAGCAGCAGTTCTGCAGGCAGAAATGGTTGATAATTGGTCAAAGCTGACAGGAAGGTGACAGTAACAGAAATAACCACACAACAGTTGTATGCAGAAGAGCATCTCTGAACACACAACACATCAAAACTCTAAATGGATAGGCTACAGCAGTAGAAGTCTGAAAAATAAGTCTAATAAATACCTAATAAAGTGCTCGGTAAGTGTATATATTAAGCTCTTGAATTATTGGCACCCTGTATTGTATTTTAGTATATTTAATAAACAACACAGATAATAATCTAGACTATATGTTATGCTCAAACATACAGAAAAATTATCTACTTTTATTTCAATACATTTCCTCTTGTGTTTCAATGTGTTTTATTTGTTTTTTCTGAAAAGCATAGGACGTGACCTTGAAATTAAAAGGCTGTGTCTGCGTTCTGAGCAGTTTTTTCAGCAGCACATTTTCAATCACAGTTTAAGATTGGTTGCATCTTGGGGTCACCAAGTCAGAAACAAAAACAAAAAACATAAAATGCCACCCCTATACCAAAAAGCTATTTGGAATGGTGACACAATGACAGCCCTTACTGTGCACAAACTAAAACAAAACCAAGCATCTGGAGTTTGCCAAACCTCATTGAAAGAGGGTGCTATGTTCAGATGAGACCAAAATTGAATGCTTTAGCCATACACAACACTGACATGTTTGACAGCAAAAGAGGAATGCATAGAAAGAGAACCTCATACCTACAATCAAATCCCTTTTCTCTCCTCTCTACTCAACACCTCCCTTTCTTCCGGCACCATGCCCTCTTCCCTGAAGAGGGCCAGAGTCACTCCCCTGATCTTGGGGTGACTCTTAATAACAGCCTCACCCTGGCTCCACAAGTCCACTGCCAGAACCTGCAGGTTCTTCCTCTACAATATACGCCGTATCCGTCATCTCCTGACGGAGAAAGCCACCCAGCTCCTAGTCCAGGCGCTCGTCATTTCCCACCTGGATTACTGCAACTCCCTCCTAGTCGGTCTCCCACCTTGTGCCATCAAGCCCCTCCAGCTGGTCCAGAATGCCGCAGCCCGCCTGATCACCGCTTAGCCCAGGTCAGCTCATGTCACCCCACTCCTCATTGGCCTCAACTGGCTTCCTATTGCCGCACGCATCCGCTTCAAGGCCCTAGTGTTGGCATTTCAGGCTGCTAAGGGGACTGCCCCACCTTACATACAATCCTTAATCACTCCTTACTCCCCAGCTAGACCACTCCAGTCTGCCAGCTCTGGTCGCCTTATGGTTCCCTCACTACGAGCACCTGGCGGTCGAGCTGCACGTTCACGCCTGTTTTCCGTTCTGGTTTCCTCAGTGGTGGAATGACTTGCCTACCACTGTCAGGACAGCAGAATCCCTCCCCCTATTTTGACGCAGACTAAAAACACACCTTTTCAAACTGTACCTTAGTCCTACCTCCTGATTTAAATTGCACTTATGATGACTGTATATTTAGAACAGCACTTCATGTGTATTTTACTAGTTATGGATGTGATACTTTAACTTATGGAAGAACCTATGCCCTCGCTTCGGATTAAAAGTGTCTGCCAAATGACTAAAATGTAAAATGTAAATATGGAGATGGGTCATTGATGTTTCGGAGGGCACTATTCAAGATGAATGGCACAATGGATTCAGCAAAGTACCAAGGAATTATTGCAAATTCTGTTTCTAAGGCTTTCATTGATTCCATTGAATCATTAATAAAGCAGTTAAAGTTAAATATTGGAAAATAAAGCTTATATCAATAGCTGTATTATTTTTGTTTAGTTCACAGTAATACCATAATTCTGGTGTCTGCTGTATATACTGTATATACTTTATAAAGATGAATTCCCTCCTTTGCACCTCTAAGGCATCAAAGAACCACAGGCCTGCATTTCTTATTGAGAACTCCCTGCATGACACCCTTTCAGCAGCCTCTACTGCATAATGCTGAGGAGGTCGCTGAGGTCACATTGGCCTGTGGTTAATTCGGTAAAAAAAATAAAATAAACAAGAACCAGAAAATAAATTAAACCTGGTTTGAAGGGACATAAGCAGTCCAGTAGGGCAGAGTCGCCAAATCCCATCTTTAAGATCTCCTGAAGTATCACCTGACAGAAGAATCACTGTAGTTAAGGGAAACACATCAACATTTACGAGACAAAAAGTTGCTTATTGCTTATTGCAGCGCTCCCTCCCTCCTCCCCTCCCCCCCCAGTGGCCAAATGACAAAAAAAAATGTAATGGGTTTTTTCGTTTTCCTTATACCAGGTTTGCCATCAGCACATCAACGCGTTGCTGAGATATGTCCTCACCTCCACTACCTTTGCCGCCAATTTCAATGAACAAACTATTTGGAAAATGAAAATACCCTAGCCAGAAGAAAAGGATGATGATAATTAAAAATAAGAAAAGAGTGAACGAATGAACAGCTTCACTGCTTGGCCCCCATTTTTCACATTTGTTAAAATGAAATAAATAAGAATATTTATACAGTATATATCTTTCTAATTTTAGAACTTTTTCCTTGTGTGTGATCCAAAATGCCGTCCTGTAATTCTAGTCTGAGCCTTTTGTAAATCATGAACAATCAACTTTAAAGCTCCTCTGGATGTTTGTCTGGGTAACTGACTACAACCTTTCTTCTTTTTTGAAGAAAGAGTTGTTGGCAATTAGTCTCAATGAACACTGACAGCAAACATGGCTATAAAGAAAGTTCAGTTAAATGGTTAAAGAAAGTATTCTTATGTTATGTATTCCTCAACATTTCTCACCAGCCTCATCAGACGTGCGAAGAAAACATCAGGCATTTCTGGACCCAGGTAGTTCAAGAAGGGTATAATCAATCCACTTAAACACACATAGCAGCCTTACAAAATGGATATATCTCAACCGCATTCATGTCCTCAAGTTTTAACCCAAATCTTCTCATCACAGCTGTCTTTTGGAAAGCTAATCAGTTTAGTGACAATTATGACCACACATTGGCTGAGATGGGTTATTTGCTAAACCTAACCATCATAACTCAAGCGTGATGTCTCAACTTAATTCAAGTCAATAGCACTGGTTTTAGACCATTCATGAAAGAAGCAAGCCAGTTCAAAGACAAGCCCATTTTCATTGATTTTAGAAGCAGGTGAAGGTTTTCTGTCAATTCTGTATGGCTACAATTTCTTTTAAGTGAATTATTTTTATTCCGAAATACTTAATGGCTTAAATGTCTGAAAGATGACACAAAGGCAAGCAGACAAACGTTAAGTATGTAGACTAGTTTTCAAAACTCATTTTTGCACTCTGCGAAGGTACAAATCTCATTTTACAAGTTTAGAGGGGAATGTGCTGGGAAGAAATAACATAATTCACACGAAGCAAATCTTGTGTTCTCCTTCCTTGTGGTCTTTACATTTAGATTGGAATTCTGAATTCTGGAGTTCTTATGCCAGGGTCTCCCTGACTAGAGTGGAAAACCAAGAGGACGTACATCAAGAGAGCAAGAGGTCAGAGTTTAGAGGTCAGTCCTACTACCAGCCCAAATGTCAGTATACAGATCCATCCAGAAGGAAGATTTATAAAGCAATTGAATAAGTTTAATGAAACTCAAGCCCCTGACAGAGTAGGGGGTGTACCACAGGCGACTACTCAACCAAATCAAAGGCTTTCTCGCTAGCGGGTGACACCACCAAGGATATGGCCTCTTGAATATCAAATAGTATTCATGAGCTTTAAAATTTTATTATCAGTGTCTGCAAACAACTTATGCTGTGTGGTGCCTGTTAATAAATTAAAGGATTACTTTTTTTTTCCACCCATCAGCTTTTGTGTCAAAGGTCAGCATTCCAATTATATCAAAGGGGAATGTACCCTCATCAGTAGGTTAGAAAATGTAGTTCAGTGAATGTACTGAATGCAGGAATCTTAAAATGTCATTGCCAGGGAATTTAGATATGCACCAGAGCATCTATTTTTCTGCAAGAGTAAAATTTACTGTTAGTTTATTGCACACTATTCACAGTTCAGATTTGCCGAAGGCAAACACATGAAGAAAAAAGAAAAAATCTTTTTATCTTAGGAAGTTAAGTAGTCTCCAAGCACAGCTGAGTTGAGCATATTCCACGTTTTGTGTATTAGCTCTATAGTGAAGCACAACAGATAGAAACCTCTGGGCATATTACTGAATTCATCGCCTTTCCTTGGTGAAAAAAAATCTTCCAGAGAATATTTTGCAGATTCATGTTAACAGTGGTTGTTTACTCTGATAGTTCATAGGAAGGACAGTGTTCTTTAGTTAGATGGTATGCAGTTGCTGGTCTAAACATGTTTTCTATCATTATAATATGAATTGTATACTCAATAGTTAAACATGAAAACAGGCCTTTGCTTGGTCTTAAAAGAGGCCAGAAGAGACACCATTCTTAATCGTATACCACCCACACAAATACTCTGCAAAGGTTTACCACCTATTCAAATATTTTTCAAAACTCACACCAAAATTGGATTTATCAGCTGTGAAACATCGAGCTGTGAAATGAGGTGTTTGAGTGATACAGCGACACTATGGAAAACACATCTAACCTTTAACTTGTTAATGACGGCTTAGACTTGCCTAACTTCTTGTCGGCGATAAAACTTAAAATGTGAACATTAATTAGGCTTTTTCGATTTTTCCTGTAATGTAGCCTCCTCCCAGATAATGACACCTGTTCAGAATGCAGCCTTGGCATAAAACCAGCGGTTAGCGGCAGCCTAATGCTATTTTAATTAGCGCGCTTTCTGAAATGTGGAGCGCGGCAACGATTTAAGACCTCACTGCACACCTCTCTCTTAATGTGGGTGCCACGCCGAGGTTCCCTCGGCACAGCTGTGAGGAGTGCAGAGTACCCATCATGGGACAGGGTGCACTTCACACCAGCATCCTGGACACAACGCTTATCGAGAAAGTTGTGTGCTTCGTGTCGACCGCGCAGGGTTTCTGGACGAGGAGGACAGGGGTATGACTATGGTGAGGGCAGTCTAGATGGAGAAGACTGGCAGCTTAAGTAGCCATGTTTATAAAAAACCACTGCTACAGGATAAAAACGTGAACATTTGACATATGACTGTGGTTCTGTATGCCATATCCATCTCCGACAGGCACAGTGACGTTATTTCTGATGCACAAACCAAAAGTATCAACAGAATATTCTACCGTTAGATTTTAAGTTTATCCTAATCCTAGAAATAGTAGTCTTAAAAACCATCAGTGAAGTAAATTACAGATTAAAAATGATAAATAAAATATATAGCAGTTAAGTAGTTCCAAATCACCAATTAAGTATTAACAACAAAGTTTGAGCAAGATTGAACATATTTGCCTGTAATCCAGCAATTTGACCTTGTCACGTTTCATGAAAAGGCTTACTTTGCCCAGAGTGGTTCGTTGATAGGGGACAGGACAAACAAAGTGTGGGCGAACAAACTGTTTCACAATACAGACATTTTTCTTTTGTGTCCATTTCTGTGTCTATGGTTATAAGCTCATTACCTGTATTCAACTTCATTTTCTCATCTTCATCAAGGTCTGAATCATTTTGTCGTGTACTGAATCGGGTACTGAATCAAGAACCACAGTCAGGCAAACTTGCATGAGCAGGTTTCCAGTCAAAGAAAGATATTATTTGAAAGTTAAATTCAAACACACGGTGGGACTTTAAATCACAAATGACTTACCACACACCGGACGCAATCATGAAATATGCAAGTCTTGTCAAGCCAACCAAGTAAACATTATTTTTATACAAATATCACCTTGAAACTTGAAAATATGAGCAGATGCTTCAAGAATTTTATATTTTCTCTGGAAAAATGTAACTTTAATGGGGGGCATGGCTCAATGTTTCTTAGATATTAAAAAGCATCCAAACCTTGAATGAACTATTGGCCTTCAGGGAAATAAGCCTTGGCACACCGTAGAATACACTGTTCTTCAACTGTAGGACAAAGGAAGCAAACACTAATTGGAAAAACATTGAGGTTCCCATAGGAATGTCTAACTATTACTTTTCTTACTTATTTAAAGGAGGGTATAATAAAAAGAGAGAAACCAAGAGCTGTATGGTGCATTTGAATGAATGCCTTTCTCTTTCTCTTGCTCTGTGCTGTAGGACCCAGCCATGCATACAAGGACGCTCTCTCTCTCTCTCTTACATACTCTCTCTCTCTCTCTCTCTCTCTCTCTCTCTCTCTCTCTCTCTCTCTCTCTCTCTCTCACACACGCCTTTTTTGTGCCTCTCCATGTTGTATTTTCTTCTTTTGGCCGACCGCACCCAGCCATTATAGCAGGGAGACTCCATAGCCTCCGCCATGTTTAGGTAGTTGGGAGACTGTTCTCTTTGGACTGAATTTCCTCTCACACGCATGGCTGGAGCCAGCCCTTCCTGTCACTCTGCGAGTGCGAGCGGTTAATAGCGCAGTCTTCCCTTGTCGCACGGCTTACAGTCTAGCGGAGAGAGCGACACGCTATCTCCCACAGGCTGAGCGAGTGGGCTCCCCTCTGGTGCCTCTTGGAAGAATAACTCCAACAGCAGTTCACTGAGGGAAATCACAAAAAACCTTTCAAATATGCTTCGTAAGTAATGGATATCACCTTGAGAATTTCAGCTGAACAATGACTTGAATCAATCATTCAGGCTAAAATGCACATAAATACTAGCAGACTCTTCTGCTGGCCAGGACTGGAGTTTGACACCCCTGCCTTATACTAAAATAGCAAGAGCATCTTCATTTAAATGTGGACCATAACATCTCATCAGGCCAGAAGACGTGTAGCATAGAGGGCAATATGCATACTGTCAGAATGTCAAGTAGATCATTGTGCGGTCCTTGTAGCATGCACTCATATGCCTATGGCATGGCTGCTTACTATAACTTCTGCAGTTAGCTTTGAATACAATACAGGGTGGTGTGGCTGCTTAACTTCAGCGGATAGCTATGAATATGCTAAAGGGTGGTATGGCTGCTTAACTTCTGTGGTTAGCTATGAATACAGTACAGGGTGGTATGGCCGCTTAACTTCTGCGGTTAGCTATGAATACAGTACAGGGTGGTATGGCCACTTAACTTCTGCAGCTGCGGGCCTAGCTGCTTAGCTAGTTTGACATGAGAAGGGTTAAAGGTATTGTGGCAGCCCGCAATACATAAATAAATAAATAAATAAATAAATAAATATATATGAAGCCTAACCAGAACATTAGGCAAATGGCATTGATAGACAATTACATACAGTACACATCAAAAGAAGTGTGATAGTTTAGAAAATATGAACAGACACCATGCTGTGTAATGACATGCATTTAATTTATTCAGCACCCTGCAAATGCTAGGCATATCAAACCAAGAGCCCACAGAGGACGGATTGCATATAGAAACATGATCGAATGTGATTTCATATCATCTAAATGGTTCCATCTTCTGTCAACAACACCCCTCCCCCCATTCCCCCTTCCCCCCTTCCCTCCCCTCCTCCATTCAGCCTGGTCTTTATCTTCCGATTGTGTTTACAAAACAGCCAGCAACTGGCATATGCAAATATCTCCAATAATCTCAGAATGACTGAACCAGAGAAAATCTTGTTCGTGGCTCAGTGTGACAAAGGCAAACAGCGGAACCCTGGGAGTTATGAGCTGCCAACCATAAAGCTCATGGATATCTAAAGTAGAAAATGAAGGGAAGGAATACATTCATAATATGCTTCATGCTATCGAGTGTATCTGTTTTGTCACGATAATAATCACATGCAGGACACATAGTGGAATAGCGTTGTTACTGGCAGATGTTAAATTATCAGCAGCTTGGCTTTGCATGTTATTTTGGCTTTGCATTAATGCGATGTAACTCACTGAATTATTTTTTTGGCATTGCTTATTGCTCAAGGAGTACCGGTATCCACACCAGAACCACTTGTCAAGAGTCATTGTCTGGCAGATATTTTTGGGGTTCTGATTCTTAAGGTAAGGAATTTTGAGCAGAAAATAAAGATGATGCCATAGGCTGCAACCAGGCCATATGCAGCTTTAGAATTCTTAAATTACTGACAAGAATGGATTCCTTGCATTTTAGAAATTTTGTTTCATATTTGAGAAAAAAACTAAATAGTACTGTATATCAAAGCAATACAATTAGATGCATCAATACTGTCCTTTCAGACAAAGACTACTGTAGGTGTAAATGTTAATCACATCTAACTGAAATACATTGGCAGATTGATAAACTGACTAATTAGCTATCCTAAGGGAATCTCTTTATACTAATTTTTCAGATCTGTACACCACAATTTTAGATTTGTAAGGAAACAATTCACATGTGGTTAAAGTGCAGATTCTCAGCTTTTGTTAAAGGGTATTTTTATACGTTTCTGTTCACCCGGGGTTCAGTTAGTTGGGATCCGTGCCTCGTTCCGTCTCAGCTGGCTAATTGGGCGTCCACGGTCTGCTTTCTACAGTTGCATAAGAAGTGTCTTCCACCAACTCATGTCTGTGGGAGCTTGGCTTGTGAGCTGTGGTATGACAAGAAGCAATTGGCAACATTCCTCTTTGGTGGAGAGCCTCTGCTTATCTACCATCTCCTGGATCAGTCACAGAGCAAGACTGCAGCTCTGGCCCTAAACGCAAAGATCTTAACTGTCATAGACAGTTGAAACATACAGGAAGAAGCTACGAGCATCTTAACCCTCCCCAGGGAACGTCCCTCACGACCTTGTCAGATATCATGCTGAAGCCGCTAATTAATCTGAATGCTCAGCCACCCACATGCGGGAGCAGGGAAGGAGCTAATAGACCACATCAATGGGTCAGAAAAGGTAACGGTGTAGCCGTCTGTTTGACCATATATTTTCATGGGATGCCCACTTAGGTGGGTTGTGAATATATGTGACCTGCTCTATCAAAATCAGTTGTATTAACCCCAAAATATATTTTGAGAAACTTGTTTTAGAGGAGCATGTAAGCTTTCTATTGAAGTTGAAGCTCCGTACTCCAGATATCAAGGGAGTTGTATCCTGATGCATTTTCTGAGAATGTTTTTGTTGCGAGAGTTATGTGAGGGCACTGCCGCCTCACAGCAAGGAGGTCCTGGGGTCGAATCCCCGTTGGCCGGGGCCTCTCTGTGTGGAGTTTGCATGTTCTCCCCGTGTCTGCGTGGGTTTCCTTCAGTACTTCAGTTTCCTCCCACAGTCCAAAGACATGCAGGTTAGGCTGATTGGAGAGTCTAAATTGCCTGTAGGTATGAGTGTGTGAGTGAATGGTGTGTGCCATCCGATGGACTGGCGACCTGTCCAGGGTGTATTCAGGGTGTATTCCTGCCTTTCACCCAATGTATGCTGGGATAGGCTCCAGCCCCCCCTGCGACCCTGTTCAGGATAAGCAGGTTAGGATAATGAATGAATGAATGAATGAACAACAAAACTCCAGGGCTATAACGTCATCTTATGTCTAAACCCTGTAAAACAGACCACAGGTCTGACTGCATCAACTGTAATATATTAACATGTACTTACACTTGCATGGATTTATGCAGTTCTTAGACTAGTGACACATTTTGCACAGCTTGCTTTATGAGAAATGTTGCTGTGTTCATACTAATTAGACCATGAACCAACTATTCTTCAAATTGTTTATTGTTTTTTTCTAGCTCTGTAGTTTACGAAAGTTGTTGGCAGATACTGATAATGGCTCACATTGAAGCTGGGATAAACTGTCATCAGGTTTCACCCATTATAGCAATTTTGCCAGTGCATTAGTTGAGTTAACACTACTTTTGTTTAAATGATCTGTCATGTTCCATTTGTTTGAAGTTGTTTTATCTCCATAACATCTGCTGTTGTTTGAACTAATTACTCACATTTTCTGCTTTGTAATCACAGACAGTGGATTTCTGAGTTTGTGAAGGCTGCTGTTATTTTATTTGTATGAACTTATTGCAGTGGTGGAGCAGTTATTCAGACAACTCAGGCATATATCTGAACACTGGAGGATCTTTAACCTGCCTGGCCCTACTGCTGCAAGGTCTCACAAGTAAAGCAAAACATTCAACATGTCATTACTGTGATCCTAATGTAACTACTGCGGGCGAGGGTTTTCTTCAAACCTCCTCATTCAAAACATCACATAAAACTGAAATATATCCTGAAGAAATGAATCACACCTGTTAGGTTGGACATAAATCCATAAGTAAACAAATACTACTGAAAAGAATATTAATACATATACATATACATATACACATATATATATATATATTATATATATATATATATATATATATATATATATATATATATGTGTGTATAGATTATAAATGCAGCTTTTGTCATTATTTTATTTACTTATTTATTGATTGAGAAATTTGAGTTCCCTTTATATGCAATGGTCACAATTCCTGTGTAATTGCATTGTAGCAACATACACTCACCGAGAACTTTATTAGGAACATTTTTACTTTATTACATCTACTTATTTATGTGATTATCTAATCAGCCAATTGTGTGGCAGCATTGCAATGCATACAATCATGTAGGAGCTTCAGTTAGTGTTCACATCAACCATCAGAATGGGGAAAAATGTGATCCAAGTGTCTTTGACGGTGGAATGACTGTTGGTGTCAGACAGGGTGGTTTGAGTAGCTCTGAAAGTGCTGCATCTCTGAACACACAATGCATCATAACTCTAAGTGGGTAGACTACAGCGGTAAAAGTCTATTAAATACCTAATAAAGTGCTTGGTGAGTGAATATAGGTACAGTATAACTTGTGTTTACATACATTGTTATATGGCACTTAGAACCATCAGACATATTTGCGATACAGTACTGAGCAGATGTTTTAGGCAGCTGTGAAAAAATGCTGTAAAATATGAATGCTTTTAACAATAGAAATGTTAATAGTTTATTTTTATCAATTAACAGAATGCATGAACAGAATGCATGAGTGTGAGTGGTTAATCGCACACCGGACTAGATGCCTACAAAATCCCTTAGAAGATATACACATTGGTTCAAACAAAGCAAGTGAACCTAGAAGTATTGATGCTGGTTTGAAGGCAAAGAGTGGTCATGTCAGGAGCCTGGGCTGGATTTGCCAGAGTTGGATGGGGCTCGGTGTGCGCATGGGTCCACGCATGTGACTGTCGGGTTTGGGGGCGTGACGCAGCTTCCTGTTTGACTAATAAGGCAGGTTTAAAAGAAGCAGGTAAGGGGCAGACACGAGAGAGACGCCGGGGTTGAATGTTGGGTTCCGCGAACAGAATTTTAACTGATCGAGTGCATTTCAGTTTGTTGTGTTTGGGTTTCTTTTTCTTTTTCTTTTCCTTTTCCTGTTTTGGTTTCTTTTTTTGTTTAGGCTGTCTCCCGCATTGGCGGTGGTTAGCTGGCTGACAGCCCTGGGAAATTGTGGACGCTACACGGGCGATACTGTTCGCAAGTGGGACCAGCGCTGGGCGATTCCGGTGGAGCAGCGCGGTGCGGAGCCGGACTGGTGCCGCGGCAAAGACCGCGCGACTTGGTGGAGGAAAGACGCAGTGGGACTACACTCACCCTGACGAGGGCGGAGGAAACTGTGAGTCTTCCACGCGGCGGAAAAGCAACGGGCGGACCAGGACCGGAGCCAGCACAAGCTCACTCCCCATTGGAGGAACAGCGAGGACGCTGAGGGCGGACCAGGGCAGTTCCAGCGTGTAGTGGACAGCAGAGTGGTTCGGGGCGCAGTCCAGCGGCCCAGAGACTTTAATGCGCAGCGGGAGACAGCCGATTGTTTAGGGGTTGGGTTTTATTTTTTTGTGTTTTTTTGGGATGTAGAGGCCCAGCACAGCGGTGAGGGCCAACTACATCCCCTCTTTAAAGATTATTTGTTGTGTTGTTGGTGTGTGTGGAAGTGAAAGGTGTGAGTGTGTGTGTGAGACCCCGACCGTGTGACTTCCCCTTTGAGTGGGGTTTCTTCCCCCCCCTCCTGGGCATGAGCTGGGTGGCAGGGGGGCCCTGGGTGGGGGACACTGGAGTGCTGTTTGGTCACTGGGGAGTTTAGCCGTGATTGCCTTTGTGTGTTGTGTGGTGGGTGGGTTCTGCATAAGAACAATAGGGGGCGGGAGTCAGCTGGTGCTTTTCCCGCTCCCGATAGTCACACCAAATATTGATTTGATTTAGATTTTTCTTCACTCACTTTGCATTTTGTTGATTGATAAAAATAAACGTAACATTTCTATTTTTGAAAGCATTCTTACTTTACAGCTTTTTTCACACCTGCCTACAACTTTTGCACAGTACTGTATGTCAATTGTGGATGAAAGGTACAGCATAAGTGAGGGAAAAAAATGCTGCAGAAATTATATGATCTATTATGATATGAGCAAAGGTGCCCCGCTATATTACAATCTGTCCTGTTTAAATTCATGCAGTGGATTATTTTTAAGAAAATGGTCAATGGTTTTAATAAATATGATGATGATGATGATTATTGTTATTATTATTATTGTTATTATTAGTCGTAGTAGTAGCAGTCGTAGTGGTAGTAGTAGTAGTAGTAGTAGTAGTACTAGTAATATTAACATATTTTTACTTTGTTTACCCCCTTAAGTCCTGTTATTTCCGGTGTGCAAATGCATTTTCTTTCTGGAGATTAGTGAGAGGGCAATACACATTCATTTCATCTTTACAGTTAGCTGCCTTAATATGGAATTATTTTGTGCTCTTTGTTGTGAATAGATCTTCTGGAAAGGTGGTTTTGAGAAGTTTTTGTGTTCGTAAAGCCACAGACTTTTCACATGCACTCTACATCATCACTGCAGAATTACGTTTGAGCTTTTTTCGTTTTTTTCCCTTCATCTCTCGGTTCCTCGCGTTGGTTGTGTTACCCCTGACACTGTCTCGCACTTTCAGCAGTGTGATACCAGACACTTGTATTCGATCGATTGTTGTCCTTAACTATGACTTACCAACAGTAAGTGTTTCTTTAAATACAGATGTGTTTCTTTAAATACAGTTCCGTACTTCTGCTTGTCACTGAACTCTCCAAACTAGGTTTGCGAAAGGGAAAACAAAACACTCGGTTAATTGTGCAACAAAGTTGAGGATAGATGTTGCTTCAATCCTGACTCGTCTCCTCAAGCTTCGCACCATCAGAAATGACCGGTAGCTTTGAAGGCTGGACAAACTGTCCAAACATCAAGCCAGGAGGCACAGGACGGAACAAGCGGGTAGATTTCCCAGCACGTACACATCACTCATCTGATCTCGCTGCCTTCTCTCCCCAGTTTCCGACCTCCGGACAGACCCCTCAGGCTCTGCCCGGCCGGGCTCGGCCCATCAAACATGAGGCGTCTCCGGTGGAGGCTACGGGCCTCACCTTTACAACACGGCTGACCTTTGAACTCACCGAGCTGGTGCTGTGAGAGTCCAGCCATCCTCGAGAGCACCTCCTGCAGCATCAGCATGGAGACAGAGGAAAACAGCCAGAACCTTGAAACACAGCAGCAGAATGACTGGACGATTCAACTAGTCCAGAATGGATTCAGTATCCATCCAGAAAGATAGCAGAGAATTACACCATTGTTGTTATAATAATAATAATAATAATAATAATAATAATAATAGTACATATCACTCAAGCAATGGAATTTTCATGTCATTCTGTTTGAACTAATGTATATATCTATATCTAAGTATATAATATTTAATAACACGTGTCTTGTGAGACACTGTATCTCCAAGTGATGGAAACACTCAGCCAACATTATATCTAGAACAGCCAGTGGCCAGTGTAAAACACTTATCTAACATTGTATCTAGAACAGCCAGTGTAAACATGTTTTTGAAAACAGAAGGACCCAGTGATTCAGGTGACATCTGGTCCATACCTTTGAATTGAAAAGCCTTTTAAATGCAATTGCTTCATAAACCCATCCCTCCTCTCCACTTCCAGAGAGAAGACTTGACCAATGACCAATGACTGAGCATTGGATCAGTTCCTTACAATAGAAGCTACGCAAAATGATGATGTATGCTGATTTAATATTTTTGTATTAAACGATGTCTTCAGTTTGGTGCCCACCCAAAAGTAACATTTTGAATAACGTTTTCCCTCCAACCAGTGGCTTGAACATTAAAGTCCAGTTTAGCTCTGTTATTTTGTCTAATGCAGCTCCTGTGGCTTGCCCCTTCCATAGATTCTGTCTTCAGGCTTTAGTCCATTTCCCTCTTCTGTTCAGAGAGTACACTATTACCCACATTACTACCACCTTCTTAACTGCATCAACACGTAACAGTTCTTTTATCTCACTATTTTACCATTATAAAAAAAAAGAAAAATCCATTTTGTTATGCAAGAGTCCCCCCCCCCAACACACACACACACACATGGCGTCCTTATTAAACATAATATTTCAGCACAGTCTAAAATGGCTGATGCAATAATTCTCTGCACTGCAATAGACTGTACATAAACACACAGGTTTTACAAAACAATATCAAAGGCAAATATGCCTAACATAATTGTGCAATCTAATAAATGAAACTAATACTCGGAATTTAACTAGATATCATGTATTATGTGTAATGCCATGTAGTAAACACAATTAAAATGAGTTTAGAATGACTTCTTAAGTGCAATGTGTACTGTGCTGGAAATGCATGTTGGAAAAGGCCACACACAAGAACATTTATATTGTATAATAAAGCTAATAATGTTAATGAATAGTTGGAAATGTTTAAATATTTGTTCAAATGTGTACTGCTGGGAAGAGCTCATAATGAGCATGCAGACATCGTGAACAAAACCTCAATTGTTTAACAGCAATTGCAAGGAATAGTTTAGCAATGTAGTTCCTGGCTTCACCCACAATATCACCATTAACTTGCTAGCAGAACAGCTGCTAAGTAAATTAAATGCCTAATCTTACATGTACAATGACTCATCACGAATAAAACAAGTTAACAGGAACCAATGTCAGTCAATGATCCCCCAGTGAAGAAAGGAGCTTTGTTAATAGCATGTGATTGTGCATTCCATTATCGAATATTGTATTCACAATTTGTAATACTTGATCATTTTGGAGCCCATAATGTTTATTGTTATTCCTCTTTTATAATTTCAAAGAGGGTTGTTAGATAGAAAATAATTTCTCCATTCAAATTATAGATCTCAGATGCAGACGACACCTCCTCCTTGCATGAACTACAGCATTGACACGAGAAACCTTGAGCCTACTCCAAATTAAAAGCTTTTTTCCCCAGGCATTTAAAAAAGACACACAATTATCATCTTTCAGACAATTGCAATTAGCCTTGATGAATTACATGGGCTGGCTTACATGCCTCCCATGTTTGCAGTCTCACATCTGGGCTCACAAACTCACATAGAGTAAGTCTAGCCCACATAATTCTGCAGCCCATGCAATTGCAATGACAAAATTTTTTTAAAATGTTTAAAAAATGTCCCCGCAACTTAATCTGTCCCTTGGGATACGGAAGAAATTAAATAGTAAAAAGATTTTGTTTTCAAATCTCACTTTATATCATTACATTACATTCTGTATCTCATAATGAAATCACCCAAAACATGAAACACATGGCAAAAAAATGTAAAATACTGACGAGGATTTAGCTAAGACTGATGTGACAACTTGTACACATGTCTTATTGTGTGAAGTATGGAAATATATAGAAACATAATCCTTTCTACCACTGTAAGGTTTTCACCATTTCCAGAAAATGTTTTTATTTTATTTTGCATTACTGCTGAACATGGTAACATATGACTTTTTGGTGGAACATGGAAAGTTTGCAACTTTTTCACTTTGTCATGTTTGACTTCTCAAATTGTTAGTGTTCATTTGTTAAAATATAATTTGTAGAGATACATCTTTAAACTTGGCACTTGGAAAAACAATCACAAGGATTTCTCATCTTTATTCATATAGAACAAAATTTACAAAGCCATTCAAACAGTCTTTTTAGTAGTTTGTCTCTTTTTTTAACTCAACTTCAAAAATTGAGAATATTCAAAATACACTTTTACTGCACTTATTTTCCCCTATTTACAAATATATACAATAAGTCTGTTTTCCTTGTTATATTGAACTGGTATTAAAAATCTGCAGTTTATCCCCTTCTTTTGACATTCCTTCTATGTTCTCATTTCCTTTGCCCACATAAAGGCAGGTCAACTTAGCTGTGATTGGTCAGAGTCAGATCGAGGTCCCGGACAGCAGGTCTTCCGATTGGACAAGGTCAGATCTCTGTCCCGAACAACACATCTCTGATTGGACAAGGTCAGATCTCGGTCCCCGACAACACATCTCTGATTGGACAGGGTCAGATGGGAGTGTCCCACAGCAACTGGACTGTGACTGGATACTGGATGGGGAGGAGGAGGCGAGGGTTGGGTGAGGGGGTGAGGGGGTAAGGGGGGGGAGCAGGGTCAGATGGAGGTCCCGTGGGCGGGCTCAATGGCTTCTGGAATGGGTCCTCCTGGCACTGACTGGTACGGCATTGGCAGGGGCGTCTTGATGGGGCTCTGTCGGAAGAGTGCCCCGTTGGGGGACCTGTGTTTGCACTGGATGGAGGGCATGGTGGAGCAGCTGAGGGGAAGGGGAAGGCTCCTTCCAGTGACCTTTGGCAGCGTTCTGCCGCCCCCATGACCCTGTTCCACCAGGAAGGTGGTCACAGCCAGGCCGGTGCCCCCGGGGCCCTGGCTGGGCTGAATGCTGCCGATGTCCAGCGCAGAGATCTCCATAGACGGGGCGGGGATCTGCTTGTGCTCCATGTCCTCGTCCATAAGACTGTTCATACGCCGGTGTACCTGCTCCAGATTCACCTCCTTGTCCTGGGAGGGAGGGAGGGAGGGAGAGAGGGAGGGAGGGAAGGAGGAGAAAGAGGCTGAGACTGGCTGGTTCTAGATCCTTCACACACACTCATGGCAGCTTTGTTTGTTAAAAGCATTAAAAAAGCCACTCTGCTGTAGCGTTTTGTTTTAGGACTAGTTCAATAGTTCAATTGTTTTGTGAATTTGGTGGTGGTGAATGGACACAGTGGTCTATGGTCACGTGGTCCTGAATGTGTGAAGGCTTTTTGTGTCAGAATCCAGCTTTCACAACAAAAATACACAGCAGGGCAGCACTAGATACATGTTTTCTTTTGTCTGCCTTCTTTGATTAAACACTGAAGATGGTGCATAAAAGAAATGGTGACTTTTCAAGACTATTCAGTTTCGCTAGCCCCTTTTCCATTGCACAAAACAGTTTCAGGGACTTTGAGGAACCTTGGTAGTTTCCGGAATGCTGGTTAATGTTTCAACTGAACTTTGAGAACTGTGACACTGAGAATTTGGGAGGAAGTGATGAAAAAAAAGTACTTGTATTACATAGTCAAATATTGAGTTAAGACCATGGCAATGGTGTTAAACCTAAAATGTACTTTGTGGGAACATACGGGTGCCACAATATGGAGTGTCTGAGTAACTCATCTCCTTCTTAATGGAAATTAGGGAACATTGGAGAAAAATGTTCGGGGAACAGGGATGGAAAAAAATCTAACTATATTTTAATCCCCCGTTAATATAAAGGCACTTTATATTAAAGGTTTAAGTGCATATTCAGACATGTCAGCTGACTGTGTCAAATGTACATTTTGTACATTATTCTGAATATGGGCACTCGCAATGCGAATAGCCATCACTGGTCTGCATTGAAATCATACTTCCATTCACAGAATGAGCATATAATTGGCTCTGCAAATCCATTTTGGCAAAGTGAACCTCTATAATCATCCCAGTCACGTGAAAATCCCTTTCTTCTGTGAGCTAATGTTCATACTGTCAGCTTGTGCAAAATGTGGCTGTATTTCATGATTTCAGCACAGACGTGGAACCCAAACAAAGAAACAAAAAAGCATCATCACAAACTATAAGAATGTTATGGTAGGAGATAAAATAAGAAAGCATGTACATCTGAACAGGCAGTAGACAGGAAAATGCACACTGTTGAATCAACTCTGTTAGAGTACACTTTACACTGAAAGAGTTCCTACCCCCTGTGGTCTTTCAACATTGTTAATGTTGGACTACAATTGGACATTCTGTTAATGAGAATGAGGTGGCAGAGACACATACTGTCATTTTAAAAACAAATAAATTAATATAAAATAACACAAGAGTAAACACTCCACAGATAACACAATTAATTAAAAAAACCTGTCATGTTTGGTAATACATAAGGTAGCCCCTTTGGATTTGTGATATGATAGATCTTATTTCATTCAAATGTTGATCTAGTGAAATTATATCTAATGAAATGAGATATTTATATATCTAATCCCACTGGGTTTGTGGCAGATAATACGAAAAAATTATTTAAAAGAACCATCAATGTTATTTTTATTGAAAGGAAATATTTTTAAAGCCTTGATGATGTCACAAAAAAACTGCTGAAAATCGGGGGAGTAGTTCTCTGCAGGAAAAAACTCAAAGAAAAAGATGTCACTGCAGACAAGGCCGGTGCTTCTGTTCCATGCATATAACAATGTAAAATCAATCATAAACAAAATTTTAAAAAATAATAAGAGGGAGGGACTGTGGCGTGAGATGATTGGTGGAGGTTTGGATGTCCCCGCCCCCAGCCCGCTCAGAGCAGTCATGACACTACTGAGCAAGGAAAAAAAAGAAAAAGAAAAAGAACAGAAATCTCAGGAGGCCTATCCTGACCTGTGTCAATGGCCTCTGCTTCAGGCCAGCCCCTCTCCCTCTCTGTCCAAATGTCCTTCCTCCCTTCCGATGAAGCTGTTGTTATATCATTATATGTCAACGGGCCAGAAACCCTTGCCAGTCTGTAATCCTTAGTAACCTGCACGAGACCATAAAGAATGATGAATAAATAAAAGGGAAAATACCTGAACAGCGTGTCAACACTGACATGTAATCGCAATAAAACACACAGTGAATTACTAGGGATTATGGACTGGTTTGACTGGGGATATATGAACTTTTTTTTTAAACTGCGGTGGTTCAGCAGAGAAAACCATGCATCTTCTTCTGCACACACTTTAGTTTACGGATCCGCGCTACTTTTGTCTCCCGCTAGCCCATGAGCAGAGGAGAAAAAAATATGATCTGCTAGGGTGAGACTTGCATGTCAATGTCCGGGGAACGTGAACAGATGTTCAAAAAAACAAAAAGAAACGAAACAAAAATGCTGTCAAAAAACAAAAAAACAAAACAAAAAAAAGATTGCTTCAAGGTTGATTAAGGACATCAGCAGGGCACTTAAAAATGCAATAACTACAAAATAACCATGCAAAATACTTCATTTATGAAAGATATTCAGATGTTTTTTTTATTTATCCGCACCTAGAACTGAGTGTATTGCAGCTCTACTGACTGGGGGTTTGCGTCTGCGGTCGGACCCTTAAAGTAGAGTGTGGCAGTGGCGTTCCCCTCGGCTCTGTGCTCGGTCACCTCTTTGGGTTGCTCCTGCCGGCAGCGGTTGCTGTTCCACCACATCTCCAGGCTGGCCACCAGGCAGGCCAGCAGCAGCCCCGCCGCCAGGATGCAGAACACCCCCACGAAGCTGTGCAGCTTCAGGGCACGGCCCTCCGGCTGCGTGCTGGTCTGCCCGTCCAGGTGACATCGCCCCGTCCTGGGCCACCACTTCTGCTTCAGCACGTCCAGGTCCCCTTTGTCCTGGAGCTCCAGGATCCTGCAGCGTAGAACAACCACTCAATCAATCAACCAGCCAATCAACCAGTCAATCAACCCACCAATTAACCAATCAACCAATCAATCAACCCATCAATCAACCCATCAACCAACCCATCAACCAACCAATCCATCAATTTGTATTTCTATAGCACTTTTGTCACAGTATACCTTGCATACCCCCACAAACCAGGCCAGAAGCCATTCTCAAACTGAAAGTAAATAAATTCAAATGCCGAATTCTATTTCAACATGTATTCTTAAAATAAAACCACGTATAAAACACTGGGAATGAACAACTGTTTAATTTAGATAAAGATCCACCCAAGAAAAAGAGTGTCTTCAGAAAAATGGGCCTTGGGCAAATAATACAGTTATCTACAGTTGTGGGATGAAAAATAAAATGGGCCTGTGTGATATTAAAGGTTATGGATGTGCGGGACGGAGGAGAAGGGGGGGATGATAGAGGGATGAAATGGAAAGGGGAAGATGAATCCTCCCCAGAGGAAAAAAATGCCATGCTGGCTGTCAGAGTTATGCAACCCCCCCCCAACACCGCACACCTCCCTCCCGCCCCCCTCCGCTCTTGCTGTCACTGAAGAAATTACAGATCCTCCGCCTCCCTTCAGCAAGCATGCTGGGATATTTGCTACACTCATCATAGACCCTGAGCTCCAGAGCTCCTGCGCTGTACAGCGTCCTCAGGGCCGGCTGTGCTGCCCCGGCTCTCTGTGTGCGCAGGCCGGCTTTGGACGGAGGATTTATGAGTCACCCTCAATCACGTAACAAATCCCATCAAAATACAGAGAGATTGCAGCTTCCTCCTCTGGATCACACGGTGAAACCTGTTTTATCCACTCTCACTGAGCAGGTCTTACTCAGTATGTGGTCAGGAGAGCAAAATAATATTCTCCTAAACTCTGTAAGGGTTCAATTAACGCTGACCTTTTTATTGTGTAGGCTCTCCTTGGATACATAGTCAATTTTTGAGTACAGACAATGATGACAGGATGGGATTTAATGTAATTTGGTATTAGTTAAACACATCTTTTATTTTATATAACAATCATTCCATGGTCAAAGTCACTTAGATCACATTTTTCCCCATTCTGATGGTTGATGTGAACATTAACTGAAGCTCCTGACACATATCTACATGATTGTATGCACTGCACTGCTGCCACACAATCAGCTGATTATATAATCGCACGAATAAGTAGGCGTAATAGAGTAAAAGTGTTCCTAATAAAGTGCTCAGTGAGTATGTTAAATGGACAGAACAGGATCTGAGCACTTTGCTGTTATACTGTTATAAAAAGCATAAACTTAACAACAGTCTCCATTAAATCTGATTCACCGTGTGAATACAACTGTGGGGCCAAACATTTTCCAGGTCCTCGCATGATTCAGACATGAGAAACTGTTGATACAGGCATTAGACCTGCTTTGCAGTTCCATACTATCTAGCTGTTATTATTATTATTATTATTATTATTATTATTATTATTATTATTATTATTATTAGTAGTAGTAGTAGTAGTAGTAGTAGTAGTAGTAGTAGTAGTCGTAGTCATATTCAAATAATAATAATAATAATAATAATAATAATAATAATATGCAAAGAGGACAACAGAATCAGAGGGCAGCAATGTCAGTAGGCAAATTGATGTCTGGATGCAAAGTGCATTCAGATGGGCTGACAAACAATATAGAACTCCAATATAATATCAAAAGTATTGTGATTACAAAACAAATAAATATTAGAACAATTAATGAAAAACATTGAGGTAAGAATAGTCAATATTTGCCCTCAAAGTTAGTTCCGTGAAAATGGAAGACAATGAAAGGGATATCTTCCTTCGTCACAATTTAGTTTTTTCTATTAGTTTAGTTTTTTCTATTTGTTATTCATTCGCAGAGATTCATTGTTTGCTATTGTGTCGGGGAAGCCAGAATTAATTAAAATGTGTTTAAAACAGCAATTCCTGTATTCAGCAGTTTCAATGGTCAACACCCTTGTTTAAATGTCCAGCACTCTGAATACTGAACACAAGTATTCAGAGTATTCACTTAACCAACATGTAAAATATGTTTATTTGATTTCATTTGGTAATTATTATGAAAGATATGAATGATCAATTAAATCGGCAAATTCTGTGATAGGTTATTCATGTCTAATCTAAAGACGTGGTTCATCTACTTTAAAACAATGAAGGTTACAAACACAGACACATAAGTCACAATGGAAATGGATGAAAGAAAATGCCAAACCCCAGCTTGTTTCCTCCCAAAATACCCAAGACCTGAAGACAGCGACATTCCATAAGACCAGTGACGAGAAGTAGAACGACAGACCAAAGTGCAGGACTTGGATGCTACCTTCCAATTCAAGCCACAAAGTAAAAAGCCAGGTCTGTTGTAAAGTTTGGGGTTTTAAAGCAGGATGTCAGCATGAAGTCTGCTAGGCCACCCCCATTGAAAGACACGTGATGATGATGATGATGATGGTGATGGTGATGGTGATGGTGATGGTTATGAAGATGATGATGATGGTGATGGTTATGATGATGATGATGATGGTTATGAAGGTGATGATGATGATGGTGGTTATGATGGTGATGATGATGATAATGATGATGGTGATGGTTATGAGGGTGATGATGATGATGATGATGATGGTTATGATGGAGATGATGATGATGATGGTTATGATGGTGATGATGATAATGATGACGATGATGATGATGATGATGATGATGATGATGATAATAATGATGGTGATGATAAAGGAGAGAGGAAGGCTCACTTCTGTGAGAAGAGGTCTCTGTAGGGGCTCCCGTGTTGTAGGGCCATGCCGTAGCCCTTGCTGCTCATGCTGTTCCCCGTCACGGCGAAGGTGCAGTCGTCATCTGTCAGGGCTGCGTACTCCACCACTGCTCTGTCCCACAGGAAGGCATACGGCCCCTTTTTAGCCTGTCCAGGGGGCACACAGAGCCACCTCAAAACCCCAACATTGCGTGCTCAGGTTCCACTCAAACAATTAATACCAGGCAAAAGCCATTAACGTGCTTAAACATGCCTTTTGTGCATCTGCCCGGGTTAATTTTGTGAGCAGCGCTCATTGCTGAAACTGTTCTGTGAGCCAATAAAGAGGCTTACTAATGTAAGTACAACTGGAAACCAGGAGAGCTGGGCTGTTTTCACAAAGTCTGCCGATTTTTATCACCAAGTCTGCTGAGCTAATAGACATCTATGGAGCATGCACTCTAAAGTGCATATTTGCATATTGAGTACACATGTTTTATGTGTCAATGTATCATTTACATAATAAAATAATAGTAATAACATTTTTTACTTCATCCTGTGACCTGTGTGTTCTGCGGAGTGAGTGCTTTATACATCGCTCTGCTACACCTGGCACCAGGTGGCAAGTCAGCTTAAAATCTGTTTTATCCAACATGGTGTGGGTGTTAGTCTGTATTTTCTCAACAAAGCTTCTCTGAACTCAGACTGGACCTGTTCAATAGACTCAAGTTTCTCAGTGAAATTAAATGATACTCATCTTCATCTTAGATTATGTGCAGGGCTAGCAATTTCCAGCAATTAGATTTGTGAACGCAAACACAAACCTCACGACTTTCCCCCAAAATTCCATCTGGGGTCCAAACCCATGATGTCTTTCCCTTAATGGTATGCCATTTAAAGCACATGTAATGGGTCAGACATTGCCGGAGTCCGAGGGCGGATTTGAACCCTGGCCTCGTCCATATATTTGTTGAATGAACGCGTTACTAGTCAGCTAAAGACGGACCCGCCTCTAGCCAAGGGCAACAACGTTCTTTTGAATTTGAGGGTTACGTCATCAGAGCGTTGTCGGGGTAACCTGCTACAAGCCTTCGCTTTCACAGCACTTCACCGTGCTTACTAGCGAACTAGCTGAGCTAACCCCGCTACGCATGTAACGCATTGCGCAGAGATATTCGTGGTACGGCCGTACCCTACGGATCCCCTCCGAGGGGCTGGAGACGGAGTACTCGTGGCCGTTGTTCTTGCCGATGGTCCTCCACAGCTCGGCGAAGGTGCTGTCCTGCTCCAGGGCGTTCGTGCCTTTGGCCCTGAAGTACTCGTAGACCGGAGAGTCCCTCACCGTGCCATATCCCAGGTCGATCTGTTTGGACAGGTCCTGGAAGGTCCTGCGATAAGAACAATATCCCTTTCAGGACCCTGGCTGGGTTGGTGTTTTACCGCGACAATTAACCGATAAAGCCAATGTCACAGTTCCCATTACATCACATTGCATTGCGTTAAATGGCATTGCTCTGCAGTAATTTAGCAGATGCTCTTATCCACAAGAGGAAGTGCAGCCACCTGGGTTATAGCAACAATAGAGCCAGACTTGGCTACCACCAGTCCCAACATCACAAAGCACTAATAAACAGGTCTAGCTTTGAATCACAATACAAAGTGTGAATGCATTTCCATTACATGCCAAATAAAACACTTTGATAACTTGAATTAATTGCCTAAGAGAGTGTTG
This sequence comes from Conger conger, assembly GCF_963514075.1. Classification (NCBI taxonomy): domain Eukaryota; kingdom Metazoa; phylum Chordata; class Actinopteri; order Anguilliformes; family Congridae; genus Conger; species Conger conger. The sequence goes on from NC_083777.1 coordinate 8,062,093, forward strand.
CTGGTGGAGGGAGCAAATGAATAGTCTGAAGTGGTGGGTCTCCAGGCTGTGATGAAAAATGGCTACTGATTCCGCTGGTCAGAGATTTCTGGCTGGTGTTTTTCAGATATTGATAAAGAAAGTCATATCTTACTCTGGGTTGCGAGTAATTGGATCAGTCGATTTGACAATACTTGCAGGGATACATACCTTTCTGACCAATTGGTGCTGTCAGGAAACAAGACCTGAATGTTTAAATTAAATCTTAACTGACAAGGAATACAGTTAATAGAATGATTTATTGGCATTTCTCCCCGCCTGGCTGGGGCGAGTATGCATTTAAAGGGCATGCGGACAGTAAACAGATCAATGCCAGGTCTGCTCAATTTAAAATCTCAATATGCTGTTAAAACTAAACAAAGGATTCAATCAACATTTGCCCTTAACATTTATCCACAAGTAAAAGCTGGTGTTTGCTTTTTATTTTCACAGAAGATTTGAACGATTAGCCTCATCTTACTATAACTGGAAATTGTTGAGTGCAGACCTTCCATGAATGCAGTTGCTGCAATGTTTTGTGTGTGTGTGTGTGTGTGTGTGCATGTGTGTGTTTGTCTGTGTGCATGCAAATCATTTCACAACTATCATTTTGGAGTCCATGTAAGCCCAATGGTATAAACTCTAGACTTCTGATGTGTGAGACCGTGCTTTTAAATCAGGTTAATTGTAAAATGAAGGTGTGACTTGTCTTAATTCTACATACAAACAACAGATGAGTCCCTCAACACTAGTATCCAGTCATGCACCAATTATACAGTGTAAAATTAACACATCATAGGAAGTTATTTTCATAACAATTTCTGTCACTGGAAATGTAACACGTAAATTTGTTCAGAGATATGCGGAGAATTCCATAACTATGATAGCTAACAAGCGTCAAAACACAATTAGCGTCAAAACACAAGTATATAATTAGCATTCGGGGAGCCATGGTGGTGTAGTGATTAGCACTTTTGCCTGACAGCAAAATGGTACTGAGTTTGAATCCTGGCTGGAGGGCTTTCTGTGCGGAGTTTGCATGTTTGCCCCGTGTCCACATGGGTTTCCCCCAGGCACTCCTGTTTTCACCCACAGTCCAAAGTTAACCTAAATGAAGTTTAGGTTAACTGGAGAGACTAAACTGCCTTTGGAGTATGAATGTGTGAGTAAATGGTGTGTGGGTCCTGCAATAGATTGGTGACCTGTCCAGGGTGTATTCCTGACCTTTCACTCAATGCATGCTGGGATAGGCGCCAGGCCCACCACAGCCCTGCCACCAGTTTATAAAATGGATGGATGGACAGATAGTCAGTATTCACTTGAAATGATCTGGAGAAAACCAATGCATGTTTGAAAGCCAAATGTTTGACAGCCAGGACCCTTTAGTTAAAAATTCCAAGAAAATATAAGGCAGTAAGCTAATGAATATGTTTTTTAAACAACTGTAGTTAAAAACTAAAACAAACCAAACAAGGCAAAATCTTTAGAAACTCAGTTGCATATTAATTATCATAAGACACGGCACATTAATTTGCAACTAAACAATCATTGCCTTCCTGTTGATTAATGCCAGACATTACATGTTGGTATTGTTAATCTATTGCTTTGTTTAAACTCTGTCAAATACCTCCTGGGCATTCATTAGAACGAAGGCACTGAATTTAAGAATCCAACTCCAAGAAGAAGCCACAATCACAGCATGCATGCACTGCTCGAGCTATTTTCATTAAGATTAAATAAGAAAATTATTTGTGCTTCAGCAATTTACATCAGTGATTTCATACAACACTGTAGAAAAAAAAGAACAACATATCATATACATTTATAGGCTCAAGACAATAACATTTTTACAGTTTCAATGAATATGTGATGCGCATACATTTTGTTTGCACTCAAAGGGACAAATATTAAACAAACTAATGAAATTTCAGCCTTTGTGGCATATCATATTTTGGTACTGAAGTACTTTCCTAAATGTTTTTCAGAAACGAAAACACATGTTCTACTGCCATGTTGTTTATCCAAAGCATAACCTCCCCAATGTATCTATTTATTCATATATTGTCTGCAGCCATCTGTCAGATATATCTGTGGCTAATCAATATTTATCAATAATCTCTTCATCAGTTTGAAGCATTGGATGATGCATGCTTTGCTCCCAAATACAACACTGACTGCTGCACTTATCTCCCTCTCGGTAGTTGGTGACAGTTACTATTCATTATGTTTAAAATAGGCCCTGGCACATAATTAAAGACAGAAACTTCTTTCTCCCTTCTCCTTTGTATAGATAATTATGTTATATAAGGCTTACCTGACATATATAACCACAACATGTTGATGAAGGATTGATAGTTACAGTATGTGCAGCACTTATAGATTATATTTAGCATGCTATAGAGAATGGACCTGTTAAATGCTGAATACCTCTCAATTAGTATATGTATGTACTATACATATTTTATTGGGCGCTATATGTTTGTGTTGTTTGGAACTTCCATTCAAAATAGCTAATTTTGAACCTCAATAGCTCACACGTATCTCAAGACCACTCAATCTGTGGGTAATTCAGAAATATATGTGCTTTTTGTAATTTCATGACTGTACATTTTATTGAATTAAAATTCGACATTTCGACAATTAATTGCCCATAGACTTAACATTGGGGAGACACAGGCTAACACGAATTAGGCTAATTGAGCGTTGTATTGTTAAACAGACATGAGAATCACAACAGCCGTTTTCATGTGTAACGACCTGTTCGACCTAACAGCCATTCTACTTATATTAGCTTTGTTGGCTAAATGTATGGTGTTTAATGTAGCTCTAACATGACATACTCTATACAGACTCATGTTCATGATCTAACGTTAGACATTTCTAGCTCTAGCCAAATACATGTATTATAGTGAGCACGATTAAATCATGCATTGTTTGGTTGAGAACATAGACTGTAGAAGGTTGCGAAGCAAGCATGTGTCATCAATGAACAGCAAAATGCCACTTTTTGCCAGTAGACGTGATCAGTGTATAAGAAATGGGGAGAATGGGATTTTCTTTACTTAAGATTGCCAGTGGGCCAAATAGAGTATTTAATGTAAGTTAAATACATCAAAGGAAATAAAATGGATCAGCCCTAATGCTAACATCAGCCTGCTCTCCATCAAGGTATCAGCACAGATATTTGCCAAAATGCTTCAGCCCTGTAGCTTATATAGTTTGTGCAGAACAAGACTGTCAGTTATACCCAATTATATGCATAGAATTAATATGGCAGCATATTATTATTTTGATAAATTCATTCATTCATTATCTGAACCCGCTTATCCTGAACAGGGTCGCAGGGGGGCTGGAGCCTATCCCAGCATACATTGGGCGAAAGGCAGGAATACACCCTGGACAGGTCGCCAGTCCATCGCAGGGCACACACACCATTCACTCACACACTCATACCTACGGGCAATAGACTCACCAAATCAGCCTAACCTGCATGTCTTTGGACTGTGGGAGGAAACCGGAGTACCCGGAGGAAACCCACACGAACACGGGGAGAACATGCAAACTCCGCACAGAGAGGCCCCGGCCGACAGGGATTCGAACCCAGGAGTGGGTTCTGTGAGGCGGCAGTGCTACCCACTGCACCATCCGTGCCACCGCTTGATAAATTCAACAGATATAAAATAAATTGTATATATTACATACAATGTTATAACTTATTCCTTCAGTGAGGATCAAAGTGGTTTGTGGATGAGGCATTGAGTGACTGTGAATGCACTTGACTTTGTTTAATTTTTTTTTGGACAAATATTAACAATTATGTATAGGCCAATATACGTACATACTGCAGGCTATACATTTGCTTCTACACTTTGAACCAGAATGACATACAGTAGGCTTATATGAATGAGATCATAGCAATATACACTGTATGCATTAGAATTCCTGTAGGATCTATCAATTAAGCACACTAGTTAAACAATTGTATGCTATGGACCAACATAGTTTGTGGGCAAACTATGTTGAAAGAGTGATACAAGATATGAGGTCTTAAACAGTGCACAACTCTAAGATTGTACATTCTTTGAGAGTTTCTAATCTTAAACAATCTGCCCAGTGGTGAGCACATGATGTTTGACGTAAATTAGGCATTATACATGGCTGTAGCCGCTGTCAAAGATATGTGCAGATACTGTATACGTTGATGGAGAGCAGGCAGATGTTAGCGTTAGGGCTAATCAATTAAATTCTTTTGAGGCTTTCAGCAAATGCAAACATTTCACTTAAAACATAGTTTTTTGTAATTAATAGTATATAGTACAAACCCACTGATAGATTTTGAAAACTGTAATGTCAATTATTTGCTTGCTGGATTCCTATACATTTATTTATGTGGCAAGTAAATCATTTACTATCAATTAACTGAAGTTGCATAGCTAGTGAACACATCAAAGTTAAATGCAAATAACTCATATTATTGGCCTTTTAATAGTCTTTATGCTTCAATATTTATCAGATCCCAGATTGCTACATTTGTCTTCAAGTAAAAGAAATGGATTATATTTTAATTTCTTCCAAGAATTTGACACCCTACACATTTTTTTGGGTGATATTAGAGAACAGCCATTAAAAAAAAAAAAAAAGATTTTCATAGTTTTAGGTACTAAAAATACTAAACATTTGTAGCTAAATGTATATTGCATACTGTACGGGATTAATGCATGTATTATTTCGCATTTTCCAGAAATTATATTTTAGAGGACCAGAAGTAGTAGTCAGATCAAAATGAACTTTCTGCATCAGTTACAAAGAAGGGTTTTTATTTTTTTTTTTTTTTATTGTGTTGTTTTAAATTGTCGAAAACTCAAGTGAATAGCGAGAGATAATAACATCTAGGCGATTAATCATTTTAATTACCACCATATCTTGGTTGGCTATTTAAACCTCTCTATCACAAGGCCTGACAGGGGGATTTATGGGGCAGTCAGTCACACTCAAACCCCACAGGATTGGACGAGCTGGATTAATTTCACCTGTGCATCCAGCTGCCATGCAGAAGGTTCCAGAAGATAACATTTGTCTTCTTGAATATCCCTTGTATCCTTGATAAAAACTTTAAAAAAAAAAATACATTTTATAACAGCAACAAGGAGTTATGGGAGAATGTATCCTGAGTTATGAAACACCAACTTATTTGGGGCAGGTTTTTCCCCCGCAGAAAGATACACAATGATCGCTTCAAATCAGTGAAACACTGGTAGCATATTGCAGCTCTGCCTGCTTTTGGGGTCATGGTAACTCATCTCCCACCACTTGTAATGAGTATGACACGCACCAATTAAAGACGAAATTCATGGTCATCCAGAAATATGGCCCAAAACTGTCTGGCCACGTGTTCCAAGGACACAGAGCGGTAATCATTTGTGTCCTGTCTGGAAAGCTCATTAAACCAGACAATCATTAAACCCTGCTACCATAAAACATTACTGCAACATTTTAAAATGGTGCAGTGGGGTCATGGTGAATTGTATGTTGTTGAAACTTTAATGCAACCTTGACTTTTTCCAGGAACACCTTTTTCAAGACGTGCTTGCAAATGAACAAAATCAACAAAACAGAGGCAAAGGAGAGAGATTAACTCTATGGTTCAATTTGGGTACTTCTATAATACTTTTAGCAGCTTAACTGTATGTGGTTATTTAAATGAAAAACCCTTATAGTTATATAGTTAGACCAATGAAAAACCATTATGAAAAAATAAATAAATAAATAAATAAATAAATGAGCAAACATACAAATAAATAATGTTAGATTCACAACTGAACATGACATATATGACACAATGATTAATATGAGATTGAACACATTTTACTGCGGGACTATGATCTCCAATTGAAGACTACAAATGAATAATTGTGCCTCTTTGTATTTATGTTGAGAATCAATGGCTCTTGAAAATATGACCCTACTTAATAATGTTTAAAATCCTGCTAATGGAGCCCCACATGGGCTGTAATTTTGTATTACGAGGCAGCAGTGCAAACCAATGGGGAAGCATAATGCAAGGAGTTTGGGTTCAGGCACAATGATACGAATATGAATGAAAAACCATTTTCATCTTGATTAAAAATGATGATCAGTGCTAATATCCAGAATACACTGTAGTAACAAAGGCACAGATTTAGCCGATCTTCACTCAAAACAGAATGCAACTGTTAAATGTTAAATTCATCAAGACCCTTTTGTGAGATTATTAATGACACTGTAACACTTACAAGGTAAGGAACTAATGTTCATTGAATACAGACTATTGTTCTTTCATTCAATCCATGTGGCATACCCTTTAAAGTGAAACAAGTTTCCCAAATACAGGCCAACAGGCCGTCCCCTGGTGGTGCAACGACCTTTCACAATCAGCCGAGCAAGCAGATTCACTGGTTGTTCTCCTCAAAAAGGTTCAGTTACGCCCCACACTTTCAGACAAAACTTCAATATTTCTATAGAAGAAGAGGAGGAACAGGAAGAATAAGAAGAAGAAGAAGAAGAAGAAGAAGAAGAAGAATTATTACAGACTCTCTTCCTTCATCCTGAAGGTCTTGACAGTGCCACTCAAACTCTAGTGGCATTTGCTTACCTCGTTAAATGCACTTCGGAAAGTCGCTTTGACGTAAAATCGCCGAATTGTACTCATTTGTAAACTGCATGCTCTCCTGTTAGTAGGGCTAGAGCAGCAAACTGTCAAATTCCTTTAAAAGGATTTTGAATGTCAACAAGGAGAATTGGAATTTTTCGGGGAATTTACGATAATTTGTCCCCAACTTAGCACAGTCAGAAGCAGTTACAGTGACTGAGCACAAGAGCTGAAGCTGTACTTCCACTGAGGACAAGGGACAGAATGCTGCTGGTCTGGAATACAATGTGGCAGGTGCCGTGCTGATATCATTTGATTCATAAAAGTAAAGAATGAAGTGAATTCTCATTAACTCATTAAGACGCACGTAAGTGCAGAAGAACAAGTATAATCACTATTAACCCCTTAAGTCTCACTGGCAGTGAGGCTTTTTTTTTGCTTTCATTCCTCTTTTCAGCCTGCAATTTTCAATCACTACAATGATAGGATATACCATTTGAAAGCATTAAAACGCATGGTTCTATCTGTATAACCTACTTTAATATGCCATTGCTTTGGCAACAACACTTCCTTATTTTGTAACATGTGGGTGGTAAAACAAGTGTGGGGGGACTTTCTGTGAAATTTGGAAATATACACACTGCAAGAAATAAGGTAATGTCAGTATAAATGTACAGCGGACCAAATGCATAATAGTCTCTCATTCTAAGAATGTGCTAACGTTAAACGTTAATAGAATGTCCATTGTTTACTACAAATTTCCCTAGAGGAATTATCATTGCTGCCCGTTTCACCGTTGTATACTTTTACAAAAGTACGCGTACATAGAAATGCTTTTATTTTGTTTTGTATAGGCTCTCTCGAACATGATGAGCCCAAGTACAACCGTCTCCAAACAGTATTTGTAATTTAGTTACAGAGAATCCCCCCATCCGTGTGTAAGAAAATTCAGTATAATTCAGCTCATCAAAGAATCAACTACAGGCATGTTATTGTAGACGACTAAAAAGCATGTTAGCTAATGACATTATGTTTCCAACGGTATATAATTTGTTAGGCTTGCATAAAACAACAGCATTTCTTCTTCTCAAATATTTTATTCTCAACCTATTATTTAGTATGCTTATAAATAAAGGGGCCAGCCTGCTTTTGAATAATAAATAGCATGTGAAATCATGGAATGTGTTTGGCTTGTTGATGGGGGTTATTGTACTTATTTTGTATGATCTTCCTGTTGCTGTCTGAGGATAGCTGCAAATAAAAGTTAATGGAAAGTATACATGCGTTTCAAAACTCATCTTTCATAACAGGATAACAACTGCCATTCAGAGCCGTAGAGGGAAATAAGAACATTTCACTCGAAAGATTAATTGAGCATTTTAGCATTGCAGCGAAATCTGAAATTGAGTGTGAAAGACACTTGGATTGTGGAATCATCGCGTCCCCAAAATGACACCCCTGAGGGGCATATCTTCCCCAAGTACCCCTAATCAGACACAGACACACTAGTGCAAAGCAGTGGGCTTAGTGTTCCTACTGTAGCTTTCACTCATTACCCTTAAAGAATCTAATCAATACAACTACGTACCCAATTTGCCTTGACTGCAGGTTAAAGACCTACGATGCGTGTTGATTTTCTGAGTACTAAACAGGTTAATGGCTAAATTTCAATTTCCAAATGAGTCGTTTTACATTAAAACCCCACATTAAAAATAGCAGTAAGACATTACCGATGTAAGAGCTAAAGGAGAATTAAATATAAATGGAGAAAATGAATTGTACAACCTTTTACACTTAAAGGTGTTACATGATGAATAGCTGTTAAACGAGTGGGCTGGATAAGGACAGTTTGTGGACATGTAGTATCACGCAGTGATCTTATATAATAATTTCTTAACCTTTGATAATTAAGTGTGTTTACTGCATATTCAGAAAGACAGGTGCAGACGTCTAAGTGAATGACATCACGTATTGCATAACGTGCTCACAGCTCAGAATTTAGTGGCGAGAGTGTGAACCACAATTGGATGCCAATCAAAGAAAAGGAAAAAGGGCACCTTCAGATAATTATAGACAGCCCTTTTAACCAGTAGCATATTTTTTTATTATCTTAAATGTTCCTCAGAAGAAAAACCAAAAGGCAGCTATTAAAAATAAAATAAAAGATGAATATATAATGAAAGACTATCCACATCTCTTGGATTTCTACAAGTAATTACCATCAGGCATCACAGGGAATCCTCTCCTGTGTTCATTAACAGCACTATTATAATAGTGCTTCAACAACAACAACAACACCAACAATATACAACACCACCACCAGCAACAACAACAACACCAACACCACCACCACCGGCAACAGCACCTACAACAACACCACCACCACCACGAACAACAGCAGCAACGCCAACACCACCACCACCGACAACAGCAGCAAGAACAACACCACCACCACCACGAACAACAGCAGCAACACCAACACCACCACCACCGACAACAGTAGCAACAACAACACCCACACCACCACCGACAACAGCAACAACAACAACACCCACACCACCACCGACAACAGCAGCAACAACACCACCACCACCGACAACAGCAGCAACAACAACACCACCGACAACAGCAGCAACAACAACACGAACACCACCAACAACAGCAGCAGCAACAACACCGCCACCGACAACAGCAGCAACAACAACACCACCGCCACGAACAACAGCAGCAACAACAATACGAACACCACCAACAACAGCAGCAGCAACAACACCGCCACCGACAACAGCAGCAACAACAACACCCACACCACCACCACCGACAACAGCAGCAACAACAACACCACCACCACGAACAACAGCAGCAACAACAACACAAACACCACCAACAACAGCAGCAGCAACAACACCGCCACCGACAACAGCAGCAACAACAACACCCACACCACCACCACCGACAACAGCAGCAGCAACAACACCGCCACCGACAACAGCAGCAACAACAACACCCACACCACCACCACCGACAACAGCAGCAACAACACCACCACCACCGACAACAGCAACAACAACACCCACACCACCACCACTGACAACAGCAGCAACACCACCACCACCGACAACAGCAGCAACAACACCACCGACAACAGCAGCAACAACACCACCAACAACAATAACAGCAGCAGCAACACCGCCACCACCAACAACAACAACAACAATAACACCAACACTACCACCTCCGACAACAGCAGCAACATCACCACCACCACCACCGACAACAGCACCTACAACAACACCACCACCGACAACAGCAGCAACAACACAACCACCACCACCGACAACAGCAACAACAACACCACCACCACCGACAACAGCAACAACAACACCACCACCACCGACAACAGCAGCAACAACAACACCACCACCACCGACAACAGCAGCAAAAACACCACCAACACCACCAACAGCAGCAGCAGCAACACCATCACCACCAACAACAACAACAATAACACCAACAGCACCACCGCCGACAACTTCTGCAACAACACCACCACCACCACCGACAGCAGCAACAACACCGCCACCACCACCAACAACAACAATAACAACAACACCAACACCAACACCACCACCACCAACAACACCACCACCAACACCAACAGCAGCAACAACAACAGCAACAATTAACATATATGCATAGCCACAAGCAGTAATTCATGGGGTCCAAGCAGCATGTGGTAACAACTGTCAAGCTGTAAGCGCACATATCTCATGAATGGTACAAATATTTTCAGTCCCTGTACAAACATTGTACATGGTATTCTCTAGCTTAGATGTCAACATACTGTACATGAACACTCTGCATTGTAGTTAGGGTGGTATAGTATGTTTGGTGCTAGAGCTAGCTACAGTATAGTCCACATTTTGGATACCTTTCCTATAGACTACAGGACAAAAGCATGCTATGGTAGAGGCATTCAACAACATTTTGAACACCATGTATTCTCTATGCCAGAGTTTTCACTCACTGTTCTGAATCCATCCATCCATCCATTATCTGAACCCGCTTATCCTGATCAGGGTCGCAGGGGGGCTGGAGCCTATCCCAGCATACATTGGGCGAAAGGCAGGAATACACCCTGGATAGGTCGCCAGTCCATCGCAGGGCACACGCACCATTCACTCACACACTCATGCCTACGGGCAATTTAGACTCTCCAATTGGCCTAACCTGCATGTCTTTGGACTGTGGGAGGAAACCGGAGTACCCGGAGGAAACCCACGCAGACACAGGGAGAACATGCAAACTCCGCACAGAGAGGCCCCGGCTGACGGGGATTCGAACCCAGGACCTCCTTGCTGGGAGGCGGCAGTGCTACCCACTGCACCATCCGTGCCACCTCAGTTCTGAATCACCAAATTGAATTTCATTCCAGGAATTTAAAGTATATTTACATTTAATTGAATTACACTTTTACTCGGATAGTATATATTTTTCAGAAATTGGAAATAGCAAAAATTAGGCAAGACCTAGTATGGAACCCTGAAAGAAATCACTAGAAAAGGAAATAACACATTGGGGGGATCTGTGCGGAGAAAAAACTTCTCATTGAGTAGTAATCTCAGGATGAAACCAGAGACAGCAGGGAGTCTTCTCCCAGTGTCAATAGATAAAGATAAGCTAAATGGTAATACACAGGTAATGAGGAATCTATCAAAGCAAACAGGCAATAGACTGGTTAACCAGATTATAGCCTTAAGTATTAAACTAGCTTATAAAATATAAAGTCCAAGCAAAGAAATGTATGCTATTAATATACTGATAAATTTAAGTGGCCCCGCAGAGACTGAATGGGGCCCAGAATGTTGTGTTACACCCCTGCATCGACAGACGTGATGTGTTAATTTAGTACTGTATAATTAATGCATGACTGGATGCTAGTGTTGAGGTACATCTGTTGTTTGCATGTAGAAGTAGGACACCAAGTTGCATCTAAATTTTACAACAAAGTAATTTGAAAGCACAGTTACACAAGTATGTAGCTTAAACATGGACTTATTTTATTTACGTATGAAAGCGATTTAATCGCAAAAGAAGTACGTGTGTGTGTGCGCGAGCGTACGCATACACCTGCATTTTAATTAATAAAGTTATCATAGAGCCTGTCAACATAAGGACAACATGTTCTTTTCTCCCCTTTGATTGCCACATATAGATTCATGAACGGATGGATATTCCAAGAGACCATCCAACTGCTCGGAAAAAAAAACATACCGTATCTCAGATTTTAAACTCGGGGCTATAAATGATAAACGGCGAAATGCATCTCGCACAGCGCAGCGCGGGGGGTGCTGATCTATAATCTGCAGTCCGTCCGGCGATGACACGGTCGCAGACACCGCGCCGCTCCGCTCGTTTCCATGGTGACCTCACGTCAGCGTACCCCGTCCGTTCCCCGGAGGGGGACGTCAGGATTTTTATTCCATTACCGCCAAGAGTTTTACTCTAACGCCGGGCCCGCGGCTGGCTCCGACAGCCCTCCCGGCTGCCAGCGGCGGCGCCCACTCAGCGGCGGCCTTTTCCAGGCCGGTCTCATCGCTTTTCAGGGGGCTCGGGGGTGTTGGAGAGGGACAAAGCAGGCTTAATTCGCTGCATAGACAAAATAAAGCCAAATGCCTTTTCATCCTGCGAGGGTAACGCCGGCGTCGAGAGAGCATAACACAATTTTACAGACCCTGATTCAGGGCTGTTTCGCATGCGGGAAACAGCCTTAGAAGAACAGCGTTGGCTTCTCACACCCCTGGGTAATACTCGGAGAACCGCTATCAGCTACAGGAGTGAATGTTTTAGAGATTGGACATTGATAATTTATACAGCAATCTGTGGTCTGAAACATGATTTTTAAAAATTAATACCTCACGTGCATAGCTCCTGCCTGTTGGCTTATATCATTTAACGGCATCGAAACAGTGTTTTTAGTCAGGGTCACCTTGCTCAAGACCGAAATTTGAGTGCCAGTCTATTAGCTCACCACGGTCTGCTAGTGTCTGGGTTCCCAATACTTGTGTCTGACTGTACGTTTACAATGGGACGGTCAGAAATATTTGTGGTCAGTGCACGCAACAGTGATTGATGCGGGCTGTATAATTAGCTTTTTGGTGTCAGTGGCAGCTGTAAATTTGTCTTTGCAAATGTTAATTATAATTACCATGCATTATTTATTGCCGTTTATCCTGAAACTCCTTCAGTGAAATTTCATACGCGGTGAAATATTTAGTGTCAGTTCAGCTCCTGCAGAGTTTATATGGCATCTAATCAGGATCATGTACAATAATAAAATATACCTCACTTTATTAAGTGTGTAACTATTAAAGTTAAATACTGTTATATCGCATGTAACCTAGGTTACTTATTGTCACATAAGTTTGTGTGATATACTAAAGCAATTCAACGTATTACATTGTCTGACATACCATATACTGCACCTGTATCAACCATGTTGGTTTACGAATAATTCTATTGAACTGAATGAAATTCATGAGAGTTGATTCAGCAATATGTTACTGTGTAAGGAATGGCTGGAACATTTGCTGAACAAACCCAGTGAAATGTCTCTCTCCTCCTCATCCCAGTACTATTTACTTAACATCACCGTAATTGAATGCATTCAAACATCACTTTGGGCTCACTTCTGCTAACATGCACAATTTAAATAGGGATGAACTGATGGACAATGTTTACAGACATTCAAACTGGCAAACGTCTAGGTTTTTGTGTACTGATTAAATAATGAATACATTTGTGCTCTTGTACCTGTGAGGTATATTGTTCAACCCAACATTCGAGACACATGAAGTGTCTATAAAGTCATGATTATACCATAATTATACAGCATATTCCCAATAGAAAGAGGGAATCTTTTTTCTCACCTATGTGTATTCCTTGCCTTGTTTGTGTACAGCATTAAGTCAAATCAGACCCTGGCAACTGTGTTATGATCCTGATTCCTGTCTGTTAGTTTATTCTCTGTTTTTGTAAATGTATTATTTTTCATATTCATGTCCGGTTTTTGGCGGCACGGATGGTGCAGTGGGTAGCACTGCCGCCTCACAGCAAGGAGGTCCTAGGTTCAAATCCCCGTCCCTGTTCTATCCCTAAATTTCTTGCCTCGATTCAGCGAAATGTTCGAACCTGCTCTCCCCTATCACTACGTTCCTTAACTCTGTGCAATTGTCTAGTCCGGAGCCGTTTGTATTACATGTGTTTCTTTGTGAATCCAGTCCGCATTTTCATTTCTCCCTCGTTATTGTATTATTACCCGTTCATGTGTCTCACCTGGTGTGTATTTGTTAGACCGCCCTCACTCTCCTGCCCCACCTAGGTCATCTCATTCCCCTGTGTATTTATATCTGTCCTGCTCAGCTGCACTTCGCTAGTTTGTATTATTCTGTTTTTCGAGTCCCAAGCCCTTATATTCCTTTACCCAAGTTCTAGCCTCCTTGTTCCCGAGCCCTTGCCCATGTGGCATTCTGTTTTGTGGTTTTTGTTTTCTGGATTCTTGTTTATGACCCTTGCCTGCTTCCCTGGACTCTTCTCTTGTTTTGTGGATCTCTGCACCTCTGCCTTGTTTGGACTGACCTCCCGGTTTTTGAACTTTGATTACGCTCTGTCTGCCCCTTCATCTGCCTTTAATAAACCTGCCATTTTTTCGACACCCCTGAGTCTGCTATTGGTTCCTCTGCCCTGCCGTTGTGATAAGGTGAACTTCAGCATGACCCCATAGCAACAGAACAGAAGCTTCCGTTGGTACAATCATTTACATAAAAATAAAAAACACAACTAATTGTGTATATTCCATTCCACAATTATTTAATTAATTTCCAAATTATGTGTATGCATGGGTCCAGGTAAGCCATTGACATCTTGCTTGCAGGTGTAAACATTTAAATTAAGTGCATGAGATGCATGAACAAATTAAAATACATACAACGTGGTTGGCACACTGCGAAAATAGGTCTAGTAAACAGGTCTAGCAAAAATAATGACTTGTTCAATTCATATGCAAATGATGCTGAAGTGAATTAGTAAAAAACAAAAAAACAAAAAGAAAGGCAACAAGATTTATACTAATATGCAGTCCAAATGTTGAATACAAACCTTCTTAGCCGTTGCAGATTTAAACTTTAGACTTGATTTGCAACAAACACAAGCAGACCTGACCTTGTCCTGGCAGCTTTTTGTGTAAAGGCAGGGAGCAGTTTCACTGACATGAAATGACTCCCCAGATGAATCCGGGAAGGTTTGCTTTGGTCTGATTGAATTAAGCTGACTGGGTGCACTTGACTGAATCCCACACAGTGTGTAATTAAGCTAAAACCGTCTCCTCCTCCGTAGAGCAGGCTGCCAGCTGTCGCGGCACCCCAGAGCAGGCTGCAGGGGCACGGGGCCACCAGAGGAGGCGCTGTTGTGCACTGAAATTATTATCGCCGCAAAGAGAGTGACTAACGCATGGATGATATGACAGCTGGATGTACATGGCCCTACAGGACTGCTGGCCACACTCCACACTGGTGTGACCGTGTTTGGCTGCAGAGCACATTGCTAAATTGGGCGACATTGGCTCAGGAGGCAAGAGCAGTCATCTGGCAGTCGGAGGGTTGATTCCGCCCTGGGTGTGTCAAAGTGTCCCTGAGCGAGACACCTAACCCCAAAATGCTCCTGACGAGCTGGTTGGTGCCTTGCATGGCAGCCAATCGCCGTTGGTCGTCAGTTGTACAGCGCTTTGGATAAAGGTGCTATATAAATGCACGTCATAACCATGGGCGGCCTGTAGCGTAGTGGTTAAGGTAAATGACTGGGACACGTAAGGTCGGTGGTTCTAATCCCGGTATGAGCCACAATAAGATCCGCATAGCCGTTGGGCCCCTGAGCAAGGCCCTTAACCCTGCATTGCTTCAGGGGAGGATTGTCTCCTGCTTAGTCGAATCAACTGTACGTCGCTAATCAACTGTACAGCGCTCTGGATGAGATCGTCTGCCAAATGCCAATAATGTAATGTAATGTAACTCTTCAGAGTGTGGACAGTGAGCCAGGTGTGGTATGTAGCGTGAACGGTTGGGAGAAGGGGGTCGTACCGTACGGCGCTGTCCATGCGGGATACAGTGAGGTAGGCCGCCAGGTTGGCCGTGTAGGAGGAGCAGACTATCAGCGTGAAGAGCCACCAGCTGCCCATGACGATGCGCAGAGCCATGGAGCTCACCACCGAATCCCCGCCTGTAAGGGTCCACACATTTGCATGAGTGCCCCCTGTCTGTAGGCCCCTGCATTACAATCTGCCCTTTCAGGACGGCAGACAGAAACATATTACTGAATTATTATTTACTCTTTACAAAAAATAAAATAAAATAAAATAAAAAAATATTTATGGATACTCTCCCAGGCATTAACATTCACAGACTTGATTCCTGTTATGAGCTTTCAAAATGACATCATGCCATTATGGATATAACAGATGTGTCAGTAGGCTTAAAAATAACTACATGATGACATTTCAGTCATCAGCAGAAAAACCAACACTGAGTTACACATGCAGCCTTCTCTGATACTCTCTAATGCCATGTTTTTCACTGATACTCTCTAATGCCATGTTTTCCACTGATACTCTCTAATGCCATGTTTTCCACTGATACTCTCTAATGCCATGTTTTCCACTGATGCTCTCTAATGCCGTGTTTTTCACTGATACTCTCTAATGCCATGTTTCTCACTGATACTCTCTAAAGCCATGTTTTTGTTTTATCTATCATCCATAAAATAATGTATGCATGTGTATGTCTCTCTCTTAAAGTAAGCCTTGCACGTACCCACCCCCCTCTCTCTATCTCTATCTCCCTCTCACACACACACACACACATGCACCCACACACACACTCACACCCACGCACAAACACACTCACACACGCACTCTCACACACACACACACAAACACACACACGCACACACACACACACACACACACACTCACACACACACACACACGCGCACGCACACACACGCACACAAACACACTCACAGACAAACACACACACACGCGCTTGCACACACGTGCACACACACACACACGCTTGCACATATGCACACACGCACACACACACACTCACACAGACACACATACACATACACACACACACACACTCACACATACGCACACACACATACACACACACACGCTTGCACACACGCACACATACGCCCACACACACTCACACAGACAGGCATACACACACACACACACACTCACACATACACACTTGCACACACACACACACGCTCGCACACACGCACACACACGCACACACACACACTCACACACAGATACAGTATAATTCTGCAGAAATTAACACAGAGAGGTGTTTGTTCTTTCCCCCGCTCGTGAGTGAACACCTGCAATGGGGAGCCTGGGGAATAAAGAGACGGAGAGCCAGCGCTCCAGCACATTATAATCACTCAGGTTTCAGCCTTAAAGGGTCCGCGGGCAGACAGCCAGGCTTTTACTGCCACAGCTGGGCCCGGGCTTGAGCCGCCCAAGCAGAAACTCAGCCGGTGTTGCTGTTCTTGGACAGCTCCCAACCCGTCCCACCGTCTTATTCAAAGGCACCTCCGCTATGCACAAACAGCCTTTAAAGCCAATCAAAGTGAATCAGCTTCTAATACAATTACTTTGGCAAAACGTATGTAACAGTTCGGGGGAGGGGGGGGGGGCGCCAGTGTGGACAGAGCTTTTACTCAAAATATTCTCTTCCACTACACCTTCGATACAAAGGGCAAATATTACAGGCTGGCAATTAAATACATACATTTATTTTCATGATTGCTGCTTCCTCAGTGCAATTATGACATCTGTATCAATCATTTTAAATGATATCTAGAGGCTTAATGCTTTGGTGAAACACCGACCCTAATTTACTTCCTGAAAATAACCGGGGAAAGGATATAAAAACTGAAAATTGAGTTTTGTTTGAATGTCCTTGTGGCCTGGATCCAGACAGCTGTCTGTCTGTTATTAACAAAGCACTTTCCTGCACTATTTCTATTCATTCAAGGGACCAACAACTGTTTAAAAAAAATTCTGTCCTCCTTGACCTGATTTACTTACTTACTTCCTTCTACGAACAATCCTTACTCATTTTTATTTCTGTAAATGACAACATACACTGACAAATATGTTTGAAAAAAAATATCTGAAAGAAAACAAATTCAAACATTAAAAGACCCAGTCAAACATAATGAATATTACACACACACATGCATGCATGCACACACACACACACACACACACACACACTTACATACAGTCAGTTTTAATTTGTGTAATTTGTGTACTGTAAAACATTTACAGTACATCCATAATAAACCTAGAAGAACATTGGGTGCATCAATAGATTTGTACTGCAGTGGCGCTCTCAAACAACCTGGTAGACCATGGAAAACCACTGCAGTGTGTGATCAGAGAATACTTTCAATTGTGAAGAACAACATCTTTCCCACTGTTGGGCAGATCATGAAGGCTCTCCAGGATGTAGGCATAGATGCCAAAAACTAAAAGAGACAGAAGTAAGATAAAAAACAAGACTAAACCTGAATAAACTCAGTGGGTTCACAGCGAGATGCTCCCACTGGTAAGCCTTAAGAACAGAATGGCCAGGTTAGAGTTTGGTTAAAAAGTAGCTACATTTAAAAAAAATTAAACTGTAGAGTTCTGTAAAAAACTGCTCATGATCCAAAGCCTCCTCCCATCTCTGAACGATGGTGGTCGTGTTATGGCTTGGGCATGTATGGCTGCCTCTAACAAAGTAAACTCAGCCATTGTTGACGTGTAATGTAAAACGTTTGACTGGTAAATAAAATATAACATAAAGGTAATTTAGTGTAGACCCTACTAGAATATATATGTGTCTGACACATGTGCAAGATCCAGTATCGGAATAGAGTGCTACAGTTTGTAGTCCTAAAACCCGGAAGTCAAGCTGGTATGGTATTAAACTTAATACTTAATATAAGAGCTCAACAATATTTATGGCAATGTTAACAAATACAATTTTACTTGTAGAACAAAATGTGAAACTCTCTTAAATGTAATCCCTTAATCATACTTTATATTAGACAGAAACTAAATGCTGATGGGGAAAAAAACAAGGGAAATTTACTCAGGGCACCTGGCAGGAAGAAACTGACAGCTTGTCCTACAAAAAGACGCAATCATTGTAACAATCTCTGAGCTGTATAATAAGACAAAAGATTATTGAGAGAAATGGAAACCGGTGCATTTTGTCTTTGTGATGATGTCACAAGCTCATCTTTTGATGACATCACAAGCGCATATTTTGATGATGTCACAAGCACATCTTTTGAAGACGTCACAAGCACATCTTTTCATGATGTCACAAGCACATCTTTTGAAGACGTCACAAGCATATCTTTTCCTGATGTCACAAGCACATCTTTTGATGACGTCACAAGCGCATCTTTTGATGACATCACAAGCGCATCTTTTGATGACGCCACAAGCACATCTATTGATGACGTCACAAGCACATCTTGTGATGATGTCACCACTGCGCAGAGCTGTAATCTCACCCTGCTGCATGAAGGCCCCGTAGACGATCCAGATGGCGCTGTGCAGGGAGGTGGAGATGGAGGAGGCGTGCTGGTGTGGGCCGGGCGGGTTCTGGCCCCGCAGAGCCTGCATGCGCTTCAGGACGAAGATCATCACCCCCACCACGGGGATGGCGGCGGCGATGCAGGCCCACACCGCCAGGTCAAAGGGCGCAAAGAGCGAGAAGATGTTGATCTTCTCCTCCGGCTTGTGCAGCAGGATGCCCACCGAGTAGTCCATGTAGCGCTTGCTGAAGTCCACCACGCTCTCCCGCTCCGGCGTGATTGTGATGGCAGACACGGCCAGGTCCGCCCGCTGCAGAGGGAGAGAAAGAGCAAATCAGACAGGGCAGCAAAGTGAAGTAAAACACATACATACAATACGGCCTGTCAAACGTACTGCGTGCCCGCCATCTCTCAACCCGCCAAACAAAGAACCAACCTCAGGGTTAAATGAAAAATCTCTCAGGAATCTATCAATACATATCGAGAGCCAGCGTTCTTTCTTCAAAATGTATTATTTAATAACTGCAGTTAATGCGTTTTTATTTATTGCACAGAAACAAAAATTACATAAAATTAAAAACAATTTTCCCTCAAAGAAAAGGACAATTATCACATACAATGCTTCAGTTATGACTTATTAATGCAGAAATCAACCATCAGCAAGCTGGCTGGGCTTCCCAGCTCCTGCAGGAGGTGAGCGGTCAGAGACTTGCCTTGTTGATGAGCTCCCCGATCATGCCGTTCCAGGATCCGTTGGGCAGCTGGGTGCCGTACTTGTTGTCAGGAACCTGGTAGATCTCGTACTTGAACCCCAGAACCTTCGCCAAGGCATCGAGGACATCGATTGAGAAGCCCTTGTAGCGCTTGGGTTGGCCAAGAATGTTTTCCGCTACCATGACGAATGGTTCCTCCTAGATAATTACACATTGATTCTCATTAGCCATTTTTCTTTTTTTTGCAGGTGACTCTTGGGAGTTTTGGTGTGTTAAGCACATATATCCCCTGCAAGTCAAAGTCCCCTGGAAATGACTCTGTGCCCCTCTGCTGCCCACTATGTGAAAAACATAATGGAACAAAATATCCCACCCTGCTTAGCCACTCAGGAGACCATTATAAACTCTGTACATAATTCTGTGATAATGCATGCATGTTTACATATGCTGTACACGGACCAAGGTAAAACTAGATTAACGCAGTTGCTGAACAAAGGAGAAGACAATTAATTACTTATGCAAACAAGATGGAGGCTAAATGCTGAATGGATTCTACCCACATGCTGCATCCACTTGTTGTTATTTATTTATTTATTTATAAATAAATAACAATGTGGCTCAGTTTTAGATGCAGCTGAGAGGAGCAAATCATTTACGGCAGGTGCATCGAATGAAAAAAATAATAAAATTAAATAAAAACAGGGATTAGTGAGACTGCTTGGTATCGAACCGTTCAAGTTAAATGAAGCTTACACTCACAATGCATGACAGCCACTGCAATGGGAAATCTATCAGTAATCATTTCATAAACAGAACAGTTATTTTAACAGTCAATCAACAATACAAAAACAGCTATGCAGACCGCAGGTTTTGGGAACAAAAGATGGTGAGAAGTAAACTCCAAAGAAAGGGAAAATGATAAAAAATGCAAGTGTAGGAGAGGTGATAACACCATCCTGCCCATAAGGGTTGGGCAGCAAGCTACAGGCCATCTGTCTGAATGAACCGCAGAAGCCCATGTGCATGGAGACATATTGTCACTGTCACAGGGGTTACCATCCATCCTTACCACCGACCATAAGCTCAGGCGTTTCCAAAAACAAACTCGGCCCCAGGGGCAGCCCGAGTTAATTCAGGAAATGAATCGGATTCAATTCCTGAACTGAAAAGTGGGTATAGTGGATTTCTCGGTTAATTTAATTTCGATCCATTTCCTGAATTGAAAGAAAAAGGCTGAGTTCACCCTAACCCCAGCTCCTTGTCTTGGCCTTACATTTTCATAAATCCCAGGGCACTCCCCTTTCCTGAGCATCATCAAAGGTCAAAGGTCATACGCAGTTTGGTTTAGGTGCAGGAACATACAAATCCATGCAGGTAAGCACTACTTTTCATGTGAGAAAATCTGTAGCTCTAAAAAGCAAACATTAAAAGAAAAAAAAAACTACAGATATATTTTCTAGGTTATTCTGCCTATCACTGCTTCTAACATAAGAAGAATAATAAGAATAAGTACACAAACACAGTTCATTTTGGTGATTGGTAAAGTTCAAAACACATTTAATTGTGAGGACAAACGAAGGCTTGGCTGTGGGCGATCACAGCCTGCTCTGTGATTCAGGACCATCCGATCTGTATGAAGAGTCACAGGTTTAAGTTTTCCTCTACTGCTGACAGAGCTAATGCTGATGAAGCGCTTCGTGACCACCCCGCTGACCTGCGGCTGAGGCGCGTGTGGGAGGTGACCAATCATCAGTCCGGCATCACAGGTCAGATTGGTCTGAGAGGAATCAGGATGGATGTTTATGGGAAGGTTTCACTGCGGGGGTAGACATGCGGCCAGACTGTTCCTAATGAGATGACTAAACGGTGCGGCCTAAAAAAGGGGTATCCTGGGCAGTGGATATCTGACTGACCCTCATCTCTCAGCGAAATGCTACCAGAAAGAGGTAAAGTTCACTGGCCTGGTTAACATGGAGGCTTGCGGACATGACACAGTAATTTCACTACTGGAAACACGTGCATGAACACGCAGTGGGACGCAGGATTAGGGCAGCGGTTCGGTCAACGTCTGTCCTGTTCTTTTGACTAACACATAAAAGAGAGCGCTACTGCATCCACATCTTAGATTTAGCAGTGCTCCCACATGTCTGGCCGTAATCTGCTTGCTCGATGGAAACGACGTTGCCCTATTAACGGCGTGTGCGGTGTGAGTATTGTGATACCCCGTTATCTGGAGGTGCGTGTCTGTAGTTACTGCCCTATCTGTGCGTGTGGTTTGCCTGTTGTCTCGTTCGGGCCCCCTACCAGCAAGGTGACAACTCTGATTGTCACTCCCTGCATCCCGTTCTCAATGCGGCTCTCCTGCAGACTCCCGTTCAGACCTCGACTGGAGTCCCATGTAGCCAGCTGTGAGAGAGAGCGAGAGAGAGAGAGGGGAAGAGAGAGAGAGAGGGAGAGAGAGAGAGAGAGAGGGAGAGGGGAAGGGAGAGAGAGGGGGAAAAGAGAGAGAAAGAGAGAGGGAGAGGGGAAGAGAGAGAGAAAGAGAGAGAGAGGGAGAGAGAGAAGGGAAGAGAGAGAGAAAGAGAGAGAGAGGGAGAGAGAGAGAGGGGAAGAGAGAGAGAAAGAGAGAGAGAGGGGGAGAGAGAAAGAGAGAGAGGGTGGAAGAGAGAGAGAGAGGAGGGAGGGGAAGAGAGAAAGAGAGAGATAGGTTGAGAGACAGAGGGGGAGAGGAAGGGGAAGAGACAGAGGGTGAGAGAGAGAAGGGGAGAGGGGGGAAGAGAGAAGGAGAGATGGGGTGAGGGAGGGTAAGAGAGAGGGTGAAAGAGAGGGAGAGGGAGGGAAAGAGAAAAAGAGAAGGGGGAGAGAGAAAGAGAGTGAGAGAGAGAGGGGAAGAATAGAAGAGAGAGGGAATTAGTCATATATTTCAGCCAGAAAATACAAGCAGAAAGCAGGACAGCTTAATTTAGCAAGATGTTAGCATTACAAAGCTGTTCATACCTTGCCTCTTTCCAGGGGGGAATAAAAAACATGTATATATGTATGGCATTTAAATCATTAAAAGTATCAACAATAAATTATTAA
Source organism: Conger conger (assembly GCF_963514075.1). Taxonomy (NCBI): domain Eukaryota; kingdom Metazoa; phylum Chordata; class Actinopteri; order Anguilliformes; family Congridae; genus Conger; species Conger conger. Next base: position 8,085,193 of record NC_083777.1, read on the forward strand.
TTTGGTGACTTCAAAGGGTTCCCAAGAATACTAATCTTTTGGATGTGAAACTCTTGCAAATAACGCATTTGATGTTCATGCTTTTTGTGAAGTTGGTCTCGAATGTGCAGACAGATGCACTGGTCACCATGGTAACAGGGAAAGGACGAGCTCCTTGGCTTTGAGTAGACTGCAACATGTTGCCGTGATACGTGCTACCTAACCAGACTCGCAAACTCTCATATTCTTTCCCCGCTCTGATTAATTTTCTTTCCTCCACAATTAGCAATTTGTCTTCTCAGGGACTGCATGCCATATCCCTAAAACCTCCATACAAGAGCAGACATTATAACGCACATTCCCCTTAAGTAAAACGGGAGGCAAGCCATAGTTTTTTGGTTTTTGTGTCACACTGCAATTCTACGGCTAAGCTGCAAAAGTACTGCCCAGGAGAGCTGCAGTACTTCTGCTTGACCAGAGGTGTCGCTCTTGTCCAGCAAGGCGGCGATTAACCTGCCAACCCAAATTCTCAGGCCTATGTATTGCAGCAAAGTCACTACTTGCACAGTCAGGATTTTATTTTCATTTCTAGAGCGTGTCAGCCAGCCAGGCCCAATTCTTGATCCATTTAGAATAAACTTGGTTGAATGGGAACCAAGCGAGAACTTCCACCTGAAGAAAATTGGCCCGTGCCCCTGTTGCCCTTGGCCTGCGTTTTTGGAAGTTCTAAGCGTATGCTGTGAAGCATATTGTGACAAATGTTTTGGAAAATCCCTATAGAAACACCATTTTAATTTGGTTTGCATGCCTCGGAAATCTCAGACATGAATAATGATTCCTTTAAAACGAGTGACAGGCTACCATTATCCTGCAATCTGTTTACTGGAATACAAGGCGGAGCGGAACACGGGCCCACTGAGAGGATTAGAGACCACCATGTTGGCCGGACATCAGGGACCTCCCCTGTGCGTCTGTAATCCGCATTATCCTGTCACAAGGGAACAGCTCTGTCATCTCACCTGTGACTTCTATAGAAACCAAAAGACCCAATCAATCTGCATAATAAGTCATTCCACATAAAAGCAATTAATCATATAACCTTATATAGACATGCTATGAACTTTATTTGATCCTTTCCCATCATGATTTGATTTAACTGCCAATGACAACGAGGACCTGCCAAGATTGTAATAGCGTCAAACAAACAAAATTTGTGAACAATTAATCATCACTTTGAAATAAAAAGCCATTTATCATGTCCTTTTTTATGATTTGAAGAGTATGTTAGGGTTTGCATAAGAACCGCATACATTAGCTAGCGGTTTGACCCTGAATTTGTCATATATGACAGGACCGTGGCTACACTAAAATTAAATGATACAGTCCATTACTTTACGTCAGGAGCAAATCCTGTCAAAGGTGTAGAACCTACACATTCCACAATTCATTACACAAGTTGTGTAGTGTAACTGGGAGGTTGGGATGTCTATTCTTACTGAAGTTAAAATGTTAACACTGATGTTAAATAAAACCCTGTCTGACCTTACTGTCTCTTTAATACATTATGCAGTAATTTCAGTAATATTGCAACCACCCCAAGAGTCAATATCAAAAGCAGTATTGAAGCACAAATGATTTTAACTTCGGTAATATGATTCAAATGAGTTATTTTCTTTTCTTTCTTTTTTTTGCAAGAATGATGAACTGAGCATAACCTCATTGAATTGGCAATGTGAACTTCATTTTAAAATGCATTTGGAATTTTTCTTTGATTGATTTCTGGTTATATAATGCCAAATCAAGGATAATTACAATGCGATAACTAGTTCCTTTGTTTTCAGAAAAATAAATAAATAGGGAGAAGAAAAAGAGCTCTGTTCTATTTCGTGCAAAATTAAGAACATTATTTTAATCGAGAGCAGAGTGGCAACTATATATATTTATTTTTCCTGACAGAAGTGGTCTCATGACTATATTTTGGGAGGATGAGAAACAGGGTTAGTTAGGTGTTGCATTTTCACTGACAGATTTTAGATCATTAGAAACCTGCTTAGTGTGATGCATGAAGCAATCATGAATCTATTCAATATTTCTATTAAAATTACAACAGGCATAATGTCAAAGCATGCGCGTTGTGAATATCCTTTCTCCCCCCCAATTACAGTTTCGACTTTCACACACAGTACAATATTTGAAGTGAGTTGTAATGTTTATACATCACTGAGCACAATAAAACATCCAGTGATTTTAACAGAGTTTATACATACATACAACAGTCCAATAGGTCTATTTAAACGTTGATTTAACACTGGGGGATTTTGTATTGGACAAATGCATGTGTCTTTGCTACAGTTTCAGACTGATGGCGTGATTTTCCCCTCCATCAGCTACACTGTTAAAATAGAAAATGATCGCAGGTTGTTCATGGTAATTGGCAGTGTATTGCTAGATCAATGCATTTACATTATGACCAACCAAATGGTCCAGTTTCTTAAGTCATGTTGCAATATTAAGATAGTAATCTGCCTACACTGTGGGCAGGTGCACAACGCACATAAACCACACATCTGTTACACACGGGGGCATGAACATGTGTTAAGGTATCAAGATAAGACACACCTATTAATTAAGCCAGTAAATCCAGCCCTTTTGAAACTTGAACTTGAACGATCCACCAAGAAACTACCAAAAGTGTCTGCCCAAAACCTATGTGCACGTGCATGTTATGTTTTAGGCCATGTGCTCAGTCCATAAAAATAGAGCCCTCAATATTGTAACTTCAGCCTCAGGAACATGAGTTTAACAACACATTTAACATATTACCTTCATGTTCTTGAAGTGCACTTAATGAAAGGGCTAAATTATCACCAATCACCATGTGGCCTCCATAAATGTTACAACTACAGTGTATGCACAGAAAAGTACCACAAATCAAGAACTCAAAACTCTTGCTTTACCATTGGGCAGTGGTTTGTTCAAATTGAAGAAATCAATGAAAATCTGAGATTGTCAAATCCACGGGCAAATAGAGACCGCAACACAATCCAGTGATAACCCAAAAATAACCCAACACAATCCAGCGATAACCCAAAAATAACCCAACACAACCCAGCGATAACCCAAAAATAACCTAACATAACCCAGCGATAACCCAAAAATAACCCAACACAATCCAGTGATAACCCAAAAATAACCCAACACAATCCAGCAATAACCCAAAAAATAACCCAGCATCAACACAGCTGTGTGTGTCTGTTACTGTGGTGCCAGTGTCTCTAATACTTAGTTTCTGTGTCAACAGCTGGGAATGGGTAGGCGCTCCAGCTGAGAGGATTTTCTAGAGACTTCCTTTACATGTACACATTTTTAGCAGAAGTGCAGTAGGGCCAGCCAAGGTTCCCTGTCTCTGAAACATGAGTAAAGATGGTCTTCTGTACTCTTAACAGAGAACATCAGCTCACAAATCACACAAAAAAACAAACAAAGGCAAAAAGGGCCTGTGACTACACATCAGGAGGAATCGAATGCTAGCCTAGTGCCATTTCCTTTGTGACTGCATTGTGACTTAAGACCAAAAATAAACTGACTGACATTTAAATCAACTAGACATATTAAAGTGCTTTAGCTAATGTGTGATGTGTGACCAGACTCTCACTCCATAAATAATTGAAAATTGAAAACATGTTATATTAGCTTTGCCACAACCCCCTGCAGGAGTTAGGTAGTTTCACAGCAGAGATGTCCCCGTACATGGGAATGGTTTCATTTTCCTACTGTTAAATTTTATTTCCTCCCCTGCTCATATTCTATATTTTTATTTGAAGAACAAGACATCTCTTAATGTCCTCCAATCCATGATCTCTGGGATAAAATTACTTCTGATTGGAATTTATATTGCGCCGACAAAAACAAAAGGTTATATAATTCTATATTTTTTTTATTATTTTTTTTATTTGGAATGGTCCATCTTTACTATGCTTTACTGGCATCTGCTCTTATCCAGAATAATGTACAACGCGCACACGTTGGATCAGAGTACAGTAATTCCCGAGAGGATGGAAGCATCGTACCAAGAGAGGCAGTAAATTAAAGAGGCACAGATTCTATTAACAAGCACCAAACTCGTCAAGCTTCCAACTGAACGTAAGATAGAAAATAAGAACAAAGCTACGTTAATGAGCATTAATCTACATTAATCACACAACAGTATGAAGCACAGGTGCTCAAGACAAAGAAAAGAGAAAAAAGAAACGAAAGTAGCCACTCAGACTAAGTGGAAGAGAAGGTCAATGTGTCTTCTTTCTGCAATACTGTATATTTAAATGATATTCAATAAGCAATTAGAACAGTTCCCCTGAGCCCCCTTAGATGTTATTTCTGTCTTTGCACTTACTTAAAGATAATGCTATAGTTATATCTGAGTAAATGTTATCTGTCTTTGGTACCTTCTTTTGTTACAATAGTTTCTTGTTAGATTAACATTACACTTAAGATTATAAACAGGTTTTGTGAATACCACAGTTTTGTATTTCTGAGATGATCGGCGATGTTTTCCGCTCTTGTATCTGTCTCTGGATAATGTAATGTTCTGTAAACGTGATTGTGAAGAGGCAGTGGCTAATGTTTTCGGTATGCTCCCGAGTGCAGAATGTATATACCAATTATACCCTGGTTTTTCTTGCTGCCTGATCTTTTCCATTCCTGTGGAAAAGTTAAACGCTGTCGTGATGCACAGCCCGTGTAAATGAACGATGATAGATACGGTGTCGATGTTCGGAGTCGGTACGACGGGCCCGGTCTCTCGTCGTCTGACGCCAAAGCGTTGACTCACAGCCTCATCGGCGATTAAGGAAGGAGCGGAGGGGGAAGCGGACACGGACAGCCGTGTTATACAACGGCTCCACAGGTTATTCTGAGAAACCTGGATTCCATCAGGGAAGATAGCCTTATGAAATATTAAGTGCGGCTCTCCGGCCTTCGGTCGAGCAGCCTCATTTCGTCGGATGTTATTCCGACGTGTCTTCATCCTCGGAATAAGCCAGCGGTGCCCACACGCTGGAACTCAATGTGCACTTCTATTGAACAATATTTCCGTCCTGTGTGGATCTTTCAGTTCCGTCCGGCCAAAGAGAGTGGAATATAGCTTTGTTTGTCCGCAGAAGCTTAGCTTTGCTGTAGGCATAAGCTTCAACAGTTATCCTGCAGCTGACATAGCTGACAAGTGATTGTCTCAGTTAATTCATTGGCATTATCACAACAGCGAAACATATTTGCCAATCTGTGTCTTCAAAACAGTGCTGAAGCCTTTCCTCGGCGATCAGCCCATATCTGAATATCCTTAAAAGAGTTTAAATGACATTATGGTCTGATTTTCCCAGCAGTGTTCGGTATGCATCTGGCACTTGCCAAAGCACTTATCTAGGACCCACATATGCGTTGGACATGCTATGTGTTGTTTTAATGTGGGAAGGTGGTCAGAGAGATCACTGAGTAAGAACGCCGGCTTATCATAAAAGCAAAGATAAATGTGCAGTATTACTACCTGCAGCCTCTTAATATTTCAGCCCAGGCCCATAAAATGGTATGAAATAGTACAGTTAAAAAGTCTATTTTGCATTTTGCCTTGGTCTGATATTACGTCCTGCCTAAGCATCTGAAACCATTCAGTGAGACAAATATGCAATAATCAATCAGGAAGGGAGTAGATACATTTTCATGGCACTGTATTTTTTATGAATATTTTGCAACAATAATCTAAAAGCATATACAAATACATCCAACAGAAATCACAGGTTAGAGAAAGTTAAATGAAGGAAAGAATATGTAAACTCTAGAGACAATCCCAGGAGATCAGCAGTTTCTGAGATATGCAAACTACCCTGCCTGGCACCAACAATCATTCCACGGTCAAAATCACTTATATCACATCCCTTCCCCATAATGACATTTGGTCTGAAAAACAGCTGAATCTCTTGACCATGTCTGCATGCTTTTAAGTTTGCTGCCACATGATTGGCTCATTCAATATTTGCAGGTCTACCTAATAAAGTGCTCAGTGAGTGAGTGAGATTCAAACCATATTGAATCAATGATATGATATGACATGAGTGAGATTCTCCAGGTCTGGAGAACAGGTCTACCTAATAAAGTGCTCAGTGAGTGAGTGAGATTCAAGCCATATTGAATCAATGATATGATATTCATAATAAATGTCTACTAGTCCTGATTAAGGGTTTTTGAGGAGATAAAAATAGGGTATAAATGTAGCTTTCCTTTTAATGTAATATATTTATGTAACATATTTGTTGCAGTTATGTATTAAAGAACATGAAAAGTATGTTTTATTTGATTTATTAACATAGAATGATTATGTCGAAATAATTATGTACGGATGGTGCAGTGGGTAGCACTGCTGCCTCACAGCAAGGAGGTCCTGGGTTTGAATCCCGGTCAGCTGGGGCCTCTCTGTGTGGAGTTTGCATTTTCTTCCTGTGTTTGCGGGGGTTTCCTCCGGGTACTCCGGTTCCAGGTTAGGCTGGTTGGAGAGTCTAAATTGCCCGTAGGTATGAGTGTGTGAGTGAATGGTGTGTGTGCTCTGTGATGGACTGGCAACCTGTCCAGGGTGTATTCCTGCCTTTCACCCAATGTATGCTGGGATAGGCGCCAGCCCCCCTGCGACCTTGTTCAGGATAAGCGGGTTAAGATAATGGATGGATGGATGGAATTATGCACTTACACATTCCTACATATTTTTAAACCCATCGTCATGCATATTTAAAAAGCGTGCTATTTACTTGTTTGTGCTGAAGTCAGCATTTGCACAGGCATGTAAATTATCATGCGGACATGTCTCATTTATGTTTGATAAATCAGAGATAATTATCCCGTGTTTTGGTGGGTGGAGGGCAATACAGGGGAATATTTGCATAATAAACAGAGGGTTGAAGTGCGAATCAAAAAGGAAAGAAAATTGCATGATTGATAAAGCCAAATTATGAAAGCAAATCCGAACTACAGACCCCCCCCCCCCCCAAAAAAAATTTAAAAAAAATTGAAAATAAATAGAAATTGTAAGATAGAGGGGCGGCCTGTAGCGTAGTGCTTAAGGTACATGACTGGGACCGGCAAGGTTGGTGGTTCTAATCCCGGTGTAGCCACAATAAGATCCGTACAGCCGTTGGGCCCTTGAGCAAGGCCCTTTACTCTGCGTTGCTCCAGGGGAGGATTGTCTCGTGCTCAGTCTAATCAACTGTACGTCGCTCTGGATAAGAGCGTCTGCCAAATGCCATTAATGTAATAAATAATAATAATAATAATAATAATAATAATAATACATTGTCAAGAAAATGTCTTGATTTACCATGCACAATCGCATAATTGGACTAGTAAAACAGCTTCAACAAAGCAAGAGGAAAGCCAAATAAATACAGTATAAAATAAAAATAATCATAATCTGGTTAAATCAGTGACATTGTGACAGAGCTGAAACTAAGCCCCTTTCTGTTGCTAGGTTCCATGGAGCAGTCAGTGAGCTTAATATCTTTAATTTATTTTCCTCGCGGATCATAGTATTCATGTCAATTTAAGAAGTTGACATCTTAAGCTCATTACTGATTTATCCAGCAAGATATTCTTTGCATAAAAAGTCCGGTCGAGGGTGCCACAGTAGCACCTGCTGGTTACTTGTGTACAGTACAGTTTATATACCAGCTGAGCAACAGCTAAGTGTATAACAACAATGATTATGTTGTTTAGCCTGTAGCGTAGTGGTTAAAGTATATGACTGGGACCTGCAAGTTTGGTGGTTCTATCCCCAGTGTAGCTTAGTCTAATCAACTGTAAGTCGCTTTGGATAAAAGTGTCAGCCAAATGACATGTAATGTAATAAATCTGACAATATTAGCAATTGCCAAACTGGACAAACAATATGAACGGAAAGAAAATTTGCACCTGCATTTATTTGCAGGTGAAAGTAAAAAAAAAAGTTGTTGATTTAATCCTAGCCATTGGCTGAAGGCGTCCATACAGGAAGATGACTCTGCATCCTCCCTTTGTTGTTTACACAATCGATACATGTTTTCAAACACTGTCCCAAATAAGCGGAGCAGAAGGGGATTTGTTTTATGATTTGTGGTATTTCTGGCAGAAACCTTATCCAAGGACTAATGGGAAAGTTACTGAAACATTTTTGAACAGCCAATATTAGAAAATAATGAGAGCGGTTCCACCAATATCATTCTTCAGTGTGCAAGGAGCTTCATGTGGAACCGCTGATTAAACATATCAACCTTTCTTTAAGAGGAGAGCAGTCCATCCTCATTCTCCCACTTCACCCAGACAGGGAGAAGCCACAGTGGGCCACAGGTGCGAGAGGGGGGTCACAGTGCAGAAAACTTGTAGCGAGCAAGAAACCTCCTGCCAATATGGCGGGATTACCACAAGGGCTGAGTTAGGCTCCCTTCGAACACACTCCAAAGCCTCCCTAAATACGACATTCTAAAGGTGCACAGGTCGGATTACAGAGGCCTGAAAACAGACCGTGAGCTCAATGTGTCGAGAAACGCAGTAAAACATATAGCGTGCAGCAAATTACCTTTGTTTCATTTCTCATTCAGTGCTCATGAGATTCTCATCTTTTGTATATCTCCCACGTACAACCAGTCAACTTCAGGAAGAAAATAATAACTGTATGCCTTTAATTATGAACATTATTATTATTTGTATTTATTTATTCATTGTTCAATTACAAGGATGCACCCTAAATGTTTCCACTAACAAGTACCACCAGTGACAGCAACAGTGACAGCAACTATCACAAGAAGATTGCGTTTCTGCTGCTTCTTCCGAAATCCCTGGAGCTTAGACCCTGTGTTGTAAACAAAATATTACAGACGTTCTTTTACCAGAAAGTCGCAAAAAGAGCTGTGTTGACTGTTTTGGAGTATGCAAACTAGTCAAACTAGAATTTTCCTTCGGGGGATGAAAAAAAAATCCTCAAATGAAAACTGAAAACACAAAAGTATCCTCAATACCACTTGGCTCCCAGTGACTCTAATTAGCATTCGTTCTTTCCAGCTAAACTTTAAATGTCTCTGTGATACTAATGACACAAATTATTTTGCACACAAAGTTCAGGTGCTTTTCTCAAGGCTGTAATCCTTGGGCACAAAAAACATCCCTGTTTAATACTTTTGCTTCTTTCTACAAGTAATTTGAATTGTAAAGTAGAAGTGGGAACATACTTGAGGTGGCAATGCCAGCTGTGAGGTTGGTCTCAGTCTCTTGTGCTTATTTGTATGCATGCAAAAAGCTGCTAGCAACAGATATGCAGCTACAAATGGTATCCATAACAAATTATTATTATTATTATGATTATGATTATTATTATTATTACTGTTATTATTATACTTATTGTGAGAAAGAGAATGAGTCATAGAATGACAGCATCATGGAATCACAGCATAGAAAAGACAGTCATCATGTGTATTAAAGACAAGCTGACACAGAAGTTGGAGCATCACTAACGTCTGAAATATGATATACACAATTTGGCGGGGAGTCGATTTGACTGACGTCAAACGAGAAGGGGGCCACGACCGAGGATGCACGTCACTGTGTGAACAGGATATCGATTGGAGGGGAACAGAAAATTGACATTGATCGCCATTAGTACATACCCATTGGTACACGATTACAGTCCCCTATTGAAACAGCAAGGCCATTTCCTTTGTTTTTGAAATACACTGAATACATTTCAGGTTGAGATAAGATGAACACGAGAGAAGTGTTCAGAATTTCAGCTTTTATTTCCTGGTAATAACACCTAGGTGTGTTAAACTACTTAATACATAGCACCTTTGCTATCAGACCACCCAGTTTTTAGCTGAGCAAAAGTATTGGAACAGAGAGTATTAAGTAATTGAAAGTAAATAACACTTAATATTTGAAAGCATATCCTTTGTTTGCAAAAACTGCATCATCAATCATCACTGCATTTACATCACCAAACTGTTGCATTCTTCTCCCTTTTCCTGGCTTTTACTGCAGCCTCTTTCAGTTGTTGTTAGTTTTTTTTTTTTTTGGGGGGGGGGGGGGGGGTTCCCTTCAATCTTCTCTTCAGATTGAAGGGGAAATTAAATGTATGCTCAATTGGGTTAAGGTCTGCTCATTGACTTGGCCAGTCTGAAACCTTCCAGTTTTTCTCCCTAAGGAAATCTTTTGTTGAGTTGGCAGTGTGTTCTGGGACATTGTCTTGCTGCATGATGAAGTTCCTCCCAATTAGTTTGTAAACATTTCTCCGTAAGTTGGCAGACAGAATGTTTTTGTAGACTTCTGAATTCATCCTGCTGTTCCCATCATAAGTTACATCATCAATAAAGAATAGTGCATGCACTCCAGAAGCAGCCATGCAAGCCAAAGCCATGACACTTCCTCCACCGTGCTTCACAGATGAGCTTGTATGTTTTGGATCATGAGCAGATCCCTTCTTTCTCCAGACTTTGGCCTTTCGATCAATTTGGTTAATCTTGCTCTCATCTGTCCATATAACTTTGTTCCAGAACTTTTGTGGCTCATATCTGCACTTCTTTGCAAATTGTCATCTCCCCTTCTGATTTTTATTATTGATGAGTGGTTTGCATCGCGTGGTATCGCCTCTATATTGCTGTTCTCTGAGTCTTCTTAAAATGGTTGATTGAGATACATTCACACCTGCCATGTGGAGATTGTTTGTGATGTCATTGACTGATGTTTTTGGGTTTAGCTTCACAGCTCTTAGTTTCTGTTGTTTTCCTTGGTCGACCTGTTCGATGTCTGTTGCTCAGTACGCCAGCGGTTTCTTTCTTTTTCAGGGCATTCCAAGTTGTTGTACGAGCTATGGATTTTCCCTATTTTCTATGCTTCAAAATGGCTTGCTTTTCTTCCAAAGACAGGTCTCTGGTCTTCATGTTGGTTTATGTTTTCTATCACAAATTCAGTCTTCACAGGCAAAACCTAAGGCTAAAACCAAGAGTAGGCATTCAGAACTCTATATTGTTTAACCAATACATCTAACAGGACACATTTCTCAAACTCAAACCGACCTGTCTTCGGTGTATAGCAAAAACAAAGGAAATGACCTTGCTGTTCCAACACTTCTGTATGTCAAATCTAATAAAATCTTGTTTTCCAGGAAGTGGATGGAAAAAAAACTGAGTAAAAAAAAGTAAAATACACTAAAAAATACATAAATAAATAAATACACAAGCATTACAATTGTATACATTTTTTGGAATATACACTTGTGGATGTGTTTGTATAATTGGCTGAATTAAGGAAAATTTCATCAAAATGTCATTTGATTTCAGCTTGCCTTCAAAGTGGTAATGATAATGAGGGGTAGATTTTCTCAGTGGGCAAGTTGTCAGAAAGCACTGTCATGTATATATAATATGTATATATAATGGCTGTCTACCTGCCCTAGCCTTTCTTTTTTAATAGTGCTCAACTGAACCCCACTGCATGGGACACCCTGCTCTAACCTAGTGATGAGGAATCATTTGGATATGAGGTGCCTTATTGATATTAATATTATTGAGCTGAGGATACACCCTGTCCCCATTTGCTGAACAGGGCACAATAATCTACTGCAATGGTGCTTATTATAATTCAATGGTTATAAGTGGGTTAACTTGAAATAAATATTAAGATGGCAAACAAATCATTTCATTGAATCCAGTTTCTTGGACATGTAATATTTAATGGTTCTGAGATTGTGCAAGGACTGAAACATCCAAATATTATAACACTGATGCCAGGTACTTCAGACCCTATCACACTGGAGCAGGGATACTACCTGTGTCTGTTTCACAGTGAGGGCCGAGTTAAGTAAAGGGGGCTCAAACAGGGCTTTTCTGGGCTCAAAGGTTCCTGATAAACAGTCAACTTCTTTTGAATACCTCTCGACAGGAACCCCATCTCCCTTACTCCACTAAAGAGAGTCCCACCCAGCAGCTGTCTCTCACACTGTCGTTCCCGCAAGCTCCTGGCTTTATCGCGTTGTCAGACAGAGCCAGATTAGCCTCCCGCTTCCCATCAGATATTTAATCGGCAGCAAGAAGCCTCTGTCATTCCTAGCATTTCGTGCTTGTCTACGTCTCTCTGGCTGGCGCAGTGTCACTTCCCAGCCGGAGGAGAGACTGCCTCTGCGTTTTTTAACGGCTTCGCTCCCTGGGGTAAATCGCGGAAGAAAACAGCTTTAAAGCGCGGCGCCGCTTTCTTCCCTTCAAGAGGACGCCGCGTTAAAAATGTGCGGTCCTCTTGAATACTAAATGGTTTATTTCGCGAGAGAATAATTCATGGAACAAACGAGTTATTTTTATCCACGGGGCCGCGAGATAAATGAGACAGCTCCTTAACCCCTGCTTGGTGGCTGTGTCGCGATGTGTGAAGTGACACTAAAGATGTCAAAGCCAGTCGGTCTAGCCTGCAGTCTGCACTGGGGCCGCTTGCAGCATGGGCAATTAATTATTTACGCATACATGCTGTAGAGTTGTACAGACGCCACACGTTTGAGCAGCACGAATCATACACGCTACACAGCATCACATGAACGGTAAACTCAGACAAATTGGCTGTTCTAGTTCCGTTTCAGTTTGTGATAAGTATCGTGCAAATGTGTTCGCACAGTTCGCACAGTATGCGCGCAGTTTCATAGAGGGAGGAAATGCCTAGCATGGTCTGTGGGGTTGCAAATAGCATTTCAATCTTTATTATTTGTAAGGTGTAAGAGACATTTCATTTCGATTGAGGATTGAGGGCTATTGAGCAGAGAGAAATGCAGAAAGTGAGTGAAGATTGAAGAGAGTGGGAGACAAAATGGATGAATGCAGTTAGAAAGTAGAAGAAAGGGTATCGAGAGAAGTGATCTGTCAACATGATCTAGCTCCGGAAACTTCTCTTCTCCCAGCGCAGATGAGCTGGTCCAAAAAAAAAAAAAAAAAAGCAGCTAACCAAACAGCCTGTGTCTGTCAATCAAAGGCATTCACATCTGGTAGGGCAGACGGAAATTTTCTCGATTCATTTCTTCAAATAACACACAAGTTGACAGCAGCAGTAGCAGGCACAGCATTAAAGTGAAGAATAGCGGACTGTTTTTGACATGCCATTAGCTGTCCTTTCCATTCAGGACTTTAAACGTATGCCCATTTGACGCAGCCAGCTTCTGTGTGGCGCGGAATAACAGACCTGCGGACCTTAATGGAAATATTATGATAAATCTGGTTCATAATTCAACTTCGGATGCCTGGTGATTAAATCTTCATTACTACTCAGCAGCTATTGTACGACTAAGCTTGCATTTAAATTGTATTATTTCATATCATGTCAATGACTAGAAAAAATTGATTGTACATACATACGCACACCCTCCCTCCTCCTCTCTCTCTCTCTCTCTCTCTCTCTTTCTCACACTCACACATATTCTGTACACGTGTACATGCGAGTTAAGTCAATGAAGATAATTTGTAATCAACCATTAGAGCACTTCATAAAAGCAAAACAAAATATTAACAATGACAAAGTATTTTTAGTTTGTTCATCCACGTACTTTTCCCGTAATTGCCCTTGATTACAGGAGTTGTCCTTTTTTGGCACCCTATTGCTTGTTCTAGGTGCAGAGGAACTCAAACACCCTGATTCAGATTGGCTGAGTCATTTGGTTGCAACAGGGCAAAGCACTGATAGAGAGCAAACATAATGGATGCTCCCACACACACACAGGTACATTTTTGTTCTTCAAATTGCCCAAATGTACCCTGGAAGTACAGTAATGTTCTCTCTGGGTACAAATGAGTACATTTTCCGAGTAAAACAGCTGGAAAAATTATATACTGTTGTATAGGGGTAAAAGTTTTTTCACATCTAGTCGAGTGTTCCACTTTTCCACCTTGACCTTTATTTATGAGTGCACATGCACGCACGCTCACAAACACAAGCACGCACACACACACGCACAAACAAACACACACACACACGCTCGCTCGATCACACACAGACATGTGAACGCCCACATGCACACACGCACACACCATGCGACCGTACTGACCCGCTTGACGTCCTTCCCGAAAGTCTCGCTGAAGCTGGTGCCCAGGATCTCAAACTGCACGTGAGGGTTGGAGCCTTCGTCGCGGAAGTCCATCATCCCCGTCAGCCCTGTGATCCGACCCTGCGGGTGCGTCATCGCAAGGATCCCCACGTTAGAGCAGAGCTTCTACTACCCACCAACCCACCAACCCACCACCAGGAGCGGGCATCCCGCCATCCTCATGCAATACACTTTAATACAGTTACATTTACTTTCGGCATCATTCGGCAGACGCTTTTAATCCAAAGAAGTGCATAGGTTCTTCCACAGGTTAAAAGCATCAATTCCATAACTAACATGTCGGGGCGACATGGCTCAGGCAGTAAGAGCAGTCGTCTGGCAGTCGGAGGGTTGCCGGTTCGATCCCCCGCCCGGGCTGTGTCGAAGTGTCCCTGAGCAGGACACCTAACCCCCAAATGCTCCTGACGAGCTGGTCGGTGCCTTGCATGGCAGCCAATCGCCATTGGTGTGTGAGTGTGTGTATGAATGGGTGAATGAGAAGCATCAATTGTACAGTGCTTTGGATAAAGGCGCTATATAAATGCCAACCTTTTTTTTTTGTAAAACACGCATGAAGAGCTGTTCTAAACAAAAAGACACTATTTTTTAATAAATAAATAGCAATCCTTGTGGATGTGGACACAGATGGCTGAAGCTGGTAGAGGAAGGCATTGCTTGCATGCCCACAAGGAATTAACTTTACACAAAAACTCTTGCTGAGTGAACTTTAAAACAGCATCCCACTACAGCACTACATTGCCTGTGAGTGCCTGGAGTTACCTTATAGCATCATTTGATTTTGTTGGTTTTTGAAGAGTAAGATTTTCATTTTCATTTAGGAAAGCTGCTATTCTCTGCTTCAGACAAACTTGAAAACTATCATAAGGTGCCTTTCCTTTCTGAACAAAGGCATATCTTCCATATTAAAAATAGTGCAAATGGCCTCATTATCTTTTATTCTGTGTTGTGTACCCATCGCTAGAAAGCTTCTAGTTATATTATTACCTGTCTGTACACTTATTGCTTCCATTTTTGTAACATGGAGAACATGTTCAAGAAAAAGCAACCCATAGTGTGGCTAGTCTCTTTGCAAAGAATTAATTGCAACTGAACAAGTTAACAAGGCTTTTAAATTAAAAATACAACACCGTTCTTAAACCCAAGGACCTAACGTGGACAGGTCTAGCCAATTATTCTTAGATTTCATTATTAAAATGGCATCACATAGACAATTATTTACATCAAATGAATTCCATCCATGCAAATTTTTTTTTTTTTAAAGCTGCACAAAATTTATATTACAAATGCAAAACAGCTGTTCAGAGGGAGGTTATCTGCGTTATTCCCTCTTTGATGTCTTACTTCATCTACACTTTTGCTGTGATTTCCATGTTTCTCTTTAGTCATGTCTCCCCACAATATGGGGCAACCAGTCAATGAACCCCCATCCCCATAACAACCTACCTTCACCGTGTTCTCAAGAGTCCTCAGAATTAAACACAGTCAGCCACTGCAGTCTGCCAGCTAAGCAGCTACAATGCCTATGCAGCTGACCTGGCTGACTATAGGTGGCTGCCCAATCAGAGAAGGAGGCCTTGCCAACTGAAAACTCCCCCATAGGCACAATTGTAGCCAGTTACACCTCCCCCTATGGGACTCCTAGCCACAATCAGCACTGCATTTCAGAGTCCTTATAGAGCTGGTCACGATGCCATTCTAAACCCGAGCACCATTAGATGAATGGGCTCTTATTTTGATGGTCTATTGCATTATGTTACATGTGAATGTGACACTGGGTCAGTTTTGTTTGTTTAAATCAGGGGTGGGCAATTCCGGTCCTTGATGGCCGGTGTGTGCTGTATACCAGTTTTTGTTTCCACCAATTACCCAGGCTAAATCAGCACATTGGCTGTAAACACCAACACTGGAACACTCATAGATAATATACCCACTGAGCACTTTATTAGGTAGACCTGTATACCTGCTCGTTAATGCAAATATTTAATCAACCAATCATGTGGCAGCAACTAAATGCATAAAAGCATGCAGACATGGTCAAGAGGATCATCTGTTTTTCTGACCAAATGTCAGAATTGGGAAGGAATGCGATCTAAGTGACTTTGACTGATTGTTGGTGCCTGCGATTTTCACACACAACAGTCTCTCGAGTTTGCAGAGAATGGTGCAAAAAAAAGAAGAAATGCAGTGAGCAGCAGTTCTGCGGGCAAAAACGCCTTGTTAATGAGAGAGATCAGTGGAGAAGGGCCAGACTGGTGAAAGCTGACAGGAATATGACAGTAATGCAAATAACCACACATTACAACAGTGGTATGCAGGAGAGCATCTCTGAACACACACCGCGTCAAACCTCTAAGTGGATTTTATTTAGTACAGTTTCTGAGATACTCAAACCACCCTGTGTGCCACCAATAATCATTCCACGGTGAAAGTCACTTAGATCACATTTTTTCCTCATTCTGATGGTTGATCTGAACATTAACTGAAGCTCCTGACCCGTATCTACATGACTGTATGCATTGCACTGCCGCCACACAATCGGCTGATTAGATAATCGCACGAATAAGTAGGTGTAATAAAGTAAAAATGTTCCTAATAAAGTGCTCGGTGAGAGTACTCTCCCTCACCTATTCCCGAATGCCGTACCTTCTGGATGGTGTCCAGCATGGACCACCCGCCATTCCAGGGCTTGGTGGACTTCCGCATGCAGTTCAGACTGGCCATGCTGTGCCATTTCCTGTCCTCCAGCTTCCGGTAGAAGGCGTTGGCCAGCATCAGCACGCTGTCATACAGGTAGAGGTTGGACACCTGGAGGCAGGTAGAAGAAGCACAGGGACATTCACCTTTGCAAACTCACAACCGGACGGTCAGGAGCGACGGGGGTATGAGCAGGAGCAGAGAGAGTCGTTCGCGTACCGAGCAGTGCACTGTGCATTCAGCTCCTCAGCTGCTTAACAGCACCTTTTATTGAGGAATGTGTTCTGAGGGCAGCGTTAGATTTGATTGGTTCTATCAGGTGGCGAATCACGAAAAGGCAGGAGGTGGGGTCATTTGCAGTGCAAGCCTGATCTGCTATAGAGACCTCTATTACATGTGGGGAAACTACCCTTTTCCCTTTTGAGGCATCAGAGAAATGAAAAGGTAGCAGACAAAATTTACAGAACGAGAAATTAAGATTGCCTTCCCCAAACCCCCTGGATTCCCTTTCCCGAAACCCAAAATATCATGTGTTATTGTTAATTTCTTTGCGAGCGAACCAAAGAGAAAAATGGAACAGGTAAGCCATGGAACCCAGGTTTCCTACATCACGCTAACCACCACACTAAATCTGCTGGAAGCCAAGACTGCCGCTTCAGCATATGAGGCTCTTATCCAGGTACATTGAATACAGACTCCACCTCCTCAGATATTTGATTGGGTACCTAACAGAACCAATCATTTCAGTAAATATTCCTCCTATGTGCTGCTCAACAGTGTTTCAGGAGCACAGGGCAGACCTACAGGAATCCATGGTGGCAGCTGTGGTTCTTTGTGAATCATGGCTGCTGGCTGCTGCCTCATCAGTGGGTCTATATAAAGGCTGAGCTCCCAGGCCTCTATAAAGAGACTTTTCCCCTGGGGAGGAGATCTGTTGCAGGCAGAGAAATCGTGTCTCTCTACCTGAACCCTTCGTTCTTTGGCAGCTGCTGGTCGTCTTGTTTGTTATACTCATCCCTCAAAAGAGCAACAACGCCGCATCACAACACATTAAACAGACTTAATCTATAACTAATTTTTGGACAATCTGTTGATTGAAAGCATGCCGTTCAAACCTGGATTTGGCACAGTGCCAGGCTCACACATTATGAGGCAGAGGTGCCAGACTTTATTCCTGGAGGGCCGCAGCGTCTGCTGATTAAACTCCAATGCGCTGGAGTGCAAAACAAATTGTGTCACTGTCACAAATACAGCATCGGCACAGCACTGTGGCCCTCCAGGACTGGAGTTAAACCTGCAGACACTGTGGCCCTCCAGGACTGGAGTTAAACCTGCAGACACTGTGGCCCTCCAGGACTGGAGCTAAACCTGCAGACACTGTGGCCCTCCAGGACTGAAACTAAACCTGCAGGCACTGATACTGTATTTGTGACAGTGACACAATTTTAATTTGAGGGTAATTACATCCATATTGGGAGAACTATGTAAAAAATACATCCCATTTTAAACACAATTAACCAAAAACAAATGGAAAAAGTAACATAATTAAGATTCTATCTCATATATTGCACTATATTTTGCAATAGATTTACTCTGCATGAACTAATGATGTAATGGCACACGTCTGACCAATAAGCTGCAACTTTAATTTAATGGTATGGCTTTAACGTCATATTGACAGTTAAATTTCAAGTCAACAAAAATTGTGTCACCGTTCAAATACTTACGGACCTCACTATATCTATGATTGAGCAAAACAGCATTTGTCCCACATTTCCCCTGCATGTATAGCAAACCCTTTGGTAGGATCTGACAAATGCCGTCGAATATAGATATATTTTTCCCCTTGTACTGAGCAGTGACAGCTACATTAGGCCATTTACCTGACAGAAAAGTCGATGTTGTTTAATTCACAGCCGGTGCTAAGTGACAAACACATTTGGGTGAGTAATAGATTTATGTAAAGACAGAAGGGAAATCTGTGTTTCTCTGTCAGAGATAAGAAAGGGGGAGGGGGCACGGGTGTCTGTTCCAGACCAGTACACTGGATGACTCCATTTAACTGTCTGGCTTTCTTTCGTTAAACACGTGTAATCAGAACATTTCATCGATCAAATGCATGGATCTCATTGGTCGATGTGGCACCTTTGTGATGGTGGCGCAGGCTGTAGTTGGTATCAACATGCATACAAATTATACAACGGGAGGCAACAAAAAAGCATTTGCCTTAGAATTGACTTTGGAGTGGCCTAGTCAAAATCTTTACTTGAACCCAATAGAGATGCAGTGGCAGGACCTGGAATGAGCAGTTTGCGCTCAAAACCCCACCGATTTGTCAGAATGAAATCAATAATGCAAAGAAGCATGGGCTAAAATGCCAATGAAAGACTGACATCAAATCATAGGCAGCGTTTTGTTACAGTTATCGCTGCTAAATGTGGTGCAACCAGTTATTAAGTTGAAGGAGGGTATTACTTTATCAGACGGGTGATTTGGGTGTTTGATAACTTTTTTCATTAAATAAATTAAATGGCAATTTAAAAAATGTCCTTTGTGTTTACTCAGATTCCCTTTAATCTGAATATTACATTTAGTCTAAAGATCTGAAACTATCCATTGTGAAAAATATGCAATAATACTGGAAATCAAGGCAATTTTGTTATAAAAAAGAGCCACCTTTAACATGGATTGCACATCTCTTTTAATGGTGTTTCTGATTAAAAAAAAGAGACCTGTCTCAGCGTGAGTAAAATGGTTCAAACAATGGCATTAATTCATGAATCAAGCACAGAAATTGAAACGCATCAAATCTGAAAAAAAATATAACAAATGTCTACAAATGTATTCATTTTCACCTGTAGATGAAGGTATCTCCACAAACCACCTTCGCTTCTCCGACTGCCACGCAATGAAGCTTAAACGTAAACTTTGCTTTCCATCTTTTCTATTCAACAACCGCAGAAATTATGCAAAGCCACATTAGGGTGTTTAAAACGGGCTCTTGGCCCTGAAGCATGAGGCTGCATAATAGGGTCCCACACAGAAGGAAACGGCACAATCGACCACATCCATCTTCCTGTCCCCTCTAATATCCCTGCCTGGCTGTACACTACATCATTAGGATGAATGTGCGGGATTAGACAGGCAGATGTACAGTATGTAGGCTAGGACACGCGTGGAGCATGGAGCCCTTTTCACTGCCGACTTGTTAACAGACCTGACGAGAGACGGAAGTGGCAAGTTTGAAGTCTCCATTTTCCACACGCGTATGTGACGCCTAGTTCTAGACGGGATATAGGAGCGCTATTCGCTATTCTACTGCACGTCCTGCTGGCCGCAGAGTCCGCGGGTATTCGCTCCGACCGCGCGCTACACCACCCGATTTCACAAATTATTATACCTGCCTGGTTCAGGTGATAAGCTAATTGGTGAAATCAGGTGGTGCAGCGCACGGTTGAAGCAAACGCCCGCAAGCACTGCGACCCGCAGGACGTGGGGTCGAGCAGCCATGAAGGTGGAAACGCACGAGGCCCCACAGACAGTCGGGGTGAGCAGAAACATGGTTCGTTTTTTTGGTTTTTCTTTCATTTCAGCAGCGCAAGCATAAGCACATAATTTTACATGTGCCTCGGGTGTCATTTGGGGAAGGGGGGTCGGATTTCAAATCCGAAATCTGCATACAGATTTTCCGAATATCGGGGATGCAGAAATTGAAATGGATTGTGGCGAAATGAACGTTAATTATATTTCTCTCACAGATGTTCCGATGGCGAATTTGCCACCATATGTTCCCTCATCAGTTAAATACAGATTCTCCAGTCATGAGTTATTCACTCAGTCTGATGGTGTCCTCATTGGTAATTATGCCAGGGCTGTTCGAGTCTGAGTCCTTCATGGCGTCCTAGCTGCAGCCTTTCACAGACGCCCATTACCTCCGAAGAGCGTGATCGTGAGCCGCTAAAGACGCATCGCGTGGTCTGCCCGCTAAAGAAGGGCATCAGTGCTCAGCCATCACTGGCTCCTTACGGTATGTTATCGAGTTAATGAAATGCAGTCAGCAGCGTACCGCAGCAGCTTCGGTAAAATATGACGGAGTATTCGGATGCCTCTTTCTCACCCGTGTGAGTGCTTCCTCTTTTGCCAAGCGAGGCCGAGTCCTTAAATGTCAGGCTCATTGAGACATTCACAAGTACATGTCAATCATGGTCATTTTTAATCAACAATTAGAGCACTTCTTAAAAGCTAAAAAATATTAATAAGGACAAAGTATTTTTAGTTTGTACATCTGTGTGCTTTCCCTGTAATTGTAAACGTCTCTGATTCAGATTGGCTGAGTCATTTGGTTGCAACAGGGCAGAGCAAGCATAATGGATGCTCCCACACACACACTCACACACACAGTAAAGCACAGCACTCACACACACACTCACACACACACACACAGTAAAGCACAGCACTCACACACACACTCACACACACAGTAAAGCACAGCACTCACACACACACTCACGCACACAGTAAAGCACAGCACTCACACACACACTCACACACACAGTAAAGCACAGCACTCACACACACACTCACGCACACAGTAAAGCACAGCACTCACACACACACACGCACACAGTAAAGCACAGCACTCACACACACACTCACACACACAGTAAAGCACAGCACTCACACACACACTCACACACACAGTAAAGCACAGCACTCACACACACACACTCACAGTAAAGCACAGCACTCACACACACACACACACACACACAGTAAAGCACAGCACTCACACACACACTCACACACACAGTAAAGCACAGCACTCACACACACACACTCACACACACAGTAAAGCACAGCACTCACACACACACACACACAGTAAAGCACAGCACTCACACACACACATACACACAGTAAAGCACAGCACTCACACACACACACACGCACACAGTAAAGCACAGCACTCATACACACACTCACACACACAGTAAAGCACAGCACTCACACACACACACACACACACACACAGTAAAGCACAGCACTCACACACACACACACACACACACAGTAAAGCACAGCACTCACACACACACACACACAGTAAAGCACAGCACTCACACACACACACACACACACACACAGTAAAGCACAGCACTCACACACACACACACGCACACAGTAAAGCACAGCACTCATACACACACTCACACACACAGTAAAGCACAGCACTCACACACACACACTCACACACACAGTAAAGCACAGCACTCACACACACACACTCACACACACAGTAAAGCACAGCACTCACACACACACACACACACACACAGTAAAGCACAGCACTCAACATATGATAGTGGTGATGATGGCGACAGTGTCTGATGAAGATGACGATGACGAAGCCAGCGTGGGATGATGGTGGTGATGATGATGATGACGATGATGATGATGATGATGGTGATGGTGATGACAGCACACGTAGAGATGATGATCATTATAAGGACAGGATGTGATGACGATGTTCATGACAGTGTGGAGGAGCTGGCAGCGGGCCCTGGCTGACTGACCTCCAGGGACTGCAGGTAGCCGTCCTGGGGGTCGCAGAGCAGGGAGGCGATGCGGTGGTTGTTCCTCATGCAGCGCACATTACTGTCCTTCCACAAGGGGAAGATCTGCCGGATGACCGTCATCCGCCCCAGTGCACTGTGGGCCAGCTCAAGGATCTCCGCATCGCTGACCTCCTGCGGAGAGAGGCTCAGATCAGCACCACACAATCCACACAGGCTGGGCTGGGCTGGGTTGGGCTGGGGAGGGGTGGCCCATCGCCTGCTACAGCTCCTCACGCCTGGGTCCTAACTGCTCACAAAGCTAGTACTAACAATGTGGAGTATTGAAATATATTTACATATTTAAACGCGTGTATGTGTGTGTGTGTGTGTGTGTTTGTGTGTGTGTGTGTGTGTCTTGCTTTGCGGGGAGGGGTTGCATATAGGCTGCTCTTTTATGATTATGGATATATAAATATATTGTAAAACATCATAATATATGGAGTGGAAAATATTGACAATATTAAATAGATTTTTTAAGCCCATATATTTAAATATACTATGTCTATATATTTAATTTACATAAGGGTAATGCCTTTGGTAAAGAACACAAAAATACAGGCAGATGTGAAGGAAAAATCATATTGCATCATTTATCACATACAGCACAAACCCAGACATTTCAGCAACACCTTTCCTGAGGGATTAATGGCGCTTTGTTTTTAGAATGACATTATAAGCAGATTGTTATCAGGTTTAGCTTTCTAACAGCTTTCAAAACTCCTCGATGCAATGTTCTTCTTTCAACCCACATTTAACCTACACAGTCCCTATTTATGTCAGCTCAACAAATAAAGTGCTAACAACTTCTGGAATGCCGGCTGAAGTTTGCCTAATTAAGACGTTTTTGAAGCACAGATGCCCCTGCCGTGATACTAGCTCCACAGTAGCCATTTTAAGAGCGACATGCTTCAGTGCACTTCCCGGGCGGATATTTAAAGCGTCTACCATTCAATCAGGAACAAAACAGAGTTCTCAGGCTAAAAAAAAAGAAAGATCAACACATAAAACAATTATTGCGTGCTGTCATAGACAGAGTGAGGCTCTTTCCCCTCACGCTGTTAATATGTCATACCCAGCATGCCGTCTGCTGCCACGCCCCTCCTCCTGCCCCAGGGCCATTTTATATTCCCCCGACAACCTGTACATCCAGCGCCTTAGAAACCAACGCTCCTTTAGAAACGTTGGTAAAATGAGACAAAATGCTGCATGTTCTTTGAAACGATTTTGAGTATTGATGCATATGCCTACAGTAACTGCGTGCTGTTATTGGATAGCAGAGCCTTTAGCAGACTCACGCTGGGTCTGACTGCAGAGCAAGCTGTGGGCACACGTAGTCTGCTAAAGGGCATTATTTGTAAAATTACTGAAGTGGAGCAATTTTCAGCATATCTCTCATCCTGTAAAGATCAATGGAAACTGGTTGAATCTCCTGGAAATAATAAAAGAAAAAGGCTAAGTAATATAGAGCATCGGAGCTCAAACAGGCTGACCAACCGAAACACGCGTCGGATTTGAACACCTGCCTTAGCAGGCCATTGAATGTTCTCTTTCAAAATGTATTTTCATTTTTAAGGATTTAAGTTCTCAATTGCAACTAGGTCTTTGAATGTTATATACAGGGGCTCTGGGTATTGAATTGCCCCTGCACAATCGATGAACCAGAATTTCAAAGAAGCAGCTTTGTTCCGCCTTGTGCATAGTTATTTTTCTTTTCAGTTTGTGATTCAGAAGTTGAGGCAGATGCTTATTCTTTTTACCAAACTTTTTATCCGAGGCTTGTTTCAGGCGAGCAAGCTCTTATCTTGACATCACGACTTTCAGATCTTGAAGATGGCTGAATTTGGCTGAGTCTCTATTGAAACTATCGAAGATAAGAGACGCTGGCCATAAATGGAGATGTTCTGTGAGGAACATGTCTACTGCCTACACGGACAGATACGCCCGTTTAAAATGTACAAAGTAATACCCACTCATACTTACGCGGGAAGCACTGGGATCTCCTATAACCTTTAAAGGCACTCATTTAATCAAGTACTGTGCTGGAATGCCAAATGTATTATCTTTTGCCAATCTTATGCAAATTACACTTTTTTTGTATCCTTCAAAGAAGGGGAAAGACCAAGGTTAACATTTACTCTGAAAATGTGAATTAAAAAATAAAAATTTTCAGAAGAAAAATTAGCTTGATGAACATCTTTATGCTGTAGAGCAGTGGGTATCCCCACCCCCCTCTTTCCTATCATCTCAACGCCCAACTGTCATCTCCCTGAGAGTCCCTTTGGGTGCCGGTCACCCTGCTGAGAACCACTGCTGCAGAGTCAGCCCCTCCACTGTCATCTGGAACCTTCTCTGCTGCCCTACCCAAAGGGAACCTTGGATATCACTGCTGATTTAAAGTTCAGTTACAGCTACAGAGTAGATTATAACGTATCCTATAATGTCTTGTGAACATATTCCAGTTTAGTCCTCTGCATTCCACAAACACCTCACTGACAGTTGTGCTGTTATTCATCACATTAGACTTGGAGGGGCTGCTGTGTCCGTGTTCTGTTGGTTGCATCCACAACTGACTTCCATTTTGTCAGTAGATACATCGTGATTCCATTAGAATAAAGATGAACTGGATCATTTCTGGCTGACAATACAGCGATAGAACTAATAACGATGAGTCTCTCACAAAGGTAAACAATCATATACAAATAGATTGAAAATTTATATTGAACTGAAAATAAAAAAAAGTATATAATGTGTATATAAATACAGCAATGTTAACAATACAGATTTAAATGATTAATAGTGGGTGCAGTTAGACATTTTCCTCAGAAACACCCCATCAGCACCAGCCAGTCAATCGGGTGATTACAGTGCCTACAGAACAATCAGTGGATATGCATCAGGATAACCAACTCATAAATGTGCATAGCGGGTGCCATTACAACCAGAGTGTAAAAATAAATACATAATATAAATGAATGATAAAGTCTATCTGCATTACCGTGCAAAAAAAGCTTTCTCCGTCTACAAACGTGACACAAACATTAGCTAATTCTATCCTCAAGCACACCCAGGTCCAATTACGTTTTCATTCGAGCGCTGACCTCATCCTCCTGAGACTCAAACGCATCGGCTGATTGTGTTCCCCGTCACCGTTCCCGCTGACAGAGGGGCGGACAGGCCAAACCCGGGTTTCGTTACCGCGGACGTCCCCGGTCCCCGTCACACGGCTGTGGTACCCCGGGAGCCGGAGTAACCGGATCCTTCCCCGTCCGCCGGTGCCCAGCCCGGCCGTGATCACAGCAAATGCAGGGGACGCCCAGTAGGGGGCGCTAATCTCCACACGCCATTGCACTGCATCACGGGGCATGGTGGCACCCCTTACAGAGATCCCTCCACATCCCTTTATAGCCAGCTGTGTGAAATATGCACAGCTTCTGACGTGGCCTGCTGAAGTCTGCGATGAAAGATGGGACGTATTTCTCCTGTCAGAAGTCTATAGCAGTGGGCTAGAGGGCTTCCCTGGATACTTGATGAGGTTCAATGATGCATTGGCAGCATTTCAAATTATTTTTAAATCGTATTTTGTTTTTTGATTCTTCTGCTCTGTCATTACAGAAGCTACTGCGTTCCCGTGTAACCTGGTCAAATTTAAATCCTACTCAAAAATCTGTACTAGCGTAAGACCGATATTATATGGGTCTGGTAATATCGCTGGCATGCTCTAGCATGCTAATACTCAACTTAACCTGAGAATACAGAGCTGAATGTGTATGTGTTCTACCACCAGTCATAGCTGATTTCAATTCCACTTTCTGTCCGATCACTTCGCCTCAGGAACAAAACCACTGATAGAACAGAATTACTTTGCCAGGAAAGAAAATGAATCATATTTTATGCCAAGTGTTCTGTTTTCTGTTTTTTCTTTAATACAGTTTCACCATTAAAGCTCCTTCACAGTCATCTGAAAACATCTCTGCAGCCCTACCCAAGAATCTTTATATTGTTATGAGTGATTTTCTTTTGTTGCAGTATTGCTTTTTCTCAGCCATGATAACACAGTCAGTGCTAATATGTCATTCGTACTTTCTCGTTTGATGTTACATTACATTATTGGCATTTGGCAGACGCTCTTATCCAGAGCGACGTACAATTGAATAGACTAAGCAGGAGACAATCCTCCCCTGGAGCAATGCAGGGTTAAGGGCCTTGCTCAAGGGCCCAATGGCTGTGCGGATCTTATTGTGGCTACACCAGGATTAGAACCACCAACCTTGTATGTCCCTGTCATTTACCTTAACCACTACGCTACAGGCCGCCCTGTATAGCACACCTTGACAGTGCAGCACAATATAACTACTGCACATGCGAAAACAAACAACTACACACAATAAAACGGGCAAAGCAGAGCACCCTTCTGTCCATGCTGAGTTACTCTGACTCACCCAACTCTCAATGGCTTTGCCCAT
Organism: Conger conger; assembly: GCF_963514075.1. NCBI lineage: Eukaryota > Metazoa > Chordata > Actinopteri > Anguilliformes > Congridae > Conger > Conger conger. The sequence continues at coordinate 8,112,087 of NC_083777.1, forward strand.
TCATAAGTGCCATGAAGCTGACAATATGCTGAAACTTCAATATTAAAAGTGAGGGCACATTAACAAGACATTACATCAGATCCAATGTCTTCTGCTATTAAACTTCATTGATGACTTTAGGCCATTGCTCTCTAATTGGGAAGAGGGCTGTTTGCATGCAGCAAAGCAATGGAATGAGAAAACTAGGGAATGACTGAAGAGCTAATAAAATACTGACAAAGCTGATTTTATTCATATATTAATATATGATATATATGTAGTGAGTTAGACCAGAAGGCTAATCAACAAAGTGTTTCAAAGTGAATAGAATAATAAAATGGTTGAAAGTGAAGACATCACAATATGACCATTTTCTTTACAGTCATAAATGACTTCACATCTGAGAAAGCAAGTACATCTGAGAAATCAACTCAAATTCAGTCTGTGAACAAAACATACTTGATTGCTGTAGGGCAATTAAAATGAACATAGAAATTATGTTGCACAATTATCTTGATAAAAAGGCACAGGTCCCCGGTTCAAGGGCACACTGCGTAAGTGCCAGTGGTTATCCTCTCTACGAACACACACACACACGCACGCACGCACGCACGCACGCACGCACGCACGCACGCACACACACCAAGCACATGCACATGCACACACACACACACGCACACACCATGCACGTGCACACACACACACACACACACCCGCACGCACACGTGCTCGTGCAAACGCACACATGCGCGTGCACACACACAGACACGCACACAGACACGCACACAGACACGCACACAGACACGCACATGCGCACACACGCACACACACTCACACACACACAGACACACACATAGCTGTATTCTGCATTCTGTTGAGCAAAGAAATAGAACAATCTGTTCTTCCTAGGTCAGGTCAGTAAAAATATTGGAAGTCACAGGTACTGTAATGCTGGTCTACTCCATTTGGCCAGATGTTCTTGTAACACCATATGTCCTTTCTTGCTGTACACTGGGGAAGGGGGAACGTCTGTGAATGCCTGGTCCATCCCTGGCAATCATCAGCTGATATGTCCAGGCATTCGGCATCCATCCTCTATATTGAATGGTGCCACACATTCAGACCCTGTTATTTCCCCCCTCCAGCCATTTTCCTTCCTCTTCCACCCACTTCTATATTTCTTCCTGGGTCCATCTTCAACAACATCATTCCAAATATTGAATTGAAATTCCCCCAACACCTGGGTAGATCTCCAAAAGAATTAGATGTGATTGTTCTTTTCAATCAATTCACAATCAGAAGCACACAACTTCAATCAGAGCTTTGTTTCTATTACTATTATATGAAAAGTGTTTTGAATGCATTTCAAAATAGCATTTAGAGAATTAGACAACTTGGAGTGGCATAGCAGGGCATTGCTGCAAAAGAGCAACTTTCCTTGTATAAATAAAGGTTAATAAATAAATAAATAAATAACAAATTGCTACCCACATTAATTTTAGCATATATGTTTGGTTTTGAACTTGAGCGTATCAGTTTTGAGACACTGTGTGCCAACATTAGAAAATTCAGCTGCAGAAATGTATTTTATTGCTGTAGAAAATCTTTGGTGGTTGAGCCTGACTGAGAAATGAATTCAGGATTTTGTGTCCATCGAATGAATTTTTTGTCAAAGCAATGAACTAATTATACAGTTTGGTCCATGTAGGTGTGGCTAACAAATGCTTGTTAGCAATTCTAAAAAACAAAAATCATCATCAATCATCATTATTGACCAGAGCCTTGGTTGATACAGTATTTCTGCATGGTATCTTCAAACCAGCGTCTCGCACAACCAGGTTCAGACATAACACTTCCTGTTCAGCTCCATTGAATCAACCCAAGACTTTCAATACAGTCCTCCCACAATAAAAACCATTCTGAACACTGTAATCTCATACATTTTGATCCACACTCACTTACTTACCGTCAGCTGCCATTGCTTCCCATACACACCCTAACAGTGAGTGAATATTCTATCCATAATAATCCCAGATAGAGCATTCAAACTAAAAAGGAAATGGTAATTCGATGACAGGAAAATCAATCTTCTGATGGAAAATATGTAGTGGGAGAAAATATTAAATTTCTCTCCTCAGTCCAGGACGACACAAATTTGCGCATACATTTGAGAACCTGGATGAAAAAGCTTGAGTTCTCCTATTGTGTGCTGTTCATCATGACTTGTCACATTCGGGCACACCTGGCACACCCACCATTTTGTCTCTTTCATTTCTGAGTGTATTTAATGAGAGGAACGTGATGTAAAATGATTTCAGTAAAGTGCTCCCGAGAAGCACCCACACAGTGTACATCTCCATAAGTGTCAAAACATCAAGTGATTTATGGAGATGCACAAACCCACCAGTCAATCTGAATGTTTCTGTCAATGTGAATGTTCCGGAGAGAGAGATCACTATGTGTTTGGCATTCTGGACCTGGAACTGCACACAAGGCCAGTCAGCCAACAGTCAGGCAGACCAAGAAAACAAGATGGATGCTCTGAAGGCGCAGAGGAAGTAATAAAATGATATCATGAAAGAAAAATCCATATGCTGCGAAAAGGCAAAATCTATTTCAATAAGGGAAATGTACGTGTGTGTGTGTGTGTGTGTGTACATATGTGTGTGTGTTTCCTTGTGCTGCATCTTTTACATCTTCAGGCTTATACAATGCAGAAAATGTGATTTGCGTTAATAAAAGCGAAATTGTAATTTATGATGCAGAAACAGATCGAAGATCGGGGATTTGTCATGGATCAGAAACAAGGCGCTCGCTCTTACCTCATTTACAAACACCCAGTGGCTGTCCTTAGAGGCCAGATTGGTTTCAACGGCCTGCAATGAGAGAGAGAGAGAGAGAGAGAGAGAGAGTAAGTCCAGGGAAAGTCCAGGGACAGAGGGGTGCTCAGTGGTCACAGACGATAATAACGCTGGCTGTTGGGTGGCTCATCCCGTTAAGCCTTTACTTTCACATTTTAGGCATTTAGTGACTTCCACAGCTTACATTCTTTATATGTAATCCATTTACACAGCTGGGAATCAAACCCAGAACCTCGGAGTCGCGAGCCCAGTTTCACAACCGTTATGCTGCGCCGCTTCTGAGAATAAAAGGGGGGAAAAAGAGCTAACGCTACAATCCGAACGAACTCTGCAAGGACCTCTGTCAATCACTCAGAGACAGTGTTTATCCTGCACCTACGTGCACCGAGCTGGAGCTCCTACGCAAACACAGCCGTGACAGCCAGACGTCCTGGATCTCCAGCCATTAATATCCGCGGAGGCCGCATCCTAGTCACCTTATGACGGCAAACAGGTGAGCTCCGGTGTTTGCATACCTTCTTATGAGCTGTCAGATGCGATCTCCGTCTTTAGGGACTTACTCAGCGGCGAGGAAGGCGTTATTGTTTTTATTTCTCAGCCTGTTTTCCTCAGCTGATTGATGCCTCGGCTTTCCGCATGTTTCCTCTCGTCTCCCCACCTCAGAGATTGATCGTTCCGGAAAGCACTCTCATTTATAACAGCCCGCAGCGGTGCCAGAAAGTTGATCACAAGGTCTAATTTTGGAGGGGAAAAACCGAAACTCGATTTTGCGCTTTCAGGTGGAGCTAGGTGTTACGCAGCGTGTTATAATCCGAAGATAACTCCCTTCTCGGGAGGAAGAAAATTGAACTACATTGAACTGCTGTCGTACACACGTGCATACAGGAGAAAGCTATTTCATGATAGTTTGTTTCAAATTTGGAACTCATTTTGTGATATATCTACAATTTAACCTGCTACAATGTTCACACAAATAGGACACAGCATGTTTTCACCAATATCAAGGAAAGCTAATACCTGTCCCTGTTCCAGTGAAAATAATTATTAGTCCAATCCATTCTCGTAGCCCTGCTGAAAAATTAATTACACTGATCCATTGTTGCTCAAATTATTAGAGAATATGGTGAAACATTTACTTGCATCCTTCATTGACATTAAACTATTCATAAAACAACTTCAAAAAAATAAAGTAACCTAAACTTGTTGCTTGTTGCTGTAGGCAATTGATAATCAGTGGTAAATTAACAGCCCAATTAAGCCTATTAACTGATTTAATCCCAGCATACGCAATGGGCAAAGGGTGGAAATGGTCAGCGAGTGGCAGCTGCAGGGAACAGCTCAAACTTCAAACATCTACTGTAGAGCAGGGATCCCAAACTCAGATCCAGGAAGGCCGCAGTGTGTGGTGCTGTTTATCCATCCATTATCTGAACCCGCTTATCCTGATCAGGGTCGCAGGGGGGCTGGAGCCTATCCCAGCATACATTGGGCGAAAGGCAGGAATACACCCTGGACAGGTCGCCAGTCTATCACAGGGCACACACACCATTCACTCACACACTCATACCTACGGGCAATTTAGACTCTCCAATCAGCCTAACGTGCATGTCTTTGGACTGTGGGAGGAAACCGGAGTACCCGGAGGAAACCCACGCAGACACGGGGAGAACATGCAAACTCCGCACAGAGAGGCCCTGGCCGACGGAGATTCGAACCCAGGACCTCCTTGCTGTGAGGCGGCAGTGCTACCCACTGCACCATCTGTGCCGCCTGGTGCTGTTTATGGTTAACTTAATTAAGCCATTGATTGGCTAAAGAGCAGGCACACCTCGCTTCTACAGGCAGAAACTGCCAGAAAGGAAACCACAGAAACATGCAGATACTGCGGCCCGCTGAGACTGGAGCTTGAACTTCTGCTCTAGAGTGTTTGGAGAGGCACATTGAAGTTAGTGAGATTGGTTTCCTGCGAAGTGATTGGCTGAGATTGCAGGAAACCAGATGACCAGTAACTGGCCATTGGTTCATTAGCTAAGCACATCCATGTAAACTGGTCAGACCTTTCTCACTTTTCAGGATCACAGGACCATTACAGCTGTGCTCAACTCTGCATGAGTCTGACAAGTGAAGTTTGTGAAAGATACACATAGGCAACGTGGCAATGGACCTTGGCATCCAAAGGTGATGAAGGCCCTAGGTGATGAAGGCCCATTTCGCTTTTAGGTTTTCAGGACTGATACTTATCTTTGCTCAGTGTAATAATCACAGTCACACCATTATGAGAAGTTGTCACTTAGCAATGTCCTGCTAATCTCTTCCACTCATAGTCAAAGATTATCTCCCTGCTTATGCCAATGATTAGAGGTCAGCTAAAGGGTAACATGTAAATTTAAATCGCCTTCAGCTATGGATAAATATCTGCACTGCATATTCACTCCCACCCATCTACCTGCCAGAATGCAGCAATACTCAATTTCCCATAATTTCCTGATCTGCAAGGGCCACAAATAAATGAATATCTAAAATTAGGATGGCGGAGCAACACACAAGCACACACGATTTCTGAAAATGTGTCGAGTGCCAAAACAACAATCTGACGATGACATCTCCAAACAAATAACATGAAATAAAATAGCCAATTTCATTTGAAATGAATAACAAGTTGTGCCCACTGACATCTAATAACAATAATTTTACACTGACTCGGGGGGGGGTGTGTGAATATGTTTTGATTAATTTTCTTTTGATTCAAGGCTTTGGAAAAGCATGCCACAATTTCTCCAAGTCTGCATGGTTGATAACGCATGCACCAGAATATAGTTTTTTTCATTCAACAAGGTGCAATTTCAATGAAAGAATGAGCAGGGCTTGACATAAGTGGTATGCATTATATACCACAAATAGGTATGCATTTGCGCCATTATGACATCAAATTACAGTGCATTTAAATATTTTTCCCTTGCATGCATGCTTACATACCACTTATGTCAATCACTTATGTTTATAGGCCACCTGGGCCTTCAACAGTCTTCTTATCTGAATGTGCAGTGTTCTCACCTAACCTGGTTGTCAACACAGAAAAGGTTCTGATAGTAAAAATACATATGGACAATGAAAACGACTCTCTCAGGTCAGCATGTCTATTATTGACTCTATTGGATTCTTTAAATTCATAGATCAACTGCAATCATACTCTTGATCTGGTGTTCAGTATGAGGCTGAAATTAGCCATATAGCTAGCTACACAATCCTGAGTGGACTTTCAGACCATTATCCCACCACTTTCAACTTCCATTCGCCTGTAATATATAATCAGATTCCAGATTTTCTTTCAGGTGTACAATCTCCTCTGATACTGCTAACGCCTTTATTGATGTGCTTCCTGGATCATACAGTCTAGTCAATGAAGACTCCCTTATCATAAATCAAACCCAAGTTTGGCTAAAAACACTGCATAAAACCTTAAAAGGAGGGAAATCTCACACAGAAAGCTTGCACCATGGCTATCAAACAAGCTTCATGGAAACTTTAAAAAAAAGTTGGGAAGGAAGTCAGTTGCCTGATCTTCATATTTTCCTAACCTAATAGAGGAACATACAAACAATCCCAGATACCTGTTCCACACTGTCGCCAGTCTAACAAAGAGCCATGCATCTGCTGACCCATGCATTATGGCTATTTACAATAGTGATGACTTTGAATCTAAAATCATAAAGATTAGAGAGACAACACAAGTGGATATGCATTTTAGGCCAGCTACTATGCTTAGATTATTTCACTCCCATTGAATTCAATGAATTCCCTTCCTTAATTAATTCATCTAAAAACTCCACCTGTCTTCAAGACCCTTGACCGACAAGATTCTTAAAACAAACGCTTCTTGCAATTGGTGCAATGCTACTTAATCTTACCAATGCCTCCCTAACACCTGGACATGTACCTCGGTCCTTCAAAGTAGCCATTATCAAGCATATCCTCAAGAAGGCCAATCTGGACCCAAGTAATCTAACTGCAGGCCCATCTCAAACATCCTATTCCTGTCAAAGATTTTAGAAAAGGCGGGAACAAAGCAACTCTGCTCCTTTCTACAATCCAATAGCAATAAGTATATCAGTCTGGGTGTAGACCCCATCACAGCACTGAACCTGCCCTTCTCAAAGTGCTTAATGGTCTACTTCTCTCCTCTGACAACAGCTGTATCTCATTACTTGTGCTTCTAGACCTAAGTGCAGCCTTTGATACTATCGATCATTTTTTCTCAAAGACCGACTCAAAAATCTTGTTGGCCTAAGTGGACTGGCCCTCTCCTGGATCAGGTACTATTTATCTGCTCTTCTCCTTATATATATATATATATATATATATATATATATATATATATATGAGAACCCTGCATTGCTCCAGGCGAGGATTGTCTCCTGCTTAGTCTAATCAACTGTACGTCGCTCTGGATAAGAGCGTCTGCCAAATGCCAATAATGTAATGTAATGTAATGTAATGTAACATGTTACCTCTTGGCAACATCATCTGTGATCATGGCATTAACCTCCACTGTTATGCAGATGATACCCAGCTGTCCATATCAGCCAAACCCGAGACCACATCAAACATAGAAGCCTGCCTCAAGGACAGAAAGGAATGGATGGCCCAAAGTGTTCTATTCCTTAACTCTGGTCCAAAGTCCATCAGAAACAAACTGACTGACATTACATTACACCACGATGATGTCTCTGTGGCTTCAAGTACAGTCATCAAAAACATTGGCGTCACTTTTGATCCTGAGCTATTTTTTGAAACGCATATAAAAACACTTCTAGGGTTGCTTTTTTTTTCACTTGAAGAATATAGCCAAAATTAGGAAAATGCTGTCAGTACACGATGCTGAAATGTTGGTCCATGCTTTGGTTACATCCAGATTGGATTATGGTAATGCCCTCTTGTCAGCATGTGCAAATGCCTCCTTAAAGCCCTACAGCTTGTTCAAAATGCAGCTGCTCATATTCTAACAAGAAGAAAACGCTTTGAGCACATTACTCCAGTATTAGCATTTCTCCATTGGCTACCCATTAAATCTCGGATTGATTTCAAAGTACTCCTCCTCACATTTAAGGCCTTAAATGGGCTTGCCCCTCCCTATCTTAAGAACCTCCTTCAGCCATACATTCCTCCACAAACTCTTCATTCCCAAAATGCAGGACTTCTCATCGTTCCAAGAGTGGTCAGATGCACTGAAAGCGGTAGAGCCTTTTCCTATTGATCCCCTCTCCTGTGGAACGATCTACCCATTGAAATTTGTGGAGCAGATTCTCTCTCTACATTTAAGTCTAGGCTCAAATCTTACCTATATAGCAAATCCCTTAGTTGAGGGACACGGCTTGGTCTCACAGCAATATGAGAAAGACGGATCATACTCACATCCAGGTACTTTAAAAGTTTAGAATAATTGGATAATTTGCAGACTATGTCAGAGTGCAGTGAAAATCTCCAAGTGAACCCAGAACACTGCTGTAAAAAGGTACATTGTATTTTTGTGAGTTCCGTTCATGCTCACAAGCTGGTTGTCACAGCAGCAAAGAGGCATGCGGCTTCGAGCAACTTTGAGATGTCAGCCACATATTTTTAGAGTTAAATTGTGCCTCGTTATTAAATGGGTCATAAGTAATCAAAATTGAGCGGAGCAGGGCATTTAAGGGGGGGTTCTTTATCAGCATGGGAGCAGGATCTGGCATAAAGGACCTTGTGTAACTTAAAGATCTGTTACTTAAGATCTTTAGTAGGGCAGCACCATTACTACCCAAAGACAAATGCAAGAGTAAATGATAATGAGTACAATTATTTTTGAGAACGTATTTCTTACTGTATTAGCCAACTTGAAAAACCACTTAATTTAAGCTTTTAGAATACAGGCTGTTTAACAGTACAAACCAAATACTTTTTCACCAAATATGTGGGCAGAGAAATCTTCAAATGGCCAGCTAAAATCTTATTGAATAACAGTAGGCCTACTATATTGAGTGTTGATGGAAGCACATTATTTTATTTTTTCAAACCATTGATTACACTCAATGCATATTGTTGTAGTAGTAATATTGATCTGAGTTGTAAAATACCATAAGGCAATAGTGAATAGTGGAAAACCCCCAAAGAGTAATGCATCAACAAAATAATGAACTTACAAAGAGGAGATGGTACAGTGTTGAAACCCAAACTGGTCCATTGCTAATCTTTATGCAAAAGCAGAATAGTGATTGGCCAGAGGAGAACAGATGGGGCAGGACCTTAGCAAAATTACAGCCAGTCCCCATAATAGAGACGCTGTCTTATGAGTTATCCTTTATTTCACCGTCTGTCACTTGGTTGAAGTACAGTATATTTTAAAAGAGCAGCTCCCTAAAACAGCTTGGGGAATTTTTACACTGGGATTGCCAGTGTGAATTACAACTCAGCAGTGCCAGAACTTTCCTTCATCTGAAATGTCTCTTTAATAATGGATGGTACAGTAGGTCTCATGGGTACTCCAGATGTGCTGAAAGTGCAAACAAAGCCTCAAAGCACTTTCTGTAGGTGACGATCCTTTCGGCTGTGTGACTTTTGATTCTTTTCAGTTGCGAACCAACGCGTAGGCCGCAACTGAAGCGAGTTCCCCTTTGCTCTATTGGTGTACACTCACTATCCACCGACTGCAGGGTTAGTGTTAGTGTGAAAGAGAAACATGCTACATTAGCATACCGTTCCCTCCAGGCCCTTATGCCTCTCTTAGCTGTTTTCTGATGTCACTCAGTTTATTGATACCAAAAACTGACATGCCTCCATGTAGTGTGACAAATTTTGGAATATTTATTGTCACTGAATAAGACAACCAGACATATAGTATATTACTGTGATGCGGTCAACGCACACACATACACAGGCACACAGGCACAAACATGCAAGGATGACTTGGATCACCATATTGATTTCATCCGCCTGAACTTCAGAGGACCGAATCAACACAAAATAGAACGCACAGCGGCTGACAAATTAGAATCGAAAGAATTACAAACAAGTTCCAAATTGGAACAAACTTTTTTCATCCTCTCAGAATCTGCACATCAGACCTTTGTAATTAAACTTGGAGACTATTCGAAGGCAATGTTTGCACACCCGGAAATATCCAATGGGCGGGTGGGGTGCTCAGCAGGAAATTGATCACATGTATTTTGTTTCGATAGTCCAGACAGGACATTGCTAGTGTAGTCTTCTTTGATACATGGGAGCAGACACCAAATTTAATTGCATGGTCTCGAGGTTTAAAGAGGAAGATGAATAAGCCACCCTAAAATGCATAGTAAAAAGGTACCGCACCGATATTAATAAGCCACACACGCATGCATGAACAAGGACACATAAACACACAGACATGATGCATTGTACATAATAATAATGCACTGCATAAATATGAATAACATACTGCCGAGAAAGACTTCTGGGAGCAATTCATGAGACATATTTCTTTGTCTGCATTTACAAGCAAAATCCCATCAATACTCATTTCACCAACCAACATTTTGGCAGGTTTCCGACAGCAAAGATAACGGGCAAAGCATGAATACGAGGCTAAGAGTGGTGCCAGATTCAGACGAACAACAGTGTGCTGACCATGTCAGCTGTGCAGACTGCTGAAACAGACCTTTTACATTCTCTTCAGGACCTGGGGAAAGTAGACACAATGTTACTATGGTAACCCAGACTCTGCAGGTACACCCAGGATGCATCAGGAAATTAGATGCAGAATCTCTCACCTCAAGGTGGTGGAATATCCATGAAAAGCCCACTGGAGTGACCAAGCCACTCAGGAGTGTGTGTGTGTGTGTGTGTGTGAGTGTGTGTGTGTGTGTGTGTGTGACTGTGTCTGTGTGTGTGGGGGTGTGTATGCGTGCATACAGTATACATCCATAAATACATACACAAGCTGGATAACGAACCATTGCCTAAAACTGAACTTGGATGCAACTGAGATGCTGTACTTCCCAGCCAAGTCCTTGACATTTCACTCACCCTGGGTGACACCAAGTGCCAGGAATTGCGAGTGCAAGTGGAGAACAAACTGTCCCACTCCGAGAACATCTTAGCACGTTGTCAAGCTTGCCAATTAGTCCTGGAAAACATCTGCAACATTTATCCCTTCCTAACCCACTACCCAACCGAGCCGTTAGTTCAGGCATTGGTGCAGTTTCGTTTTTTATATAATATTTTATTCACATTTCTCAACCTCATAATGTCTTCTGCCACTTTAATTGGCAGGACAAAATCTCAGAACAAAATATCAGAGACTAGAAACAGCTTTCTTATACCTGCAGTAAGGAAGTGATTGAACACACCTGACTAATCATACACACCTGTGAATCCTTTTGTCCCAAATATTACAGTCCCCTGAAATGGAAGGGGGGGCTATGTATAAAAAAGTGCTGTCAGTTCTACATGGTGAAACCAAATTGTATAAAAATACTTGTAAATAAAAGCTGAAAATTTAAACTTTAACCACGTGTGAATTGGTCTTTCTCTTTTGTATATAGTGTGCTCCATAAAACCTTGTCCCAAGTTTTATAGAGCACACTGTGTACAGTACACCACATATGATTGGTTTACACCTAGGGAATGAGCACTATTATTATAAGGAAGTTATATGTGACATGATTTGCAGGAAGAATTAATGTACTAATGTAATACAGTATTCATGTATTAAGTACTTTCCTCGAATGTCAACACATTAGCAATTACATTGAAATTAATATCAGGAATCCTAGCATGCTTTTAAACTTCCCTTAGCATTCATCGCACCCAGGAGCCTGACAATGAATTTTCTCTCTCTAAGCACACAAGAAAAACAATACAGATATAATGCACACTCAAATACATTCTGTATTCAATTTAATGGTAGTGGAGTACTAGGCAGGGACATCAGATCGATGTAATTAATAAGGCTTGTTGGACTGTACTCATTTTGTTACATGAGATACCCTTCTCAGAGAAGAACTTTGAGCATGCTTTATTGCGGTACTGGTAGAGCTGTGTGAACACTTAAATTCAGCAGAGCAAGGAGACTGGAAATCTGTATCCATATTGAAACAGCTGGTCCCAGGTCAGTGATGTCCCAATTACCGTTAGCCTTTATCACGGGCAGGTTTTCTCCTCTTCTTCATTTTAATCGCAGATGCTACAAAGTTATTATGCTGCTACACTAAACAGTTATTTGGTGTGGGTTTTTCGGAGACCATCACACCTACATTAACAACATAGTGCACTTAACACTGCGGCCAATCAGTGGTGCATCTGTGTAGTGGACTGCCAATCAGAAGTCAAACAGATTAGGACACACCGTGTCACTTCTCTCGCACGCATGAATAAAATTGAGCCTAACAGCTAAATAAAATATTTTTCTGTTTATGAATTTGGAAAACAAAAGTAGTCAGCTTCATCTTATGGCTTAAGAAACACATATAATTATGACTGTCATTATGCTCACTGTGATCTGGAATCTGAGGTGATGTCGATGCTGCTTGTTTGTTTTTGTTCAGCTCCACTTTTTCACCGGATTCATTATCTGTGGCGTGCTTGTCCATTGAAATAGAGACCAATTTACCTCCCTCATGAGCGCCTCCACAACATCAACACAGCCTTCTGCCTGGGGAGCGTCCACCACCTCAACTCTGAATCGGCAGAATCTTTTTAAACAGGAATAATATTTACCAATATGTTAAATGGGGGAAATAAATTCTGCCGATGGGATCACTTTTTGCTATGATTTCTGTTTGTCAGCTTTGTGTTCAAAAGCACCTTGAGTGACTCGGTGCGAAATAAATCCAAAGGAAATGTTTTATGTTTCTCCAGGGTTATTCCGCCTTTCCTGTGCCCTGTGATTGATGTGTGCCTGCCCTAATGTACCACAATTCATTTTAAAACTATTTTCAGGAAACCTGAAAAATCTGTATAAAACAGTACTCCTGTGCTAATAAGCCCTCGGTTCCCTATCATTAAATCCCACTCTGGTGAGAAGCAGCTGAAACTGGAGGGAAAAGTCAGACACGGTGAACTGCAGAAGAATATTCACACAAAACACTTGTGGGTGAAACTATCGAACATGTAGCATCTTACAAACACTTAGGAATTTGAATGGATGAAATATCAGTTACGGTAAGCACCTCGATATCCCTGCAAACCAGGAGAGCACTGTTAAGCAGCCGTATGGTTCTTCTTTAGAAATAAGTCCAATTTTTCTCAAGAAAAAAATGTGCTACATTCCTCTCTGTTCTGGATGACAGTGACATTATCTACACGCAGCTTCAGCACTTAAAACCTCAGATGGTGTCTATCATGGACTCCATGACACATGAACAATGCGTCTGCTCACAGAATGTGTTCTCTGTCTTTCATTCGCACCTGACATGTGCAAATGAAATGAAAGGTGTGAAGGGCCATAGACATTTCAGTGCTACCCGCTTGGTATGCACAGTCAGGTGTAGACACTACGGATAACATACTTGCTCAGTGCAGATCCACAGATCCTGTTGATTTAAGGCAGTGTTTCTTAAACTAGGGGTCAGGACCCAAAATGGGCCACTGCAGGGGACAGTATGAGGTCCCAGAATTCATCTGTACTCCACTAGGCTAAGCTAGCATTTTATTTGGCATGTGCCTGAAAGGAATTACGATTCTATAAAGTATTTCTTATTTGGGTTCCGATATTAATAACCATAAGATGGCATTTAGATGTGAGAAATAAGTACTGTGCATCACTTCACAGTCACAGCTTTGAGTTAGAAATTACACTTTACTTTCACATTGATGCCATGTAATCAACATGCGCAACAGTTATTTTTGGATATATGGGCAGGAAGGGTGAAGGAAAATAGCCTCAAGTAGACATGTCCTTTTAAAGCCAAGATGACAGTTTCGATGTCCTGTTTGTTTTCAAACAAATTATTTCAAGATAAAAAGTCAGTCTCACGATAAATCTGAATACATACGTTTAAAGAAAATCTAATTATGAAATATTAGTCTGCAATGACTTGGTATCGCGTAATTGATGTAGGTGTGCACATTTCTTGTGTGAACATGACCCGATCACAACTCATTTAAATCACAACTCATTTAAATCACAATTAAGTCCCTGGGTTCAAAGCAGCAGAAGGTGTGCAGATGCACTGATCTTTATGTTATATGCGCTGCTTAATCTAACAGTTAATGTGAGTCATTATCGAATGCAAATGAGATGAAGATCGGCTGGCGTGATAGGAGACACGCACACATGTGCGTTCAACGACAGACACAGGTACTGTATAGAATTACTGCCAAACAAAGTGCATTTATCAGACCCAGATTAAAAGTTGTAGAACCTTCAATCTGACAAGTCTCTTCAGCTGAATGTCTGACAACTTTGGACTGTGTGAATGGAAATAAATAATAATACAGTATAAACTTTAAGTACACAAAGATGAAGACTTTTGTGAACGTTTGTTGCACTTTGTGGTTAATATATTGCCTGTATAACTTTTATGTCCTTGTCCCTGATCACCTGAGTGAATGCTGAATTTCTATGTTCCCTTAGCAGTTAAAAGCTGAGAATAATGGCCCCCGTCCCACAAAGCCTTTCATGGTAAATGGTAAACGGTTGGCATTTATATAGCACCTTTATCCAAAGCACTGTACAATTGATGCTTGTCATTCACCCATTCATACACACACTCACACACCAATGGCGATTGGCTGCCATGCAAGGCACCGACCAGCCTTGTCAGGAGCATTTGGGGGTTAGGTGTCTTGCTCAGGGACACTTCGACACAGCCCGGGCGGGGGATCGAACCGGCAACCCCCCGACTGCCAGACGACTGTTCTTACTGCCTGAGCCATGTCGCCTTTCATGTTCCTGGCCGGCTATTCGCAAAGAGATGGGGAAGACCAATGGCCTGTCTGAAAACTGAAAACTACATTTCATTGTTTGTACCGTGTGTGCCACTCCTGGGCTCTACAGCACAGCCCAGTTCTGCTGGGGCCTATTTAGAGAACAATTTCAGGTAATACTGTACATTATCAGACAGACAACACCAACTGAAGAAACTAACATTATACAATTTAAATAGAGATGTTGCTTTGACTTTAAAGCATCATATTTTTCAATGTTTTGCACATATGAACAGCCAAAGTGTACAGTACCTCACTGTAAATACAGTTAACTGAACAGCCACAGTGTACATCAAGTTAACTTAATAGCTGCACTAAACTTCTATGTTTATACAGTTTCTTGCAATATACCATTATTAATATGAATATTTATTATAACATAAATAAAACAAAATTATAAACAAAACAATTAACGGAATTGACCCCTGTATAATGCATTATTCTCTAATGTCATTATAAATGCCTTTATTATTATTAATTCATACACACAAGCACCTCATTTCTGTGAATTGTGGGTTTTTTGAATTCGCCATTTGGCACTCACTAACCCCTGGGTTAATGGAAGCTCAGTAATGAGACTGCAGGCAGTGAGGTCGGTTTTTTTTTTTTTTGGTGAGAAATTAGCGCATTCATTTCGTAAACTAGCAGTGTTGTGGCATGAGCCCCATAAGCCAATAACATCCCACAATGTCCACAGCATTACCAGCGGTCCAATAAAGCCGAGCTCTAACGAGCCCTTTCAGTAAATAATCATAAGTGCGCCTTGTCCTGGCCGGCACCACCGTCGCTGAAAAAAATGCCATTTTCTTTTTCATCGTATACTACATCCATTTTGCCAAGTCTTTCATTAAGGAAGAAGGGATGCCTTTCGCTGCCAAAAAGAATAAGGCTAGAGGATGAAGCAAGGTGCACAGAGGCTCAATCAACATAAGCAGAAACGCCGGTGTTACGCTCACGCAGCTAACAGAAGAGCTGCCGCCCTCGGGGTCTCCGCTAAAAGCACTCGAAACCCACGCCACCCACTCAGGATCGGACCGTCTTTCCGCCGAACAATGAGCAGCGAAAGATCTCCCCTCCGTTCTACACCGTGCTCTTTGTGTTGTTCTACATTTGAGTAGAACCAGAGAGAGAGAGAGAGACTGAATGCTATTTTTGGGGATTAAAAAAAATCTGTTCATCCCATGACAGTTTCATTTTTCATTTCCGTTGACTAATTAGCCAGGACAAAATAGGATTGTATTTGTTTTGCAGGTTATCGAATTATCAAGGCACAGCGGTAATTATAATAAATATGGCCCTCATTAACGAAAGACCTCTCATAAATTTGTCAAGAATACTTCTTGTTCCCTTTCATCAAGTTTGATTCAACAAAAACACAATTCTGCACTTATCATTAAGGTATGACACATGTATTGGCACATTAATGACAGTGGGCCTCTGGTTCTGTGACATGTATGTGCCATTTACAGTACTGTGCAAAAGTCTTAGGCACCTATATCACATTCTGTACAGATAAGATTCTTTCAAAAATAATTCAATGAAAGGACCTAAATAAACATACTATGTATATTACATTACATTTTACAATTTGGCAGAATAGTTAAAAACTGCTTACAGTAATATGTTACTTTTTTTAACTAAATACAAAAATGTCCCTGTAAAATTAAATCTTTTGGAAAATGAATATTTGGAAATCGCAAATGTGTTATGGATAGAGAATAACCAGGCAAAATGAAACAGTTCTTCAGCTCAAAATCAGCCAGCTATCAAATTCACAAGGAATATATTTTTCTTCTCAACTGAGCTCAGTTAGTAAAACAATCCCGCCTGGCTGGAAGTATTAACATTTTGTTGGCAAAAAATCACAGCTTTGTATGGTATACATTTGTAAAGCAAATACCCAATCAATATCCGTAACGTGATGGTTTATGCAATGTCTAATATGGAGTGTCCATCTTTCTTCAGAAACACTCATTTCAGTCAAACATGAAATACATTAATACACTATGATTGACATATAATACAAAACAATATAATAATAAAAAACACCTGTAGTGTTTAAGTGCCAGTGCTGAAAACATCAATCAAAGCAAATACTGGTACAACCGTTTTCTGAAGTACATTTTCCTTTATAGGCTTTCTGTTATATGCTCCAACTAGCAAACTCAATGAAACGTGCAGGGTTTTAGAGACTTTCAGAACAAACAGCCCCCTATGCTGGGACACTAATCACACAGAGCGGCACATGCCAGCTGGAGTGGCAGCTGTCACTCACCGAGACATGGTGCCAAGACAAAGCACCAGCCCACCAGAACCACTACAGAACCCAATTAGTGAGTTATGGCAGGACAATGAGACTTCATAACAGCAGTGTATTCCACTGAGACAAGAGTGCCACATACTGGTAAGGTGACAAAGAATACTTTTTTATTAGTATGTATTATTATTTTTATTTTTATTAAATTATGCAGCATAATCAAGCCCACTGTCTTCCCAATAGAATCAGAATATAAACAAGATTTGTTATAATGGCTAATTTAGCATATCAAAATTATTCAAATGTAAGTAAAATATGTGTGTGACACATGAATCATCATCTACGATGATTACTTGTTAAAATACTACAGACTAGATTTTTACAACGGAATCAAAAATGCAGCCAGTTGGAAGGGTTTATTCCGGCACACAATTAAAAGGATTGCCCCACAGTTTGGCACTACTGAATGAATATGATATCAGATACGAGCAGGAAATGTCATCATATATAGCAGGTATAACACTACAATATGCTGTATCATATACCATTTAAATATTGACCAAAATATATTTTATCCTTGTCTGACCACAAATCCTCTGCTTACATGTCTATAGCATTATGACATTATGACAAGAATGAGTGTAAATATGAGAGTTAATGTGTTCTGTAGTGGTCTACGTCCTGGCACGGGCACACAGAGCCAGTTTAGCGAGGGGAATGAGGTATTACTGACGCATGTCTGTGATGTGAGTCAGTGTTCATTCACTTGTGAAGATACTGTCTGGATACTGGCTTCAAACTGCCATCTCTAAACAGTCTATTCCCATTTTCTGAGTCAAAGCTGACTGAAATATATATCACTGCTTATAAATGGACATTCATTTCAGTCAAACGGATCCTAAACTCTCTTTGAAATATATTTAGGATATTTCTCCCTACAACTTGACATGATAGGATTATTTAATATTATCTTATTAATAAGGGCTTGATTTGATCAGTCACATAGTTGGAGATTAATTTAGGCAAGTAATAAATTAAGGAGTAAGCAAAATACAATTATAATTGTAATAATAACAGTAATAGAAATTAAATATTAATAAAAATAACAGCAAGAACAAAAACAATAATAATAAAAATATACTTTTTATATTATTACCATAATTAGTAGTAGCGGTAGTATTAGTAGTATTTATTGTTTATTAATAATAATACGTGCAGAATAAAGATTTTATTATACAATATATCCCATGCACCCTCCCTTAATCAGGTCAATGCCCACCAGACACCATTACACATAATAACACATAATATTCATATATGCCTGCCCATCATATTGGTGTCACTTTATAAGTAAGACATCCATTGAAACTCCCTTTACCTGCAATGAGAAAAGGTGCAGAATATTTTTCTACACAGTCATTCCATCTCTTGGCTCTCTCCTCATCTAGAACTGACAGGAAGTGAGACACAATCCTGTTCCTCTCAATCTGCTAATGGCTTCGAAACGCATCTCCCTCATTTATTTCCTGTTCTTTCTTCCTTACTTCGTAAAAGTGACTCAGCCATTCCTCTTCACTCAAGATGAATCCCGTTTTACTCTAGCCCTCACGTGCATGCGCACGCGGGGAAGAGGGGGATACTCTAAACAACAGTGCAGTTTGATCAAATTTCTGTCGGCAGTTTGCTCACAGGAGTGTCAAAGCTCAGGCCTGCGAAAGGATACAATCAGCTCAGTCATGGAGGGTTGCGTGCACACCAACAGGCCTCTTCTCGGCCTGTGCAGCTCTATACAGCTCCACACAGCTCTATCAGCAGAAAACACAGCACCACAGCTCCGGTCACACGGGCGCTGTAAGTTCAGCCCCGTGTGCTGTAGGCTCGTGCGGTCATCAGTCATCCTGAGAACGGCCCCGCTGTAGCACCCACAGCGCCGGGGCTCTGTCAGCGCACGGGCCGGGGTCTGAAGGATCGCTGTTATGACTTTACAGTGTCATGAAACCGTCTGTCCTCACGGGCTCAGCGACCAGGCAGGAACGTCGTTGGGGAGGGGGGACACCGTCCTGGAGATTAGGTTCAGGTAAATTCACTGGTGAAAGTGTGACGACCATATCCTCATTTAAAATGGACAGCACAATTCTGGAGGATCACAAATTAAATGTGTTTTTATACAAGTCAAGTATAATAATATAAAATATAAATCTTTTTTTCCTTTTCTGTTTCTACAAAATAGTAATATTTTCTGATTTAGCAATATTTTGTGAAGGTTAATTCATGGGTATTTAAAGGAACAAAAGGTCATTTCAGACTTCTAATGGTCAAGAGAGGAATAACAGCAACAAACACCTTCAAACCACAACACTGATTATCCCTCCCCCTTCTCTGTAAATGAGCTGACATTGAAACGCCATTGGCTGTGGGAATTAGAACCAATTTTCAATCAATAAGCTTGAATTATTGTACAGCTATACGATGTATTGGTACAGAGTGCCGGCCCATGAACTGTATATTTTGAAACCCGAATTTAAGGACTATAAACAGTGAGCCTTTTTAAATGACATGAAGGGATTTACAATGGTCTTATAACAATGTTTTAACACAAAAATCCTACCTATTGTACC
Source organism: Conger conger (assembly GCF_963514075.1). Lineage (NCBI taxonomy): Eukaryota > Metazoa > Chordata > Actinopteri > Anguilliformes > Congridae > Conger > Conger conger. The sequence goes on from NC_083777.1 coordinate 8,131,739, forward strand.
TTTAAGGCCAACTTTATCTTCAGTATTCGTACATATATCTGCTTAAACATACTGAGTATGTTAAAGCACTAGAATGAAATAAAATACATCAGAATAATGCATTACACATTGTTTTAGCCATATACATAAACTATAAATAGTGAAACAACTCACCATACCTTCAAAGGCATGTAATTGGGTTGGGTCTCCAATAGGAGTGAGTGAATGAGAAGCATCAATTGTACAACGCTTTGGATAAAGGCGCAATATAAATACCAGCCTTTTATCCATTTACCATTTATAAACTACAGGCTGAGGATTGTATAGTAGCTGGACAGAGCTTCTATACGAGTGTTTATACTCGTTGTTTTGGCACAGGTAGTACACATCATGTGCTGATAATCTTCACAGTGCCTGGCCTTCTCTTATGTCTCCTCTTTCCTGGGGCTCTTGCCCTTCCCTCGCCCTGAGTTCACTGGTCTGCTGCACCCCTGTTCCACCCCTGTTCCACCCCTGGTTCATGTCCATGCCTCGACACAGCCTGGAGCTCCAGATGGTTCACCTCACCCACCTCAACTTGTTTATTACCTCGACTGTAACCCGCTCAAGCCATTTTATTTGCAGTGATGGACCTTATTTTTCTGATAAATCCAGTGCTCATACTTTACACCAGGCCAGGCAGTGGAGGATGGGTTCCCGCTCTTTAGCTGGGTTCATCCTGAGATTTCTTCCCATCAGAGAGTTTACTCACCAATGTTTGCAGGTTTTTCTCCCTACTGGGGAGTTTTGTGTTGATTTTTATGCTCATGAACAGCCGCGAGACAAGGGAAGGCCACCATTTGAACATCATTTTATGAGGAAGGCTCTAACAATTCTAAAGGACCAAAACTGATGATTCACATTAATTTCCACGAACCATGCCATGTCTATTGTCGAACACTGGCAAATTAAGGATGATGATTATTTCAGCACAAAGACCTAAATTAACATCACAATAACAGGCAAATGTATGAAACAGTACATTTTGAGGAATTCTCATATTGTACAGATGTCAAATTTGTATGTACATTTTAGCTTAGAGTACAGAAAAAAGATACTTCATTAGTGTAGTGCATGACCTTGTATATGTACATATAATAACTTGGGCATTTAAATAAAATTCTGTTGGGAGTTTCAGTGGTGTCAACCTTGCCAACTCGAGTAAATAGTCTTTGTGGCTCAGCAAATGCTGTTTTAAATACTGTGCCCCTGCTCCTGCATGTTGCGCCACGTGGGTGGAAAACCCCCGAAGGACCCGCACCACGCAACCACTCAAACGTTACACATTGGGAGAGGTATGCGAAGGAGTGTATTTCCCTAGAAAGGTGATGGGGAGATCAGCACCAAGGAGAGAGACACCTCTACCTGCAGTCCAGGACCCCGGACAGCACACGTGAGTGAACACTATGGAAGAGTACTAACCCAGCTGCAGCCCTTTTTCCATAACGAGCAGAGGATATTTAAGGCGCGGTCAAGTCGGCGCCTATTCTAAGAAAGAAAGAGGCAGAGAGAGGAAGGACCATCTGCGCCCTGCCATACTGACCTGGAGGATTGATCCTAAAGGAGACCCCACCTTTACCGACGGACACGTGAGGATAATAAAGCACATTCAACTTACCCTATCCCTTTGTGCTTCCCCCAGCCCTGCCGCAGCCCAGGAGGGAAGGAGGAAGGAGGCCCTGAAGAATACCCCGGTCTGGGAAGAACCTTTGTTTATTTTTGCCTGAACGGCCCTTTTATTTCTCCTGTTTTTCCCTACCCTTGCCCTGAGGGGGAGGCGCTATCAGCAATACCCCGGAGAAGAAAAAACAAGATACATTTTTTCTGAATACTACTGACTCCTGTGTCTGGTTTCCAGCTTGGCCCACCCACTGCACCTCAGGATCCACCCCGAGGCACCACAGTACATATTACCAAAATCATAACAAATTGCTGTCCATGTATTTTAATGTAACTTACAGATATGATGATTAGGGAGTACTTATAATTAATCGCACGGTCAATTATATATCAATCAATTATAAGTACTTAGTACTCGAAGACTTTAGCGTTATTCTGAAAGATGTTAGAAGTGTTTTTGTGAAAACAAGTTTGGTGGTGAGTGCCTGTTAATGTTACACTGCAGAGTTTCAAGGTACACAAAAGCGCCATGCCAATCATCTCACAAAACTACCACTGTTGTTCCTCGCCTTTAACTTTTTACCCCACCACTTCATTCACTGCCACTTCGACAGCGACGGAAATGAACCGAAAGAAATCCGCAAGGCCTCGGGGAGAGAAAATAAAAGACAACAGAAACCTGAAGTTGTTGTTCAACATAAGTTAAGAACCACAGGGGATGAAGATCGGATCTTCACTTCAACATCCTTATCGAAAGTTTAGAAAGAGTACAATGAAAACGCACACTCACACACGGTTAACTCCCAGAGCGTGGATATTATGTGCCTATTAGTTTAAGTAGACAAAGAGCACAGAAACCCTTTTCATTTGAACCTGACATCCCCTGGGAGGCTGCACTGGACCTCCACAGTAAGACTGAACGCATGAATAATTTTTACGCTTATTTTAGAGTCATTTCATTATGGTGTTACGGCTCAATCATTTGTCATGTCATACATTAAATACGGCTGCTGTTTAAAATGGACAGTTACGATCCCCTCTGAACTTTTAACCAATATTTACTGTTTTATATTAAAGTGCACTACATATTGTATTTATTGCATAGCTAGGGGTGCATATTAAATTAATCTAGACCCTGTGCTCCATGTTGAATATCGCTCATAATGAGCAACAGAAAGTAAAAAAAGAAATAAAAATTAAATAAAATCAAAGAAAATCCATACACGATATCCAAAAGCCCCGGCATCCATTTTGTAAATATAGGGCAGGGCTGAAACTAAGCAAGCTCCAGAACAGTGACGGCTTCTCGAGACAGTTTGGGTTTGCAGTTCATGGTTCACCGACTGTGAGAACCATACAAAGGACGCAGGGTCAGTTTCCGTGTTCCTGTCTCGGTTGTGGATGTGGACTGCGTCTTGCTGGAGCTCACGGTTTGTTACAGACCACTACAGACCCGTACAGCTCAGCTCTGGAGGGCGTTTCGTCGGCGCAGAGAAGCAGGCTGACGAAACGTCACTTCACTACCAGGCTTCCCGACTGCCAAAAAAATGCCTTTTTGATTTGCAGACCCACCACCGCTAGAAAAATAAAACGCCAAGGGGCACGGACGCGTGTCATTTCTCCTACTCGTCACCGGGGTTGATATGTACCTAATCTGAAATATGAAGTCGTTAATGCAGGCTCTGCTGTGATATGAAGGGGTACAGGCAGGTTTCCAGGGTTACCAGAAGGAAAGGTACATAGGCCATATTGCACTGTCACCCGAGGCTGAAGTCAGGCACACTCGATCCCCGGGTGACTCTACAGACTTGTGTTTTTATAAGGTCGGCTTCTCCGCATTATTTAAGAAGGTATCGGGGCATCCACCTTTTGCGTGAATACGAATACAAAGAGTGTTTTCATTATGAATGCAAAATCATCATTCCAAGCTGTTTTCAAAAGCTACAGGCTGAAGGAATTATCGGTGCAAATACTGCATATTTTATTAATTAAGTTTTAGCAAGCCCTTAGCCATGTCAAGTACTCTGTAACGTCAGCATTTACTGAAATGAAATGGGTCTTGCTTGGCTGAATTTGTGTATAGTCTTGTCATAAACACCATAGAAATAAAAGCAGGGCTGAAATAAAGAGGAGATGGGAGTGTGTTGCTGCATCTTTAGGAGGAGCAGGCAGGGCGCTATCCTTCATAGGAGAGGGTGAGACCCAGATTGTCCACGGCTGCCTGTGAACCTCGTCGATAAAGCACCTGTCAGAAATCTAGCGGGACACCATTTTTATTCGCCTTGTTTTCGGAGATAATAAATCACACCTGTAAATACCTGCGCTCTCAGACAGCACAATGCGCCTTCCTGTGTAGATACATGACCAGCATCGCTCTATAACACCTCCTTCCCCGGCCCCTCCACCTCCCCGGCATTACCACCTCCGAAGGTGAAAACAATGGGGCCCTATAAAATGGAAACTTTCGCTGGGTTTCTCAGCGCTGCCATTTAGCAGCCGTTTAGCAGCCATTGTGAGAAACTGACGGGGAACCACGGGCACGGAGTCATAAGCACTACTGCAGAAGAAGAAACAAGTTTGATGTTTGGTCGTGGAATGAAGGTACGGTTGAATGTTATAATTATGCATGTCAGTCTTGTGAGTGACAGTATGAACGTGAGGTATGTTTAAGAAAAACTGTGAATAAAAGGACTGATGGGTGGTATATTTGATGTTCCCAAGCGATGAAGTGAAATTGATTGCGCATGAAAGAACTAGGCACTTAGTGGTACATGACTAGGATCCGCAAGGTCGGTGGTTCAATCCCCGGGGTAGCCACAATAAGATCCTCACAGCTGTTGGGCCCTTAACTCTGCATTGCTCCAGGGGAGGATTGTCTCCTGCTTTGTCCAATCAATTGTAAGTCGCTTTGGATAAAAGCGTCAGCCAAATGGCACGTAATGTAATGTAATATGGTATAAATAAAAACAAGGAAAAAACCTGGAACCATCAAGGCAGTAATGATCAGAAAATCCAATGAGAGAGAGAGAGAGGGAGAGAGAGAGAGAGGGAGGGGGTAAACGTCCCACTGGGGGAACAACAGTCTCAAAATCCACTGAAAGTGAAGCAATAACCCCCTCAATGTCAAAACGTCTCTGACAAACTTAGTTTCGGAAACACCTTCCCAGGATTGGTAACTTTGCCTCAAAAGTACAAAATAATTTGCCGTTGTCAATCCACATACACTACAAGCACATTTTCCACACTGCATGGGGAAATCCTGTGCTACCCAGTTTTGGGGATTCATCCGATCCAATTATCCTGTCACAGGACCAGTTCTCTGCCGCAGGTTTAGCATACCGTACAGTACATGTTCAACCTTATTTGGCCTGTAGTGTAGTTGTTAAGGTAAATGACTGGGACAGGCACGGTTGGGGGTTGGAGTCCCAGTGTAGCCACAATAAGATCCGCACAGCCATTGGGCCCTTGGGCAAGGCCCTTAACCCTGCATTGCTCCAGGGGAGGATTGTCTCCTGCTTAGTCTAATCAACTGTATGTTGCTCTGGATAAGAGCGTCTGCCAAATTCCATTAATGTAATGTTTATTCAACAGGTGATGTCACTTCCTTGTTCCTATTTGTTGTCTTGTGAGGTACAGTAATACAGAGAGGACTATAATTATGCCATAAAAGTTCATTTGCTCAAAGCCTAGACCTGATCAGCTACGGTGGAATTACTACAGAAATGACTACAGTGCATCTCAATGGTGCTTTTCCACAAGCTGACTAGGGTTGGATCCTCGGAAAAGGGATCACATGATTCCCAGGATCATTTTCAGTCTTGTCTCCTGAGAAAATTTACATGACAACTCAGGATTTTTCGTATTCCTGAAAAATGGAGAGATCTAAACACATTTCTAAAATTCCCTGTCACATTCGTTTCCCTGTGTAAGGATCGGGGAATAAAATAGGTCATTTATTTTTCTCTCTTTTTTAGTTCCATACAATTTCCATACAATATGAACATATCCACCACATCTGCATGGAGCTATTGCAGAATAAGTGATAGAATAAGCCATTCATAGAGGTTACACAGTTAGCATGCAGCACAAAAATATTGCCCAATATTTTTATAGGTGACTGGATGCACAGGGATGAAATGGATATTGAACATATTACTCTGGGTAAGATAGCAAAAAACAAATTTTCCAAAAATCTGTTTAAGCATTTTAGTCACTGTACATTTTTTTTGTGGGCACTTGCTATTTTTAACTAGGCTGCAGTAGGCTATTACAATATGCTATAACATTTTCTCCTAACAGACCAGTTAATGATAAAGTGCCGTTTAATAATAGGACTTCTGACAGAAGCTGACACTTTACTTAACCCCTCATTTTACAGGCTACTTGTGATTTAAAATTACGTCTCTCGAATAGGCTGCATGCCTATTTTTTTATCTGGCTGGTTAAGGTTTTATTATTGAGATAAAACAGGACAGGCTTATGTACAGTCACCATACTGCCTTCTCTTATGCCTATTGATTTTTGGGGAACTAAAAATTGGTTTGATTTATAACTTGTTGCATAAATGCTTATTATGAATGTATTCGATCACAATAAAGTGATTTGAGAGTGTGCAAAACTAGGAAGAACTGAAAATGGTCCATATTCAGAAAGATATTATGTGTTGTTATTTGCATTACTGTCACCTTCCTGTCAGCTTTGACCAGTCTGTCCATTCTCTTCCTCTGACCCCTCTCATTAACCCACTTCTGCCTACAAAACTGCTCCTCACTGAATTTTGAGAAGTCTAGAATCTGAAAATCCCTGGAGAACAGCATTTACAGAAATACTCAAACCAGCCAGTCTTGCACCAACAATCATACCATGGTCTAAATCACTGAGATCACATTTCCCCCCCATATTGATGGTTGATGTGAACATTAACTGAAGCTCCTGACCCATACCTGCATGATTCATGCATTACACTGCTGCCGCTCGATAGTCGCATGAATACGTAGGTGGACAATAACACAATAAAGCGGTCAGTGAGTGTATATTTCCACTGGTGAAAAATTGAGTCCATCTCTTCTGAAGACGAAAGGTGAGAAACAGCTACTGAGAACCGGGCACTTCAGAGAAGAGCCAGAGCTTGTCTGCGCTCTCCCAAATCAACGGCGATAATTGCAGGAGGAGAGTTCGCATACGGCTTTATGAACCAGGAGATAGAACAAAAAAAATCCGGGATGAAAATAAGCAATAAAAATAAAACGGTAATTTGCATTTGTTTTACATTCCCTTCCAGTCTTGAGTAATGCGTGTTCCTCTCCTCGTGTGCAGAAAAATGAGTTTCGCAGGAGGGGCTGACATCCGCACGGGCGGAGGGAGCTGAGCCCTGCTACCCAGAGGCTCTGAGGAGCAGGGGCCGCGGTGCAAACATAATCTCATTTTAATTACACATTACAGACCGCCTGAAACAGCCCCCTCTTCCACAAACCCGGGGCCAATCCGCTCCTCAGAGTGACAGTGTGGCCCCAGGCGACTCTGGTAGAGGACTAAAGGGGCGTAGTGACACAGTAACATGCCAAAAATACCCCCCCCCCCCAGTGTCCTCACACTACATCACGGGAGCTGTTGACCTTAAGCCGCGGTTAGAGTAACACAATTTCATTAACACTGCACGCTTTTTTTTTTTTTACCACCGCTGAACAACAGCCGCGGCCCTTTCCGCTGTTTCAGTGGGAGAACGTATTCCCTCAGTTCAGCCGGCAGTTTTATCCCTTTTTTAAATTATTAAATTGAAAATCACACAAGAAGGGAGGCGCGGATCTGAAATATCAATTAAGAGCGCTCGAATTCTCCGAAATACGACAACGCCGGCAATCGTGAAATAACACGTGGAGCTAATTTGCGGCCCGGAGTGGAAAAACGCACAGTAATCGGGGGTACATACTCTGCAGGCCCCCTTAACCCAGGAAATGCAGATAACACAAAGCCCGGATAATGTATGGATAATGTATGGCTATGACCACGACCGCTGTGTAGGTAGTGCTCCTTGACAACGTGGTCAGTCGAGAGGGACAATTACCAGCTCCACATCCAGAGGAAAAATAATGAAAAGGAAATTAAAGAAACAATATGCAATCACTTGTAATATACAGTAAGTGCCACTTACATCAGGCACTAATCAATTCTGTTCTGCAATGAACAATAGTGAACTTGCATACATTTACGTACAGTTTGGGGCAAATACATATTTTTCTTGAGTTGGTTCTGTACTCGACAGTTTCAAATTGTAGGGTATTTTTAAAGGTTATTTTTATACACAATGGTTTTACCATTGAGAAATTACAAAATGTTTTATAGAGTGCATAGCCGCCCACCCCCATGTCAGGGCACTATAATGTTTGGGTCATATTCATGCTATGTAAATGAAAGTAAACATATTTAGCACTTTGTCACATTTGGCTGTTTGAAGTCTGTAACCCATACAAATCATGTGCTGAGTATCTGAGTATCTGGTGATGCTCTGCTGTCTTCAGCTCCTGCTTGTTTTGGGGGCTAGTTGCCTAAAGTTTTCTCTTCAGCATATGAAACGCATGTTCAGTTGGATTCAGATCAGGTGAATGACCAGTTTTGGGCTTTGTTGCAGAAGGGGGAGGTTGTTACTTTTGGCCTCCATACGTTTCTCTTGTCATCACTCTGATGCTCCACAAGACATTTTTCCCAAAGCTCTGAAGGCTCTTTTAGGTCATTCTAAGCTAACTCTAACCTGCCCATTCTGTTTTGTGGCTAACTAGAGGTTTGCATCTTGCAGTGTAGGCTCTGTATTTCTGTTTAGGACGTCTTCTGCAGACAGGAGTTACTAACACATTCACACCTGTCGCCTGAGGGTTTTGACCTGTCGGACAGGTGATTCTGTTTTTGTTTTTTTCATAATGTTGAGAAATTATTTCTCATCAACCGTGGCCTACCTCAGCAATTCAGTCATTCAACTCATTATTAAATCGTCCATAATGCTTTATGGCAGGGGTTTCCAACCTTTTTTGATTCAGAGACTCCAGCCTATGTTCAAAATCATTAGGGGGACCCCATTATAAGCTTTTCATTGAAGAAAAAAGGTTTTGTGAAGACCCATAGATCCCTGATTGGAAACCCAGGCTCTGTTTTTTATTTCAATTATTGAACTGAATTTTAATTGACTACCTGAACTGACTGAATTGAAATGAAATTGACCCAGTGTCTGGCTTACTCAATAGGCAGAATGTTGTGTTACGCTTGAAATGCTCTATTGAACAGTTTGCTACATGTTTCAATAGTCTTTAGGCGGTGGTTCATAGGGGTGAGTGTCCGCTCCACTTGCTGCTGGTAGAGTAACATATTGGAGGAACTGAAGTACTAAATCTTTGTACCTGGCTACGGTAGAAAGGCTTCACATGGTCACCACACCTGCAACATCCTGCAACCAGATATTTACGTCTGTTTTACATTTCCATTTGAAAACTCCTCCTCCCATACGGCCGAGAATCTTGGGGTGACTCTTGATAACAGCCTCATCCTCGCTCCACATATATCCTCCACTGCCAGAACCTGCAGGTTCTTCCTCTACAATATACGGCATATCCGTCATCTCCTGATGGAGAAAGACACACTTAGCTTAATGCTCGTCATTTCCCGTCTGGATTACTGCAACTCCCTCCTAGCCGGTCTCCCAGCTTGTGCCATCAAGCCCCTCCAGCTGGTCCAGAATGCTGCAGCCCGCCTGATCACCACTCAGCCCAGGTCGGCTCATGTCACCCCACTCCTCATTGACCTCCAATGGCTTCCTATTGCCGCACGCATCCCCTTCAAGGCCCTAGTGTTGGCATTTCAGGCTGCTAAGGGGACTGCCCCACCTTACATACAATCCTTAATCACTCCCTACTCCCCAGCTAGACCACTCCGGTCTGCCAGCTCTGGTCGCCTTATGGTTCCCTCACTACGAGCACCTGGCGGTCGAGCTGCACGTTCACGCCTGTTTTCTGTTCAGGTTCTTCAGTGGTGGAATGACTTGCCTGTGATGCTTTGACTTGTGGAAGAACCTATGCACTTGTAAGTCGCTTTGGATTAAAAGCGTCTGCCAAATGACTAAAATGTAAAATGTAAATGTAAAACTTCGATGTAGTCTGTTGGTGCTCTTCAATGCACCCCCTGCCTGTATTCTGCAAAAGGTCTCTCATAAAGCATCACTTGAGAAAAGTACAAACTGGAGTACTTATCAATAAATAAGTACATAAGCAAATAAATAAATAAACAAATGAATAAATAAACAGGGTGGTGTGTGTGTGGGGAGTTGGGCGGGGGGGGGGGGGGGGATCTACCACATGAATAATGTGTCTGCCCACAGAATGAGTTTTCTGCCTTTGGTTTGCACCTGAAACGAGTGTGGTGTGTAGGGCCAGTTCAGTGCTACCCGCTTCGTGTTCACAGTCCAGTGAGGGTACTTACAATAGCTGAGAAACTGCTCAGTTATAATTTCATTTCAAATGCATTGGAGTAGAGGCAGCGAGTAATGATGACTTTTCCAATACACCTGCGCGGCAATTTAATTCAATCCCGCTCACTGTGCTCGATAAATATTCCTGTTCTGCACTTTAAGGGTACATAATGTCGTATAACAAGGAGCAGGCCTATCAAAAGAGTTACCGCTTGTGATGTCAACAATCTGTTTACACGTGGGATCCGAAACTGAAAGAAACAAAATGGCAGGAAGCTAAAGCTTATGTGAATACTCCGCTGGACACACCATTAGCATGATGAGAAACAAACATGCCAAAGCAAATGTTAAAGCGTTTTCGACAATTTCTGTGTATCGACATGTAACGGAAAATCTCTTAAGCAAATAAAGAGGAGGAAAAACATGATTAAAGCATACATTCCAAATCACTTACTTCTCCATTAAGATGATTAATGGAATCAGTTTATGGTTCAGACAGAGGTAGGAACCTGAAAAATGATGCAATTACTGCTTTTTGAATAGGAAAGTAAAAACCCTGCATGAGACGACCACGGTGAAGAGCCTTCACTCTCCCCCCAGGGCTGAAGACAAACAGCCAGCCAGACCGCCATCTTAGAGAGGAGGGGGCCACCTCTCTCACACCTGACACCACCATCATACTTTGTACAGAAAGGAATAGAATAGGCTTTTAGGTGAAAATATTTTTGCTTTCCTTTAAGTCTGCTGTCAAGTGGCACTGAAACTGACGGCAAAAAAAAACACGAAAACACAGGGGCACAGATAAACACAGAGGCAGACACACACATGAAAGCACACGAGCACACATGCACACACAACATCAAGTTGTGAAAAATGAAGAAAATCGTCCATACCACAAATTAAGGCTGATGTATTTTCTGTTATTTATATGTCACATATTTCAATGCTTTCACTTCAAATATGGATTTAATTTACCTGCACATTGAACAGCTAATGACACAACATTAAAAATAACTGTTTTATGGACAGACTGTCCAAATCTCATTGTCACAGACAGCTGTGCTATCTAATGGACATTATCTCTTTATTGGATGATACAGCACTCATATCACAATAGTATTTATCAGCGTAATTAAGCTTGGCATTCCACTGTGTGAAAACAGTGGCTACATCTGTCCTTAAAAACACCAGCCACTACCTTGAGATGTTGTATAAAACTCCATGCAGTGCTTTAATGTGTTTCATTTTAACAATTGGCAGTTTTTGCAGATTTCTCTTTACCATATTGATAAAATGACAAAATAAACACACTTTCCATGGCAAATTCCATAAACTACAAACACAAATGAATGAGGATAAGCAATAACAAATAATGGCACTACACCTGAAAACACTTATCTACCTCCTGCCATCACACCAACGTAAGCAACGTGAAGCAGCTGGTGGAAAGTGAAATATTATATGAAATATGATATTTACTCTGCATGAAACGGGAAGCGTATCCAGGCAACATACCGTGTATGTACTACAGAATCATACTCCACTATAATGCCAAACATCACCAACACCATTTTACAGAAACGTTTCACTGTATTAAATCCTGCATTGACCCATTAAAAATACTGAAGATTCCGTCTCATTTTACCACTTTAGCGCGTAAGTGAAGTGAGTAAAAAAACATAGCATCTGTTAAAACACCCCTGAGATACCAAATCTGTGTGCCTGGAGTAGCAACAAACACAAGCTGACATGCCTGTCAAGGTCACAAAGATAGCAGATAAAAGGGAATTGGAACCCTAGAGATGTTTTCTAGAAAATTCACAGTTTGTGAGCACAGAGTTATTCTTAGCAAAATTGTTCAAAGAGCGGGATTCTGAAGAAGGCAGTTACATTTCGCGTGTTCCTCTTTTCTTGGAAAGTAGGGAGTATTTCCTGAGTGGAATCCAGGTGATAATGATTCTCAAGAGCATTGCTGAGGGCTGTCAGCTCCTTTCCCAGATGCGGCAGCGATGCACTTCAACTTCGGTCTCAATTAGCGTGAAGAAATAAGTCAGAAAAAATATTGGGGAAATGCATTCAGCAAGAAATTAAGTCATTCGGTATGAGCGAACTCCATAAATAAAGGCATCGCATAGGCATAGCATCCTGAAAATACTTCAACTTTGCTAAGATATTAACAGCTGCTATTTAAATGGGTTTTTTGTTGTAGATGCAGCAGATATCATCCCGAAAAAGTGAACATGTGTTTTTCATTCATAGCTCATAACTATACTTCATATTTTGGCTTCTAAAACATATTTTTAAACCTGCTAGAGTAAAAAATAAATAACAAAAATTATGAAGCAATCCATATGCTTTGAAGAATTATTGTAAGCATCAACTTCTCAAACATTAATCAGTGTTACCTGTAATGTTGATTCTTAATGACATGCAATCAGAGCTTCCTGGCTCTCATTTGTTTAACTATATCTAAAAATATATATATGTAAAATGAAAATGACATCCGTATCCTGTATGTGTGTTCTGAGACAAGTAGAATATAATTAATGTGTTATATAAAATACAGTACATGTATGCACTTTACAAGCTGTTATTATAAACTGACAGCCATTATTGCCTATTATCGCATTGTAATTTGCAAGAACTGTGATCTGAAATACACCTGAAATGCATCCTATGCTGAATTTTAGGCCTCGATGCAGCCCTTTGATTACATACAAAAAAATGTCTACACCCCGACTCAACCCGCCCGCAGACACCCCCGAGATGATTCTGGCTGTTGCAGTCTGATACTGGGCAGAAGTGAACACAGACACAGGTTGTCAGTCTATCATAGTAATGACTGAGCACTGTTTTTATAATATTTCCAAGGTGACAATACTGCTGAGTATGCCTTTAAAACAAGCATTATTGGATACTTTTCCACAAGATACAAAATATTATCACACAAATGGAGAACATTTTCTATGACTATAACCACACACTAGAAACACTTAACCATTAATTGGCAGGCGAGACAGGGAGAAAAACAAACGAGTGAAGACCAGCTTGTGCACAATGTGGGCTGTCGTGTCATCACACCGCAGTCTACAGGCTGGGCTCACACAGTCGTGCAGCTGATCCCAGCTCAACAATGAGAGAGAACATCGCCATGTGGACCTGCTGGCCACTGACTGCACTAGCACGGTGTGAAATTGATTCTAGACCACAAGGCCCGTCCATGTGCTAGAACAGTGCTTAATGACATTGTTTTAGGACCGAGAGCAGCCAACTACAGTATACAGGAACAATAAGGGTGGCCTGTAGCGTAGTGGTTAAGCCACAATAAGATCCACACAGCCATTGGGCCATTGAGCAAGGCTCTTAACCCTGCATTGCTCCAATGGAGGACTGTCTTGTGCTTAGTCTAATCAACTGTAAGTCGCTCTGGATAAGAACATCTGCCAAATGACTTGTAATGTAATGTAATAACTATCTAAAATATGAGTAGCATTACGGGCAGTGCTATGCTACAAGACTCGTTCAGGGTCCTTACCATAGATCATCAGTGAATAGTATAGCAATGCTATGCTGGTGCATTACATACATATGGTGAGCTCAATAACTCTTTTTTTATCAATTTGTACTCCACAATTTTAGATTTGCGATGAAACAATATACGGTCGATGCGATTAAAGTGCACATCCTCAGCTTTGACTTAAGAATACAGTATATCCACACATTGCCGTATGAAAATGCCTGGTATGTGTCCAAGCCTTAACACCCACCCACACATCCAAATGTGTGATGAGTGAATGCAGGTGTGCTTGTGACATATTGGCTCCGGGCCTTCCCGGGGCCTGCCCTCCACACCGAGAGCAGAACAGAGTGGGGCCCGGGGCCCGGAGGGGGACAGAGTCCGGATGACAGCTCAATACGGCCCTCCTCGGGGAGGGATTCGAGCCACGGCGTAGCGCAGGTCTGCCCGTGACTCCTGCACTGGCTCGCACACGCCACATCGGCCCTGGTAATTGGAATGATTGACTGTAATTACCCCGTGTCTGTGACGGAGCAGACAGGAGAAATAAGACATAACTCCGCGCTATGGAGGCTCCAATCGAGTGAGATGGACACAATCGCACAGAGAAAATAGGTTATGGGTTATTGACTTTTCCCCCTCCATATGAACGAGGGCCCCAGGTTAAAGAATACAGGGGAACTGGGTGGCTTAATATCATGTTTTATCATTCATCTTCATTGTTAATAATATCAATTAACAAATAGATAAGGTTTCAGGTAATGAAATGTGGGGAAAATACACCTTACATTATACTTTATTAGTTACAATGTTTTTTATCTTGGCTTTATTGGTCTTGGTAGGAGACAACTAGTGATGCAACTCACCAATCCACAGGCGAGACGTGTGGCATGGAGATTCATGCCACCGTCAGTCCATAGACAAGTTAATGATAAAAATTCAAATATGATGTTTCAGAGGATATATTATGATACAGTACATGCTTCTACACATCAGGTTTTACGGCATACAATATAGGGACAAAGCCTAGCCCTAAATTCTATTTTGAATGGACATACTCTGTACAAAACTAATTTTCCAGGACTAAGCTTAATCTGTCTGTGAAACTGACTATACAGTATGTGTCTCACTCAGCAAAGAAATTGCAATCATCGCCTTGAGAAATTAAGCGAAATTAGGTCAAGTGGAAGAACGGATTTTGGCAAAAATGCTTTTGATTATGCTGCCCCATTTTCTCAGAAAAATAATTATCGCTATCGCGGTACATCGAACATTTTAGCGCAATAAAGAACGATCTCGGGCAGGTGGCCGTCGGTTTCGTTCCTTATTTTCGTCTTTAGTCATACTTGATATGGTACCATATCTCCAAACTTCAGTGAAATGCTACCGGGGGAGAGAAAAAATATCACTTGTATCTATTCAATGTTGGTTAACTTACCTATTAGTTTTGAAAACCACATCGCTTACATTTTTGCTCTTTATCCTTGTAGTCGTGTTTTTATCTGCCACGTGCCCTTTTGGTGTCAGCATTGAAGAGATACAAGTGGCATGTTTTCCTCCCGGAAGCATTTCACTCTGGTTCAGAACATTGGAGGTGTGCTACTGCATAAGGTATGATTAAATAAAAAAGACAAAGAAATCTAACACTGCATGCCAGAGATAGTTGTGACTGTGCTTACAAAGAAAATGTGTTATACCACGGTTAGCTATATCGCCCAGCCCTAATTAAAACAATTTTATCACATATGAATCCAGGGAAACTGAAACGGTCAGGATCTTAATTAGTGTATATTATCAGAGCATTTTTTTTCGAGCATTCTCCAAGAACATTTTTAGATGCTTCGTGATTTACGTAACTTGCGCTGGTTTCCTTGCAAACTTTGAACGCTGCAGCCTTGGCCAAGAGTCTCCAGAGGAAAAAGGGAGAGAAAGAACCTTCTAGACTATTCTGCTGAAATAAAATATAATAATACAAAATAAAAGGAATAAAATATATTAAAAAGAGCAGCTTCCCAGGGCCTCTCCTGTCTTTAGGAGCCCTCAAATCGGATTTCACAGTCTTACCCGCACACACAGGGGGACTGGACTTCACTATACAGCGCTTAATGAGACCCATTCTGCTCCAGCGAGTGGAGGTGCGGAATGGGAATGCCAGTCTCCGTGGGCTAGGTGGAGGCTGCGGAATGCTGGAGTGAGATTCCTGGGAAGCTTGCAGGGCTGTGCCAAGCTAATGATGCCGTACAATCGCCCAGATCCCACCGCAGATGTAAACTCAGGATTACACGGCCAAAGCTCAGCCTCACAGAGGGGGAGACAGAGCTCCAGAGCCAGCCACACAGAGGGGGAGACAAAGCTCCAGAGCCAGTCACACAGAGGGAGGGACAGAGCTCCACTGAGTCCCAGAGACAGTCACACAGAGGGAGGGACAGAGCTCCACTGAGTCCCAGAGCACAGCCTTACAGCCACCATGATAGACTGTGAAGTATGAATAAATAAATATATAGACTGACATATAAACAAACAAATAAATAAACAAAAAAACAAATAAATAAATAAATAAAGCTTTCAGTTTTGAAAGGTCCTTCCCTCTCCACATCTAGGCAGTGTGCTGAAACCTTTTCCTCGTCATAGTTTCGTCTGCTTGGCTGATTGGCTGTCTGTCACCTCACAGCAGAATTCCTGCATCTTCATCTGAGCGCTGAGCTTGTTACCCCGGGATACTGAGCCAACAGCAGGAGTCCCCACATGATTACTGGTTTTCAGACAGAAATGCATTCGGGGGGGGGAGGGGGGGGGGGCAGTGGATTTCACATACTGGGAGCTGCGTGAGGCGGTTTGCTCCAGGCACCTTCGGGCCAGAGAGAAGGCCTGCAGGACCCCCTGTCACACAGAATGACCCCCCTCTCCGGAGCACTGCCGCAGAGGAACCTCCACCCGCAGACCTCTGTCCTCAAAGCATCCAGGCTCAGTCAGATCAGAGGGCTTCCACAGCAGCCCAGAGACAGAGTCCGTGCTGATTTAGACCTCACGCTCAAAAACCTCACTCACAGAGACAGAGTCCGTGCTGATTTAGACCTCACGCTCAAAAACCTCACTCACAGAGACAGAGTCCGAGCTGATTTAGACCTCACGCTTAAAAACCTCACTCAGAGACAGAGTCCGTGCTGATTTAGACCTCACACTCAAAAACCTCATTCACAGAGACAGAGTCCGTGCTGATTTAGACCTCACACTTAAAAACCTCATTCACAGAGACAGAGTCCGTGCTGATTTAGACCTCACACTTAAAAACCTCATTCACAGAGACAGAGTCCGTGCTGATTTAGACCTCACACTTAAAAACCTCATTCACAGAGACAGAGTCCGTGCTGATTTAGACCTCACACTTAAAAACCTCACTCACAGAGACAGAGTCCGTGCTGATTTAGACCTCACACTCAAAAACCTCACTCAGAGAGACAGAGTCCGAGCTGATTTAGACCTCACGCTCAAAAACCTCACTCACAGAGACAGAGTCCGAGCTGATTTAGACCTCACGCTCAAAAACCTCACTCACAGAGACAGAGTCCGTGCTGATTTAGACCTCACTCACAGAGACAGAGTCCGTGCTGATTTAGACCTCACACTCAAAAACCTCACTCACAGAGACAGAGTCCATGCTGATTTAGACCTCACACTCAAAAACCTCACTCACAGAGACAGAGTCCGTGCTGATTTAGACCTCACACTTAAAAACCTAATTCACAGAGACAGAGTCCGTGCTGATTTAGACCTCACACTTAAAAACCTCATTCACAGAGACAGAGTCCGTGCTGATTTAGACCTCACACTTAAAAACCTCATTCACAGAGACAGAGTCCGTGCTGATTTAGACCTCACACTTAAAAACCTCATTCACAGAGACAGAGTCCGTGCTGATTTAGACCTCACACTTAAACACCTCACTCACAGAGACAGAGTCCGTGCTGATTTAGACCTCACACTTAAAAGCCTCATTCACAGAGACAGAGTCCGTGCTGATTTAGACCTCACACTTAAAAACCTCATTCACAGAGACAGAGTCCGTGCTGATTTAGACCTCACACTCGGAAAACCTCACTCACAGAGTCTCCAAGTTAATCTCGGTCACACAGATACCGCCTGCTTTCCTCTCAGCCTCCAAACACATTTACTGCCCCTCGTGTTCTTAACAGCGTTGTAAATTTCTGATTACCCCCCTCCCACACACACCCACGCACACACACACACACACATTCACACTCACACACACATATTACGCAGAAATTTGAAAAGGCCAGTTAACACTCAAATTAGCATTTCAATGGCAAAGCATAACTTCTCTGCTCTGAATTACGGCAGTGATCATATTCTCAACAAATTATCCTAATTAGGTTCCCCAATTGCTTTTTTTGTAGAGCAAATACCATTTCATGATGCATTGAAAAGAGTGGAGAAATATTTAGAGCAATCCAATTGGGCTGGACGCTGTGGATTAAAATCTTGGCGTTTTTCTTTTTTAATTATTTCAGTTTGAATTGCCTTGGAAGGTAATGAGAGATAATAAGAGTTCAATTTGAAATGCTGTAACACAGCCATGACCGCATGTTGCTGAAATAATTAGGTCCATTCAGCATTTAAATTATGTTTATATTTTTGTAACACGCAGATGCACACACGCATTTACAGTATGAAACCTTTAGCATCTGTATATGAGCATATAATGGTTGGCATTTTATATAGCGCCTTTATCCAAAGCGCTGTACTCATTCACCCATGCCCATGCAAGGCACCAACCAGGTCGTCAGGAGCATTTGGGGGTTAGGTGTCTTGCTCAGGGACACTTCAACACAGCCCGGGCGGGGGATCGAACCGGCAACCCTCCGACTGCCAGATGAGTGCTCTTACTGCCTGAGCCATGTCGCCCCATGTCGCATATAAACATTCCGTTGTGTATATACACTCAGTGAGCACTTTATTCTGTATTTATTAGACTTATTTTTTGGACTTACTGGTCTTCTGCTGCTGTGGCCTATCCACTTAGAGTTATGATGTGTTGTGTGTTCAGAGATGCTCTTCTGCATACCACTGTTGTAACGCATTGCTATTTGCGTTGCTTTCACCTTCCTGTCAGCTTTGACCAGTCTGACCATTCTCCTCTGACATCTCGCATTAACAAGGTGTTTCTGCCCACAGAACTGCTGCTTTTTTTTTGTTTTTTGGTACCATTCTCTACAAACTCTAGAAGCTATTGTGTATGAAAATCCCAGGAGATTAGCAGTTTCTGAGATACTCAAACCTCTTTGATACTCAAAAACAGCTGAGACTCTTGCCCACATCTGTATGCCTGTATGCATTTAGTTGCTGCCACATGATTGGCTAATTAAATATTTGCATTAACAAGCTGGTGTATTGGTCCACCTAATAAAGTGCTCACTGAGTGTCTATCATTGCATTTCCAGGCAAACAGACGGAGGCAGATAATTTAGACTCTATGATACAATATTTCACTATAAGAAATGAGAATTTGGAGCTAGCATTCACAGATTACAGCTTTTATATGTCGTATAAATTCAAAATCCCAAGGGCAATAAAGCAGATTATCAAAGCTACAGTATGTAACACTGGTCTGTTTTTTTCACTGCAGCTCTCAAAAATTTATCCGTTATCGCAAACACACTGTTGATTCATTCATAAGAAATTGATTTTACATTTCGAACTGCGAATTGGTTTTATTTTGAAACATACCTTCTAAAATTATGATTAATTTAATAATTTTCCTTTTAAATAAATTATTTTAATAAAGTTGTCCTTAGGCCAAGAGGTTTATATCTCAATCTACTAATTTACATCATAAACATTTGCAATCTGCTAAGCATTTTCTCGAGCAGATTCCTGCCCTCTATACTGGCAAAATCTACAATCTGTTCATAAGAATAATAAGTGCACTCACATAGACAATCATAGCTTTAGACTGGCAGTCAACTGAGAGATGTGGGATGTGTTTCTTTTGGCAAGACACTGGGGGGGGGGGGGGGGGGTAGGATATCTCACATGCCATGCATCTTCAAAGAGAAGGCGTGTAAAACGAGTACTGGGGTATAGGGGAGTGGTGTAGGTGAGAAACAGCTGCCGAATCTTCACCAGAAATTAGCATAACATATCCCCGATCTGAATTCAGCTCACTGCAGACAAGCCCTCTCTTTTTGGCTCTTCGGTCCGTGTGACCAGGCAGCCAGAGAGGCCAGCTGCCCTGCTCCAGAGGCCAGGCCGTGAGAGGTACTCACCCTTCCTGGAACCAGCTCGCACAAAATGTCAAAATTTCCATTGAAGTCTTTTTCGTGGGTTTGAAGGTTGTCTGTTCCGAGCAGGCTTAGCCCTCTCGCCTCCTCTGCACCTTACACCAGCGACGAGCATGCAGCGATTCTCAAATGCAGCTCAAAGTGTTTGGCCTGATGCTTAGATTCATATTCATATCACGAACGGTGAGGAGCAAGCCAAACTTCAGTTTTAAACAGTCGACAGAAAACTATTTTATCAGGTTCATTCTAATGTGTATTAATTCTCCACCATTTCAAAACAAATCCACGGTGAATTTGGTACCCATTTTGTATTCTGCTTAATAGTCTTATTTATGTAGTGGTCATGCACATAATGTACTGCAATTACATGTTAATTTCATGCTGCTGTATTAATGTACGTTTAAGAACCCAGCATACAACACTCATATCATAATAATAATGTAAAAAGAAGCAAACATCCACATGAGCTTCTATTAATATTGTCATAACTTGCACATTAAAATTATACATTTGCATGCTGTCCACATTTAGCAAAAGGTCACATTTATCAATCAAGTGTTTGACATGCAAATTCCCACAATCAAAACTGATAATGACAAAGTGTTCTGACATGAAAGGGCTTTGAAGTTTAGCACAAAACAGCCTCTAACAAATCGTATTGTGAAGTTGAAGAAACAGAGAGAATGTTTTCCCAAAAGAACAGATGCCTGTTTCACTGGTGGGAAAAATGTTAGGCTTTTTTTAGATAATTTTGTAAAAGAAAGTAAATAAATAGTTTCAGCAGCCAAAGACATGTCTTTTCAACCCAGGCAAAACTGCCACTTGGAAAAAAACATGAAACGCGCGTTTGATCTTCTCTTGATGCTCAAACTTAAGAGGATGTGGATTATGATCGTAAAATGTGATTAACAGACACCAAAATTAATAACTAGATTTTTGGCAATGGATTACATGCGCCACGCAACTCATTTATCGACTCTAGCCAATATTAGAATCGGATACTGTAATGCTAAATTACTGGAATGCAATGCAAATGCAATGATACATTATGTCTTATTTTAACATAAGAATATTATATAATTATAGGGATGGTCTGTTTAAGTATGCAATATTCATCCACATGAGAGATTATCCAGCACTGTATCAAGCCAGGACCTGACCATTGTGAGGGTCCCTGCCTCATGACTCAGGAAAAAAACTGTCAGCTCTGTGTAACAGAAACCTCCTAAGACCCCCAAGGAATTTACCTTTAGCTCATTTTCACCTACCCCTATGTTCTAAGCCTGACCAAACCTGGGTCAATTACATAATTGTTTTGGATTCAAATACTTTTCTATGCATTACCGAGCATGTCTGGTGTATTGGAACCAATTAAATACTCTCAAAAAGTGCAAACCCCACCTTCTGGTCCTCCAGGTAAGCTCGATGAATCCAAATAAATTCTGTATTTTACCCAGCTTGGTTATTGACAGAACTCAAATCCATGGCTAATGTTTTTGATTACGGTGTGGTGTACATCGGACAGTTAGATTAGACGTGAAGCGAACCAGCACAAGTGCAGACATTTTACTGAGATGATGTTATTTTTCGTTTGAAGGAAGTCCCCTGAGGCAAAGTGGCAGAGATTTAAGGCCTGCCAAAGAAAAACAAGATGACAATGCTCCACACAATCAGAGGAAAAACTTTCCGCCTCGAAAAGATGTTCCATCATTTTTACCACAGCCGAAGGGCATGTTCATGCCCATACCTTTCTGCTGGAGTGATACTTTCTTTACCGCATCGGATACACAATTGAAATTATGATCGCTGTAACCCTTAAATGTCTACTTCATTTGGACATGTTCTGCTATTTCCTAGATTGTAGTCTCTGCAGTGCACTGCATTTGTCAAAATATCCCGCATTTTATAAAAATGCATAGTGTATGCGCTGCATTCACTAGTGTGACTGTGTTGAGTCCTGTCTTCAAAAATAGATAAACACAGTGAACTACTGTACAAGACATTCTTCAGGTAGAGTTCTGTTAGTAGACTGAGGAGGCATATAATTGAAATGAGCAAAAGGTAAATTCCACAGATACTAGGATGTATTTTCTTCACACAGAGAGTGGCCTCTGTGTGGAATGGCTCTCCAAGTCATGTACAATAATAGAGGCAGAATATCTGGGGCCTTTCAAGACGAGACTTGACACGGTGTTAGACACAATCTAGTTCAGAGGTGGGCAACGTGGGCCATATCTGTTTCTGCTTTTCATGCCAACTGCTGGCTTTAAATACTTAATTAGCCCTACCATTATGCCACCTCAAATTTTAGCTACATTTCATGATAAGCGCATGAATGACAGCCAAAATTTGCTCTTGTGTCCCTAAATGAAAACGTTTTACTTTGATCTAATCTACGGGTGAACCAGTGTTGGTGTGTACAGCCAATTATAACACATTTAGCCAGGGTAATTGCTGGAAACAAAAACCTGCAGACACACTGGCCCTCCAGGACTGGAATTGCCCACCCCTGATCTAGTTTGTAGGTAAGTGGTGAGCACTAGGTACACTTTAGCGGTAGAGCAATGGTGAACATTGTTAGGCCGAATGGGTTATTGTGGCTTGTGCGTGGTTTTCAGGAAAGAAAACTGGTTAAGTAGGCACACACCTGGACCACGTTTGAAATAATTTGCCTACCAGTAGGCATGGTCCTCAGCTTGCCCTGCTTCCTTCCTGCAAACCGTACCCTTGCCACGGTTACATATTAAATAATATCACGATCTTCAGTCATATTCATTCCCTTTATGGCACAAGAGGCTCTGCTGTGAGCAGAAAAGAACCACATTACAGTAAAATATGCTTTATATCCCACCTACACTGATGTGCACAGAGCACAAAAGAACATTCAAAAACATTCACTGAATGCTACAGCTTCAAAATCATTCCTATTCCTATTGTGTTCTGGATATAGAACTGCTTAAAAGATGACTGTGGTTTCAATCAATGCAAGGCAATGCCCTTTAATCCCTAATATAGCACTAATGTCAATGATCTAACGTAGCAAATTCTGGTTTGCTAAGTGTGCCACAAACACAAATCAAATTGATAGATAAGCATAATTCATTGAGATTACATGTATTAATGAGAAACAATGCACTCAGTAGAGTGCAGGTCTGTGCCAAGGCAAAACAATCACCCCTATCATGAATGTGCACAGCAAGTATCTTGCCAATCCAGTAATTTATCAAGACGTTTCATCCTCTCGGGAACATGAATATGCACATCAAATTTCATGGCAAACCGGTCATTACTTTTCCAGATACATCCGTCACGGATGGACGGAAGGACAAACAGACGGACGGACATCATTAGAAAACCTCCTTGGCAGAGGTAACTACATCCAGCCAGCCCTACCAGAATGTCAACAAATCTGTTTCCCTTAGAGTGCATCATCATTTTTTAGCTATATCCAGACAAGGACAAGGGAATGATGGCATCCCTTAACTAACATACTGTCGCATGGAAGTCAGTTGCCATAACGCTGACCTCCCTTCCAGAGAATTCCATTACAGTACTGCTAGCATGCAGCAGCACTGACGGCTACCGTGGCTCGCTGATTAAAGCTAAAACCCACATACATTTCCCCCCGTTAGTTACCATAGGGGATAAAGATTTTTGCAGTGACAAGCCACTGAAGGAAATTCCGGTACAAATGAGCCCTGCCACCCCTCCGTAGGGTGATGATCTGTTTTCTGTCACGTCTGAGAGGCGGGGAGGAATGAATTAGCATTCACACGCTATAGCGTAGCCCGTGATATTACGTCTTCCGCTACATCCAGTTGGAAGAAAAAAAACAACAACAACAGAAGGATGCTGAAGCAGAGCTGAGGTTTACTGAAAATGGCGCAAAAGTGCAGAGACGCATGTCACTTTCATTTACAAATCTTAATCAATCGCTCTCCCCTTTAGTCTCAGATCCCACCAGTTGGGGAAAACAATTACCACGGTGGCAGCTGTCAAGATGCAGAACAGCCTTCTGGATCCCCTTTTATAATCAGGCAATCACGGCATGAAGTCACACGGATTCACAAACGCGCGGGCGCCCAGCTGTGATACCCACCCAAATTTTCACCAGGTCTTAGCGAGGAGCGTGGGCGGATCCCGTAACGGGCGGAACCGCGGAGCTCCGTCGAACATCTGTCCTCCGCGTGTCCATGCCTCAGAGCTACAGGGCTCCTCTGAATTCTCCTGACAGAGGAAAGGCTGTTTGAATAAGCCGGGGAGATTCGCGTGGCGCTGAAACTCGATTCCTTTTCACGTGTCCCTCTCTGTTTCTTTCATGAGACGTGGACCGGCACTCCAGCTCCCGGCTCCATTCTTCTGACCAGGCCTCTCAGACGAGCTCCAAGTCTCTGTTGCGTTTGTTGTGATTTCAATGGTTCTGTTAACCAATCGATTTCAGTGGTTCTGTTAACCAATCGATTTCAGTGGTTCTGGTCGCTTCTCGCATAGCATCTTCTCTGTGTGCCCTCCGGAAGGCCATTGCACACACAGCGTTTCACTGGAAGCTTTGCTTATCCGTTACATTACATTACATTACATTAATGGCATTTGGCAGATGCTCTTATCCACAGCGACGTACAGTTGATTAGACTAAGCAGGAGACAATCCTCCCCTGGAGCAAAGGGCCTTGCTCAAGGGCCCAACGGCTGTGTGGATCTTATTGTGGCCGGGGATCGAACCACCGACCTTGCGGCTCCCAGTCATGTACCTTAACCACTACACTGCAGACCACATTAAAGATTTCATATCCACAAGCACAGTGACAAGCTCGGCCATCACGGAAGGAAAGGACTGCAATCGTAGCATTCTCAATGGTGTCCTTGGATTGTAGACAGGGAGCTGTCCTATGAACTGTGTGGTTATAGGGTGCGTTCACAGGGACGCACAATGATGAGGTACTGAGCCTGGTAAATGGTTGGCATTTATATAGCGCCTTTATCCAAAGCGCTGTGCAACTGATGCTTCTCATTCACCCATTCATACACACACACACACACACATACCAATGGCGATTGGCTGCCATGAAAGGCACCAACCAGCTTGTCAGGAGCATTTGGGAGATAGGTGTCTTGCTCAGGGACACTTCGGCACACCTAGGGTGGGAATCGAACCGGCAACCCTCCAACTGCCAGACGACTGCTCTTACTGCCTGCCAATGTTGTCCCCAAACTAGTTTACAGGTCGCAGTGCATCCTGTACAGTCTAAGCAGGCATTTATGAATATTAATGATTTATGTTTTTCCCCAGAGATTTAATGACACCTCGGGGAGCTGTTCTGGGAATGTCCTTTGAGGTCACTCAAGGAGATGCAGGAACGTGTCAGTATATTTCAACTTTAAATTGGAAGAATCTTTAAAATCCTGCCCTTTCCTCAAAGGCACAGGCTGGGTACAGATGCTCGGTGCTAAGCCCGTTGAAATGGGCCTTTGAACATCAGATAATTACAGCACAATATGGGTAATGTTGAAAGGGGAACTCGGTAACATATTAATCATCGATTCTCCTTGAAACAAAGGAAGCAATTGCATTTTCCTTGGATGGAAATGAGTTAGAAGAAAAAAGATAAATGAATGAAGTTTAACAAAGTAAATTAATAAACCTTTCAAAGCTAGCCATATTGGGCTATATTTATAAACTTTATAAATCTTGATAGAGACTATCGCCCACCTGTGTGGGATAATAACACTGACACTATCGCCCACCTGTGTGGGATAATCACACTGAGACTATCACTCATCTGTGTGGGCTAATCACACAGAGACAATCGCTAACCTGTGGGGGCTAATCACACTGAGACTATCACTCATCTGTGTGGGCTAATCACACTGAGACTATCACTCACCTGTGGGGGCTAATTACACTGAGACTATCACTCACCTGTGTGGAGTGATCAAACTGAGACTGTTGCTAACCTGTGAGGCCTGATCAAACTGTTGCATACTGTTGGCCTATACAGCCAAAGTAGAAGAAGTCTTTTCGGTTAATATTGCCTTTTTTGAAGGGTCACATGGCAGTATTCACCCTGGTTTACAATCCATATTCCAATACCATTATACTGCACTGCTTAACCTCAAGACATTCAAGTACTTATGGACGTGCACAAAGGCTAGAGAGAAATGCATTTATGTATTTATTTGTAATACTAAAAGATCAGCTATGAGGGCCAACAAAAGACATATCCCAAGAAGATCTACTTAATCCGTTCTGGTGGAGAAGAGATTTGAGCCAACAAGTCAGGAAGGTAAGCTGCAGTGTTATTGGGTATTAAGAGCTGAAGTCAATGGGAGGCAGAGAGGCAGGCACTGAGCCTGGGCAGAGGCAGATTTCATGTACTGTAGTTCGGAGCTCAGAGCTGGTTTATGAACGGTATGGCGAACGCCATAGGCAACCACATCCCCCCCCCCCCTCTCCCCCGTTCACTCGCGCAGGAAAGACCTCCATCAGCCGAGCGTACTTCCAATTTCCGAATCCTAATATTACTGTCAGAAAGATGAGATCCGATCTGTCCGCAATCACAAAGATCCACTCGTCACCGCCTTTTATTGTCTGTTTATCTCCAGGGCAACTGCAAAGGGTACAGAGCAAATAATGAAGCCAGATTAATGCTCTGTGTCAAAGTTTTAAAAACTACTTCCTGTGCAGCGCAATAAGTAAGGGAAGATGGCATTTCTTTCCGAGCTGAAAGAACAGTAGATAAATTGCACATCTCAAGAGCTCTCAAATAGAATTCAATGATAAAAGTGAATTTATTCATGAAAAATACACTTATATCACACATTCTCTTGTGTATACAGTGTGTTTTATCTTCCAATGCTTTTACATGTTCCTTTTCTCCTATATATTGTATAATGTTCTCCAACATGAGCTCACATCTTGTTCTACTAATATCTGATGTTTGGGAGCCACAGCATATAAAACAGTGGCAGGAAATTGATCAAAGCATTTATTCCTGGCTTTGGCCCCTGATTCTCCTCAGAATAACTGAAGAAAATGTAGAAAAGTACTTCAAGTCCATCCCAGTAGGGAACAATTACTGAGAGAGCAGACATGCACACACACAGGATATACAGTGGGAGCAATAATTATTTGATCCCTTGCTGATTTTGTAGGTTTGCCCACTTACAAAGAATGGAACTGTGTAGAATTTTAATCATAGGTACATTTTAACATTGAGAGACAGAATATCACAAAATAATCCACAATAACAACATCATATAAATTTAATATCATATTTTCACATGAAATAAGTATTTGATCCATAGAACAATAGGACTTAATACTTGGTGGAGAAACCTTTGTTGACAAGCACAGAGGTCAGACGTTTGTTGTAGTTTTTCAACAGGTTTGCACAGATCTTGGGAGGGATTTTGGTCCACTCCTCTTTGCAGATCCTCTCCAAATCCTTAAGGTTCCGAGGCTGTCGCTTGGCAACTCGAAGCTTCAGCTCCCTCCACAGATTTTCGATGGGATTTAGGTCTGGAGACTGGCTAGGTCACTCGAGGACCTTAATATGCTTCTTTTTGAGCCACTCTTTTGTTGCCTTGGCCGTATGTTTTGGGTCATTGTCATGTTGGAAGACCCATCCACGACCAATTTTCAGTGCTCTCACTGAGGAAAGGAGGTTGTCGCCCAAAATTTCCTGGTGCATTCATCCTCTCCTCGATACGGTGAAGTTGTCCTGTCCGCTTAGCAGAGAAACACCCCCAAAGCATAAGGTTTCCACCTCCATGCTTCACAGTGGGGATGGTGTTCTTGGGGTTGGACTCAGCATTTCTTTTCCTCCAAACACGGCGAGTGGAGCTGATGCCAAATAGCTCTATTTTGGTCTCATCTGACCTTCTCCCAAGCCTCCTCTGCATCATCCAGGTGTTCTTTGGCAAACTTCAGATGGGCCTGCACATGTGCCTTCTTCAGCAGAGGAACCTTGCGCGCGCAGCAGGATTTTAATCCTTCACGGTGTAGTGTGTAACTGATGGTTCTCTTCGTGACTGTGGTCCCTACTGCTTTCAGGTCATTAACAAGCTCCTCCTGTGTAGTACTGGGCTGATCCCTGACCTTTCTCATGATCATTGATATCCCACGAGGCGAGATCTTGTGTGGAGCCCCAGACCAAGCGAGATTGGCGGGGACTTTGTGTTTCTTCCATTTTCTAATAATTGCTCCAACAGTTAACGTCTCACCAAGCTGCTTGCTTATTTTCTTGTAGCCCATTCCAGCCTTGTGTAGGTCTACAATTTTGTCCCTGATGTCCTTAGACAGCTCCTTTGCCCATGGTGGAAACGTTGGAATCTGATTGATTGTGTGGACAGGTGTCTTTTATACAGCTACATAACGATGTAACAAGTTGACACAGGTGTTTTGGGTCATGAGTTGAGATTAGGAGTGCTTCTTAATGGAAAACTAACTGGTCTGTGGGAGCCAGAATTATTGCTGATTGGTAGGGGATCAAATACTTATTTCATGCAAAAATACGATAATAAATGTATAAAATGTATATGATGTTGTTATTGTGGATTATTTTGTGATATTCTGTCTCTCAATGTTAAAATGTACCTATGATTAAAATTCTACACAGTTCCATTCTTTGTAAGTTGGCAAACCTACAAAATCAGCAAGGGATCAAATAATTATTGCCCCCACTGTATCTGTAATATCACTGCATATGCAGACATGTTGGCATATATGTGTATGCGAGTTTGTGTGTGCATGTGTGTGAGAGAGAGTGTGTGTGCATGTACATGCGCGAATGCGTGCATGTATGTGAGTATGTGTGTTCTCTCTCTCTAAGAGTCGGAGGCCAACTCTCAGGGAGCCTGTGCCATGTCTTCGCACGCACAACAATACAACAGGAAAAGAACCAGCACTGACCTTCAGACACAGTGGAGAGAGATGGAGAGGGAGAGATGGTGACAGAGGGAGAGGGGAAAAAGCGGAAAAGGGGAGATGGAGGGGAGAAAGCGAGGGGAGGGTGAGGAGTGGAAGGGAGAGAGAGAGGAGACCAAGGAAAGAAACGCGCAGGACAGTGACGGATGGCCCTGGAGAATCCGCGACTGGTAGGGAAAAGGGAAGAGGGAAGACACATAATGTGGTAGAGGGAAGAGGTCAGAGAGGGAGGAGAGGGAGGCCCGAGGCCGGCCAGGTACGATAACAGAGGACAGGTAACCAGATAAACTCCACAGACTGCCTTTTCATTTCTCACTGTCTGCGGCTCCCTGAACCACACAGTAAACAGACAGGCACCTCAGCGGCCACCCCTTGCCTGCTGACGAGGTCCTTCAGAGCCCTTGCTGAACAATTATCATAACACTCATTGTATTTCCATTTATTTCATGTTTGTTTATTTGTGATTTGTTGGTTTTATTGACTGTTCTTTTATGTATTATTATTGTTATTACTTATTTATTTATTTATTTTTGATCCTGTGAAGCACTTTGTGACTCTGTCTGTGAAAGGTGCTATATAAATAAACTAAATTACTTACTTACTTACTTACATTGTACTTGGTACAAACAAGGGCCCATATTCGAGTAGTACTCCTTAAAAATATTGTGTGAAATTTGATTTAAGATAATAGATAATAGTTGAGACATTTCCATATGTCTACACATTTAAGATATTGCTACCATCTGCATTGCAAAATGATCGAAATGTAGCAATGTTTTTTATGTGGCATTATTGTATTTATTTATTTGCTTGTTTACATATTTATTTATTCATGTAGGGATCATGCATTTCAGTGACTAGGCTAAACAGAAGATGCATAAGAATATAACAATTGCTTGTGTGCTAAAACTGTACAGGAATTGTTTTATTGGCAGCTGATTTTGACAGCAGTGCTGTACAACTAAACAAAATATTGAGGTCTTTCTATGCTTCACTTCAAAGTGGAAAGGACTCCGTTCAATATAGCATCACATTTCTATACCTTTCTTATTATTATTTTGCGAGCAAACATTAGTTAATAGCCTAAAAAAATATATTTCGGCTTTTCAGCAATGGTCAGCTAATGAACTTTTCCTCGGCTATGATGCTGTTGGCTTTTAGTTGTAGCAGGAAATTTTAGACTGTCTGAAGAATTTTTCTCACTATTTTTTCACCTATTCCCATTGCGTTTCAATTAATTGATTGTTTCTAAACTAAAAATAGATTGTCCATAGCTACATTACTTTGCCCTTCAGGGAGGTAAACGGCACCAGCATGTCTGGCAATTATTAACTCATAACAGACTCGTTCATGGGGTATTATCCCTTACTTAATTCTCTAATCTGCATATTACAGATTTTTATATTTATTTATTATATTTTGTAATCGCACCTCCCACTCTTAAAGTTGATAATTCCATTAGGGACTCATCTTTACAACACTCACTTTACAAATGATAATAAAGTGAAGAAAATAAAAGAACACTTTTTAAATAACTATTATGGGTGAAAACACTGCGTGGGGGTTTTGAAGAATATCGATTGTATCACAGCAAACACAGAACAAGACTAGATTGTTAATTTTCCTATTATTTTCCAGTTTCTCAAAAACATTCAAATGATGTTTTGCCTGAGACACAGTAACAAATTGGTAACACTTTACTTGAACCTTATGGCTTTGCCGTAAGGCCGACATGACATAACAGCTGTCACAAGATGGCATAGCAGATGATGCCAGGTAATGTCAAATGATATAAAACGGTCATACTTTTATCGGTAAATTTTATGACAGCAACATCTGTCATATGTTTTCAACTGACATCATCTGTTATGGCTTCTTGTAACAGATATTATGTCATGTGTTTGACAATGTTATGTTAGCCTTAGGGTGAAGGGGTTGAAGTAAAGTTTTACCAACAGTTTTCCTGCAGATGTCCTGCAGCTCATAAATATTGCCTGTGCTCTACAGACCACTGTGCTAGCAGTTCAGGCCTACAAATAACACCATTCTGATAAACACAGCCATTGTTCCAGGCCCATTAGCATTCGGAAGGGCTTAATGGATTGTCCATAACTGAAGCTCAATTCCCTCGGTACCTAGAATTACACAACGGAAACACTTTGTGCAGGTGCTGAGGCTGTTCCTGGACCCAGTCATCAGAACTCCGCAGTGGGAAAGAGGGGAGTGGTGATGCGTGTCGCCTAGCGACAGGGCCCTGATTGGCCAGAAGCTCGGGCCATTCCAGGAATCGTGCTGTGCGGTGACGGCAGTGTGGTCCGGGATGAACTCTGTTTTGACTGGAGGAGACCTCTGTGGCTGAGAGCAGTGAATACTAGCCTCCCATTGGCAGTTTACAGCGAGTCACCTTTCCACTACTTTCACCTGAGGTTACTCTGACAGAGTATTGAGGCAGCTAGGGATCACTTTAACCATAATTAATTAGCCAGATCTATAGTATAGATCCGATCTGAGAATTTCATTAGGACACTGCAGTTAAGACTCACGGTCTGTAAGCTCCAAGGGATATTTAATACCGTGTCCCATTCACAGCCCTGTGGACACAGATAACCTGCCCCCTACTGGCCCACCAGCGTCACAGCAAGCACCGCCTGTTCCAGAAAGGTCCTTCCTTCCCAGCGCTTAATAACCCAGCACCAAATAACCCAGCACCACACGGGCCCAAAGCAGCTGTCCGTCTGTAGCCAGGAAAAGGCGGGGCCATTATCCCTCCCGCTGTTCCCATTGGTCTCAGCGCTAGGCCCTCTAACCGGGCTCTACCTAAGTACGTACAAACCTTTAGTTTTAAATCCATCCAGGTTTATATTCGGCCCTACAGGAGAACTACAGCCAGCCGGATGACTTGATTCAGACAGTATTCTACAGGCGCCTCAATCTAACAAATATGATTGTTGAAAACATTTAAAAAGTGATAAAACTGCCACGTACAATTACTCAACTAGCTGAGAAAAATATTAGGAAAATATATGGCTTGCCAAATTTCCAGCTAGAAGCCTGTATACGGAGAAGCTCTTTGTAAGAATTTAACACAATGACGAAGAACCGTATGAACAACTCCAGATGGTTCAGCAATTTCTGGGGACAAGCACAGATCCTTAAAAGTGCATTTTTCTGGTAAAAGAGCTTGTGCTTAAATCATGAAAAATTACCACAGCATTTTAAATCATTTTTGTCTATACATAATAATTGTCTTTTATGTTAGGCT
This sequence comes from Conger conger, assembly GCF_963514075.1. Lineage (NCBI taxonomy): Eukaryota > Metazoa > Chordata > Actinopteri > Anguilliformes > Congridae > Conger > Conger conger. Next base: position 8,163,832 of record NC_083777.1, read on the forward strand.
GACAATTAAAATACCTACTCGCAATGTCAAGTTTCCAAGTTGATTATTTGCATAAATGACATAGAAATGTAAAGTTATGCGCATTATGAATTGCTATGGCGTACCCCCATTGATTAGGCGTTGATAACATATTTCTGAGATGATTATGCAAATGGCAATTCTACGATTCAGTCATGTTTGAGGAGTTTTCAATTTGCTGCTTCAGAATTTAATAGGTTTAGGTTTAATGAAAACGGGTGTTTTAGCAACCAAGATCAAACATCCTGTTGAAGAAGTCCCTGATTTGTATGGTAGTACATGATAATACATGGTAAATGGTTGGCATTTATATAGCGCCTTTATCCAAAGTGCTGTACAATTGATGCTTCTCATTCACCCATTCATACACACACTCACACACCGACAGCGATTGGCTGCCATGCAAGGCACCGACCAGCTTGTCAGGAGCATTTGGGGGTCAGGTGTCTTGCTCAGGGACACTTCGACACAGCCCGGGTAGGGGATCGAACCGGCAACCCTCCGACTGCCAGACGACTGCTCTTACTGCCTGAGCCATGTCACCCACTGCAAGGACATTTGTGTCCTTTGCCCATTTTAACAATTTGAGTGGAAATTATATGAATTCAACTTAACAGCACCTCTTCTTCTCATTCCAGTAAATAGATTTTTAGCAATGTGTGAGAATGGAATGAGAGATGAAGGTCTTTTTATTCATTTTATTATTTATGAATTTATTTTGCAATATGGAAGCTGCTAACAGTCTTTGAAATGCCAGCGCTTGCAAACAGCTCAGTGTTACTCCCTGTAGATCACTATACAAGTTCTTACACAATAAAAGTTTTTTATTGTTTTAGTTTATTTTTGGTTGGGATTTATGAGCTTGAGTACTCCAACCTACTTACAATGGATCTGTTGACCTTCCTGAAGGTTTTATACTGATGAGTAGGCTGCTAATTATCTGTGGGATGGCAGAGAAATGAGAAAATAAGTGTACAGCATGTGAGTACTGTGTACATGTACATTCACAAAAGACACTTCAGAGAACTCCGGGTCATGCTTTCTGTTGCCATGGGTAACATATTTAAACAACAATTATTAAGTACTGAGGGCACAGATCTATTGAATGACGATTTAAAAAACGATATTCCAAAAATTTCATAGCGAAACGTCCTTAAACCCCATCTTAGTTTGTAGCAAAAATGGAATGGCATTTCAGATTTTTCTATGTATTAGAGTGCACCACTGTTAAATATTTACTATATTTTCTAAGAAGTCTGTCAGTGCACAGAACTGCAGTCTATTGCCGTATATTCCATTCGTGAAAGCACTTTGTCAGAAACTGCATCCATGCCCCAAGCCTGTGGAAGGAATAACAAGCCACATCCTTTGACTCTATTCAATTTAAAATTCACACAGTGCTCCTTCACCACTAATTAAAATACTTTTTTATAAATGACATTAACAATGGCTCACTTTGGCACCATGGGATTGAAACAAAAATATCGTGCTCTGAACAAAATATTTAATTTACTCCCTAGAAACCACATTTTTACTACAAGTCAAAAATTTAATAAATAATAACCCTGAGTTAAAAGAGACAAAGAGAAGGAATTTTGCTGCATTAAAAAAAAAGTACTACAAGAGAGCCAATGTCTAGTTTACAACCTACAGGCGACACACAGTACTACAGGAGAGCCAGTGACTATTTTACACCCTACAGGCCCCACACAGTACTACAGGAGAGCCAGTGACTATTTGACCCTCTACAGGCCACACACAGAAGGGTACACAGATTATGAATGTTTTTCTAGGGGAGCATGTAACATTACTAGATCGACTCGTATTAGGGTATTCCGTTAACGACATTGTGGATAATGGTAGCTATGTCAGTTTGGCCCAGACTGTGAACTCTTGCACCAAGTATAGGGCAGGCTGTAGCGTAGTGGTTAAGGTAAATGACTGGGACCTGCAAGGTCAGTGGTCACCGATCCCCGGTGTAGCCACAATAACATCCACACAGCCGTTGGGCCCTTGAGCAAGGCCCTTAACCCTGCATTGCTCCAGGGGAGGATTGTCTCCTGCTTAGTCTAATCAACTGTACGTCACTCTGGATAAGAGCGTCTGCCAAATGCTATTAATATAATGAAATGTAAGCCCTTTTATTCAATAGCATGCATTCAACAAAGGTCCTGCACTGCATTACATGCAAACAGCCTATTAAAATGTCCATTACCTTATCTTCCCAACACAAACAGCAAAGGAGAATGTGTGTCGATGTAATTAAAATTTAATTAAAATCAACAGTTGCACAACAATAAAAAAACAAACCTGCGGGTTGAATTGAAGTCTTTTTGCCGAACGTACACCACATAAGGCGTTACTTGACAGACATACAGATATAGACTGACTTGAGATTACGCGTGCCTGAGAACTGGGGCGATGTAAAACACGGGCATTTTTTACCCCGCAGTGCTGCTTCAGTCTGTAATCCCTCCCGGGGAGAGAGGGAGGGAGGGAGGGAGGCAGGAAGGGCCCGGTAAACCCAGATCCGTACCCCTGAAGAGCAGAGCTACTGTGAACACGCCGACACAAAGACAGCCAGGCAATAAGGCGAGGAAACTACACAACAACGTCCTGAGGGATCCGGGGAGGAGAAAAGACCAGGCCGGCGGCAAACCTGCGCTCGAAGGCGTCAAATATAGTCGGCAACGGAAGAATTTACGCTGCGGTTCTTCCTAGCAGACAGAAAATCTATGAATAGAAAACTGGCTGGAGTGCTCGAGATGAGGTATAATCAGACTAATAATGCAAAGTGCACGGCTAGCCCTAATGATTACACACTGGGTTTAGCTGGCACCTCTAATCTGTTTGAATACCCCCTCGCAGGGGAGGCTGATAAGTGTTGGGTAATAGAGATATTTTGTAAGGTGACCCATCGTGAGGAGTGAAAGAAGAGAAAGAGATGATAAGGACCGCACCCACACCTCCCCACCCAGCACCCCTCATCCCTCGTTCCCCCTGCTCTCCTCCTCTGGCTGTGGAAACGGGTCTACTGAGAGCGATGTCGCCGTGCCAACCCCGAGAGGAGCCCCCCCCCCACCCTGTCACGCCGCGGTCTGCCGAACGCAACGTGTCCGTCTCATCCATCAGCTGCCTGCCTGTCTGACCGCCGTGCCAATCCGTCTCCCTGACAACAGAGCAGGAAAACTGCTGAGGTGAAGTTACGCAGACTAACATGGGACTAACATGGGACTAACTCTGGACTAACTCTGAACTAACATGGGGCTAACATGGGACTAATGTAAGACTAACATTGGACTAATGCAGGACTAACGTCAGACAAATACTGGACTAATGTGTGAATAACATGAGATGAATGCAATTGTTCACAGTATCCTCCAAAGATGTGTGTTGACTTTTGGATGAAATGATACGTGGCATATTCATTTTGAAAATGTTATTCAAAATGTTTGATTCAATAATTTTAGGCTATAGTGACAAGTTATGGCTTTATTCTATATGGTGTTTGCAATAATGCCAGATGTAGGCTAATCTAATAGAGATTCAATGTAAGACTAATCAAATTTATCAACTCATCTAGGTTTTATTGCGATAAGGCACCTGCTTGTGTTTAGTATGCTGCAGCAGGCAGCAGTGTGAATTTGGAAACTTTTTTCTGAAATTAGATAGCCTGTGGATAGTCTATTCCAAACTGGTCAAAATGTAAAAACAACAATCACACAGAGAAATGAACATGAAGCGCTCAGCGCATTTCACTTTGAATATTTTTTTAGCTCCATGCACCTGTTGCCTGAAGTAGCAGCCTATAATTATTACTATGTTTGTACTCGTACCCCCCCACCACCTCCACACACACACACACACACGCACACAAACACACACACACACTCACACTCACACACACGCACGAACAAACACCCCCACACACACACTTGCACGCACACACACACAGACACACTCAAACTCACGCACACGCGCACACACACACATACACATACACATACACACACACTTGCACGCACACACACACAGACACACTCAAACTCACGCACACGCGCACACACACACATACACACACACGCATGCACGCACGCACACACACACACAGATACACACACACTCACACTCACATACACACCCACAGACACACCCACACTCACACACACACGCACACACCCAATCACTCCCACAAACACCCAGACACACACACATGTACAAGCACACACACACCCACATGCACACACACCCACACACACACGCATGCAATCATGCACACATACAAAAACACACACACACACACACACACACACAGAAACACACACACACACCCACACATGCACAAACACACACAAACACACACACACACATACCCACACGCACGCATGCATGCCAACATACACAAACACACACACACACACACACACACACACAAACACACACACACACATACGCACACACAGCAGAATCAAGATTTAAGACAGGGTCACAAGGAAACCACGGCGGAGAATCTGCTTGATGTAAACTAGGCCTACATTCCTCAAAGGAAAGCAGTCTACAAACGTAACATAAATCATTTCAATCTGTCAGATAGATCCGGATACACAACATAACAATGAGCCATATGATTATCTTATCACTTATCATCCATTATTTAAAAAAGCATATAAATAATAAATGACAAAGTGAAAAGACCAAACAAGAAAATAAATTACAATGTTAACGATCTGACATTTATGAATGACCTGACTCATCCATGAATCATGGACAATATCGCTCAGAGATGAGACGGACAGATGGCGATATCATAGTTTTATCATAGAGTTTTGCTGTAATTCAATAATAACACAGTGGGCTAGTCGTGTGATCCTTGTCTCTCAGGCACACCTCATGTCTGTGCAACAGTGTGCATGTACACAGTATATGGTTCTGCACAGTATGTAAATATATGATTGTGTGAATGCGTGCGTGCATGTTGCATTATGAACTCAAGGACCAGCATTCGGCCAATCAGGTGCCTGGACATACTGTGGGTATGGTCTGAGAGATTAATACACGAGTGGAATCAACTTGGACACACAATACTAAAGAAGCAGTGCTTAAAAGGTTTTTATGAAAGCTCTTAGAGCTAAAAGCATCTGAGGGGAGTGATTTGGTATCGGGGTTTATTGTATTTTTAATGCTGATTCAAGGGTCAGGTGCTGTTCGAGTGGCAGGGGACGTGCGTTTTTATTTCCCAATACATCAGCCCCTCTTGCCCATTTGCAAAATGAATAGATCCTATAGAGGCAATACACAAAGCGGCAATGACATTAGCTACCCAAGACACAGCCCTCGAAGGAAGGCATAAATAAGTGAAATAGATGACTGGCCCTGGACCTCCAGACCACAGCCAAGAAGAGTAGCTCTGCTGTCTGTGGCCAGGCCGGGTGACGGACTACAGCTTGCGCAGATACTGGATTAGAATCGATAATTATAAAAACGTTCAGCGGGCGACTCATGCCGCTATGCCGGTGGGCACTGATATCCTCTCATGCCAATCACCCACTGACAGATTTTGTAAAAATTGTGTTACTTTACTGAATGTTTTTTGTTCATAGTTATTCGAGGAGCTGGATCTAAACTGAAATGTAATAGGCTTCAGTCGCACTCTCTCAGACTCAAAGTCTAGGCCGTTTCCTCGGAGAACACTACCAGACCGATTGTTATCAGCCGCTTAAGAAATGACTGTGGATTGTGGAGGTGATTGCGGGCTGAACTGTTTCGAGTTTTCATGTCAGCTTCCCTTAATACTTCAAATAGCCCCTTTATTTGACCTGACAGATTCGATAAAGCCATGAACAATAGTGTAGATAGCACACGTACCCTTGGCGAAGATATTTTACTATTGTCTGATGCGGGATTGACCCAGCACTGATGCTCACAGTCGCCAGTATGAATGGTTTGAACAAAGTTGACCTTAAGCACCAGGGGCCTGTTCAACAAAGCAGGATTACACACACGCTCACATAGCTAGCCGGATAACTGCACTGGGTAAAACCCAGAACCCCCCCAAATCTGGAACATAGACTGAAGTAAAAAGAGTTGTTCCGGGTTTTACTTTGCAGTAATCCAGCTAACTCAGTAATCCTGCTTTGTTCCACTGGCCTCAGCTCTCCAGAACTGGAGTCCTGAACCCCTGTAGTTGGACCCAAGCTTTTAATCTTGTTCATGGGTCCTCATGTGACGTTTTGTTTAGCTTTTGTTGCAGCCAGTATAATATTGCTGAGAACCTGGATTGTTTGTTTGTTTGTTTGTTTGTTTGTTTATTTGATTGATTGATTGATTCAATTAATTTTACCCTTCAACTTATTTCAACACATTGCAAGTTTGGCTCATAACAGACTATTTGATTGTTTTCTACAGTTTAGCTTCATTGGCCAAATTTCCACACTTTCCTAAATTAGTACCCCACTGATTTTGCCTGTCAGTAAATCGTAAATCATTTTCCATGCGGAACATTACGGTAAAGGGAGGCATTAGTTGATTAAAAAGTCCTGGGGAAGTCAATACGGGACATTTGTTCTTGATGACACGCACAGCCTCGTCTGACATAATGTGGCCTTAAGAAGGGAAATCGCCCTTCAGCGGACATCAAAAGTGTCTCATTTACAACAATTACCAGCTTGTTGAAGTTCAGACGCTGCGATCACGCCTGGAACGCAACGCCGCGCGCGCAGTGGGAGGCTGCTAGCCGAGGGGGAGGCACGCCACGGTGAAAACTGCGCGCCGTCCTTTCGCAGGTGGAACAGGAAGTCGTCCGCGGCTCTGCCGTCTCGCCGTTCTCTCAGGCTGGCGTCCACCGCGCGGACGTCGTTCGCCCAGAAACGGAGAGAAAAGATCCGGCAGCCGCTTGGCGTCGGAGCAGGGCGCCAGCTTTCCGGGAGAGACGGCTAAAGCGCTTGTACAAAAGACGGCGGGCTCCAGCTCGCGGCGGAGAACCGCTCACCTGTCAGAGCCGACGGGAGCGACACCGCGGCTTTGTGTTGGCTTTTTCAAAAGGCCAAAAACATGCAGCCGCAGAAGAAACCGCCAGGACGGCGAGCCAGACAGAGGAGGGCTGGCACACAGGCGGCGCCCTGCGTTTAGGCAGCCTTATTCCAGGATTCACAAAACAAGACCCTGGCGAGACTAGCCCCTGTGTGGCTGGCCCACACTGACGGAAACTTACAGGCCCTGGGTAATAATGTGATGCCCACATTTAATTTCGCCGCAAATGAAAAATAGTCAGGTTCTCCTGCTGAGTCATTATCAAACCTGATTTAATGCATTTTTATTGCTTTTCCCTGGCTGTGTGCAGACAGCAGGCTTTCCTCTTCAGTGTCTCTAACAAACCGGTTCATTTTATTTAATTATTCATTCAACCCTGGAATGGAAGACAATTTACTACCGGCTAAACTTAACTCATTTTGGCAAGATGAACCTCCCACAGAACTCACGACGACAGAATCGTCATCGTCAAACACAAATTTCCACTGGTTGTATTGTGGCTCCTTCCTATTCCACCACAGTAATTTTTCCCCCCGCAGTTAGATAAGCATGGCTTAGCTTATGCTTTCACATGATATTAGTTACTGTACAAATCTACAGTAGGATATGTATTATGGTTCTAGATCAGCATAGTAAAATAATATTTAGCACTTCAGCAACTTTGTAAATAACCTTTAGGATTTAGAAATGTGGGAATGCGCACATAATTCTGCTGGATGCACTTTAAGTAATTTAAGTCATACTGGAAAAGTGTCTGCTAAATGAATGCAATATAATGTATACTTACTTGCTTTATTTATGACATGTTATGCATGTTAATTCATCTGACCACCATTTATAAATATCTACTGTGACATTACGCTCAATTACTTTTGTGGTTTTCTGTCAGCATTGCACTGCCAAAAAACGAATTTATTCTGCGTGCCCTTGAATGCACTGTATATCGCATCTGCCACAAATCAAACTTAAAAAGGTATCTGGAAGTCATTGAAATGCAGTGGCTACTCGAATTTAAGAATGCACGCTGTAAAGTAACAGCAGTTCTGAAATATCTACACGCATGAGAGTGGCTATCTGTCATCATTCAGCAGAGACTGGCTCCCTGCCAAAGATGGCTACTCTACCGTTGGGCAGTTTTATTCAAAGGGTGCTGTTCATGTAGATATTATGACAGATGTGAAATGCGGAAATTACTGGTTACTGGTGCACTAGATCTATAAATAGAAGTAACACTATTACATAAAATTATTATGTACATTATTAGAACACAGAACAGTGATGATGTCACTCCAATACACATCAGTGTTCATACAGCATGTATATTTATAAGTGTATTTGGACAGTGATTACATTTTTGTTTTAGCTCTGTTCTCTGTGCACGGTGACTTGCAAGCATGTTTAACAGTACACTATGAGGTATCTGAGTGCATGTTCAACAGTGTGCTGTGTATTTACACAGCACAGTTGAGGGCAGTTGGGGCAGTTCAGGGCAGTTGGGGGCAGTTCAGGGCAGTGTGGGGCAGTTCAGGGCAGTTGGGGGAAGTTCATGGCAGTTTGGGGCAGTTCAGGGCAGTTGGGGCAGTTGGGGCAGTTCGGGACAGTTGGGGGCAGTTTGGGGCAGTTTGAGGGCAGTTCAGGGCAGTTGGGGCAGTTTGGAGCAGTTTGGGGCTGGTCGGGGCTGGTTGGGGCAGATCAGGGCAGGTTGGGCAGTTCAGGGCAGTTCAAGGCAGTTGGGGGCAGTTTACGGCAGTTTGGGGGCAGTTCAGGGCAGTTTGGGGCTGGTCGGGGCAGATCGGGGCAGTTTACGGCAGTTCAGGGCAGTTAGGGGCAGTTTGGGGCTGGTCGGGGCAGATCGGGGCAGATCGGGCAGTTCAGGGCAGTTCAGGGCAGTTGGGAGCAGTTGGGGCAGTTGGGGGCAGTTGGGGGCAGTTTGGGGGCAGTTCAGGGCAGTTGGGGCAGTTGGGCGGCGGGGCTGACCTGGTGGATGAAGGCCTGGGCCCCACGGGGGCTCAGCAGCAGCACTGCCCTCCTCAGCGTGTCACGGTAGCGGTTGAGCTCCTCCGTGCGCATGGTGCTGAACAGGCTGGTGAACACCCGGCTGATGTTGCGGTCCACCCTCTGCAGCGACACGTCCAGGCCCTGCCGCGACGCCTGGTCCAGGAAGCCCTGCAGGCCGCGGATGTCTGCAGGGGACACAGCCAGCCGTGAACTTCCAGAACCAGCCCCCACTTACAGTACAGCTGGTCAGCTGACGCTTGTATCCAAAGTGACAGGAGCAATGTTGGGTTAAGGTCCTTGCTCAAGGGCCCAACAGCTGCATGGATCATTTTGTGGGCTTGAACCACCAACCTTCTGGATCGCATGGACCTTAGCTACCAGTCTACAAGCTGCACTTCATCCCAATTCCAACCACAGCCTGGAGGGAAGCTGAACTTCACACATTGTGCTCATAATCAGGTAGCTTCAAATGTAATTCCCTAACCACTGTTCTGGGCATCGGTACTCCTGTCATAATCCATCACTAAGCTGAGCAGATCCGGAAAACATGACACCTGTCCAACCCACTGCCTGCTGAACTGCACAGTTCATCTATACATTACAGCCAACTAAATTAGTTTTACCGTGTAGAAATGACAGCACTTTATATACAAAGAGCAAGCCACCCGCCAACTAGGTGCCCTGTAATGGAGGGCACTATGTGTGGAAAATAGTGTCATTTCTACAGGGTGAAACAAAAGCATATATCAATGTCCTTCAAAGCTGAGAATCCACACTTTAACCACATCTGAACTGAGTACACATCTTTGTAGCGCATTTGTAGTAATAGTGTATGTCTTTTACACATGCACTGTAATGCTCTCACACACAACACAGCAGCTAAATGTTTTGTAGGTTCCCGTTTTATGTAATGGGAGCTGGTCACGCTCTCGGTATGCTGTTCAGCAGAATATGAAGCGATATATCAGGGATATATCATGTGCTGCTATTGGCTGTTCTGCCATTGAGGAGAGTGGTCCAATGGTAACAGAGCTTAATTCCCTAGTGGGGCACTACCACTGTGCCCTTGAGCAAGGCACTAACACTGAATTGGTTTAGTAGAATCTAGCAGTATAAAAGGATTGTACATCATAATGTAATCTGCAATAATGTACATAATAATGAAATGCAGTTGCTCTGGATAAGACCATTTTCTAAATGCCTGAATGTACATGTAAATAATCTTCCGGCATGTTCAGCTGTCACGTTCAGTCCCTGGTACAGTATCTTTAATGGCCACATCATTACCTTCATTCATTGTTCACCCCATCCTGCCAACACTTGGCCTGCAAGCCAAGTCTCCCCATCGCATCCCTCCAAAAGGCTCTGTCTGTACTTCAGTCAATTGTGCGGATAAAAAATGGAAAACAATCTATTCCCAGCATCGAAAGGCGTGCACGATTCAGACTGAATTTTGGATAGCGTTGTACAGGTACGCTACTTTCAGAGTGAAAGACTGATTCGCAGAAATTGGTGGAAATGAGGATTTCAGACCAGGAACATAGCGGGAGAGACGAGTGGTATTTCTATCAGTCTGTAGCACATCACGGTCATCTCCCAGATATCAACCCGCACGCTTCGAGATAACTTCACTGACAGCGGCAATATAAAATTGAAAACTTACTGCAAATAAGCTGAATGCAGTTTCATTACTCTGGGCCTCTGGACCCAGAGAACAGAGAATAACTCAACAGCCTGTGCAAGGCTGGGCCTTAAAAACAGACGGGTCACTTCCTGGGCTACTGTGCCTTTTTTTTCCCAGATTAATGTGTTACCCATTGGCCCAAGCCGTTTTAGAGTGTGTTCTCAAATGGCCCAGGCAGCTTTAGGATATGTCTTTGATGGCAATGAAAGATATTAGATATGAAATTGGACACATTCTTTCAGTGGTTTTATAATAAAGGTGGTTTATCATGGTTCAACTCCTGTATTGGCTAAAATTCTGGGGTGCAGGAAGTTGATGATTGTGGTTTGGCCACGTTGACTGCAATGGCTAATACTGGTCAATGTAATTTGTTCAGTATAATCAACATATCCTATGAAAATACCAACTCTCAGTAATTTCTGAAATGCTCCTAACCCATTTTGCGTTCAAACACAAAGCCATTAGTTTCAGTTGTGCACTCAAGTCATGAAATACAGCTCAGAAAGACATGTTTTCATTTCATGAAAATGCAGCCTATTATCATGAAAAGCATAAACAGGGTAGTTTTGTCTGAAATTTACTTCAAAAAGGGAACACAATGTCCAATTAGACTGGGAGTCTATTCAGGATATTTTGCCATGCATTTATATACTGTACATTGGATTCAGTAGTGAATAGGCAAGTTATGGGAAGCCAAGATACACAGCCAGGAGTGGCCACGAACTGTGCTTTGGATGGGTTTGTGTCACTGAAAAATATGTGCATTAGTACACAAAATGGCACAATTCATGAGCTTGCACATTGCCTTCATTACTGTCAGTAACTCTACTCTAGGTTGTTTCCGTAATGATTCAGTTCTTCGTAATTATGAATTATGCTGACCGAAGCAACAGTAAGCAACAGCACGCGTGACTTGTTTCAAATTTTAGGCAGGATCCAGTTATAGAACAGAGCAGAACTTAACCTGAATAAATTGTTCCCTTATTCAAGTGATGGAAGTGCATTGTCCCAAGTTCAACCCACAACCCTCAATTTAAAAGTCAAATACCACAACCCCAAAAACTCCAACAGATGGAAGTGCAAGACAGGTCTGAGGAGACACCTGAAACGCAGGCAGCACGACGCTACACTCAATTAACCTGAACGATAAAAACAAAAATAATAAATCCCTTGTTAGAGTCAAACAGCATTTCCTTAAGCCTTTAGAGACACATTTCTTTGCAGAAGTTTTGGTTGTTTCGCTGTTTTTCAAAGGCTCTGCCTAACAGGTCTGGAGAACATGCCTGGCTGCAGCTCACGAGCTGGGAAACATCTGGTGCTGGTCCCAGGGAAATGTAAGGAAGGGACTTCAGGGGAACATAAGTGGAGAAACAACAGATCATCAAAGAAGGATGAAGGAGCAGAGGCTCATCTAACAACACGGATCTCAGCAGTCTCCCCACTGCCCAGACGCACAGGGAGGTTCTCTCCTCCTCCCTTTCTCTCTGCCTCTCCTTCTCCCTCTCCTTTTCTGCCTCCCTCTCTCTATCTCCCTCTCGCTCCCTCTCCCCCACCCTCCCTTTCCTCCTCCCTCTCCCTCCCACCCCCCCTTTCCTTCTCCCTCTCCCTCTATCCTACTCTCCCTCTCTCTATCTCCCTCTCTCTCCCTCTCTCCCCCGCCCTCCCTCTCCTTCTCCCTCTCCCTCCCACCCCCCCTTTCCTTCTCCCTCTCCCTCTATCCTACTCTCCCTCTCTCTATCTCCCTCTCTATCCCTCTCCCTCTCTCCCCCGCCCTCCCTCTCCTTCTCCCTCTCCCTCCCTCCCGCTATAACAGTACATAATAAACAATAAAAATTGTTCAAAAAAAGATTCACAAGAAACTAACTAGCAAATTCATCAACCATTGGAAAGGTATCTTACTCTGATATTAGTGCTAATAGGCTCTCGCTGTCTCTCGATCTGTTGACAGTAGAGTACATGAAAAATAATAATACACTGAAATAAAGATACACTGAAACAAATTAGCAAATTCATGAGCAAATTAGCAAATTCACACATACTACATTGATGTTTGTCATGTTATATCAATTAGATAGATTTGATTAATAATTATTTACAGTAAGTTTTGTGTTTTATTGGACACTTCTGCTTCTGGAGATCTGTTTATTTGTATTTTTTTATTTTCCACAGTAATTACTTGTTGTGTATGTTCCGACAGTAAGGGGGCAGCAGTGCTCTTTTTCATCATGAGAAGCATTCATTATCATGAAAGAGCTGAAAAGTCTGTTTCCGGAAGTAAATACAGTACCAAAATACCAAAGGGAAACAGACATTTAAATCACGGTTATGTTTTGTTTCTATTCAAACTCAGATAAAAAGTTTTAAATATGGATTTCTTTGTAAGGGCTGTGATTTCGGTCTCTTTCTCAGAATGCGGACAACCTTGGTGGAAAAAAATATGGGTTTGTTGCTGGGACAACAGTGTCTTCAGCACAAACCTGCAAAAACCTAGGTTTAAGGTTAATTTAGGAGGATAACAGGTAAGTAGCCTATATAAACCACCTGGTGAAATCACACTCAGATTACATCGTGTTCCGATGTTAGTGCTAATGGTCTCTTTTTCACACTCAGCCTTCCATTCTTCTGGCTTTTTTAGTTTCTGCATTTTTCCAACCATGCCCAGTTCTATAAAAACCCCACTATTAAAGGAATTAACGAGTTCATTGGATTAGTTCATGGTCTGTAATGAACTAATCCAAAGAAAACATTTGTTTCATAAAATCTTTGTCAGCAGTTTTTATTACTCTCTACCAAACGAAGGACATTAATCCCAGAACCTTTAAGTGCCGCTCTGCTAACCTGGAGTTAACAAGGGAAGGGATACAAAAGCATTCTGACCAGTGTGCACACACATGCACGTACGCATGAACATGCGCTCAACACATGCACGTGCACACACAAACACACACACGTACTCATGAACATGCGCTAAACACACGCAAGCGCGCACACACACACACACACACACACAAACTCATGAAAATGCCCTCAACACATACACATGCATGTACACATGAACATGCGCTCAACACACGCATTCAAGTACCAAACACACACGCATGTACACATAAACATACACTCAACACACACACATACACACACACGGACATACAAGTGCACATGCAAGCACACACACACGTACACACAAAATAAAGTGCCCTGCAAGGGGGCAGAATGAGGATCACTCATGTTTGTGTGCACACAATAGCCCTGTATATGCAAGCTTTCAACAAATTTCAAAGCTTCCACTGAAAGCATCCCCACTCACAAGTTTCATTCATCCCCGCATTTTAACCAATACAAGTGGCCTGCACGTGCACTGCGGGATATCGAGTCTGTGAATAAAATCCAAATGCAAATATATCCTTAATCTCCAGTCATGTGTGACTCCTACTGGCTTCCAATTCCTCCCACCGCCCTACATCTCTGCACCTCAGGCAGAGAACTCCAGCTGAAGCTTAAATGCGCTCTGGTTGTCATGGCAGCTGTGATCTGTGAAGAGCAGGTAAACGGGAACAGAATTCACGGAAAAAAACTCATTGGTTACCTTTTTAATTGGGATGTTATAAGACTGTTTGGTTTCGGTGCGCCTGACACACGTCAAAGGCAGAGTGCTTAAACTTAGCCAGCCGGCTCACCACCATTAGCGAACAAAGGACAGGGATGAACAACACAGCAGAAATGGGAATTAAGTGGAACGAAACACGGAGAGTCTTTACAAAGGTACAGCGTTGTACAAAGCCGTTTTAATGAAGAAAGATCATGTCTCTGTCCCTTCCTGCCAGACACATAGCTGGCCTGTATGGACCAAATAACCATTAGTAGCACTGTTTGTACACCTGCATCACATCAGAGATGTAGACTAGACCATAGTACTCACCATGGTTTTACCTGTGATTTTAAACCATTTTTAAACTATTTTAAACCTTTCACAGTTGATTCCCCCGTGAAAATGTATTGATCAATATCTTTTCAACTAAGTGCTTTATCAATAAACGTCACTTCCGACATTTTAATCTTGTGTCCTGAGTTAAGACTAGTTTACCCGCGCATAGAGAATGTCAAAAAACTTTCATTTTATAGAACTCTAGCTTTTATTTATTTTTGCAAGAAATCTAATAACAAACACATGGGCTGGAACTACACTGAGAGGAAGAACAGTCTTTTATTAAGAACAAGGAAGGAGAGGAAACACGTCGAGAGAAGGCTAGGTATAATAACTGGCCAAAGCTTTGATCAAATCTTCCTCTACACAGAAAGAAAACATGTGGCTTTTCCCAGTTTCATAACATAGCATTGGCCAGTTTCTGAAAAGAAAAAATGCTGTCCTTGTGCAAGTACAGACATATAGCAATGCAAACAAGTATGAGTGCTTCATCCATGAGTGAAGGGTATAGACATGCCCTTGTAAAGAGCATCTGTATCCTGGCTGCACTTTTGTTGATTGTATAACGATGAAGGGGTCTTCTAAACTTCACACTGAACAGCTCACTAAAAAGCTTAAGCTTATTTTAGAAACAAGGCCTGTTTTTCATTTCAAGCAAGAAAAAACTGGTGGCAGCTACATTTTTACCTCTGCTGGATTATGGTGATACTTTGAATATGAATGCCCCAGTGTCTCACCTGCATACACTGGATGCACTTTACCATGCTGTTTTAAGATTCGTCTCCGACACAAAATCCCTCAATCACCACTGTACACCATATAAGTTAGCAGGACAACCATCTTGGCTGTAAGGCGACAGACTCATTGGTGCATGTTTGTGTATAAAGCCATTTTAGGACAACTGCCAACCTTCCTAAGCACTTTAGTCACACAGCAAGTGGACATTTATGGACGTCATAGATTAAGATTGCATTTTAGATAAAATTCCCAACTCAAGGACAATGTTTGGCAAGCATGCTTTTAGCTATGCTGCCCCATCCTCTTAGAACTCTTTACAAAATGACCTGAAACCTGCCCATTTTATTGAAATTGATGTTTTTAAATCCAAAATTACAGCTCTTTTGATCACAGAATGCACATGCTTTTGAGCACTTCCAGAAAGTTTGTTGCTTTTTTCAGCTCTTTTATGTACTTTGCCCTGCTTTTATCTGTGAATTTGTGCATTGATGTTGTACTGCGTTTTATGCATTCATTTGTGTAACAATATGTACGCTGTCTTCTTGGCTAGGGCTCACTTCACTCACAGAGATGTTAATCTCAATAACCGCTGTCCAAATATCTGTTTACGTGGAGGATGCCTTCAGCAGTACGCAGAAATAAACTGCACTCTGCCCAAATACAAATACAGATACAAATACAAATACAAATCCAAGGCTGGAGTCTGAACCCACCCCGAGAGGCTTCTCAGCCAATTGCACGTGACGGAGACACAGAGAGGTTGGGGCATACCGTAGAACAGGACTATACAGATTGATGAGTTAGAGGAGATGCAGACTCAGCACTAACCCAGCCCAACCATTGATATTCACATCACAATACACTTCTCTTAGCCCACTGTCTCAGTCACAAACCCTGCAGATATCATCCTAGTAATCTTTGTGGATATGTAAACCTGACATGTACACTATGACACATATTTAAAGCCTTTGAAAGTGGATCTCTTCACACGCACACACATTACACAGCACATAATTACCCAGCGTGTCACGAGCATTGCCAAAATGCTGGCGATAATCGTTATTTAACACTATTTATTCAACATATCAACATGCTGTGAACGCTTTATTTGTTTACTGCATTTATTGTTTTGTGGGTATGACTGACAGATGTTGAGACTTGAGCTCTGAGCTCATATTTTCCAAAGTGCGGCACTCCAGGGAAAAGCAGACATTCTTTACGAGTTGAATTTTTATGAGTTTTATTTATTTCTTTATTACTTTAGATCAGGGGTGTCAAACTCCAGTCCTGGAGGGCCACAGTGTCTGCTGGTATTTGTGGTTTCCTTTCAATCAGCAGCCAATTAAGGCCTTGAGAACAAGGTGCATGGACTCTTTAGCCAATGAAAGACTTTGAATTGTATCTCCTGTGCTGAAACACACCAAAAACCAGTAGACACTGCGGCCCTCCGGGACTGGAGTTTGACGCCCCTGCTCTGGATGGACATAAAAGGGGGCTGGTGAGGGGGTAGGTTAAAAGGGTGGAGTGTGGCATTCACGGTGTGACTTATAAAGAATAATTGACCGTAAGTGTCGATCCCTCTGTCTGAAGAGAGAGGCAGCAGGCCTGATGAAGATGGTGGTGCTGCGACCGGTGGGTGAGCGGCGATGTCATTAAACTTCATCACCTGAGAAGCCGGTAGCACGAGCCCATTCTTCAGCAACGCCGAACCATCACCCCCGTCCACCAATCAGCTTTGTTGCTATGGTGCCCAGGCTACTCAAGGACACGCATCGAGGCAGACAGTCACCCTCTAAAGACAAACACTTATTGCCTCGGACACCGAGACCTCATCAATCGGTGGCTCGGCTCGGAGTGTGACGTGTTGAATTAGCGCCCCGTCTTTTAATATCTCCGTGTGTGTGTGTGTGTGTGTGTGTGCGTGGCCCTGTTTGGTTTTTATTGAGTACTGAGACGAATATCATCACAGGGAGCAGGAAGTCAGAGAACGCTACCGCTATTGCTATGACAAATAAGGTGCTAATGACCTGTGTGCCCATTAAAGCTCATTCTGTTTGATGGCCCACGGTGTTTATTGTGCCATGTTGTGTTTAATGCTACGAGCCGTAACCTTTGGGCCAGGGCTCCCTGGAAAAAGAGATGTTCATCTAAATGACACTTAATGGGACTCAAGATAAATAAATGTAATTGTATGTGTCCGTTATTTATCACCCGTTCACCCCCTTAAAACTAAGAGGAGGGAGATTGTCACAACCGCAACAACTGCCCGAATGACCGATCCTCATTCACCGTCGGACCAATCCATTGCGAATTAGGTGCGTAGGTAATCTGTCAATGTTTATCCATAGCCAATAAGAAATGAAAACAAATGTCAAAATGTGTCAAAACAAATGAAAAACCAACTTCTGCGCTGTCCTCTTGTAAAAAAACAGGGTTTTGGTTTTATCATACTGTTTTTGGAATGCTTTGTTTTGACGTTTATTATTATATTGATTTTAAATGCTCAATCTTTTATCTTAAATTACCACTGTCATTTTAAGCGGTCTATTGTTTTTCAGGTGGAGATGTCATACCTCTGGCATAGCAGCAGTATTGTGTTAGAGACTGAAGAACAGTGGGCAGCTAACAGCGGTATATCATTATAGCCTGCTGCTATGTTTCCTGTTATTACTTCCATTTGTTTTGTTCTATAATTCGCCAGTTACCCCTTACTTAAGCAAGCCTTTTTAAGAAACACCTAAAGTGCACACTTTCCATCCCAATAAAGCTGAATAACTAAACAATATACAACTCTATTTAACAGAATATAAACTGAATTAGAAGCATACTAAATCGTCTGCCTCTGAGAAAGTAGCAAAACGATCCGTTTAAAAGCTCATGAAGGCCTCCAGTGATAGTCTCACCTCTATTTACAGACAAGACTCGGTCTCTGAACTGTACAGGAATCTGAAGAAAGCCTTTCCGTTTTGAGTTGTTGACACATGAATGATAAGGTTTTGGGTTGAAAAGAAAAACTTCTATCAGTCTTGTTTTGTGATATTTACACAGCAGTCCCAGTGAATGCCCACATACCCCTCCCCTTCACTAGACACTTTTAATACACTGTGCAGAACACAGAATTGCATATAAAAATACCTCACACACACCCACACCCACATAAACACACACACAGGCACCAGACACACACACACACACACATTCCTCTGAAACCAGACACACTGTCGTGTGGATTCTTCCTACAGACACTACAAGTGGGTTGTTAACCTCCTGCTGACTATTAGTGAATCACATTGTCTAACTGTAACAATGTCTTCTCTCTTCGATTGTCATGAAGATCATTTATTATTTTTCTTTCTTTAAACATAAAACACGCACAAGCCTTTGCTTCATCAGCGTTTTCCAGGCCGTCAAGGTTGAAGCTGTCAGTACCTGTGTCTAATACATCCTTCCCTCAGGTTCAAAGCCACTGTCAGTGTCAGGAATGTTATCATCCTCTGGGAAGAAAGTAAAAGAGCACAAAAATAATACTATATATAATATAATAAATAATTAATACGCTGATCTCTCTGGACAGATGTGGTGCACTAAAGGAGCTACAGCGCACAGTGAGAGGGGTGGACACCAAGCTTTTTGCTGCACGTTGGTTTCATTTTAGCAGGACCATTACCTGCTACTCAGTTTCAACGCATGTTGTTCAGACCTGAACACAATTGCAGTAAATGTTTCAATGATTTGTCACATGTATGCCAACAACTAAGTAAACTAAATAGTTGGCATTTATATAGCGCTGTACAATTGATGCCTCTCATTCACCCATTCATACACACACTCACACACCAATGGTGATTGGCTGCCATGCAACCAATCAGCGCATCATTTTTTGATGGGTTTTTTTGGGGAGGGTTAGGTGTCTTGTTCAGGGACACTTTGACACACCCAGTGTGTGATCAAACCGGCAACCCTCTGACTGTCAAACGACTGCTGGAATTGCCTGAGCCAATTCCACCAGTGAGCCAAAGTCGCTAAAGTAACTGAACTGACAGCAATCCCAAACTGTGTGCTGTTTTTAAATTCTACTCCAAGAGCCATTCCTATCCTATAGCTCATGAGTACAGAACCTTGTTCCCATGTTTTACACTGGGATAAGGCAGTTTAAGATGAAGACATGAATAACAAAATTTAACAGCGATCTTTTGTTTCGGCGCATGTATTATAAAAAACATGAAAGCCCTTTCATTAAGCCTTTAACCAGAAACCCTATTGTGGAAAGGCTGATCACAGCTCTGTATTGGTGGTGTTTTCACACTCACATCAGCGTACGCACACAATCACCACATGACACACAGCGAGGCTAAATCACAGAGCATTCCATAAGCTAGAGTTTGGTCCCCAGTCATGCACCAGAACTCTTTTTTTTCCCATGCGCTACCATTCCAGGAAAACATTCTATACCTAACTGGCCAACTACTTTGTAAATAATAATAATTGATTATTGTCATTTAGCTGATTCTTTTATCCAAAGCAACTTATAGTTGATTCGACTAAGCAGGAGAGAGTCCACAAGGGAGCAATAAGGGCCTTGTTCAAGGGCCTAAAAGCAGTACTGAACTTAGCGTGGTAGCTACGCTGGGGATCAAACCTTGCAGGTCCCAGTCATGTACTGTAACAACTAGACTACAGGCTGTGCCTGCCCCTGCAGAGGTATAACTAAACCACTGCAAAGACCCAGGCCTGTATTCCATCAACATTTGTCTTGACCATTGATTTACTGTACAAACAAATGCAAGCATTACACTTTTTCTTTGAAGAAGATGATGAATATTTGTCTCTTGCTTATAATTGTTTTGTCATTTGTCCTTACCTTTGGTTCACAAAGAAATGCAAGCAATATGTGTTCACTTTGAAGAAAAATTTATGCTTAGTGAAGGGAAAATGTTGTCTCACATCAAATATATTAAAAGTTGTCTTTTACCATGTATGCGGCGGACACAGAGTAACTATATGCAACTTTAAAGAAAGATAAAATTAGCATCATCTTCTAAATTATATGTATTGGAGACCAGACCACCTCAATGAGTAGTATATAGATATGTTCATACCTGCAACCAATTCTGTGCAGTTATGTTTTTTTCTTGCAGCTAACTTGTCTATGCTGTAGTTCTGGTGTTGTCTGAATTGAATATTTGTGTTAAGAACAGAAGGTGCATTACCAAAAAAAACGATAAAATGTAAGAGATAAAAACATTAAATGTTTATTGCAAATCAGCGAGATAATATGCTAGCAATATGCTACGCTACGTCCCTGCAGTTGAGCCAGATTTTCATTTGACTGCAGTGTGGCAAAAAAAATGTTTTATACAATTGGGTGTTAATACATCAACAATGAAGTCAAGAAGTGAAGTTTGCAGGCAATGAGTCTGTATCATTTGGCAGTTGAAGGTCCAAGCAGGCAGGTGGTCTAATCCGGTACCCAGGGGTGCGGCAGGAGACAGAGGAACATTTAGGATCTCTGGAAAGGGTTAGTTAGCCACCCTGACAGCACACTTTGATTTCATGTCAATAAAGCAGCTTAGAGCTGAGGCCCGGGAGGGAGGGGGGTGTCTGAAAGTGTAAAGGGATCACATCAGGATGAGTCCGGCACATCTCTAACACAGACCAGTTCACATTCATTGATTTTTTCAGATTTTTTTTTTTTTTCGGAGCTCAACTCCTTTGAGATTTCGGGATTCGCAAGCATGGGCAGTCTGCCAGGGTTTCTGTTAGCTCTCTCCTTCCAGAACTTTTTCCACAAAAACTGAAAAAAACCCTTTGAAGGCATCATGCACATATCACCCACAAAACAGCCAAACAAAGAAGTACCTTGCCAAAGTGAGTTGGATAGCTGTTTGTATTGTGCGGCCAAAGTTTGATGCTTGTTATTGAAGTACTTTTGTCTGTCCTTGTGATTTACTTTTTCATAGTGCTGCCACTTGGATGGGTCATCCTTGAAAAAAAGATTCTTTATCTCAGAGGGAGTCTCCTAAAATAAAAGTAAAAGAGAATAAGCCATTGTTCTTTCTGCATCTCCAGTGAAACACACCCTTTGTCACTCCTTCCCTCTATCATTCATCTCTGCTGCTCATTTCCCTGTAGGTCTGATAACACTGGTGCAGCTGTGGCAGTAGAGGAAGTCTGAGAGGTGTGATATGAATATCAGCTCCGCCCCCTGTAACAGCTCAGAGCATCAGCTCCACCCCCTTTAACAGCTCAGAGCATCAGCTCCGCCCCTTTTAACAGCTCAGAGCATCAGCTCCGCCCCCTTTAACAGCTCACAGCATCAGCTCCACCCCCTGTAACAGCTCACAGCATTAGCTCTGCCCCCTGTAACAGCTCAGAGCATTAGCTCCGCCCCCTGTAACATCTCAGAGCATGAGCTCCGCCCCCTTTAACAGCTCAGAGCATCAGCTCCGCCCCCTTTAACAGCTCAGAGCATCAGCTCCGCCCCTTTTAACAGCTCAGAGCATTAGCTCCGCCCCCTGTAACAGCTCAGAGCATCAGCTCCGCCCCTTTTAACAGCTCAGAGCATCAGCTCCGCCCCCTTTAACAGCTCACAGCATCAGCTCCACCTCCTGTAACAGCTCACAGCATTAGCTCTGCCCCCTGTAACAGCTCAGAGCATTAGCTCCGCCCCCTTTAACAGCTCACAGCATTAGCTCTGCCCCCTGTAACAGCTCAGAGCATTAGCTCCGCCCCCTGTAACAGCTCAGAGCATCAGCTCCGCTCCTGACACAGCACTGGCTCCTCCCCAATGACACGGCTCAGCATATTGTCTCCGGCTTGCAGGTCCAGAGACACCTCCACCACCACACCTCAAACATACTCCCATCCACAGCTTCAGACCAGTGGGGAGCCTTGAAAAAGATCCTTAAAAAGATCACTTTAAACCCCTGTAATTTACAGACCTGAGTATCTGCCATGCGAGCTGTAACTCTGTTTTCTACATGTCCATATTGTTGTTCTGCAGCATTATTGTCTCCATAACTACAGGGACATTTCAGGATAAAAATGAGCCAGTGGTATTAAAAACAGCTTTTGACAAGGACACAGCTGTGTAAACGTTGCAAAAGCAACCACGAGGCATAAAAATAGCATAAAAATAACATACGGTTTTAATGCATTTAATGGAAACAAGGAGATTGGGCCAGAGGAGTGCCATTACTGAAAGTAATGTTGGTAAAGTAATGTAGGTAAAGTTGGTCCAGGTCTGGGTGTGAAACCACTCAGATCTGAGCAGAATCAGCAGATCACACAGTCCACTGAAAACTACTTTTCATTTTTTACCCACAGACACGTTTAGGAGTTAGCTTCGGTTATTGCTGAAGTAGCCAAACAGCGTTTCTGACAGAAAAGTACAACCCCTAGAGTTTAGCAGAAACATATTTACTCAACCCCAGCCAGAGCCTACAGTATATTACTGGGCTGACCCAAAGAGGTCTGTACATATGTTCCAAGAGGCTTACGAGAATTAAATCGCTGTCACTATCACACGCTCAAGAGCGTTTGAGCTGTTCGGAGTTATTATCAAAGAGCAAAACAGATTGGGTCATGCCGACATGTCCTCAGCACGAATAAATAAAGAAATACACAGCTCCTAAGCTGTGGTTGAGCGAAGTAAATGACCTGCACATCAGCACGTTATGAGTAAACAACTTGAATTAGCTGTCAGACTTTGGTTTAAACTTTAAAGTTGCTCCGTGGATGCGGGATATGTCCCATATGTATTCTCTCAGCTGCTCTAGCGCTTGCCAGTCTGATTTGTGTAACCCGATGGAATGTGGCAGTTAAGACAGGTCCAATA
The DNA here is from genome assembly GCF_963514075.1 of Conger conger. Taxonomy (NCBI): domain Eukaryota; kingdom Metazoa; phylum Chordata; class Actinopteri; order Anguilliformes; family Congridae; genus Conger; species Conger conger. Next base: position 8,187,061 of record NC_083777.1, read on the forward strand.
CCTACACACACAAAAAAAAAAAACTGTCTTCAGTATTGCAAAAGTTTGTCTAACGGATGTATGAAAATTATAAACAAACAAACCATTGAATGAATTCTAATGACAATTCCCCCCGCTAAATTAAACTGCAGCTGTTGTTTTCATTTATGTGTACAGTGGGGTCCAAATGTCTGAGACCACAAGTGAAAATGCTTCTATTTTGCATCCTTCTCAAATTTAATACCAACTTTTGAATTATAAATTATATTATCAGCATAACAATTTGTGTGAAAAGTTTCAGAATATCTTAGTATTTGGAATGTCCCCTGGCACTGTGCACCGGAGCTGGCATGGACTCTACACCTTTGCAAAACCTGATGACCCATATTATGCCAGTATTATTTGACGATGTTCCAAAAACCATATTGCGATGTTACTGAATGCTTGGCTTTTGTCAGTCTTCAAGTGTCCCCATAAATGTTCAATGGGGTTGAGGTCTTGTAAAGCTTTGAAGTAAATGTAATTTGTTTAAAATTTCAGTTTCTTTCCAGGATTAAATTCAATGTGCTCTCAGACTTTTGGACCTCACTGTACATTTGCACTCAGTGACCACTTTATTAGGTAGACCTGTACACCAGCTTGTTGTGTCGAGGACCCGGCCCTAGGCCCGCCTGATGAGAGATTGACGGAAGATGGGTTAGGCAGGAATGCATTGTTAACCCCTCGCACACGCCATTGAGGTGGTAGTAAGAACGCCTGTAAGAGGAAAAATATGTGGTTCAGAGCTAATGAGCAGCCCTACTTGTCAGCAGAGGAGTCTGAAGTCGGAGGACTTAGATTTAGGGTACTAAGGAGCAAGGCTAAAGGTCTGACTGAGGCCATGCGTAACATGAATGTATAATAACATTCTTGGTTGAGAAGTGTGGGCTTGCTCCTACAGGGGAGGCCTGGTTAAAGCAAAGAGATGAGGAAAACAATGTGGACGATTGGGAAATGAAAGAGTATGAGGAGTTGGGTGATGAATTACAGTTGATACATAAGCAACTCAATACATAAAAGCATGCATGCATGGCCAAGAGGTTGTTGTTGTTCTGACCAAACATCAAAACAGGGAAGAAATGCAAGTGATTTTGACTATGGAATGAGTGAGAGTGGCCAGACTGGTTCAGGCTGACAGGAAGGTGACAGCAACTCAAATAAGTACACATTACAACAGTGGTATGCAGAATAGCATCTCTGAACACACAACGCTTCAAGCGTCTAAGTCGATAGGCTAGAGCAGCCGAAGACCAAAAAATAAATAAGTATAATTGATAGCTAGTGAAGTGGTCTAAATGTATACTGTATGTGCTACAAGTGCTGTCATGTTAGTTAGACTGAGAGCGATGGCAGCTCTTAGGCAGAAAGCACAAAACCCTGAGCACCTGACAGAAATAAACCTTTCTGGATTCGCTTTCTGTCAAAGTGCTGCAGGGGGGAAAGTGCTTGACTGGCCTTAACGCAGGGTGAAAGTACACAATATCCCAGCCCAATCCTCTTCCCCAGCGTATAATAGCATGAGCGGCAGTGCACGCCAGCCAGGGTGAGGGTCACTTAGCTGGAGAGATCAGGAGAAAAGAACAGTGACACGGTGCTGCTCGAGAGGTAGACCTGGCCACCATCTCGTCTGTGGTGAAAAGGTCAAGATGAGTCGGAGCTTTATCACTTTCACTAAGAGGGACACACAGAGAAAGCCCACAGAGAGAGGCCACAGAGAGAGCCCACAGAGAGAGCCCACAGGAGGCAACGTAGGCCTATACTACCAGCTCTACTGCTGTTGTTACTGCTACTGCTGTGACTGCTAATGTTGTGACTATTACAACTACTACTGCTACCACTACTACTGTTACTACTATGACTACTACTGATACTACTCTTAATAACACACTAGTGTCACTAATGCTGCCCTTAATAGTACAGTTTCTTCTACTACTATGTCTGTTACTATTACTACTACTACTACCACTACTACTCCGGCTATTACGACTACTACTGTTTTTACTGTTCCAGTGGCAGGGCTCGATGCACTTGCAATCACATTCTGGGGAAAAAATGCTTACAAGTTTACATGTTGGACTTAGATCCGGGCCTGCCCAATCATACGCCACGGAGAGCTGAGAGTATGCATTCCAACCGAACACTACGCCAGCTGATTTCAATAGTTCCCTCCTCCCTGGTTAAAGTTGTGTTAATTAGTGAAATGTAGTGATTTTTTTGAATGACTACCTGCATACTCTACTCTCAGAGGTCCACGGCACAGTTGGGCAGCCCCGTCTTAGATCCACTCAGCTTGAGCCAAGACGATTTGCTGCACAGATGAAAAAATAAATAAAAAATGAAGCCCTTTTTCAGTTTGCTCTTCCTGCAGAGTCCGTGCACATGGTTGCAAGGGAGTGTGGCGACCCAGAGAGCAGGCTTTGGTGTGAGCATTAACCAATTAAGCAGGAATGAAGGCAGCCTCCATGTTCCACCACTCTGAGCTGAGAAGAAAACCTGCTAATGGAAAATGCCCTTCTCCGTTCATGACAAGGCAAACAATCCCAAAACCATGAAATGGGGGGAGCAGTTTACATCTGCAAAATCAGAGGGTGGTCTGACATAAAAAAAAAACATAAAAAATAACTATTAAAAGCTGTCACAAGTCTAGTCGCACGTCGTGCTTTAAAAGCAGTTCAAACATACTCATAGTTCAGCAGCTTGTTCTGTGCAGATGGAACACATTTTAAGGCCTAGACAGGGACTATGCTCATGTTGAACTACATCTGAATTTATGACAGGATGGGTGTTAGGTGTAGGAAATCAGAATTCTAACAACCGTGGTCTGAAAGCCTTTAAAAAACATCGTTTTTATTCAGCGTCAGGACGCGGTGGTGGGTTCTGCAGTTCTGACAGTTGCAGGAAGTTAATTCCACCTCAGCGGGAGGCAATTTCATCTTAGAAAGAGGTTGTTGTTGTTTTTTGTGGGTGCTGGGAAAGTTTAATTATGCAGAGATTCATATTTCACATGCAAAAGTGGTAGTCTGTCCCCCTGTGACCAAATGGAAGACACTTTCGAAATAATTTGCATTTCAGCACAACTGGGATTTGCATAATGATCATACAAATATGGTGTCTGTATTATAGGGCAGCCTGATGCTTAACAAAATAGTACCCAATGAGCATTACCCAGGCAGACAATGAACACATAATATTGGCTTTAACTACTTGGAATCAGCACCATTTGCATCGAGGCATTTCAGCTAATCCAGTATTATACAGGCAGTGGTGAGAAGACCGGATCAGACAAAGGCATTGAAATGAATCGGGGCAGGGCCTTGTTAGGGATATTATGTTGATGCCTTCACAATTTTTTATTATGTATTATAGTCACACGACACAGCACAACATAACATTACAACATAATGACGAGAACAGGCCATTTGGCCGAACATTGCTTGCCATTCTCCTACCGCTGAAGTGCTCCTAGTGCTCACAACTTGCCTACAAACTAGATATAACACGGTATTGAGCCTGGTCTTGAAAGCCCCCAGAGTTCTGCCTCTAACCTGGCAACCTGGCAAGCTATTCCACACAGTAACTAATCTAAGTGAGAAACAAGACTTCCAAATATCCATGCGGAATTCATTTTTTGCCAATTTCCATTTATGCCCACTCGTTCTACTAACAAAGCTCAAACTGAAGAATTTATCATAGTTAGTACATTTAACTTCCATTTAGGGCTGTAGGAATATTGCATACTGCAACATTTTGGGCTAAATGGCTTTATGTCATCAAGGGTCCAAGGTATCAGATGAGCCTCAAACCATCATGCTGCTGCCAGATATGCTGCAGATACTACAAGGGACATTTCTCCTGACTAATGTTTTGAGGCTGGTTTGATACCTCGGACCCTTGATAACTTAAAGCCATTTAGCCAACAAATGTGTCCAATAGTGTATCAGCTGAATCTAGTCCCAGCCCCCAATTCCCATAGAGATCCATTCAAATGCAAAGAGTTATACTATGGCTTGTAGGACAACCTGATAACCCATAAGATATCCATACTGTGGTGATGTTGATAGGTCACAGACATCAGGAAGTCATGGTATGCAATGGATATGCAAAACATGACTCAAACATTGAAACTGGGGAGGGGGGGGGGGGGGCTACATTAAAAAGGTGCTATAATTACTACATGGCCCTTTGAACTCATATTATTTGTTTTATTACAAACAGTGGAAGTCAAACATTAATAAAAAAAGCCAGAAAAGGGAAAGGTGTTTCCAAACTTCTGACTGGTACTGTATATGCTGGACTATATTGCTCAGGTAAGGTGCACATGTTCTTTGTAAATTCATTCATCCAAGATAGTGGCCTCTGCTAAACAAAGTTTTATATAAAACCTATAATACTAAACGTAGCGTAATATAACCACGCACTGCTGCTGTGACGGTTCCCAGAGGCGTTACGACGAACATAACGCATTACCAGCGAGTCCTTTTTAAAACTGACATCTGAGTGTGGTGTACGGAACCTTCGGCAGATAGATCCAGAACAGATCCGGCTTAATGAGCACGCCACCTCTCTGAACCATGTCAAAGGGCACCCCCGTGGCCCCGGCCCATTGAACAGGGGACCCTGGGGGCCTCATTTCAGACCAGCTTAGCCTCAAGGGCCTCAATTAGAGTCCCAGATGAGAGGGATATCTCTCAGGAAGAGAGGCAGAGCGCCTTTCACCACACGTACGCTCCCAGAACCCATTGCTCATACATGACCTGGGCTGTTTTGATATGTATGAGCTTTTCTGACATGCACATGGACACTGATGGCTCAGGGAACCACACAAGCCTACACATTACTACCAAAACCTCTCCAGTTATCTTATAGCGTTACATCCCTATAATTCCCACCCGGGCCCACTATCTGACAGACCCTTTCCCTGGGCTTCCTGGAAGCTGTTGGCAGTTTGCATTTGGCCTGGCGCTTTGCCAACGTCCTTAGGGGCGGGATGCGGCACGGACCTAAGCCAGAGATGTTACAGACGTGAGGCCTTTGGACAGATGAAACAGCATGAGAAGCAGCCACTTAGCGCATTCTCTCCGGAGAGAAAAACCCTCTTTCACCTGCAGTCCCAAAATCGTCTCTGTGTTAGCTGTGAAAAAGAGATTTAACGCACCGGTCTCCATGCCAGGGCTCTGCTCGAGCAGGGCAGATTACAGATTTAAAACCAGGCACCTGTCTAGCCAAGGTTCCCCTGGGAAAGAGATTTTCATATCACTGGGATACAGATTAATACAGGACAATATAAATCTTTGGACAAAGGCAATGAGCAACAGCAGAGCTGATTACTGATCAGCCTCAGGTGAACATGCCTGTGTGTGGCCTCCCTGTCTGCTGGTGGGAACAGGGACAGCTGCTATCCAAGGACCTGTAGGCCTCCCTGCTTGTATATAATTTGTTATTTAGCTGATTATAAAAATAGTTATTTTATCCAAAGCAACTGACAGTTGATTAGATTAAGCAGGAGACAATCCCTGTGTAGCAATGTGGGGTTAAGAGCCTTTTGCAAAGGGTTAAGAGCCTTTTGCAAAGGCCCAACAGCTGTGCGGATCTTATTGTGACTACACCAGGACTTGAACCACCAACCTCCTAGGTCACCATCCACTAGGCTACAGGCAACCCCTGTATGAGGGTCCTATAGACCTCCCTGACTGTATGAGGGTCCTGTAGGCCTCCCTGACTGTATGAGGGTCCTGTAGGCCTCCCTAACTGTATGAGGGTCCTGTAGACCTCCCTGACTGTATGAGGGTCCTGTAGGCCTCCCTGACTGTATGAGGGTCCTGTAGGCCTCCCTAACTGTATGAGGGTCCTGTAGACCTCCCTGACTGTATGAGGGTCCTGTAGGCCTCCCTGACTGTATGAGGGTCCTGTAGGCCTCCCTAACTGTATGAGGGTCCTGTAGGCCTCCCTAACTGTATGAGGGTCCTGTAGGCCTCCCTGACTGTATGAGGGTCCTGTAGACCTCCCTGACTGTATGAGGGTCCTGTAGACCTCCCTGACTGTATGAGGGTCCTGTAGACCTCCATGACTGTATGAGAGAACAGGCACAGCTGCTGTCCAAGAGCCTGTAGGCCTCCATGACATGGCTAACCGTGCGATCAAGTGGTGTCAGATTTACGGTCTACACAGCTTCACTTTTCACTTCACACAGAAATCTGATAACTATAGTACTGCAGTTTCCTGTGGTATTTGCATTTGTAATTGTCCACAATTGCTTGCAATAACTAGATAGCCGATTGCTAGCCTAGAATGTAAACAGTCTGACAGGAACTAATATGCAGCCACACTAAATCTTTCTTTCAATTGCCCGACCATAAAGCATGTGAACGTGAACGAGTCGGATGGCCCAGTTGTGATATATACCCAACTCGGAGAACACGAATTACCCAGCACCACTTGAAAACAGGGTAACAGTAGCCCTCTCTACTCCTCCTCCCACCCCCCCTGGGGTCACACGACCGAGTGTATCTCCATGGTGAGGGAATTGAAAAGGGCAAGTAAAGGCAACATTTTCACTCAGAACCAGGATACCTCAGAAACAGAAGGGTAAAGTGTTAGCAAATGTCAAATTACTTATGCAATCTGCATATCCAGAATTGTTCTTTTTTAAATATTTGTTTATTTGTTTGTTTGTTTGTTTGTTTGCAACATGACTGGGATTAGTGCACGAGATTAAGGAATCCATGAGTACATCCTCACAAATCCCCAGATAATGATGCATGACGATGATAATGCATTCATAACCGTTTATATGAACAGGTTTGATGTCCTACATTAGCATAAGGTGGGTGTTGATCACTTAACATTCACAGAGACCAACTCTACCCTGTCACATTTTCATATTCTATATGAATGCAGTGTCTTTAAACGCAGCACACATTCTAACACTGAAAATCATTGATATGGCAAAGCCTGACCCATATGTCAAATATGAATTGCAATCAATATTTTAAAAGGGTGAGGGATGCATAGCCTTGAACATGAAAATTGAAAAGATCATACTTTATTCATTGACTCTGCCGCATATATTGAAAAAGAATTAACTTTGAACTCATCAGCTTTAATTGATTGTTCATATCCATAATGAATTGTGAATGCAAGTCTGTGTGCTCATCTGTCGAGCACCGTGTTCATTATGAGTAAATCATGAGGTGTCTGTCTCATTTGCCAAACACTCCCGAATGCTGTTTCACTGTAGGCACAAAATCGAAGCAAACATTTTAGCGCTGCTCGCTCTGTGAACACATGCGGTAGTAATTGCGCCGGCCCTGTCAAAATCACTCCTTTTATATGCACGCGTATATGTAGGAAAAAACATTACACTGAACCTTTTTAGCTTGGTCTCAGAAGCTGAATGTCATGGAATGAATATAATAACACCAATTATTTTTAGATTTGCATAATATACGTGTGTCATGCCCCAAACCTCTATACACTGGAGGATTAAGAGGGCAATAGGGGAGTAGGGGGGTAGGGGGGTAGGATTGAATAGGACCGGTGGTCAGGCCAATGTGGGGGTGGGCAATTATGTTCCTAGGGGGGTGGTGGATCCTTTCCACCAATTACCAGGGTTTAGTGAGCCAATTAACTGTGCACTCTGTTGCCAGGTCGCGTGTAAATCACGGGAATACGTTTCTGGAAAGATCACTGGTGAAGAAGTTGACTTGTTGACTTGTCCACTTGACCTCTCTGGCACCTTCTTCCATTGTAAGGCACACATGCCATTACTGGTGACCCCTCCTCTCCACAGCCTGCTGGTGGAGAAGGCCCAGGAGCAGCAGGAACACGACATCCAGTCTCCCTGCCCGTGCATGTCTTCTGAACAGAGTACATCTTAGCACACTGTCTGATCTCAATGCATCTTCTGAACTCAGTACACCCTCAGACGCTGCGCAAGCTCATTTAACTTTAGCTCTCATTCTCAATCGATCACCCCTCTGATCTGCCGCTCCTTGAGTCAACAGTAAACGCTTAAATATGGATAATTGTACAGTGCTGTTAGGTACTCTACTCTCTATATGAAATGTAAATAAAATGACACTTTCTAACCATTCTGCAGGGCGGCACGGATGGTGCAGTGGGTTGCACTGCCGCCTCACAGCAAGGAGGTCCTGGGTTCGAATCCGCGTCGGCCAGGGCCTCTCTGTGCGGAGTTTGCATGTTCTCCCCGTGTCTGTGTGGGTTTCCTCCGGGTACTCCGGTTTCCTCCCACAGTCCAAAGACATGCAGGATAGGCTGATTGGAGAGTCTAAATTGCCCGTAGGTATGAGTGTGTGAGTGAATGGTGTGTGTGCCCTGAGATGGACTGGCGACCTCTCCAGGGTGTATTTCTGCCTTTCGCCCAATGTATGCTGGGATATGCTCCAGCCCCCCTGCGACCCTGTTCAGGATAAGCGGGTTAGGAAAATGAATGAATGAATGAAGGAATGAATGAATAACCAATTTGCATCTGGAACTGTTAGCCAGAACAATTACAGGTTTATCGATAGCAAGTCCAAATCCTGTAATTACGCAAGTCTGTATATTCATTCTGCTATGCAAATGCAGTAATATTCCTAAACTAGCCTTCACCTGAACATGACACATTATACCATTTTGGGGATGGTAGGAAACCCCATAGACATTCATTTACGCTATAATAATAAGCTTAGGTATAGTCCTGACAAAAAAAAAGTTTTCTTGAAAATGGCAGAATGGATTATGAAAAAAACATATTGCCCTGCTTTGCAAATAGGAGGCTGATAAGCATCTAAACTGCAGTTCTCGCTAGCGGTGAGTGCATTTTTTGTATGATATAAATATGAAAACAAAAATAATTTCAGACGTCGGCGACTCAGCCACAAGTGGGCAGAGTGGGTAGGGTTAAGTACGGATATATGTCTTGAATAGGCCCCTCTGATGAGGCCAATGGAAAGAGTCCACTGTAATGGAAAATTCTGTTCAACCTAAATCATATAGGGGCACGAGAAGAGCCTTCTGCTCTGACATTAATGGGGGTAAAAATGAATTTGGCGTACGTCTCAAATCATATAAATGATTGCGCCGTTTAAATCAGTGAGAGTAGAAGTTGGCAAGAAATCCAGAGACACAGACCCCTCCTTTTCTCCCTCTCTGGCCCCAAAAGAACTCACTGCCAGAGGAAGCGGAGCTTTGTTTGGTAAGCAGAAAGCTTTCAACCGTCACTGACGCCCTGTTTCCCTTCCAAGCCAATCCCTGGAACGGCTGCAGCCAAAAGTGCTGAAGTGAAAGTGTTTAATTCTGATTTACCCTTGGGGCCCTGGTGCGATTAAAAGGCTGGGTCATGAAAGTGAGAGAGGGAGAGAGAGAGAGAGAGACAGAGAGAGAGAGAGAGAGAGAGAGAGAGAGCCTGGGGCCCAGCTATTAGTGTTATTGTTTGTGAAGCTGTGATTGGTCCTGGGGTCTTCACAGCGATAATCAATGGAGGTTAAGTGACTGTGAATGTTTGACGGACGGTACACTTGTTCTGAGGGGCGAGATTGAAGAAGCTCCGCTTCCTGGTGGCCCTGTTCCATTTTTACACCCACTGCTCAGTCATTCCCAACGCTCAGTCATTCCCAACGCTCAGTCATTCCCAACGCTTCTGACGGCGGCACACCACACCCCGTCTGAGATTATGGCTCTAATGCGCACGCTCGCCATCTCTCTCTCTGAGGGATGTAATGCACTCTGCCTCCCTCTCTCTCTCCCACCCTATATTTCTCTCTCGCACACTCTCCCTATCTCTTTTCTCTCTCTCTCTCTCTCTCTCTCTTTCTCACACACACACACACACACACACACACATACACTCCCTCGCCTTCTCTATCTCTCTTTCTTTCACACACAACCTCTCTCTCTCACTCTCACACACACTCCCTCCCCACTGCTCTCTCTCTCTCTCTCTCTCTCTCTCTCTCTTGCTCTCTGACATGCATATCTCACATTAATGCACATGTGCAGCAAGTTTATACAATATGGAGGTGACATGCACAAACACAACATCTCCATACGCGCATACGGAGCAGCTTGTGTGAGTGAGTACTGCAGTCACAGAGAGTTCTGACTCGCCATCAGCACTGCCCCCTCTCTTCAACTGCGATGGGTATGGTGCCTAATGATCCTGCACACCGTCTCGACGTTACAGAATCAGCCAGGTAGCCCTAACTTTGCCCGGGAGGGAAGCTACCATCCAGTCCCCCCTCTTCTGTCCTCCATCCTCCCACGAAGGGCTCCTCCATGCAGGAAAACCACTCCCCAGCCCCGACGGAACGGCGCAGAGACGGCAATGAAGACTAATGTGGGAAGTGCTCTCCCGCTGCCCAACTCAACGCCACGTTCACATCACCATTCTCTGCACTTCTCCCCTGCATTATGTATCTTCAGTTTTATCTATCAACACTCTGGGGTATCGGGAGTGGGAGAGAGAGTGTGTGTCATTCAAGTACTGAAAGGCCCACATTGGACTTCCAAAACTGGCAAACTGCGTTGAACTTTTCGGTTTCGGTTTCACGTATTGCGTCATACAATTAATAAAGTCCAGTCCTGTTAGTAAGCTTTTCTAATTTTCAGGAGAGCCCATCTGTCAACTCCACTACAGGACAACTAGTCTACAAGGAGAACCCACCTGCCAACTCCACTACAGGACAACTAGTCTACGAGGAGAACCCACCTGTCAACTCCACGACAGGCCAACTAGTCTACGAGAAGAACCCACCTGCCAACTCCACGACAGGACAACTAGTCTACGAGGAGAACCCACCTGCCAACTCCACGACAGGACAACTAGTCTACGAGGAGAACCCACCTGCCAACTCCACTACAGGACAGCTAGTCTACGAGGAGGACCCACCTGCCAACTCCACAACAGGACAACTAGTCTACCAGGAGAACCCACCTGCCAACTCCACTACAGGACAACTAGTCTACGTGAAGAACCCACCTGCCAACTCCACGACAGGACAACTAGTCTACAAGAAGAACCCACCTGCCAACTCCACGACAGGACAACTAGTCTACAAGAAGAACCCACCTGCCAACTCCACTACAGGACAACTAGTCTACGAGGAGAACCCACCTGCCAACTCCACTACAGGACAACTAGTCTACGTATTTCAGCAGGAGCCTTTTCCTTTCAGGCGCTAGTCTATTAGCAAGCGCAAGGGGAAAACAAAAATAAACAAACAAACAAGCAAAAACCACAGCTGTGTCAACAGCAAATGAAGCATGACATCACAAAGGAAGCGCACATTAATACGATCCCAGGAAGAGTTCTTAGGGCTGATTACTCTGAATCGGAGCACCAGTAAAGCATTCATTGAAATGCAAAAAAAAACCAAACAAAAATAAAATCATTTATTTAAGAAAAGCTAACGGTCAATTCTGCTTGGATAAATGTGGCCATAAAACTTCATTATTAGGGGCTGGATTTAATTTAGGTGCATTATCAGCCGAAACACAGCTTGTAAAGGCACATTGCTCTGGGATTGCACTGCGCCTCTGATTTGTTCCGCTTTGCCATTGTTTAAAATTTTGTCTCAATAATGCACCTCTAAATATGTATGAGCTGTCACACAATTTTAACTGAATTATCATAATAACTCAACACATTAAGAATTTAATGTGATGAGGTGTGAGGGGCGTTATTTAATGTGGATTCAATTGGGAACGTTGCATTTATTCACACATAATTAAATCAGAATCATTGCCACTCTTCATAAAATGTTGGCAGTAAAGCTCCTATCCAGCCTGACTGAAAATACACGCTCTCAGTGATATAGCAGGAGTCAAAGTGCAGCGACCGTGGAAAAATACATCATTTATTCCATATAAAATTATACTCATGTTGCTGTAAAACACATACCTTTATGACATGTGCTTGAAAATCAAGGTTCTGACATCTTAATTACTGAAATATTAATGGAGCCAAGTTTGAATACGAAAGTAGCACTACCTCTCACAAACTAACTTCACCCGACTTCTCTGACTTCGAAATATGTGCAAATTCCTGAAATTGCTAAACTGTGAAAGATAAAAATACATTCTCAACTGTATAACCAAGCTGATAATTTGGGCCAAATCTTAATGTGAAGTTAAAATAAATAGATTAAAAAAAGTTTAAATGCAGAGAAAGTATCTCAAACTTGCCGGATCAGAGAAAGCACACAAAAAGGATTCCAAGGTGGGTGGGGGGCAATTGATGTAAATGTGTCTGGGACAAATAAACAATTTATTATATCTCGGAATCAGCTGTATTGACTTCAACACGTATTTTGAGTTCTAGAAACTAATCAAAATAGGAGAATATAAACTCAGTAGTGACATGAAAATTATTATCTCTACTCCAGATATGAAGGGAGTTGTGTTTCTTTTTTTCCGCTTCATTTTGAGTGCCACCAAACCATGTTTTTGAGAAGAACGGCTCAAAAGTTTTGTTGCGAGAGTTACCTGAGGCTGGGAGACCACCAACACTGGGCTAAACAAACTCCAGGGCTATAACTTGTCATCTTATCTATAAACCCTTTAAAACTATATTTTTACTCTGAACATTACTCTTGACATTAAGACATACAGACCATGAAAGCACAACTTATTATGATAGAACGGGTCACATATGATATGATACAGGCACACATTCCACATTACATAGATATTTGTGGTTCTGGGATGAGATGCAAAGCAGGTTTATTGGCTTATTCACCCACACAGGCTACCCTGAACACCAATCCTGAGCCGGCCAGGGAAGGATAAGCTCTGCCCACTCAGTCTAGCTCCTCCCAAAGCCTCTTCCTATTCGCTAACAACAGAGGATTTCCTTGCCACCGTCGCCCTTAGATTTGTGGGGCTCTCCTGTTGGGGTATTCTGCAAAGCACATTGTGACGAATGTTTTGTGAATTATATTATGAAAATAAATGGTGATAAAATGGCGGTGGTTTAGCTTGAAGCTCTCTGATTTGTACAGATGAACTTCAGCCTGTGCTGCAGGTGGCTCTGTGGACCCAGATGGGAATTGGGACCGACTGCTCAGCACCATGCCAAAATGGCTGGAGCTTAACATGGGCCGTTACACAATGTATTTTTAAACAAGCAGCTATAGCTTTCTGCATGCCTACTTAGTCTTTGTCATGGACCTATTCGTATTCATTTTTACCGAATAAGACAGAAGCCATCATGGCAACTCCCTTTCTTGAGAGCCTTAAGTCTTAAGGGATTGATATTGAATTCATCCATTCGATGCACCACAAAACTTGAAGCTATGGCATAAATAAATGGCCATTAGATGTTTACCTGCCCCGTCGCCGTATTGATCGCGCTGATTAGGATCCATTATGGGAAGCCACAGTGATTTGTTGCTTCACACACAGAGGCTGTTACTTTAATGATGTTTCTTTTCTTAACTCCAGCCCCAGGAGTTAGCTACCTGCCAACAGGCTAGCTGAAATTAAGGGTCTCTCTGACATTACCGCTATAATTAGCTGAAACACCTGTGGTGGCCTTTAGAATCAGGCAATCTGTTCATCTCCTCTTGACTACAAACGATGAGAGCGAATCTTTCCTGAATGTAGTTACTACACATCTCTGCTGTGAACCCAAAAGGCTGAAATCAATTTTCTACTTATATATATATATTGCTTTTTTCACTCTCTGCCACAAATTAATTGCCTGAAAACTGAGTCTCTGATGTGTAGTTCTTCTCTAATTTGTTTGTACACCTGTTGTGATGCTGGAGTCCAGTATGCAAGACTGCCATCAGCCTATAATACCAATACACATATGAAAGGAATATCCCAAAAGATTTTAATGGCTTAGCCTCCTCATAACTGAAATCATTGAAAACACTTTCTAAATGAAGTTACACTACCAAAAGCCGTGCTCACTTGTTTTTACCCCATTTGTATGACCAAAAGACAGCAGAGACTATGTTAACCCTATCCAATTTAACCAAAAAATCCCAAAAGAAAATTTAATTTTCTTTACATTTTGTATCTCTTTTAATAGAAAATAAGCTTTCCTGATCATTCATGTGTCCGGACAAAAAGATATGCAGATGTTTTCTACTGGGAGAGTATTTGGGGACACTTGAAGACATCTGTGTGCACTCTTGGGAAAACTCATGTGGAATTTGAATGGCTGTCAATGTCTTTACCATATGTTTTACACAAGTTAACATCACGTTTGTGCACAAATATAAAGTAGATCGGTTTGTCCTTCAGAAATTCTGATATTCAGTGCTAAACTATAAAACAAGGTGTTTTGTAATGTTTTGTGTACACTGTATCAACATGCTCTGGCATGAATTTGTTCTGTCTCAAATGTCTGAATGGTACAAGCCTCTTCCTTAATTTAGGTCTTCAACCACGTGTGTTCAGTAAATAGTTTTTTAGATATTGACACTTTCATAGGACTAGTACAAAACAGCTGGAAATGTCCCCTCTAGGGGGGGGGGGGGAGTGGAAAGGGTTAAGTCCCCATATCATGTGTTCCACATGATTTCACAGTTACGGGAGGGGTGTGAACTGTCAGGATCTCTACAGTCAGAGTGAGCACAGGCACTCATAGAGGAAGTAGAAAACGTAACTACCGGAGAATAGAGAGTGGCGGGATGCCGTTCGTTTTAATACAGGGCTGAACTCGTTCATAACTTAACTTGTAAATTCAACACGCCGCAGACATAATCCGCAGAGAGCTCCCAGCATGTGGAGCAGATAAAGCTGGCGTCTGAAATCATTCGCACTGCTACTCGTCTGCGTTATCGTCTGGCCACCGAGCACTGCAGCAGCGCAGAATTAGCATACGCGCGGTTTTCTGATTTTCTGCAGTGTTTCAGGCTGCTAAGTGTGCCCAAACTGCACAAAAGTCTCAGTGTTGTTTTCTACATAAGCATATGAATACATACAATAAGTATAGTATGTTGTGTGTCTCCACAGCAGTGGTCTCCAACCCTGGTCCTGGAGAGCTACTGGGTTGTTACCCTGCACTTAATCGATTAGTGCAGTTAATCACTCACCTCACCTGCTTACCTGGGTCTCAACAGGGTGCTGTTTTAAGGTGAAAACAAAAACCAGCAGACCCAGTAGCTCTCCAGGATCAGGGTCGGAGACCAATGGTCTACTGAGTGAATATGCAGAAGTACTCCAAGTCAACAGCAGTGCCGGTGGAAAGTGCCGCATCATTGCGCGGGTGTGGATGCTCCACACAGTGAAGCCTCTTCATCCAGCTCCCTTCTTGCACTTGCCTGTCACTCCCACGACGTCCAATCCGCCGCAAAAGAGCGCTTCGCAACATCTCAGCGTTATTACACGTCTGGGATATTAGCATGGCGAGAGAGACTAATTGGCTGAAAGTGCTGTGAAGTCACACTGCATGCTGGGAAGTGAAAGCCTGCGAGAGAGCGCGCGGTGTTCACACCGTGGCTCACACTTCCCTAAATGTATCCTCGTGAGATCACAGAGATCCCTCCTGCCTCCCAAAGAACCCTGGCCCCGGTGACAACCGACCCCATTTAACCCAGACTGGCAAGGAAGGAACTGGCTGGGGTGTGTGAATGAAGGGGTGCAGCTGGAATCTCATTTAGGGGCACATCCCCCTAAAGTGCTTCGGTGGTCTCAGTTTAGAGCAGTGGTCTCCAACCCTGGTCCTGGAGAGCTACAGAGTCTGCTGGTTTTCGTTGTTTCGTTGCACTTCATTAATCAATTAGAGCAGTTGATAACAGTTAACTCACCTATCTGGTTACCTGGGTCTTAAGAGGGTGCTCATTTTAAAGTGAAAAAAAAAACCCAGTAGCTCTCCAGGGCTAGAAACCACTGGTTGAGAGACACAGTCCACAACCTGGTATAAAGTTCTGAACATGCCAGTGCCAAGTGATTGACGATGACATGTTGGAGGACAAGTGGCCATAGCAACCCATAGCAACCCATTCATTCTTGTGGTAAAACACAGGGGTTAAACTAGGCATAGATGGCATGGCATCCATTGATTTATGCATTGCTAAAAGCAGTAACAAAACGGAAATAAGCTAACAACATGACTAGCTAACAATCCTATAGCCTACACCTACACCTATAAACACAGGTGTAATCACACACTCACTCACTAACGGTAAAACAATTTCTGCACACAGCATAATTCTAATAGGAGTTAGGATATAAGTACTCATAGTGCCACAACATCTATTAGCTGATGTTGTTGTAAAGTACCTGGTAGCTGGCTAGTTTGGAGTTGGTAAAACTGGTCCTTGGGATTTGTCAGCTCACTGGTTAGCTTGAGTGTGAGGAGTTATAGTATATGATAGAAAGCATTAAAAGTAAGCTTACCAGTGACAAAGTGACTCTAACAAACTCGTATATGTTCCATTTTCCCTTGTGTAAGATCTTGCCTACTTATATTGCAAATCCACCTTTCTCTTGTTTCTGTTGACAACCTTCAATTGTCCTATCCCTGGTGGGTAATATATTTTGGCAAACAATATATAAAATATTATATGCTTTGTCATTGACCTGACATTTAAAAAAACTATATTTTTGGCGGAAAAATACATTTGTTTCTACGGACAGCTTGTCCTCCAACATAGCAGATGAGTCAAGTATTAAGAACAATCCTTAAAAAGGATTCACAAATTAAGTTTTAGAAAACAGCTTTACCCAGTTTTCTAAAACAATGAACATTTAACCTCCTTTTCCATTCTGCAAATTTGATTATCTGCTGCAATTACTGCGAATTACTGTAATCTTTTAACTCAGAGTGTCATCTGTTGTCCACTGACCCAAAGCCAATGGGAATGAGGATTGTTCTGTCATTCGCTGACCCGTAGCCAATGAGAACGAAGATTGCTTACTACACTGAATTCTGTGTGCTGTAAGTCTTGAAAAACAGTGAAGCAATCGCCCCAATGGAGGTCAAAGCAATCAAGCTGTCTGCTCTCATTCCCAGCTCAAGTCCTCCACTGCACTGCAGCCCAAAGGAGTTTAACTTCTATCAAATGCAGCTCACCTCCCAGATCTCAGCTCAAATCTCTATAGGACAGAGCCCCAGGACTGGGCTTGAGAGGCCGTCAGTCCCAGTTCTGCTAGCTGGTGCACTATCCACCTCTATCAGTCTCTGCCTCCACCGGCTCTTTTCCCCACAGGCTGTTTTTTTTACGTGATGCTTTGTTTAGCTGGACTAAACACATATGCATGCACACACGAGCGTAAACACAGGCAATATATACGCAGTAGGAAATGCTGTCTCTGTTGTACTTCCAGAATATCCTGTACACGCTTCATTTGGCTTAGAACTGGTCACAAAGCAAACAGGGATAACCTCAATGACAAAGTGTGCTTTAGACAGGGTAAAATACCTCTATGTGGCTCAGTGGAAAGTAAGCACACAGGTACACTTTAGACAGGGTAACAGACCTCTATGTGCCTCAGTGGCAGGTAAGCACACAGGTGCACTTTAGACAGAGAAACAGACCTGTATGTGTCACAATAGCAGGTAAGCACACGTGCACTTTAGACAGAGAAACAGACTGGTATGTGTCACAATAGCAGGTAAGTACACAGGTGTACTTTAGACTGGGAAACAGTCCTCTATGATTCACAGTAGCCCCATGAAACGCAGGACACGTAAATCGAAGTCCCTATCTTAATCATTATCATTCAGCCATCTCACTCCGGATGCAGTGCTTGAGTGCTTATACCAACAAGCCTCCATCTGCTGTCTCTTTTAAAAGCACAATTTTCATCCATTTTCTCCTCTGTTTTTCCAGCAGCTTTTCATCTTAGTCATTCACTATTTATCTGAGCAATAATAACATTTATTAAATATCCAGGGAGGTTGGGTTTGCAGGTGACAGAGGTACAGAGCGAATGAAAATGGGAGCGGAGTGAAATGAAAACAGAGAAGATGAAAGGAAGACAGCTGTTGCTTCTTGTGTTTTTTATGGGTAAAGGAAAATAAAACATTTAGGGATTGAAATGAGCCACTTCTGCCACTGGAAATGGGGGGGGGGGGGGGGGAGTTTAAAGGGCCAATGGCACTTCTACCTTCCTTGTGAATCCCTGTATCCCGATTAACCCGCTAATGCCCCTATAATTGCAACACGTATGGTAGAAAACGTTACATGCATTCCGTCCACTCTAAAACATGAGGCAAAATATTAGGCAAAGAGTCCATTGTCACACAAACGCATACGGTCTATATAGCAACCTATAAAATAGTTTCTTTCTTTGTGTTTTTCATTCTTTAGCTCTCGCAGCTTTAATTTAGCAAGAAATCAGTAAGTAGGCTATATTGCATATCACAACTTTCTGCAAAAATGGCAAAGGAAGCAGAGCATAACAATGAGAAATACAGCCAAACACAGAGGAGCTTTAACATTCATGTGTTACGGTCCTATGGACTAGAGGTTCAGGCTAATTTAACAAAGGAAGGGCTTCCCCAAGTGCTTTATAGGAACATCAGTGACCAACCACAGCAGCAACAATGACCAAGCATCTTTTTAAAATCACTTAATTTTGTTATCAATCACGAATAACTGCATTAGACGCCAGTATCTAAAAGCAGCGCACGTGGTCCCTGCAGTATATGATCACACGTATGATTAAAATGTTCAGGAATAAACCTTTTGAAGATTACATGGTAATACCCATCTAAATATGTTCCACCTCTCTCATATTGTTAATATGTCATATTGAAGACATATTATTCATAATCAATTGAAAGGGTAAGGGTAGGGGGAACTCTTCAATTTTAATGGAGTAACTTAATGTTGCTGGCATAGGACAAAAACAGACTTTTTAAATAATATAGTTGAAAGCACTTAGATGTCAGACTTCCAAGTAAATCAAATTAAATGAGTGGCATAAAATGGGTACTGAAGTAATCTTTTCTTACTGTTTTACACAATCCCAGTTCCTCATGTCATCTATGAATATTAGCTTTGTAGACGACAGCTTTATTCAATAGCCTGATGATAAAGGACACTGGGCAGATGCTAACCATGTCAAAAGCCTTCATTGGATTACTTTAAAACCGGGGGAATTGGAGAAATATGTGCTGACTGACCTCGTGTGGCATTGCCGCTAATAGTGCATAAAACAGCAGTGAACTCAGAAACACTGATAAAACCAGAAAGACATGAATTTCGACCGATAATTTTCTCTGAAATAAGTCCCAAATTGGTGTTATTAACAATAAATTAATAAAATACTTTGACTGTGGTATGTGTCAGAATCTCTTGGGTTGAAAGTGGTTTAGAATATGCACTGATGTCGAGTAATTGGCTATAATCTGCCTGTAAATAAAGGTCCCTCCTCCCCCCCCACCCCACAACAACTGAGGGGAAACGCTGTCCCCTACTGTTATACTGTTATAAACCCCTATTGTCATACTGTTATAAACCCCTACTGTTATACTGTTATAAACCCCTACTGTCATACTGTTATAAACCCCTACTGTTATACTGTTATAAACCCCTACTCTTATACGGTTATAAACCCCTACTGTTATACTGTTATAAACCCCTACTGTTATACTGTTATAAACCCCTACTGTTATACGGTTATAAACCCCTACTGTCATACGGTTATAAACCCCTACTGTCATACTGTTATAAACCCCTACTGTTATACGGTTATAAACCCCTACTGTCATACTGTTATAAACCCCTACTGTTATACGGTTATAAACCCCTACTGTTATAGTGTTATAAACCCCTACTGTCATACTGTTATAAACCCCTACTGTTATACTGTTATAAACCCCTACTGTCATACTGTTATAAACCCCTACTGTTATACGGTTATAAACCCCTACTGTTATAGTGTTATAAACCCCTACTGTCATACTGTTATAAACCCCTACTGTTATACTGTTATAAACCCCTACTGTCATACTGTTATAAACCCCTACTGTTATACTGTTATAAACCCCTACTGTCATACTGTTATAAACCCCTACTGTTATACTGTTATAAACCCCTACTGTTATACTGTTATAAACCCCTAATGTTATACTGTTATAAACCCCTGTTCACAATAATGCTTTTTCAATGCTATTGTTCTTGTGACATTTATTGTGTCTACGGAGATCATTTCCCCAGTCCAGCAACTGAAGTCACATAATTGCCACATAATTGCTGACAGCCATCCCGAGATATTTGGCCCGGGCACTCCTGAACTGATTCTAGAACGCCTGCTTCAATTGTTATGTATATAAAAAAGAAAACACAGACATTGATCAACACACTGGCTGAACAGTTAGAGTGGGGACCATGTTGTGCAAACCTACGATAACTGCCAGTATCTAGCACGACTCATACCAAACAAATAACCAGGCAATGAACAACAATGCATACACCAACCAATAAGGTGCTACTGAGAGTGATACGAGTATTTCACAGGGGTTGTCAAGTGCGAATCTTCCTTCACCTTCCTTCACTTGTACAGCTGTAAATGTGTACTAAAATAATCCAGGTTAACTACCCTGGTGAAAGGTATAACATGCTCCACGTAGGAATCAAACCCCCATCAGTTACAGTTATCAGGTACTAGAGTCCTAACTGTACTACACTGCCCCCTCCCATGCAAAGGCCCGTGTACATGCTAAGTTCTTGTGAAACGCTGTCTGGTGAAGAGGTTTGGCAGTTGATCAATAAGAGTCTGCAGTAGACTAACAACCTCAAACATATCTAAATGTCTTTGTAAATGCCCCCCGGTACATAGTGATATTTTCACTAATCTTAAATAAATTAAAAAATAAATAAATACACTGAGAGAAACTACATTGCGAATGAATTTTTTTCCGCCAAGTTTATAAAGAGCAAGTCCGTCACATCAGTGTTAATTTCAGTTAGCTTCTGTTTTCGGAGCCATTTTTATGCCTCTATACGCCACATATCATTTTTCTGTTTCTCATCCACATGACATGTGCCTTGAGTTCTTTTTCATCTTCGGGTAAATAACATGTCAAAGACCTCATTTCCATTTAAGACAGCGTCTGTAAGGAATGTTCACACTCATAATTGCCTTTGAAGTCATTTCATAACAGAATTGTCTAATTTTCACGTCAATTAACACAAACTATGCTAATTAAAACTAAACACAATGGAATGAATACAATAGAAGATGAAAGCAATTGCATGCAACATGAAATACATCCTGCAGCTATGTAATATGGATTTTCAGGGCTGCAATGAATGGCTTGTGTAGTTTATACAGTGTAGTTTATAAAGTGATTACAAGTGGAACATTATCTGAACAAACAATTACATGGAATAGGACATTTACCCAGCAGGTAATCTGTGTCATTAAAAACTGTAAATAAATAAAATACAAATTGTATTTATAGATCTCTTTTAGGTGAATGTGAACCGTACAAAATACAAGTCATCTGACAGTAATTACACGATATAGGAACTCACACTAAGTACCTGGCTTAGCGATTAGCCATAAGGTGAGCCAAAAGCTTTTTCATCAAAGTACCTTATTGTAATTTTGGCCACATTTGTTTCACATTTGTGAATTTGGAGCAAGCAATTAGTCACATTTGAGAGCTGCCAATCACATCATAAGCTATTTGCCATATTCCATTTCCATATTCCAAGCTATTTTGCTGCTGTAAATTAATAGAGCAGGTAAACAAAGTACTTGGACTGTCAACTTTCAATGTCGAAAAATGTTGAAATACAAAAACTGAAAATCAAATTGGGTTTCTTTTATAGAAACAAAACATGTTTTTCGTTTTATGCCAGAAAACGACTTTTATCTCAGTAATTGATTATGGAAATGTTATTTACATGCACTGTTTAAAACATGATTTGACAGTGTTTATCATGCAGTACTAAGGTTCATGACTGACAAGACTTATTGCACACATCACTGCACCCTGTATCAGACTGCCCTCACTCTCAGCCCGTAGGCAATACCATTGGTTGATTTTGATTTAGAGAGCTGTCCTAGGCCAGATCCCACTGTATTTAAGTTCTTTGCTAGAGTGGACAAACAAATTCTAATTGAACATCTGTTTTATTTGTTATATTTTAAGCTAAATCGGCCAGGATTCCCTTTTAAAAGGGATGTAAATCTCAATGGGATTTTATCCTGGTAAAATAAAGGTAAATAAAATAAAACATTTCAGGCCAAGCCAACCATAAGCAAATATGTTTAACTAAGCTTGTTAATTCGTCCTATAATTACCACTGCACAAATTCCATCAGAGAAACATGTACTATATAGTCATATGATATGATATTATATTATAGCTAGAATGGTGACTGACAATGTTGTGGTATTTGACACAATCCCACTGTCAGAAGATAATTTAGTCTAAGAAAAAAAATTCCAAATGACTTCAGTTTCCAATTATTCTATGGTATATTAAAGGGACATAGCAACAGCAATTGCTTTGTGAAATTAGAATTAGAATTATTTTTTCATACATCATGTTGTTTAAAAAGTTTAAAAAGTTATATTCGACGTAGAAAATGCTAGCGAGTTCATTTACAAAAAGCTTAACTCTAGAGCATGTATTAGCACTACAGAACACATTTGCCAACAGAGACATAACTATTGATATTTTCTGTGCAAGATCATTAAAAATGCAATTTATGGAAATTTATACTCCAAGCTGGTTGGAGGCTGAGGACATGGGTGGACTGCTAAGCAGACAAAATGAGGAGCAAAATATATAATATAACCACATAAAAGAAAAATACACAGCACAAGGTTTTTCCTCTTTCAATGAGTGCACACTGTGTCATGGATAGTTTTGCCTGTGGAAATTAGTATACTCACTATATACGGAAGAGTTTGCATAAATACACACACATACATACAGTATAGAAGATACTCAGGACCTAATGATGTCTATGGGTCACAGACTCAAGTACAAAACATGACTAATATAATTTACATTAAATTCATATGTCCCAAAAATGAGGGCACCCTGAAATGGAGGTGGGGTCTATGTATAAAATGTGCTGCAATTTGAACATGGTGAAATCAACGCGTATTAAACCAATCAGTATAATACCCTTAAATAAAGCTGAGAATTCTTAAGTTATACTGGCATAACTGATGAAAAGGCGAGCATTGCTGGGCTGAATGGCCTGTCCTCGCCATTACCTTATGTTATGTTATGTTAACAGCTAATTTAAAGAATGCATTTCACTTAGTTGAAATCCATGACTATATACGCCTCGCAATGGAGCGCCTGGTTAATAATAAAGGAAGCTGTAGCCACTTTCACAGCTTCATCCGAAGCCGTTAACAGCCGAAGCCGTTAGCGGTAATTTAGCCGTTAGCGCTCACCATACTCGCTGTCGTAGAACACGATGAACTTGCTCCAGTGCAGCTCGGTGACCAGGCGGAGCATGACGTCGTTGAGGCGGACGGGCGGCCGGGCGGCCAGCGTGTAGCGCTCCCCGTCGGGGCTGGGGTTGAACTGGCAGGCGGTGCGCGGCGAGCCGTCGCTGTTGCGCTGGACGAACAGGTGCGGGATGTGCATGGCGTCCGTCAGGGACTGCAGGGCGCTGGCCGACGCGCAGCCCGTCGAGCTGACCAGCGCCAGGATGCCCTGCGTCATTAGCTCGCATGCTAAAGAGAGACGGAGAGACAGAGGGGAAGAGGTTATTAGCTCACGTGCTAAAGACAGACGGAGAGAGAGGGGAAGAGGTCGTTAGCTCACATGCTAAAGAGAGACGGAGAGACAGAGGGGAAGAGGTCATTAGCTCGCATGCTAAAGAGAGACGGAGAGAGAGGGGAAGAGGTTGTTAGCTCACGTGCTAAAGAGAGACGGAGAGAGAGGGGAAGAGGTTGTTAGCTCATGTGCTAAAGAGAGACGGAGAGAGAGGGGAAGAGGTTATTAGCTCACATGCTAATGAGAGACGGAGAGAGAGGGGTAGAGGTTATTAGCTCACATGCTAAAGAGAGACGGAGAGAGAGGGGAAGAGGTTATTAGCTCACATGCTAGAGAGAATCAGAAGGAATAGGTCATAAGCTCACATGATAGAGAGAAAGATAGACAGATAGAAGAGAGTGGTTATTAGCTCAAGCTAAAGAGAATCAGAAGGAAGAGGTCATTAGCACCCATGCTAGAGAGACAGACAGAGTGGAATAGGTTATTAGCTCACATGTTCAAGAGAGACAGACAGACAGAAGGAGGGAAGAGGTCATTAGCTCACGCCAAAGGCATAGTCAGACACAGACAGAAGAGAGGGCCATCAAACAAACACAGACAGGATAAGAGAGATTCCTAGCTCACACACCAAAGAGAGAGACAGATAGAAGAGAGGGGGTATTAGCTCATGCTAAAGAGAGCCAGACAGAAGGGAGGGAGTATTAGCGAGACAGACACATACACAGAATCACCTATAAAAAAGACCACACTGACCAATACAATCTATACTTTGACCAGTCTGGCCATTCTCCTCGGACCTCTCTCATTAGCAAGGCGTTTCTGTTGTCAGAACAACTGCTCACTGGATGTTTTTTGTTTTTCTACAAACTCTAGACACTGTTGTGCATGAAAATCCCAGCAGTTTCTGAGATACTCAAACCACCCATCTGGCAACAACAATCATTCCAAGGTCAAAGTCACTTTGATCAAATTTTTTCCCCCATCGTGATGGTTGATGTGAACATTAACTGAAGCTCCTGATCCATGCCTGCATGATTTTATGCATTACACTGCTGCCACATGATTGGCCGATTAGATAATCACATAAATAAGTATGTGTACAGCTGTTCCTAAGAAAGTGCTTTGAGAGTGTGAACTCACACAGCAGTTTACATTGACTGTATGAGTGCGAGACACCAGTACAACATGCCAAAACATGCAAAAACCCAAACCCCCAAGATCCATGCATAATTGAGATTTATTTACTGGACAAACAACCATATCAGATCTGACCACAAACCAGCATGGTATCTTAACATTTCATATTATCCCTCTGAAAAGCCCGGCTAGGTTTGGAGGGTTCACTCCAGATTCTACAGCAGCTAAGGTGAGGATGGTGATTCTTTTCAGATTATTACACGTCGAGTGCTTGATTCTGATTGGTCACTTCATGCATTTCCATATCACACAGAAAGAAGTGTAGTTCATTTTTTGACACGAATCAAAAAAATGTACTCTACTGCTATCTTGCTTCATAGCTTACTCTAGTACACCACAGACATACAATCACTTTATATCAATATTCAGTGGAAAATTGTTGACTGATTTCTCTGTAAGATTACTTATAATGTAAGAGGAGGGATAATCCAATCCGAGGTGGTCAAAAAATAAAAATTGCCTCCGCGTCAATCGTAATTTTTTTACAATACATCTCTTAACCCAATTTTGCCAAATGAGATTTGAACTTTGACCTTTGTGTTTTCAAAATGTCCGCCACTACCGTCAATCCCTCCAGCACCTGCCATCGGGTATCGAACGGCGTTCGTTCGATCGGGTTCCCCTCCTCTCCTCTCCGTAGCAATGATGTCTCAGCTAATTGAGTTTTCTTGCCAGTCTAATTATTTTACAGTCGTTCCAAAAGAAAAGTCTATCACGGTTCGCCTTGTTAAAAACGCACAGGATCAATAACGGTGAACAATCTAGATAAGGTGGGTAGTTCAGAAGGAGGAGACGGCGTCGTTTCTCATGGCCCGTCGCCTGGAATGAGGACAGCGGCAGAATAATCAGTCTGGCTCGGGCTCCTTATTATTCCAGCCCAAATGAGTTTGGATTCGGATTTGCACTTAATTAACCCCCTCTTCTGTGGTCTGCGCAGATTGGATTTCTCCTTCCGATAGGCTGTTAGACCTGAGAATGCGGTAGGCAGGAATCCAGAAGCATCTGGAGCCTTATTAAAACGTTCTGCTCCTACACGCGCACAGCGAGGTCCAG
Organism: Conger conger; assembly: GCF_963514075.1. Lineage (NCBI taxonomy): Eukaryota > Metazoa > Chordata > Actinopteri > Anguilliformes > Congridae > Conger > Conger conger. Next base: position 8,212,985 of record NC_083777.1, read on the forward strand.
GAGGCGAATGCCCTCCAACAACAATGTGGATTTTTCCATCAGGAGTTGGCAGCTATGATTCGCAAATTAATTGCGAGTGCTACATTTTCTCTTCGCAAATGCTGCTGCATGTTTGTTTGTTTTTGGATGGGTGCAACCGCGCTCGATCCAGATAGTGAGCGCAGTCACATTAAAACTTGCACCTGAATTTGATCAAAAGAGCTGAAATATACTGCTGGTATTGCCTTATTAATTATGTTTCTTCAGACACGGTTGGGCAACTTCAATTTTGCCAAAACTGTGTGTCAAGAGGGACACAGACACCTTAATTTAATTGCGAGTCGAGATTAAGGACTAAAACCGACTGAATCTCTACCTCTGCTGGTTTACTTTATGTGACTACCGTGAACAAAGTTACGATGGGTCTCACAATCCTGCAGGTTCATTTATAGAGCTCACATTTCAAACGCCATTTTGGATCCAATTCCCTAACCCTAACCTTTACGTCAGCAAGTCTCTCAGTTTAGTGCTCACAATTCACTGTGATAAATGCTGTATTTTTTTAAACAAAGTGTGTCACGGGGTACCCGTACCTGAGCCCAGTGATCCCCATGTACATCAGGGAGACCTTTGCCTATAAACCAGTGAGACCAAACTCAGAATGGGTAAGTCAAAGCTTACACTCACAGGAGATTGCTTTCATTAAAATGCACAAGTTATCTGCAAACAAAAATATAATTTATCAGATGTCTCTGTGACTGCATTACAAAATGATATTAATGCATTCCTTTGGGTATTTTGTTGATATATGCATTTACAAAAAAAACATATCGATCTCCTGGTTAAGACTATGCTTCACTTAAAACACCTCAACTACATACCAGTACTGTATACTAAATTCATAAAATAAAGTGCATTTCTATTAGTACACTACAGCTGCCAGTCGAGACTATGAAGGCCAGACAGATGTAAAAACCACAGTGGGCAGAAAACCAATTTCAGGAAAACTGGAGATTCATTTAGACAATGTATTATGCAAAGAGCTTCTGTAACACCTACAGGTCAAATCTATTGTGAAGTGAGAGTCTGAGTACACAAGTTTGGCTCGGTAATTGTGCAAGTTCATACAATCAGCAACTATGTCTGAAATACCTGATGCAAGATATTTGGTGGAAGCACAAAGGCATAAGGGCAAAGGAAAACGTCAGCGGTATGGAACCGTTACATTGTGCCTACATATGCTGCAACAGAACAGGTGAGTCACCCTAGGACACCAGCAAATAAGGGGCTATTAGCGTAACGAATTGAAAGCGTATCTGCAGAGTTGCAGTGGTGGGCTAAATCATTGTAAATCACGCGCTTGTTGAGCTTGCTTACTGAATTTCACTCATGCGAGATACAATAAAGCCTTACACCAGAATCGGTAATGAGGAAGCTTTTTTTTTTCCCAAAGACACCTTGAAATGACTTGTATTTCCTGTCAGTCACGTGATCCCTGTGCGCCAGCCATATCTCCCCGCCTCTGTGTCCCCACTGCACCCCTCTGCTTACAACACCAAACTCCACAGCTTTGTAAAGTTAACCCATGTGTACACAATACAATATAATACAATAAATACAAATAGCCCATACATAATAAATAAAGATTTCTCATTACGACCAATGGATGTCATTCGAGCCCAATCCTGTTCTGTGCCGCACTGAACCAGTTCTGCTGGACCAGAAGATATTTAACACTTTTTAATCATCAGGATAGAGTGGAGGGATGTCAAGAGTCTCAGTGGAGGAATATTGAAGCAGGAATAATGATGGCTCTCAGAGAGTGAAGAAAGGACCTTGGAGTCCACACTAAAGATAATTATGATCTAATAATAAGAGGGAAAGGGCCATGAAGCCAAAATTTGCCAAAGCCATCTGTCATGCGACTAATATCTTTAGGGAGTGGTCGTCTTATCATACAACATGGATATAGCATCTCGGCACACGTACCGTATACTGAAATGTCACTGAATTAAACATAATAACCCGAGGTTCAAATGCCTTAATAAATCTTTATTAATATGTATTCAAGATGTATTCATGTTGCAATAAACATCATGTTTTCCAAGAGGTTTACAATGCTGTTATTGAGGTCTGAGCAGACGCAAGTAAATTTTATATAGAGTAAGTGCATTAGTATGATTCTGCAGTAGAATCCGTGACTATAGCTGCAGGGTGTCAGATACAATATTAAACTTTCATGAGCCATGAACAAGCCATGTAACTGCTCAGCTTAATAAAACATGGTCTCGAGTATTATACAATGCTAAAATTATGAATGGAAAGTGTAATTCTTTAATATCAGAAAGTGGTGCAGTTACAGGTCAGAGCTCAGTCACAGAACCAGAGGGAATGCCATCTGTTAGAGAGACAGAGAGAGAGAGAGAGAGAGAGAGAGAGAGAGGGTGGGAAAGAGAGAGAGAGAGAGGTGGGAGGAATGAAAAAGGGAGGAGAGAGGATGGAAAAGAGAGGAGAGAGAAAGAAAGAAATTTTCGCTTCACGAACGGCAGCAACCGCTAATATACCTGCTCGCTGTCTGCAGCAGACAGGAGAAATGTTAAATGAATTTCCCAAATGTCACTGTTTTAATAATGCTCAATCAATAGCACATACAACAGTGACAACTTGAATCTATTCAACAGATCTGTTGATTCGATGGCGATGTGTTTGCATTCATGATCCGAAACCCTCTGCCATACAGAAAATGTTTCAGAATGAATCATGCAAAACCCATCATTAACTATCGGGTCATGAACACAGCAGCGTAGCGAACTACAGGGAAACGCAATTGAGTTTTTAATAAATTGTCTATTTGTAAAATGCCTGTTGCATATTTGCAATGTCAACATTTGCTTAAAGAAGCTAAATTTTTTAAAAGATAAACTATTTTGAATTGCAGAGGGAGAACTGAATGGCCAAGGTTCTACGGTCTACTTTCAAAACCGTGTCATTCAAGGGTGTACATCATATGGACCTTATCTGCTTTTCAGAGCCATTCCACACCTTGCATTCAGTACATATTGCATAGTCACAAAATGTATTCATCACACTCCTGTAAGACTGCTAGAATGATGCGCAATTACAACTCAATAATGCATCAATAAGTGCATATCACTGCATTGATAGATACACTGGCATTATAGAGAAAGGGATGCAAATGGAAAGTCCTTCAAAAGCCTGCTCCACTAGTACAGAAAGTGCTGTTGTTTGTCGCATATGTGGCTCTCACCCTTTACCATCCAACAATTCATCTTATTTGCACATATCCTAATACGTACTCATGTTCAACCATCAACTACAAACCACGCATTTAACAACAAAACACGATTATGTATATTTTCATTCTGATTGCATAGCATGACAAGGTCTTCCTGTTTTGCATATTCCCATTAAAATCACTCGTGTAGCAAAGATTCTCTCATTTTGACAGAGTTTGCTCGGAATCTTAATTCGCGGACAGCGGATATTTGTTTGCTGACTCCGTGTTTTGGTAGCGAGTGAGCGGGACAGCGTTAACGACGCGGTGTTTTCGGAGGGGAACGTTGCAGGGAGGTTGTGGGGAGTGGCGATCGAGCTTGACGGACACATTAGCGAACGTAGAATAATCTCCAGAGCTACGACTACCCTGCCTAAACCTAAACCCAAACCTACAGTAATGAGAAGAAAGAGCAGCGTTTCTCCTGTTTCTACATGACGATGGACAAAAGAGCTAAGAAATATATTATTCATGGAAGCCTGCCATCTCTTTCTCTTTCCATATGTCCTGTCTTAATGGGGGAAGAAGAGGATGACAGACGATTTATTGAACACTGACTTTTACTTTCATATTTTCTATACTTACATGTTTTTTTCAAGTGACATCACCGAATGTGAACAGGCCAACAGAAGCTTCTGTAAGAGTGACATCTCAAAGCCGTAATGCTGGGGCATTCTACACAGTGAATGCTGGTACCCAAACTGAGATCTTGCACACTGACACAGCCTCATTCAAGTGCTACGCCGTGGAGAGGGTAGTTCTGTGGCAGTACTGTGAATAACTTTTGTCTTGGTCTTCATCTTTGGTCCAATAGAAATCGTGAAATCTCCAGTAAAGCTCTATCTGGGGTTAAAGCTCAGTAAACCTCTATCTGGCACCAGGCTCAGTAAACCTCTATCTGGGGTTAAAGCTCAGTAAACCTCTACCTGGCACCAGGCTCAGTAAACCTCTATCTGGGGTTAAAGCTCAGTAAACCTCTATCTGGAACCAGGCTCAGTAAACCTCTATCTGGCACCAGGCTCAGTAAACCTCTATCTGGGTTTAAAGCTCAGTAAACCTCTATCTGGGGACAGGCTTGGTCAACCTCTATCTGGGGACATGTTTGGTAAACCTCTACCTGACGCTAAAGCTCAGTAACTGGCACCAGGCTCGGTCAACCTTTATACAAACTGAAGGAAGAGGAGTGTGCTTGGGTAACAGCACAGACCAATTACTTAATCTATGCTTTGTTTATCTTCTCTCTCATTCTCTCTCATAAACACACATTCAGACGTGTGTACGCACACACACACACACACACACATACACTCACACACACACACTCATCACTACTTGGAGGTGACGGCAATATTCCAAAATGGATCATAATTCTAAATGGGTATAATTTATTTTTAAGATTCAATGAATTTGATTATTTATAGTACAGTGTTCTTCAAATATTTCAATGTTTTAGATACTTTATTCATCCCTTATTCATGCAGGGGGAATAAATAGCAGAAGAGAACAAAACTAGGCAAATTGGTTCAAAACGCACACTGATTTCCATAGACAGGCCTAGCAACAGATATAAAAGCAAACAAAAAGCTGCATTAAACTACTGTGATTATTGAAAACAAAAGCCACCTCAAATGTGTTGGCCATGTCTTTAAAATGGCATGATTGTTGATTGAGATGAAGGCAGGCAGTGAAGGGTCAGGATCACAAACAGTCTTTTAAACAACAGAAATTGAACACAAGGATTCATGCTCGGAAAAAACACAAGCCAAGTCCCCAGGCAGGTAGGATGCTATTTCATAAGAAAAATGGGCTGATTTGGAAAGAATTAAGGGCAGTCAGTGAGATTTAAAATGCCAGAATCTTGGCCGCTCACTTGTTCCAGACATGATTACGACTGGATTATTTGTGATTCTTTTTTTTATGTGGCTTTATTAAATTCACTTTGGGTTCTCATATATTTCACTGGAGGGGAGTAAAATGTAAAATGTAAAATGTAAAATGTAAAATGCCTAACCACCCAGAAACTTTCCAACTTCTGAAGATACGCAGGCACACCATCCTGTACCCTTCTCATGTCAAACTGCTGAAGCTAAGCAGCCACATCACCCTGTATCCTGCTCTACTCCTCTACAGAGTGACTGACAGTTACCAATATGCATTTCGATTTTTTGCCAATCCCTTACACGATATTGAAAAGCCGCACATTAAAATACATTTCTCATTCTCATAATACGACTGTAAAGCACCTGGAATTTAGAAACATCCACCAACTATAGATAGTCAAAGTATGAAAATACTATAATAACACATTTTTGAAGTCAGACATAAAATTTGTATTGAAAAAAAATATTGTATGAGTGTGGTCTCGACCACCTCACCACCCCACCTCTCTCCCCCACCCAGAATGTACCACCCACAAGTGAACTGTACTGGAGAAGGAGGCAGACTGGGAGAGGAAAAAGGTCAGGAGAGGGAATAAGAGCTGAAAAATAGCAAGATACACACAACACAGAAAAGGCCCCAGTCGGGATTTGAACCCAGGACATTGTTGTTGCGAGGCAAGAGTGTTTTCAACTGCTCCACTGAGCTGCCACACAGCTCACACTACAAACCTCTCAATAAAACCATCTTTATACAAATCTCATGAAACTATAGGAGGTGTCATGCATTGAGACTAAAACAATCATTGGCCATGAGATCAGGGAATTTTTGATGTCCCCTGACCCAATAGCTCAAATCTGGTAATAAATTGAACACCCATTAAATCCCCACATAGGAACATTCCCCACATAGGGAAATTATTGATATACAGTACAGTAAGTCGATATTGCAAAGAATTTGCTTCCTCTAATTTTGCTGATGCTTAATACGTGCCATAATAACCACATACAATGTAGTCTGAATCACAGATTTGCCTTTACAGTCACTTTAAGCGAGCTCCAAAATGAATGATATGCTCGTATCCGCACTCGTATTAACGCTAACAGCACGTGTGCTCACGCCTAATGGTAATGGCTCTTCGAAGCATTACCGTTTGAAGTTCAGCCTTTATTCTAATTGTGAAATTGAAAATGGAAAGTAGGGCGGCTTTTCGCCAGCCTCAGAAAATGAGATGACAGAGACCGTAAGGGCTTTGAGACATCAGCGATATCTCATTAGGATCCAAGCGTTCCGTTTAAGTTCACAAACACCACTGAACAGCACAGAAGCATTTTGGCGTGAAGCAGAAATGGCCATTGTGCTGGAAGATACAGCCTCCTTAATTGGTAATCGAACTGATGTCTTGCAATAAAAGGGCTTTCTTACCCGCCCCTGAAGCTTCCATGTTAATATGCAGGTGGCTCCTTTGTTAGGAGGCTTGTAATTAAGACAGAAAACATGAACATAAGTTTAAAAAGATGGAGATGAAGATCTTCTAATTGTGTAAGCCACACATATATCATATACCTGTGTATACCATTTATCTGTTTTTCCACGACAGATAAACAGAATCACACAAAGCTAAGTTGTTAGGAGGCATTGAAGGTGATGAGGGGTAGAGATGACATTTGTCCTTATCTTTGTCTTAGAATTACATGCAAGTGTAAACATTTGTTTTTCTCCGCAAACAATGCATAACTGGGCAAACAAATAGCTGCTTCCTAGCTATTTGAGTTTATAATTGTATTTAATTACACAACAAAGATTAGTCAAAGACACATGTTCGTTGAATGTGAATGGAGTGCATTTTGCATCGAGACTCCAAAACTCCCTCTCCAACAGTTCTCTCTTGTGTGAGTTGAGTCTGTGTAGGGAATATTGCATGCAGTGTCACTGTGACCTCAATATACAAACATGCTGTGGTGAGATTTGGAGTGCTCTAGAGTTTAACGCACACACACACACACACACACACACACACACACACACACACACACTTTTCTCACTGTTGGGGACGATGCAAACTGAAATGACAGGAGCAAAAATAAAACTGCCTCTGGCCGCATTTGTGTAGTTCACACCATGGAAAACCACTCAACATTTCCTGTGTGTGTGTGTGTGGGTGTGTGTGTGTGTGCGTAGGTGTGTGTGTGTGTGTGTGTGTGTGTGCACGTGTTAGAGTGTAAGTCACCTTCTCACTATCCCCCTTGGGAAACCAAGTTTAAAATGGTTTTGAATTGTTGTGGCAGCTGCTACGACAGTTACTCATGTCTGAGTCGTATAGTCATGGAGGTTAAACTGCTAACTTCATTCCATAAATATGTGCAAGTTTCTCTGAGGACACTGTTAATGATTCATTTTTTTGCTTGAATGATTTATGATGTCTGTCTTACTTCTATCAACAGCACCAACTAGATTAACATTTTTTGTTCAAAGTAAATTAAGCTGAAAAAGGCTGTGGTGTGTTTGTTCAAAAGCTTTTAAAAACTGTTTTGCTATGTTTCAATAAGACGTAATGCATTCTGAAACCAAACACTGTTTGTTTAGCTGTGATTCCCACTAATCTGCCTGACAGATGGCTTTTGTGTTTTCAATTAAGAGCTTAGGAGCATATGAGATTTAAACCCAGATTCATCCACATCACATTACGTCAATTAAACAAACGAATCGAATCAAAACAAATGAAACAATTTCAGAGAGGAGAGAAATCTGTTGCAAACGATGCTTCTTATATGGCAAATTAGTAAATCTCCCTCTCACACACACACACACACACACACACACGCACACACACACACACACACACACCCATGCCGAGTCACAAACACTAAACACTCCACCACAGCTTTCACACTAGCAATGACACAAACTTGTTTTTTACAAAGCAGGTTCTGGCAAGTGAAGCATTTTCCATAGCGCTACAAGAGATGGAAGCTCATGGCATGACGGTACATTAAGTAAATTGTGTGTTTATGTGATTGTATGATAGTGCAAATGTGTAACAGAATGCACGTGGGGCGGGGGGGTCTGGATGGAATTAAACTTAAATTTTTTAATCTGATAATAAAGTGGATTTTCAATCAGCAGAAAATAAAGGCTAATGATATAGGCTTTTTAGCTCAGTTACCTAAAGGCACAGAGAGAGTGTACGTGTCTGTATGTGATGCAATAGCATGTCCACATACACTTGTACGCGTGCATACATGCGCACTTACATACATGCGTGTGTGTGTTAACATTCTCAACAAAGAATGATTAATTGATTATGATACCACCCACAACGCAATAAAAACATCGACTGAATAATTAGCATGCTAAGTTTCAGATTCCCTTCCCTTTAAGGAGGAAAGCTCTCATAAGAAGCCGTGGAACATGCCGGAACCAGCCCAGAGAGCTGAACAGAGACTGGGGGTCCGATGCCACCACCCAGATTAGGGTTTAAGCAGAGCTGGGGGCAGAGGCCCTGAGCATTTACACACACGGGGGTTTATCTCCTCCCAGAGCGACAAAGGAAACTACTGCAACCGCGGCAGTAATTGACGGACCCTAGCCCAGGTCTGGCTAATGGCCGCTGAACGACTGGAAGATGGAAAATGACAGTTTGTTTATGAAAATGAGCAGCGGCGTATTTTCTGTTGTCCATTTCCATTAATGCTGTCACCGTTGCTCTGTGCCTGGTACACACAGTAAACACAGGGCAGAAGAGTACACTCCGCAAATTGTCCTAATTTAATCAGTCTGAAATAATGTCCTTCATCCTTAGAAGAAAAGTGTCATTTGAATCATTTTTTTGTTTGTTTTGATTTTTATTTGACATTGTGTGTGGGTACATGACATTGACTAATTTCCTGAATTATGTTGTCTGCAAGCTTTGCTTTTTCAAGTAAAAGCTAATTGCCAATGTGTGGGATATAATGTGTTTTATGATTCATATGTGCTCAAAACGCTTAATAAGTTGAATTGACTGAGTGGAAGATGCTTAGATGAAAATGCCTTAGTAACTAGCGGAAGGATATTACTTCTATGTTTTACAAAAACTCATATGTGGCACTTAAAATGGAGAAAGAATTATGTGTACTGCAGAACCACTCAAGAACAAACATATTATTTCTCGAAATTTGAAATGCAGTTATATTCAAAATCAAAAGCAAAATATTCATGGTCTTGGAATGCGACAGTGCCACTTTTATTGAAACATTGCTAAAGTTTTCCTAATGTAATGGCATATGCTTACCAGGTTAATGTATTTTAACCATTAACTACTAACTATTGAGAAGTTAATCTTGAGGATGTATTTATACATCATTAATTCTTGTTAACAACTAACTTAATGGTTGGTACAGTCTGTACTCACACAGACTGCAGTGTTGGCTGTCACAGACTGCAGTGTTGGGGTAATTTCAGGAAATAACTCAACTGAAAAATCTCTATGGAAACACACTGGGCAAAATACCCTGAACTGACTCTTGAACTGAAACTCAACCCTAATGATCTGGCCCTTCCACCCGATACAAACTGTCCTTTCCATGAAACTTTTCAATTTGCATTCCATGAAATTCCGTTTCAATTGCCATTGCCTAAATCTTTCCATTCCCTGAAACATTTTGATTCCTGTTCCCCTAAACCATTCCATTCCTGCTTCTGCTACTATGCCATGTTTTGACAGCTTGTGTTCTGTACTTTTTCTCATGTAAATGGTAAAAAATATTTTTGTCAGATTCGTAAGTGTCCTCTAATGCAAGACATTACTGAGGTTGGAATTTATTAACTGAATTTCACTTTTGATTGTTGGCTGTCCCTTCAACCCTGTTACACTGGATTCAGTCCTGTCAACCCCTGATTAATTTCTGTTATTTTTATAATAATAACAAATATTGAAGTAATAATGGCCTGGAAGTGTGCATCATTGTCAGTGTAATCAGTTCAATATAAAAGTATCACATTTTAGTTTAATCATTGTCAAATGTCTGGAAAATAAAAATAAAAATAAATGAAATATATAAAAGCACATGCACCCAATGTAGCGCGTGCTGTACCAGAACATTGTAGAGCAAAATCTGTCTGCCTCTGCCAGTAGGCAAAAACCGGATCGTCAGTCAATCCTTACAAGATATTCAGATAGACTAACAGGCCTCCTCTTCTTTCAAGACAAACTTTAATTGTATCCAGTGTGCCATTTGCCTCACTGTACCTCACCAATGGAGAATCCCATTAAGGTCGTTTTTCTGTGCTTATTATATTAGAATGTGAAAACATGAATTTCTCAGGGTGCAGCTGAGTGTTCAAGGGAAACAAAGAGGGGGGATTTCTTGGCTGGAAGCAACAGATGTCAAGACCTTAATGAGGGTATAACTCTGCTCTGCCATGAAATAATAATAATAATAAATCAAATATGAGCCAAAGGTTAGCTAACAAGACCTTATGAAAGAAAAACAACCAGTCTGGCTTCCTGCAGACACGCTGTTGAACAGGAACACAGCTCTCAAATATTCAGCTCCTCAGATTTCAAGTCGTTAGACTTGAGAAAAACGATCACAGTCTGTGTCTTCAGCATAAATTAGAAATAATACTGAAGTTGCACTTTTAATTAAATAAAAGCCCAAAGGAGCAAGGGCTACATTGGCTGATGGGAAGAGGACACACGTAAGAAGGGCAAATTTTGCCACTGAAGAGAGCGATTCAGAACAACTTGTGCCAAGGTTTCCATTTTCTTCCTTGTAAAGTTTCACTCTAAATGGGTGTAAGGGGATAATGTTTCTGAGGTGTAGATTGATGCAGTCTACTGCGGTAGTGCTTTAATGGCCTAACACAATCAACTGTACAACAGGAGTCCCAAACCCATGTATTATGAGAAAGAAAGCTTGTTGAATTTGTCGAGTGGAATATAGACACTATCTTATGCAGATTGCTCTTCCAAAGAGCAAATTATGTGGCTGCAACTGAATGTATAAAACTTGCAGACATGGTGAAGAGGTTGCGATTTTTGTTCGTCAAAACATTAGAGCACATGCACATGCATGCACTCACAAACACACACCTACATACTGATCCTGTCTGCACAGCTCGCAGACATGCACACGCACAACCCACACATACATGCATGCATTTGCACACACACACACACACCAACATGCAACACACACACGCACACATATACATACCCAGAAAACCTTGCAGCAAGTTCCAGCGAAACAGCTGTCATATGAAATATGGTCGACACACGGTGCTATGATCAAATTACTTGATTGTGTTTACTCTTCTCTCCACTCTTCATAAAATCATTAATAAAAAGTTGCTGCATTCAAAAGATGATGTAGTGCAATAATCCTTATTTTCCTTATTTAGACACGGCAGATGTATAGACCCCCTACACATGTTTGCGAAGCAGGTATTCAGACTCAGGTTATGCATGTGCTCATCTTTGATATTGGGAAAGGCTTCCCTGTGAGCATTGGAAAACATATATTTGCTTACAGGGATCAGTTGAAATTGCTAATTGGATTTGAGTCTTTAAAATAGGGTCCTGAGATCTTTTGTTTCTCCTCCCTTACCACCAATAGAGCTTGATGAAAGAGATTTGAGACGAACGGTAAAAATGACCTTTGATGACCACTATAAAATGGTGAGAAATTATAGTTAAGCAGCTCATCAGCTCAGCCAAACCATCAGAAGGAGAAAGAGTTCTCGCACTGAAAAATATCCATTAGCCGGCAATGTGTCCTCGAGCTTGCATAATAAGCTCCATCCATGTTTACGCCTTTACCTTCATTAAAATTCAGGTTCATACTGTTTACAATGTTAATGCTAACCAAATCAACTGAACTCATCGTGTTTACCATGCATTAAATAGAGTGCTGCACAAACTACAGTGATTATAATTAATAAAATTACATCCTTGAGAGGCAATATGTATATGGAAGTGGCTTTTCTGGTAAAAAAAAAAATAGATATAGTGGTGTGAAAAAGTGTTTGCCCCCTTCCTGATTTCTTATTTTTTTGCATGTTTGTCACACTTAAATGTTTCAGATCATCAAACAAATTTAAATATTATTCAAAGACAACACAAGTAAACACAAAATACAGTTTTGAAGTAAATGAAGGTTTTTATTATTAAGGGAGAAAAAAAATCCAAACCTACATGGCCCTGTGTGAAAAAGTGATTGCCCCCCTGTTAAAACATAACTTAACTGTGGTTTATCAAACCTGAGTTCAATTTCTCTAGCCACACCCAGGCCTGATTACTGCCACACCTATTCTCAATCAAGAAATCACTTAAATAGGACCTGCCTGACAAAGTGAAGTAGACCAAATGATCCTCAAAAGCTAGACATCATGCCGAGATCTAAAGAAATTCAGGAACAAATGACAAAGAAAGTAATTGAGATCTATCAGTCTGGGAAAGGTTATAAAGCCATTTCTAAAAGCTTTGGGACTCCAGTGAACCACAGTGAGAGCCATTATCCACAAATGGCGAAAACATGGAACAGTGGTGAACCTTCCCAGGAGTGGCCGGCTGACCAAAATTACCCCAAGAGCGCAGCGACGACTCATCCAAGAGGTCACAAAAGACCCCACAACAACATCCAAAGAACTGCAGGCCTCACTTGCCTCAGTTAAGGTTCCAAGACGGAAACCACTGCTGAGCAAAAAGAACATTAAGGCTTGTCTCAATTTTGCCAGAAAACATCTTGATGATCCCCAAGACTTTTGGGAAAATACACTGTGGTCTGACGAGACAAAAGTTGAACTTTTTGGAAGGTGTGTGTCCCATTACATCTGGCGTAAAAGTAACACCACATTTCAGAAAAAGAACATCATACCAACAGTAAAATATGGTGGTGGTAGTATGATGGTGTGGGGCTGTTCTGTTGCTGCTTCAGGACCTGGAAGACTTGCTGTGATAAACGGAACCATGGATTCTGCTGTCTACCAAAAAATCCTGAAGGAGAATGTCCGGCCATCTGTTCGTGACCTCAAGCTGAAACGAACTTGGGTTCTGCAGCAGGACAATGATCCAAAACACACCAGCAAGTCCACCTCTGAATGGCTGAAGGAAAAACAAAATGAAGACTTTGGAGTGGCCTAGTAAAAGTCCTGCCCTGAATCCTATTGAGATGCTGTGGCATGACCTTAAAAAGGCGGTTCATGCTCGAAAACCCTCCAATGTGGCTGAATTACAACAATTCTGCAAAGATGAGTGGGCCAAAATTCCTCCACAGCGCTGTAAGAGACTCATTGCAAGTTATCGCAAACGCTTGATTGCACCCCAGCTAAGGGTGGGCCAACCAGTTATTAGGTTTAGGGGGCAATCACTTTTTCACACAGGGCCATGTAGGTTTGGATTTTTTTCTCCCTTAATAATAAAAACCGCATTTTAGAATAAGAAATCAGGAAGGGGGCAAACACTTTTTCACACCACTGTATATATATATATATATGAATATGAAATTCATGGATTGAAGACAAAACAATCTGTGTAGTAGTGGTATCTTTAAGTGAGATGCAAATGCTAGGAGGCATGTTAACATTCCACGCTGTCACAACAAAATCATTGGCAAGCCTCTTTCTTCTCCCTGAGAACAACAAGACAATTCTCCTCACTGCCTTCCAGTCAAACCATTAAACAAGTAAGGCTGTCACATACTATTAACATAAATCTATACTCATTTCACTTGGACTGTCATGTGTAAACGTGAGAAAAGGTTGGCTATGCTGAAAAATCCTCAGCGGAAAAGGCAGCAGTGAAATGGTAATATCACGAGAAAATATGACACGCATTACCAATATATAAAACCCCTGCTTTAGTATTTCTTTTGGTGGATTTCCACATTCCGAACCTACAATGGTTCTTTCTCGGACTCCCTTTCAGGTCTCTGGAACCAAAGGAGGGGAGCTCTTCACAAACGCTTTGAACACAAGCCCCGCCTCAGGCTAAGGCCCAGCACATCAAAGAGCGAAGGGGAAAAACCTGCACCCGTGTGCTCTATTATACTGTCCAAACCGGCCGGCAACCTTTCAATGCACCGTTCTCTTCCAAACGCCACCGGATATTTCTGGAACAACGTTCTGAGCCCGAGGGAGAACCTCCCCGTCTGTGAAGTGTAAAGTCGGCGTGTGATGTTGACCTCAAAGCGGCACCGTTACGGAATTTGATTTGGGAAGCTAATCCCCTTCCCTTTGTACAGGTCTCTCCATGTCTGCTACTGCAAGCAAATAATAAAATAAGTTTCGCAATTAACGGCCTAGGTAAATAGACTTCGAATCAGATGCCAGCAAACACATTTAGAAGCGAAGGCTTCGGCCAATTCCAATTGGGTTATTAATTTCATGGAGCAGCTCAGCAGTGGACGTTAACTGTTGCCTGGAGACCTTCGAATGCACTCTGAGAACTGATTGCGGGCTCCGTATTTTATACAAATTCAGGAGCGTTTATAATTCATGCCGCTCTTGTAAAAGTATTTTGTTTACAGTTCTGGAGTTGCAGAAATTAGAGGGTGCAATGAACTTACGGGGAGGAGAAAGCAGACAGCATGAGGGCAATGGAGTAGACCACTCCAAACGTTCAGACCACTCCACACAATAGCGACAGGTGCAATCGATGCGCGGTTATTTACAACTGAGTCTGAGTGGGCATACCTTCACTTCAACATCATTAGTTCAGTCAAAATAAAGTTCTCGTTCCAGTTGTTTGTTTGATATATTTATATTTTTGCATTCCCACTGCTTTTTTAACAGTCCAAATAAATGAAGCAAAAACAAAAAAGCATTTTCTATTCTTTTGTACAGCAGGAACAAGCAGCCTGCAGCAGTTTTCATGGCCACAGGAGGTGCTGTTGAGCAAAACTACCTACTGAATCCCTGGGCTCATATCCCTTTTTTTATTTTTTATTATTAGTTATGAATGTATATATTTTTTAATTCTTTCCTTGTCTCCTTGTTCCTGGACTGATCTGGAAATTGATCAACGTTAATCGTCTTTAAGGACATTCCAACCCCTTATATGGCCCTTGAAGGAGTGAGGAGCCAGGAGCTAGAAGGCTCCTGAAGGATTCTTGAGCAAGCAAGCACAAGTGTTTTTTTTGGAAAGCAATAGACAAGTAAATTATCAACATTTGGATCCATCTCCTGATCTACCATGTCTGAAAATGACTAAATGGCTTCAAACTTACATTTGGAAGGGCACGGACATTCAATTTGCCTAATAGTGTGTTAAAATCTCCTTCTCCAAATTATGCATTTTTGCATTTCAGTTGCTTGTAAAAATATATATTTTAAAATGTATGCTCAGTTTTCCAAGAAATTTACCTCAAGGTTTGGTTTGGTGAAAACACTTCAGACATAGCTGGGTACAAGACAGGGAAACAACTTCCAAATTCCTTGCTAGCTCTAGCTCATGAAACCTAATCTCTTTGATGGAAAAACATTTTCATCTGCGTTGAGAATACATTTAGGCGCAGCTATGGGAATAAAATTCAACTGCTGAATACTACATTCTTTTTAATCACAAAAAAATCCACTGGGTGTACTGTACCTCAGAGCTGTTGATATCTCACGACTTTATATGTGATTGAAAAGAGAAAAAAAAATGTGAGGGTGTAAAAAAACAAGTCGGATTTTAACACTAAAAACATTTTTGTCCAGAACTTGATCAGTCATATGATTAATCAGCATGCTATGAAATTTAGAAAATGTATTTTTCAGTGCTATTTGAATGTTACAGCTTCATCTGAATGCCACAGAATGGTGATCACGCAGACACACTTCATGCTGTCAGTCACAGTGCGATTTGCCAAACGATTCACCCCAGTGAATTCAATTCAATTTCATTTCTAATGGGCTTTTACAGAGACACTTTGGAGGGAAACACAGAGGGCACAATTCTGTAAATATCAAGCCTGAACCTGCAAAAAAAAAAAAACCACACACACACACACACACACACACCAGAGGGGGGTCCTACAATTGACAGCCCCCCTCAGCAGCTGTAAGATCATGTCATCACTGAGACAGCAGCGTCTTGCAGGTGTTATTTCCCCAGCACCCTGAGTGGTGATGATGCGCACGTGACTACTGCCGTCTCCAGCGGAAACGGCCCCAGAGACAGCCAAAAAACCCAAAATCCGGAGGGCCCACAGAGCGACACACCTGAAAACCAGCTAGCAGCAGCCCAAGGCCTTACTCTCGAAGTCCTCTTCAGAGAACACTGTTCAGAGAGGCCCTCTCGCAAGTGCTTCAGACCACTTTTGGGGTAAATATTTCCTTTAATCAATGACACCCTCACCAAAAGAGCAGTGGCCCATCTTTGCAGCACACTCAGACATTTCAGCCCATCACGGTGGCTTTCCCCACGCCTAAGAAAGGACACTCAAGTGTTGGAAAGCGTAAATGTGGGAGCTCTCAGCCGGACGTGTTTCTGAAGAGCTGGGTGTCAGTAGTGAAGAATCTATTTCTGTCTGTGCTGGTTCTGACCGGTGCCAGATGTGCAGTGGGTCCAGTGGAGAAGCCAGGCTGGCTGACTGCGGAGTTACTGTGCAGCTGGACTGGTGTTACTGCAGAGTGACTGCGCAGCTGAACTGGGGGACTGCAGAGTGACTGCGCAGCTGAACTGGGGGACTGCGGAGTTACTGCGCAGCTGAACTGGGGGACTGCAGAGTGACTGCGCAGCTGAACTGGGGGACTGCGGAGTTACTGCGCAGCTGAACTGGGGGACTGCAGAGTGACTGCGCAGGTCAAGTGGGGGACTTTATACATTAACTTTATACAAGTTGATACTTTAATCTGAAAATTTAAAATTTAAATTCTACTGAACTGGCTTATAGTTCTGGGTACTCCATTTTTGAGTATTAAAAATAATTGGATACACCTTTAATCACCATGTAGATGTGCGACAGGAATACACAAATAAATGTTCTGGTTTAATTACAGGTATTATTTTGTGAACTTTCACCATCGTGTTTGGTAACTTGCTTGATGAAGTTACGCACTCAGTACCTAATGAAATAAATAAATGATACTTCCCGGTACCACGGTGAATTCCACCTGATGAAAGTCCCAGCATTATCATCAATTCAGCTCGATGTAGATGAAAGCAGACGATGCATTATGCAGCAGGAAGTCTGAGAGTTGTCTGGTTTCCTGACGAACAGCGGTGGCAGCGGGCGGAGCGCGGGCTTTAGTGCCGGTCTGCCCCGCACCTCTCCCCCGAATCAATCCTCCCGAAACCCGAACAACCGAGACAAACGACAGAACGCACGCGCCGGGAAGAGTGGCGGCTGAACCCGGCTCGGCCCTCGTTTAACATTCACGGGCTGCCTCACACCAGCGCCTCTGCAGGACGGCTCCGAGGACACTCACCTGCCGGGGGAGACGTTCCCACGCGAGAATATACGGTATTGTTTATGAATATTGTTGTATTCTAGCTGCCAACTGTGGTATGCTAGTTTGAAAGTTGATTGTACTCTTCAAGGGTTCTGAATTTCTGTATGTTTACACTAGGACTCGGAACTGTACTGTCCTCTCAGGTCCTCTTGGCACTTGTTCTTGTGTTTAATTTGCACTTTGTTGTACATCGCTCTGGATAAGAGCGTCTGCTAAATGCCACGTAATGTAATGTAAACGGTTGGCATTTATATAGCGACTTTATCCAAAGCGCTGTACAATGGATGCTTCTCATTCACCAATTCATACACACGCCAACTGCGATTGGCTGCCGTGCAAGGTACCAACCAGTCCGTCAGGAGCATTTGCTCAGGGATACTTGGACACACCCAGGGCGGAATCAAACCGGCAACCCTCCGACTGGCAGACGACTGCTCTTACCGCATGAGCCAATGTTGCCTCAATATCCACTAGCCACACTAGCCCGCGGCCTCAGACAGCCTCCCACCCACCCCCTCCAGCGAAAAAAAAAACATTTAAAAAAAACACTGTTGCTGATAAGATGAAAGGGGCGGCCAGGCTGTTGATACCTTTGTAAAATTGATAGAATTTAAAATGACACCACTGTTAATCTTCAGGTTGCAGTTATGCGTTTGTCTGCGCTGGAGAGAGCGGGGAAGACGACAGGAATCCTGTCGGTTGGACAGCGGACGAGGAAGCGGCCGTGGCAGGGGTGTGCCGGAACCTTCCGTGGGGAGTGAGGAGCTGGAGCTCTGTCTGTTTTGGAACCCCGTACCGAAAGAGGGGTGTGGGAGGGGTGGGAAAGGCCATTCATTTCCCTTAACTTCACGTGTGAAATGGCTATTAGCATAATGCAGGCTTTTACATTGCGTTATCACTTTAGGCTCATTTTGCAGGCCCTCTTATCCAGAGAGACGCACAGCGTAAGGGAACATGAGTGCATCCATCCGTCTGAGTTATATCTGCAACAGGGCCAGACCCACACTCCCAGACCAACGAGTGCTATCTGCAGCATCGCTGAAGCGCTAATTGTTTGCTACGACGCCAACCCGAAACCATCAAATAAATCACAAATACATACAGGAAAACATTCATAATCAGCCATAAAAGGACATTAAAGCCATAAAAATGTTGAGATTAATGGCCTGAGATAGGAGTGTTAGGCTGTGGGGAGGAGAGGGGAGCCAATCATAGTCTGAGGATGTGCTTCTGCCGCCCTAGCCAATGGGGGGGAAGGTCATTGCTCCAATGGGGGCCAGACAACATGACTGGAAAGCCCAACCGCACAGGGAGGTGTTAGCCAGTTACTCAAAGGAAGAGAGATCTAGCTATGAGGCTATAGGGTTTGAAAATTGAGTTGCAGATTAAATCGTTCCTGAAGAAAGGAATGACTGATATTTCTCTCCATCCGCAAACCAAGCCCACTCCCCCTTCCCTCTCTCCGGACAAAAGGTTTTCCCCCGCACGACTCTGGAGAGTACATTATCAGTTTCGGACAGGCAGCGGCAAAGAAAAGGGCCCTGTTTCGCGTGGGTTCTGCGCGCTGTCAGTTGACACTCTGCGGATTAGGTTGTTCCGGTTCTCAGGTAAAATGCAGAGGAGGATGAGCGATATATTATAGGCTAAGCAACCTTGTGCTAAGGGATAACACTTACACGGGAGACAGCTGCAGCGTGTCATTTCAACCAGCCGCAAAATGGGGTTCAGCAGACCCAAGCGTTGCTATTGTCCCCTTGAGTCGCCGACGCTTAAGAGCTAAGTGTATTTATATCTTGCTTGTCAAACATGGTACGTGATGGGCGATAAGGACAACACTTAAACTCTTAGAGCTCTCCTCATTACTGGAAAAAACATGAGTATTGAATACCCTTGCTTAACATACAAAGGCACTTCAGAGATCAATAATATTACCAACACCAGATAATAGTGTTTTGCTTTCCAATTATTTTGACTAAATATAGCTCAGCGGTCAGGTTAAACACTTCAATTCAGTGTTGTCATAAGCACATTCTTGCACAGACCTTGTGTGGGTGAAATATTGTTCAGTATACACTCAGCGAGCACTTTATTAGGTAGACCTGTACACCAGCTTGTTAATGCAAATATGTAATCAGCCAATCACGTGGCAGCAACTAAATGCATAAAAGCATGCAGACATGCAGTCGAGAGGTTCAGCTGTTTTTCAGACCAAATGTCAGAAAGGGGAAGAAATTAGTGACTTTGACCATGGAATGATCGTTGGTGCAAGACAGGGTGGTTTGAATATCTCAGAAACTGCTGATCTCCTGGGATTTTCACACACAACAGTCTGCAGAGTTTGCAGAGAATGGTGCGAAAAACAAAAAAACATCCAATGAGCAGCAGTTCTGTGGGCAAAAACGCCTTGTCAATGAGAAAGGTCAGAGGAGAAGGGGTAGACTGGTCAAAGCTGACAGGAAGGTGGCAGTAATGCAAAAAAGAAGTCTAAAAAAGAAGTCTAATAAATACCAAATAAAGTGCTCACTGAGTGTACACAGTAATGAGCATTATCTGCAAGACCCGTGCACTACGTAAGCAGGGGAGCCAACCTCTGCTCTCAACTATTGACAGTAATTACACACACAGTCATATATATGACTCAAACCTGATATTTTTAGCTAAGTTTATTGATAAACTCATGAATGACAGCTAGTTCCTGTTTTTGTACAGCGATATGAAACCACTCACCGTGCTCTAATCCACGAGTGGAACGGTCTTGGTGGAAAGAGATAATCAGCTAACTGAGGATAACCGGGATAATTGAAGCAGCCGGAAATGAAAACCTGCCCACGCAGGCCCTGGAGGAACTAGAACGTTCCTTGTGACACGTGTGTAGACACCTTCATGAGTGAGAGAGGGGAGTACATTAGACAGCAAGGAGGGCTGAATTCTGGGTGTTGGAGGTATTTAGAGCATGACAGTAGAGCCTACCTGTTTGGTGTTCTACACTGTGGGGCCTACATCCCATACGACTCGGTTCAGACCCAGCTACAGACTAGCAAGGACTCTGGACCTCTTTGTATGCATGCTATAAGCCTGCTATTGTTCTGACGGTGCTATATTTGCAGGTCGCTGGTGTAGCTTCATTTGTCTGCATAAGAGGGGGTGTGTTCGAGAAGCATTTGCCATTTACTTGTGGGAAATGAATCCACCCATTAGCAATTATCATTACTACAATAGAACAGTTTGTAGCACATTGTCTCGTGACACCGTGCATTAACTATGTCCCATAATGAACAGGAAAGCACAGACAGCCACGGTAGTATTGTACAGCCTACGCTGAGAATCATCATTTTAATATATCCCCGAAAAAAACCTTCAATATCGATGTGACAATGTTATACAAGACGGTAAAAAAAAACATTTATCCGAGTGATTCTGGAGTTAGCTCCACCGTGCCGGCGGAAAAAAACTGCAGTGTTGACTGAACACCCACAGGAAGGTAACTTTAGAAATAAACGAGCGCACGAAGCCCGCAGGAGCGCTCCGGCCTGCAGACCGCGGTGCGTCCGCCATTGATATGCAGCGGGGAGCGCTGGAAGTGGAACCCGGGACAGATTGCGTTCTCGGAATGAACAATCAATTGAGCAAACAGCGGCGCTGGGGCACGCGGGAGCCTCAAAGCGGGGCGGCGCGGCGGCGGATTCAATTCCCGGCCCGGAGGCTCCGCTCACGCCTCTGACGTACGCAGCGAAAATAAAAACGCTTCGTGCGCCGAATGCACGTGTCGACATACGACCGAATCAATATCGCGGGAACGGTTTCTGACATGCCCTCTCCAGTCAAGGACAGCGAGAGTGAGTATACGTGAGTGTTTCACTTGGCGGAATTAGAACCGCAATGGTAACTTCACCAGGGTCTGCTTTACTGTACGTTACATTACAGGCATTTAGCAGACGCTCTTAGCGACGTACAGTTGATTAGACTAAGCAGGAGACAATCCTCATTGATTAGACTAAGCAGGAGACGATCCTCCCCTGGAGCAATGTAGGGTTAAGGGCCTTTCTCAAGGGTCCAGCGGCTGTGCGGATCTTATTGTGGCTACACCGGGGATCCAACCGCCGACCTTGCGCATCCCAGCCATGTACCTTAACCACTACGCTACAGGTCAGCCGCAATTCCCAAGGAATTTACGGTACATGGGACTGCGTCAAACCTCTAGATACCTTTGAACTGTGGGTGAGAACAGGCAGCAGCTAAACATGACAAACTGCATTAGCTCTATTTTCTTGATGTTTCATTTCGGCACATAATTCAGCGTGTCTCACGCCAGCAGTTAATCGAAATCCGTACATCTGCGCTGGGATTTGTCAAAGGTTGATCGCTTCAGTTTGACTGAAGATGACATCGGTCATAAACCTTCCCATATCCCGAAGACTGATGCCGGGAGTAAAGCCTTCATACAGAAAAAATCCAGTCAATGTCACTGCGCCATATGTTTTCCTCTACGGACAATCAACTGACAAAGCCATTTCAGGAGGGCCACTCTTCATGATGATGTTGACCTTATAGCATGTTGTCTCCATGAAACAAAAAATAAATACATTTATTTACACCAAAACATCAGTATATTTCATGGTAAGGGGCAAGCGGGTGCCAGTGGTTTTACAAGTCTCTGCAGTGATAGGCTGAACATGAACTTAAATCCTTCCAAACACTCAAACTACAAGGCATTCTACACCACTTACATCTACTACATTAAGCAGGGACAGTTAACCAACTCAAATACACTGTTTTTTTGGGGTTTTTTGGAAATGTATTTCTGCAATAACTACCCTTACAACTACAGCAACAAAGCTAAGTAGGCATGCTACTAATTAAATGCTAATGCAGTGCAAAGTTACTAATGTTAATTAACTCACATGGAGAATAAATTAATATATTAATGTGGTTTACTACACTTTCACAAGTTCACTTTTAAAAAAATATTTAACAGCTAGTTAGTGTACATTAAGTTTTCATTAAGTCACTCTTCATAAATAAGAATTGTTCCTATTATTTGGCTACCTGACTGACACAGCAGAGGATTAATATGAGAGAGTATACTGCAGCGTTTTAAAAGGGATTTTGGCAAGGGAAAAAAAGGCTTGTTTTTGGAGGGGGTTTCTGTGGAGGGGGTTTGAGTGTTAAATTTCATGAAAACATTTTACAAGCTCAGGTAGGCTTGCTCTGAGATTTGAAATAGAGATTAATGAGGAGTGTTTACTCTGGGGATTACATCTCTTTGGCAATTTTCTTCAGATTTCCGTTCTGTCAAAATAATTGCAGAAAACTAAACAAACCATTTCAAGGGTGAAGGCAGATTACCATTTGATTAAAGTGTCTGTCCCATTCCGTGCGATTATTTTGGGCGTTATTTTATATTCTGAAAATAATTATTTATTTACTCCTCACCGTATATGCGTGAAATGAGCGAGGATGTTTACAGGCCCGGTGGACGAAAGGAGCCTGAGAATCTCACTCATCTGGAGCCGTGAGCACGGAGGGAAAAAAACGCCAATTTGAGCGGCGCTCACAGATTCAGATAAAAGAGCTCATCAGCGCCGAGACAGACAGCGCAGCGCAGACAGGGGGATGGCGGTAAGCGCTTTGAGGTGGCGGTAAGCGCTTTGGGGCGGTACCGGGAGCAGCAGACATGCAGCGAGCGATGCGACAGCCCCTTGCCCGCGCCCGCCGTCTCCGCGGCGACGGAGGAGCTCCGATCAGCGGCGTGTGATCAGCGGCGTGTGATCAGCGGCGTGTGATCAGCGGCGTGTGATCAGCGGCGTGTGATCAGCGGCGTGTGATCAGCGTGCGACACGGTGAAGGATCACATGACCGACACCGGCACTGAACGCTGTGTCTGCTGAAAGCCCCGTCACTGTTTACCCCACACTGCCCCACACCGCCCCACACTGCCCCACACCGCCCTGTCACCATTTACCCCACACTGCCCCACACCCTCTCTCTCTCTGTCTCACTCTCTCGCTCTCTCCATCTCTGTCTCTCTGTCCCCCTCCCTCCCTCTCCCTCTCTCTGTCTCTCTCTCTGTCTCTCTCTCCCCCTCCCTCCCTCTCCCTCTCTCTCTCCCCCTCCCTCCCTCTCCCTCTCTCTCTTTGTTTGTCTATGTGCTCACCTCAATACACCAGCATGTCATCTTCATATATTCTGTAGCATTCCCTGAGCCTCAGTGTGTTTCTTTGCACTTTCTGTTTCCTCAAGCTGTCTGAGAGGACAGTCTGCTTGGCTAATATTTCATACGGTGTCAGAGAGAGCAGGGTGTAGAGATAGAAAGGGAGAGTGGGGCAGGAATGGATGCGAGAAAGAGAGAGAGAGGAGGGGGGGGAGAGACACACACAAACACACACATACATACACACACACACACACACACACACACACAGTGTGTCATTCCTCCCCCAGTGGGGTAACATCCCCTGTGCTCGGATCAGGACCAGACGTGAGGGTGAGTCAAATCTAAACATCAGAGGCAAAAACTGCAGGTACACTAAACACACTAAACACAGAGCCATACAATCTCATTACTGTGACTGCATCACACACACACACACACACACACACACACACAGCGAAGACAATGGGTGCGTGAGAAGACCGTATGTGACCGAAGCCCTATTTCTGAGACCAGATAAAAGCACGAGCTGAAACATAATCAGGAGAACGTGTCCTGGAGGCATGGCGCGGTCATTCCGTACGATTAACGGCAAGGGCGGTTAATACTCCTCACCGTCCGGGAGACTGCGTGCTGCGGTCGGTGCTGACATTCCAACTTTTCCCAGGGCTGTCTCTGCTTTCCGAAAAAGTACACCGGGAGGAGACACTGCCAGCTCTGCTTTTAAGAATAAATGAATAAATATTCCTCATCGTGTTGACAGACAAGCTCAGTGCAAAGTGATTTGACTCTCCGGTACATGAGAAAGAACAGGGTGTGCTGCTCGCTAACTGCTCTGCTCTCTACAGAGTCCAGCAGCCAGGACAGGAGGGTTTGATTGACAGACTGATGTCACTCAAGTCATCTTACGTCGCCAAGCCTTCCACGCTCTGTCAAACCTGTGCCACAGTGATGCATCGACAGCCAGTTCTTGTAAACGCGCAAACACGTGCACACACACGCGCGCGCACACACGGACATGCACACACACATGCAAGCACACACACAGACATGTACACACACACACACACTTGTATGCACACACACAAACACACACAGACACCTGCACGCACACACACAAACTTGTATACCTGCATGCACACAATGCAGGCCCACACACACAGACATGTACACACACACACACACACTTGTATGCACACACACAAACACACACAGACACATGCACGCACACACACAAACTCGTACACCTGCATGCACACAATGCAGGCCCACACATACACACTCACAGGCACACACACACTTACAGGCACACACACACACACACAGACATGTACACACGCACACACACACACCGCAAGATCAAGAGGCACGCAGAGTTACAGTCACGTAAGTGCCAATGTCAAGGTGGGCGCACGCCTGAAGACCTATGAGATTAAGGGACAGGACGATTTCCTTTTTTAGCAGCATTGAAATGCAGTCCAACTGTCTGTCACTTAGAAGCCAGCGAATCGGCCTGATTGGCGAAGGTCATTCCAGCGTAAAGGGACAAGGGGAGAGAAGAGTCAGAACAATGAACCGTGCGCTTGAACAGCAGATATATATATACTCTCCGTGATGAAAGATAGCTCAGGTAGAACTAATGATCATCACTTTAAAATTGAGGGGCGAGGTCACTGGATGTAAGAGCGAACTATTCTCGCCACCTGCGAGAGACGATGATTCAGTTCTGTAAATTACGTCTGCGCAGGGCCGACGGACCGTGAACACTACCCTCCGCTGTGCCCTTTCCCACAGTGCGGCCAGTAAGCAAGCTCTTATTTCGGCGTATTTTTTAAATAAAAATGTTAAATTAACAATTTCCTGAACACGATATGTCATCAGTGGCTTCCCGCAAAGGTGTTTTTTTGCTCTTGCGGAAAACACCATTACCAGTACATTTGTTTCATCTGTCCTGCCAATGTTGACATTACAGTTATTCACAGCTTTTGTGCCCACCGGACTGTGGCTCGTGGAGGATAACTGTATAGTGACCTTGTTCAGTTTTCAGTTCACAGTGCTAGAAAGCTGTTGCTATTCATTATTCGTCATGTGTTCCATTTTGTCTTCCTTGTATAACTGTCGAGAGGGAAGAACATTTATTTCCCCCTGCATTTGACGCACCTTTTGGTCACAGTTTACGGATTTGTCTAAATTAGTTTCCATTACTGTAGACAGAGACCGCTTTCAACATCCGTGTTGAAAAAGAAAGAGAAAAGATGCAACGCATATCTGGATACTGAATCAGTCATAGCCAAACAGTCAACAAAAGAAGAACAATATTAGTACTCTTGTTAGAACACTGTTTGATCGCATGACTGGAATATTTACTTATTCATGCTTCATCCATGCATGTCAAATAATGCCCATTATCTTTGTTCGTTATCCGAAGCCATTATGCCCACAAGAGATTTTCATGCACCATATTCAGCGGTTTATCTCATCTCTCCTCAGTTTTCTGGAATGATCCACAGAAGCACTCGCTATGCCTGGCCACACCCGCCTGAACGCCCTGGACCTTGAGGGCATCACCGAGTGCAGTGGCGAAAGACTGCCATGGCCGTGCTGGCTTAGACACTGGTCAGAGGGCAGTGTGCAGTATGCAGTATGCAGTATGCACTGAGACACCTCTGACGCTTGCCTCTTCTCCCTCACATACTCCCCTGCTTCTGCTAAATTAATCTCCTCTTCCTCACAAACTTTCTTGCTTCTCATAAATTAATCTCCTCTTCCCCACATACTTCCCTACTTTTCCTAAGTTCATCTCCCTGGGATGATTTGCTGCTTTCACTGGGGCCTGCCTTCCCTCAGTAGATGCGATTCGTCAGCAGTCCTGCGGGGCAACACATGATTGGCTCTCATATTAGGGGAGGGGTTTAGCTAGGATTAGGCGATTGCAGTTAACCTGTTGAGCTGTGAAAGCACGTGGTGATGATGTCACATATGCAGCAGAGGAGAGCAAGCTTGAATACAAAATGGCGGTTACGATGAGCACTGAAGTGAGAGCATAATCGGGCATCCAAAAAAGGGGGGAGAGCACAAACAATACAATGTTACACGGTGTAACGTGGGCGTATTCATCAGCCTGAGCCACAATGCTTTGGACAGGCTTGTAGCTGAGAGGTACACAGTGTACACACGGCTAGGAAACATACGACATGGTGGAACAATGAGCTTTACTGCAGGGCTCAGACACTGTTTAATCACGTTCTGAGGTCGTGCCCAATATTGAATATCAAAGCAATTATCTGTTTTACCGTATGACTGATCGCCGACGTGCAGTAGAAAAGTAATTCCAGCGTTGATTCAGTCATTTCGCATTAGGCAAAAGGAATAGAACTAGACAGCGAAGGTGTGCGAACAGCTGGTCAGAGTTTTAGATGCCCAACCGTATTCACAGCGTATACGCAAGTGCAGCAGTTGGATATTCTCATAACCATAGTTCAAAGTCACTAGGTTTAAAAGTGCTCAAAGTAGCCTTGAATATCATATGAGCATCAAGCAATATTGGACATTTAATTGAGATGTACATACAAAAAAGTATAGTTCAAACAAAACCAGGCATCTGAACTTCAAAGGCAGGCATCATATTGCTCTATACCTTTTGATCTCATCTTTTCTACTTACTGCCAATATTTCTGTACAACAGAATATCTGGAAATACCAGTGCTGTACGTTTTGATGGCTTCTGAGAAAATCGCACACAATTTTACAAGCTGTCATTGCATTAAGAGCTTGCGAAACAATAACTCCCGATGAAGCCAGAACGGTCGAGTGTAGAAGTTTCCAAAGCCTCGGTCGCAAAAACTTTGTTAGCAACTCAAGCGAGATTAATGATAACTGTGTGTGTACAGTCACAAGTAAATCTAAGGGCTAAAATGGATGGGACAGTAAGCAGAGCCCATCACATACATCCAGTGTGATTCAGAGTGCAGAGAGGGCCTTTGCACTCAGAGATGACAAAGAAGCAATAGAGAAAAACATCAGAGGCAAGACAAATAGCTTTGTCAGGCGACAGATCTGATTGGCCGGTCCTCTCAGCAGTAGCCTGCCCTTGGAGAAGCTCTTTTTAACCATCTGTCAAACGCCTTTCTTTACCCTCTCCACTGATGGCATGATTAATATGCTATGCCAGGAGCCAGCTTTGCAGTGTATCCCCTCGATTAGTCTAAAGTGGAGAAAGGAGACAGCCAGAACAGAGCTCCCAGCCAGGATGAAGGAAGAGAAACACAGCGCTTAAACTTAGCAAATAGGTTTGGGTTGCCGAATATCCGCGACTCCAATTCATCTCCGGATTCCAAAAAAGGTTAACCCGAACCGCTCAATCTAGTCTTCAAGAGAAAGGATAAAGGAGTGAGTGTAATGAATGTTTTCTATGAAACATAGAAACAAAGGTCACTCTGACACCTTCAGAACAGTTTTAGGGCACGAAAAAAAGATGTCATATCTGGCTTAAAGGGTAAAGTAAAGCTTTGATTTTCTCCATATTGAAACTGATATTTGAGACCAGCATGATTAAAGAATTTAAAGCAGCTTTTGAGCAAAGCTCTCCTATTTTCAAGAATCGGAGCCAAAACACTACGGGGCTGACCGCAAGTTACTTGGACCAAAATAAGCCGTAAACAAACGGAGGAGAAAAGCGTGGTGTTTACCTGTAATGAAGCCGAAACATCCTCAACGTGAGGAGACAGCCGCCATCTCATGCGCTGGAGAAAATCTGTATTTTTATGACCCCAGTCTTCGGATGGGAAAATAGGGGGTGAGAAAAATGCAGCGATAATAAAAAGGAGATGATGGGCCCTAATGAACGCAGCAGAGAGGAGGATTAATGTGGAAAGCAGCGAGCGGAAGAGAGGAACTGTGAACTTTACGGATTCGCTAATGCAGCAGCTGGCAGCCCTCTTATGAATTAACAAAACAAAACACAAAAATAGTCTGACACCAGACCGCCCGAGTTTGGGGTTTTTTATTTTTTTCTCAGAAAAAGATTATTTGTTCCAGCAGCGACCCCCGAGCTCCATCTTCCCTGAGCCATTCAGCGCGGGCCGAACGCGGAGCGAAGAGAGCCGGGTAATGCGTCTCCCACCGCTCAGTTCTCCACTCCACCCCACCCGGAAAGCACTCAACTCCTCACCCCGAGCTGTTCGGCGCCGTTTGTATCCGCACGTGGGCTGCTCCACGCAGGGCCGGGGCCCGGCCGTAAATCGTAAAAATCGCATTGAGAAATTATCAAACATTTTTCCGAAGCCGTTAACAATCGCTGCCAGCGTGCGGGCCGTTGGCTTTCTTTTTGTCTTTTTGTACTGTAATCACGCCTCACGCCTCAGATGAAAAGAAAAAAAAACATTAGCCCTATGTATTGCTCGGATAGGTTTATCAGAGTAGCAAAGCCATGTAGCGTCTAGGCGATCGACAAAAACATGTAACATTATCATATTAAAGCTGCATATACAGCCGACAGATCGTGTGTTTCGTCACATGCCGTAATATTAACACCCGGCGTATTGTGGCGGTGCTTTTCTTTCTCCCAGAAGCATTTAAAATGGCCTCTGAACTGCCGGTTCACTGCCGCACCAGCTATGATTCCAGAAAAGAGAAAGCAGACTCTGTGCATGGTGATGATCGCTATCATGCTGAAAATACTTTATAATTATACTGTTCATCATGGTTCATCGCCCAGGCCTGGCTCGCTAAAAAACCCTGAGCTCGTTATACAGACATCAACGCTACGAGGCGTAGCAGGAAACCGAAAGAACAGGTGAGAAACTTACAAAGGTTACGCCGCTACACGAGGAAAACAAAAGCTGAGCTAAAGCGAAGTGAGAGGAGCCACGCGGAATCCAGACTTTGAAAACCCATTTTTCCAAGAGCGCTGACAAATGTTTTCTTTCGCCGGCAGCAAGGCGACACATCCCTGAAGCATGCGCTGTGCATTTTATGTCTGAGAACATGATAAACAGAGGGGCAAATTCACCATTGAAAACCAGGTTTATTGTTCACACGCCAATGAGTGGATGAAACAGATCGCAGATGTGAGGCACGAGGGGTAGTCATTTGTGATGAGAACGGGAACTGTGAGGGCGGCCATCTTGTGCCTTCTGTCTCAGTTCAGAGGCGGCCTGAATTGTCCAAACAAAACTAGATGAGTAAAAAGGACGCAGCAGTAACAAACATTATTTTGTTGAGGCGGTTGGCTACAACTGCTCAAAATTCACAGCGTGAATATCTACAGAAGTAGTTTTGTGGGCTTTTCTAAATGTGGAAGAGTTACTCACTCAAGGGGTGGCCATCTGTGTTGTGGCCACCGGTAGCAGTGCTTATATCATCAGAAACCCACGCAAAAACCCTCTACCCTCACACGGAGAGTTCACCTTGCAGCAGTGGCACTGGCGAGTCCACAGGGCGCAGTTTCCATCACACAGCTGTTTGCTCATCAGCATGCAAGTGGAAGCCAGAAAGAGGAAGTGAGAGAGAGGGAGAGAGAGAGAGAGAGAGAGAGAAATGGAATTGGGTTTTCTAAAAGGTGTCGTTTCGAGCCAGCGCACAGCTGTGTAGAAAATGGAGAAGAGGGGAAAGGAAGATGAAAACCGCAGCCCGAACAGAAGGGTTGTGGGTTCTTCTGTTCGCGGGAAGTGCATTTGCGGCGCCTAAGTGCTGATTCGCGAGTCTTCGCCGTGTGGAAGGGCCGACGGACAGGTAGACGGGCGGGCGGGGCGGGAGGGGCGCGGAGCGATTCGCTGACCGCAGTCCCCCGCTAAACGGAAAACAAAACGCCGCCTAATTCCAATTAGGGTCCCGTAATGATGGAGGAGAGCGAGGGGAGAAGAGGGGACAGTGCGTGAGGCTGCATCCTCGAACCTAATTAAGGGTGCGGGCAGGCGGGGGTGCGGGCAGGCGGGGGTGCGGGCGGGCAGGGGGGGCGGGCGGGCGGGCGGGCGGGGGGGGGGGGCGGGAGCGTCACTCACACACGGCAGGCCGAGGGGAGGAAGGGAGGAGGGGGGCAAAGGCAATTGAATTAAACGGCTGAAAGTGAGATTTAGAATGCGAGATGCAACCCCAGCGTCAAGTCTTGGTGGCACTGAAGAAACTACAGCTGTGTATTTATTCATCTGCGAGGGCTATTATGCACCGTGTACTTTAAACAGATTCATTCCACGAAACGCGCACACAGCACCTGTACGCTACCCGAGCAGTGGGAAATAACTACGGTTCAGACGCCGAACCGACCTGCCAACAGCATCGTTTAGGAGGCTCAGCGCACAAAAGCAGAGTTCACATTAGGTAAAGGCCAACCAACTGAAGAGACCTCCAGGGTGCTTTTTGTTTAAGAATCAAACAAAAGAAACACAGGGAAAGTATCTGATTATGTTACTAAAACTTAAGCCTTGCAAGGAGAATCAATTAGCGCATGCTTGTCACATCTAGCCACCCACATGAATGTATTTTTTTATTTTTTTATTTAGTGTCGAAACATTTCAGGTATTTAGCAGCTTACAAAGCTTACATTCCTTTTACATATTCAAGCTGGATATTTACTGAAGTGGGTCAGTTTAATGACCTCACTCACTGGTACAACTTCGGTACAACCTGGGGTTCAAATGCACAGCCTTGGAGAACTGCCATTGAGACATGAAATTATAGACTGTGTATATACTGCCATGTATATGGAGTGTTGGAAAACATGGGAGGCAAGTCCACTACAGCCTCGTGTCCCTCATTGATCAGTACCTCTGTGTGATGTCCTCTACCCCCTCCCTCAGTCCAATACCCCCCCCCCCCCACAAACAGATCTAATCACCCCTCTCCCCACTTCCTGTGATGTGTTTGGCCCACTGTTTCCATTGAGGTATTGACATTCTCCCTCAGTCGTTGGTTCTTGTTCATCTGTACTTGGGGAACAGACCCAGTAGTTCCTCTACTTACATTCAACTCTTAAAAAATTCTACATGGAGTATATTTAATTTTGAAATCATATTTTCATATTTCACGTACAATTTATGTGTGTCCCAGATTCTCTGCAGTGAAAATTCCTCTGAGAAGAATCATTGTGAGATCAGTCATTTACCACGATCCCACACTGTTACTGTATCTGCCAATTATATACTCTTAAACTGAGCCAGCCTGTTTAATTGAGGTCCTAAAGTTTACTAATACTCTTGGGTTAGCCGACTGGGGTTAATTAAAGAACTTAACTGAGGTTACTGGATTAAATTAAAAGAAGACTTCTGTAATACATCCAAAAATCTTTATGAGCGATTTTACATTACAGATGAGACACATTTGCTGCATTCTCCGTCCCTTCTGAGATTTCGATTCGATTTGCAAATGTGGTCCCGGGAACCGTCTTTTTAATAAATACATTTAAAGCTATAATGTAGCTCATCTACGTTGGAACAAAAAGAAGATGCCTTTAATGCGATTACAAATCCATCAGTGTATTACAGACAATCTGGCTGAGCTCTGTTACGAAGCAATCCCCAGTGCATTAGATCTCTAATATAAAAGAGATCAATTTTTTGGCCTGTTTGTGTGTGTTCTGTTTCAGAAAGAAATAAAAAAACGTTCTATTTGTAAACCCTACCAGGCAAGTAATGCCTTTCAATCCAGGCATGGCTCCTTCCACACCTGCGCACAGTGTTCTCTGATGAGAAACACAGAGATGGCTGTTCTCCATTCTCTCTGACCACTCCAAGTGTTCGTGGGATTCAGCCTGACTACTTCAGCACAGACCACAGAAAGTAAAGGCTCCTTTCATCTACTCTGAAACCCTACTCTATAGCTTTCACAGAGAGAGCCCCACAACGTGTGCTCTACAATGTAAAAATAGCCTCACAATGTAGCAAGAGCCCTGCAATGAAATGAGGCCTACAATGTAACAGGAGTCCACAGTGTAACAAGAGCCCACAATGTTTCAAGAGTCCACAATATAGCAAGAGCCCACGACATAGCAGAAGCCTACAATGTAACAAGAGCCCACAATGTAACAATGTAACAAGAGCCAAAAATGTAACAAGAGCCCACAATGTAACAAGAGCCAACAATGTAACAAGAGCCCACAATGTAACAAGTGCCAACTATGTAACAAGAGCCCCCAATGTAACAGTACATACTGTATATCCAAGACACCGTTTGGTTGATTCACTCAGCATCCATTCAAAACATTGACTCATAAAGGAATGCCAGTGCATCTTCTGGCTTTTTATTTTTATTCTAAAACATAGCTCGGAAGGCACACTTTAAAAGGTCACTGAACTTGCCAAACTGTGTTTGTTAAGGAAAATGAAATTTAATATTCACTCGTTTATTATTTTTCAGTTACATTTAATGCCGATATAAGGAGAAATGCAGACAGAACCCAGGCCACTTTAGCAGCTACAGTAAGACGTGTGTGTATGGGAGCACTGCTAGCAGGCAGGCTCTTAATACAGAGACACTGGAACACAGCAGGACTGGGAATTACAGGCAGCAGATGAGGACAAGGGTTTTGTCCCTCTAATAGGAAAAGAGAAAATATGAAAAGGACACTGGTCATTAGAAAAGCCATTAATTTTCATGAAAGAAATTAGCATGAGCAATCACAGGGAAGGACAACAAAGCCTTAGACGAGGGAAGGAAAGTGACATTAATTCGCGGGTCACGGTCGTGTTAGGTTTTACAGAGCTCAAGCATGTCTCAGTGACTGCTGATGGAAATACGCGAGCCAATCCAAACATGACAAGACAAAATGGGTGCGTGACAGAGGGCAAGGCCAGCCTTCGCAAAACAGGAAGGCGACAAAATCTAATAGCAGGAGTCAGACAAGACGTCTCCGATAAGACGTTCTATAAAAGACAAATGTGCTTTTTATGTATTTTACATAACTCGCATGAAGCTTACGGTCATGTCCAACATGAACATTGTAAATTAATTCCGTTTTTTTGATGGCATGTTTGATCTCTTCGCCTTTATGACTGCTATCTGATGAGCTGTCCTACAGGTAGAGGATCTGAAGGGAAATGGAGGCTGGTGGTATTTCTTCTTTATCTTTAGATATTGTGAAGAATTAATTGGCTCATCAAAAATCCAATGAATCCAAGGATTGCTAGTTCCTTCAATTCAACAAAGGGCTATATCTAATTATATTCATCTTCTGAGGGCATCATATACCAGTGTGGGTTGTTGGGAAATAAATTGGTTGCATTACACTTTAGAATCCAAATGGCAGTAGTCCACACAGGTATTTTAAATATGCATTGAAATTGTACTTACCTCTAGGGTCTTTCAGCGAACTTATCCCTGGTTATGGGTATGCACTTTGTTGTACGTCGCTCTGGATAAGAGCGTCTGCCAAATGCCAATAATGTAATGTAATGTAATGCATTGCTACCTTTGGAAATTGTGTGCTAAATTCATCCTTTCCCACCCTTGGAAAACCTCTCCTGGCACTGACATTGAGGTTTCCTGGAATTTGAAACCGCTATGTAGATTTGACAGAGCATCACCGAGGGGCATGATGTCTAACAGGCCCCCTTGTGTCAGCCCTGTATCCGGCCATGACCAGAGGAAGCAAGAACCAGTAACCGGGGGATGTGATTGACATGCAGAGGCAATATCCTCTCACCTAAAACATAAAAAAGTAAAAGAAAAGTTCCTCAAAGCAGCCAGCCCTGGAGGAAGCCTGCCTCGTATGAATACGGCTGAGCCCCAACGACCCCTTTCCCTCACAAAGCACAAATCAAACAGAAAAGGAGAGAAAAACAGGGAGGGAAAAGAGGGAAAAGGGCATTATGATGGGTTTTCTCCACTCTCCCTCTCCGCGCCGAACAGTTCTGTACCTCGGCCCTGCTTTTGCCATCTCAATAAAGAACGGGGTAAACTTTCTCCACACAGTAAGCCACACCGTGTTGATATCACTCGGCTGACCCGGGGTTACTCTAATTTATGTGTGACGTCAGAATACCCTACCCCCCCCCCCCCCCCCCCCCCCACACACAACAGCCAGAGGACATCCAATCAATGCGGAGCAAAGAGAGCAGGTGGTGTGATTAAAGCCGGGTAGTACACAGCATAGTCGTCTCTCCGTCTCTCTCTCTCTCTCCCGCTCAGAGCCTCTGTATGTCTCAAGCCTGTCAAAGGCAATCCATGGACAACAGACTATTAATATCTTCCCTGCTGCCTGACCAGAAAGTGAGCAGCAGCTGTGATTATCTCTGATTCCAGTTCCAATGGCAGTAATTAGAAAAGAACTGGGAGGCGGGCGTTGGATTATAATACGCATGAACACTCCTCACTTCCAGGTTGGGTGAAAAGATATTCAGTCTGCCAAGAGAGAATTAAGTCAGACAGAAGAACCTAGTTCCTCCCGGCCTAGCCAGAGCGAATGTGCTGGCGTGATCGATGTCCCCCTGCAGAGACCTGCGGAGAAGAACTACAGTGCCATCACACGGTCCACCCCCCCCACCACCCCAACCCCCCTTAAGGGTACAGATCCCACCCAGACTTCCTCTCTGCCCAAGAGCAGCTGTTTAATTGGTCCAGTGGATTTTTCCCATACTTGCTGGAGGAACTGGAGGAAGCACAGGACTCTGGGTGTCTGTTTGAATGGTGTACTGGCTAAGGCAGCCACACACTCACACTCACAGCTGTTCCCTAGAAATGCCCTGCAGATCTAACGTTCCTTCTGGAGAACTGCTTAACTAAATTAATATCACTGCACTCAATATCCAAACCCTTGCATCATAATCTTTTCCCTACTGAAACTCTGCCTCTTGTCACTGGACATCTTTCAACTATACAATGTATAAAATATGAATGAAAATGCACAAAGCATTTTAGCTGTATAAATGTCAAGTGTACATTTTTACATTTTTAAACAACCAACATGATTGGAAAGAGTAGGAGGGTAAAAGCTGCAATGGTACATTATATGAGCATTGACAGCTGCATTAAGGGTGGTTACCCTAAAATGAAATTGCTGTGAATAAGAGACATCAATTATACAGTGCTTTGGATAAAGGTGCTATATAAATGCCAACCATTTACATTTTTTTGGGTATAGCAGTCTGGCCCATCTCATAGCTCTGTGCCAACAGGGGACAGAAGTTTTGGGGGCGCAGTTATCTGAACACCGCTATTTTTGCTTGTTTTGGGGGCTAGTTGCCTAAAGCTTTCTCTTCAGTATTTGCACCACATGTTCAATTGGATTCAGATTTGGTGAATGACTTGGCCAGTCAAGAATTTGGCAGTTTTTGGCTTTGAAAAACTCCCTTGCTGCTTTAGCTGTATTTTTGGGATCATTGTCTTGCTGCAGGATGACGTGTCGTCCAATGAGTTTGGAGGCATTGCTTGAATTGGCCTGAATTTCTACATTGGCTCTTTACAATTACCGAGTTCACCAGTACTCTCTTTCTTCTTCAGTTTATTTTGGTAATCCTAAGGTTCATAAGCACAACTCGGGTTCTCGTGTTGACAAATGCCAATATCAGGCTCCAAAGACAATCAAAAGCTTAGAATCAAGACCAGATGCTGAAAGCTCTTGTATACCTGCACTAAGGACCCTATTGAACACACCTGACTCATCAGAAACTGTGAAGCTGTGAAGCCATTTGGCCCAGACACTGTGTGGGGGTGGTGTATAAAAAGTGCTGTAATTTATACATAGTGAAACTAAAAAGTGAATTGTTTGATAAAATTTGTTGTTTTTTTTAAATGTGGAGCACAGTCAAATCAAGAAAAAAAAAATGCTTGTTCCAAACATTATGGAAGTCGGCGGTAACTATGAATATTGTCATAGTTAACATGGATAGTTTTTCTGACATTAGCCAAATTTAGTAGTAGTACAGTAGTAGCAGTAGTAGTAGTAGTAGCAGCAGTAGTAGTAGTAGTAGTAAAAGTGGTAGTAGTAGCAGTAGTAGTAGTAACAGTAGTAGTAGCAGTAGCAGTAGTAGCAGCAGCAGCACTAGTAGTAACAGTAGTCATAGTAACAGTAGTAGTAGTAGTAGTAGTAGTAGCAGTAGTAGTAGTAACAGTAGTAGCAGTAGCAGTAGTAGCAGTAGTAGTAGCAGCAGCAGTAGTAGTAGTAGTAGTAGCAGCAGTAGTAGTAGTAACAGTAGTAGTAGTAGTAGTAGTAGTAGTAGTAGTAGTAGTAGTAACAGTAGTAGCAGTAGTAGTAGCAGCAGTATTAGTAGTAGTAGCAGTATCAGTAGTTGCAGTAACAGTAGCAGCAGTAGTAGTAGTAACAGTAGTAGTAGTAGTAGTAGTAGTAGTAACAGTAGTAGCAGTAGCAGTAGTCGTAGTAGTAGTAACAGTAGTAGTAGTAGTAGCATTAAAAGGTAAAGAGCAATGTAAAGAAAACATGTGGCTTGGCAGAGCATTGAGACTGAGAGGCTAAGTGATGCTGCGCTCTGCAAACACTAACATCCTCAGAATAAAGCCAGTTCACAAACTTACCCTCAAAAACATTGATTTACCCATAGCATGCCCCTGAACCCTGCTGTGTGCATTCAGTCATCCCCCGTGCAGAACATCGCCTGGCCCCTTGGCTTCTGAACACCGTTCTGCTTAACCACGTTCTGCTTAATTCACCATTACCACAGCACTGCACAGCTCAATCGACTGCCTTCGCTTCATAATGCCGGACATTACAACTGCTTAAGCGTGCACAATGAAGCCTCGTTTCAATCATAATGTCGATTCATCAACGAGCATATGGTCACATAATACACAACCTTCACAGCAAGGCAGTCCTTAAGCTTCTGTTTGTGCTAAGGACAATTCAGTCTGTTCTCAACGTATCAAACATGTTCATAATGTATTTATTAGATTATGTACCATTTGCATATTCGTCCATTTTCTATTACATTTCAATCACTTGGCAGATGCTCTTATGCACAGAGACATATTATAGTGTCTGTGTTAGTCTCAGTAAAACAAAATATATGTGATATCACGAAGTATGCAAAGAGATTTATAATCAGTAAGTGTAATACTAATCTAACAAAGGACAATTTGTATTGTAAGAAAACAAAGTACCACTAAACACATAACCTACCTTTATTCAGGTACACCTATATAATTCCAGTGTGAAGTTTTAAATTCATGACATTTTGTTTCCAGAAAAGTGCAGGTGATTGTTGTAGGTTGTAGTTTGCTTCCATGTTAACTTACGATTATGATAAAGTGACTGAAATTTGAGGTGCAACCTCACAGTGTGCCAGTGTGATGAAACAGCTTCTGTTTGGTGCAATGGGGCCAATACTCGCATTGCAATGCTTTTGAAATGTCACCTCTGGTTCCGTGTTCAGTTTTCTAGGGAGCAGGTTTGAACACAGCGTGTACAAAATCCCAGACAACGACGCGCTGGGGAGCTCTGAATGAGGTTTTCGGAAATAAAATGCGAGTTTACCGGGAGATTCTGGGATCCGGTGTCACCACATATCCCTATGAGGTGCATTGAAGATGCAAAAGTGAATTCTGAGCGTGGTATTAAAGTCGGGAGGATTTAAAAAAGATGAACTTAATGAGAAAAGGACAACAATGTCTGCACTGAAGCAGCATCTGCAGGAGATTACACTGTTCCCAGACTGAAATAAAGGCAGTATCTCTTCCGCTGAGTGTATCCCCAGAACAACAAAATGGCCACAAATTCCATTCTCAACCAGAGAATGTACCCCAGTCCTTCTGCTGTCCTTTATATCAGTGTTTCCCAAAATGGGTCACAAGATATGCACACACACAAATGTACACACACATGCACACAATACACACACAAACACACACACACAGTATTGTGTATTATGTGTGTGTTTGTGTGTACTATACACACAAACACACACACAGTACACACACAATATATACACACACACACACACACACACACACTTGTTTTTCTGATTTTCATTCTTCCCTACATATTTAGACTTTAGATTGGTGGTATGGTTCAGGTGGTATATGTAAGACATTCTGAGAATGGACACAGTGGTCACAGCCACTTACAGCACCAGTGTTACTTACATTTAGCAGATACTTCTCTCCAGAGCAATTAAAAAAAAAACTAATATTCTCATCTACTAGCACAGACAGATAATTTAGTTCAGTAATTCAGGTTAACGGTCTCGGGTTCAAAGGTACAATGGCCGTGCTACACCTGGGATTCAAACCTCAGATACAAACCACTATACTGCAGTACACAGCAGTAACAGTGGTACAGCTAACGCTAATCTGGGAGATAGGGTATAGCCACTCCAGTTCTAATGCACTCCCATAGTCTGTGGTTTCAAAACGGAGGCTTAATCTGCAGGTATGTATTTCGTTCTCATTTCTGTACACTATACACACCTGCAAAGGTTTTTAAACCAGTCTCTGAGATATATTTACTCCTGAGAATACCAAAATAAAAAGCCATGAAGGCATTTCATCCCAGCTAATAAAATAGGTAGCACACAGCCAGGACAGTGTAAGAAGGATCCATACCTGAACTACCTTGATTCTCTCCTCCTTTCGTGTTTATTTAGAGTTGCTGAAATTGTATTAAAGTGCTGCTTTTTAGAGCTTTTTCTGCTCTCACTCTCCTTATTTTGGGGAAGTCTCTCTGAAGTAAGGATCTGTGGGTTCCATGGGTAAGGATACTTTCTGTATTCATATATTCAGATAGAATTGGTCTTGCACGCCACATACAGATGCACACCACACCACACACAGTCAAACAACATACATAGTCGCACACAACACACAAACACACACCACACACAGTCAAACAATGTACGTAGTCACATGCCTCACACACGTACGCCACACACAATGACACAACATACATAGTCATACGCCACACACAGTCACGCAACATACATAGTCGTACGCCACACACAGTCACGCAACATACATAGTCGCACGCCACACACAGACATACACCACACACATGCACACAACATACACAGACGTACGCCACACACAGTCACACAATATACATAGTCTCATGACACACACAACTTATACTGTAGCCATAGTAACAGCGTTTTGTGAGGGTCAATATGAAGGTTTCGGGTTATAAAACAGTTTCTCATCTTGGCCACAGCCCAGCTGAGGCTGCATTCTGGAGAAGTCTCCTTCAGAAGTAACGTTAGTAGCAGACAAGGCCTGACTCAGGCGGATTCGGCCTCTGACAGAAGAGAAATAAGACCTGGTTGGAGCCCTTTGCGGACGGGAGAAAACACTGCAGAAGTCTGTGAAAAAACACCTGATCTCTCAGCTGTGAATCAGTGAACAGAAAAATCCTCCATTAACTGTCGGCCTGCTTCGCGGAGAGAGACACCTGCATCACCAGCTCATCTGATCCTAAGAGCAGCCAGGGGGCTGTTCCTTCATTCCACACGGTTTGGCATAGTGCTGCTCAATTTACCAAGAACAAGTACACAGCCACGGGATAATATCAATACACGTGTACCAATGCGCCAACTCTGACTACAAATGAGTGCATCAGTGAAAGAACACACACACACAAAAGAAACATGATCATGAGGCAAATATAACATCAGACTTGATTGTTATACTGTAGTTGGGGTCAACTCTGCCTTCAGAATTAAGTGTGTCTTGATGTGCATCAAAGAGATGTTAACGCAGACATGAAAAGACCCTTTTTTTTAACAGCTTGGTAAATTCACATCCACGGCCTTACCCATATGTGCTCTGAGGTTGAAAAATCTAGGAGCGCATTAACGCATGCCAATTAATAGATGTGCTTCTAAATGATTTTTACTAATCTGTCTTCAGAAGCAAAAGCTCCTTAAACGGGGGCGATGTCGAGCCCAGCCAATCGAGGACAGGACAGTGCTGACAGAGCCCCACACTGACACGACTCACTCGACGCGACGGGGGACCGGACAACCTCTCACAGCACAAAGTGGTAATTAGCCCCCTGTAGCAGCTTAGAGGGGGAGATGTGAACCCTTCACTGTGAGCCTTGTATCTATTAAGCACACAGCCGTGGAAATAACAGCCTCCCCCTCCCGCTCCCCAACATAATACATGCGCACGATGGGCCGCCACACTCTTCTAAATTAATTCAAAAATCCTTGATTGCAGGGCACGGAAAGGCCGGTCTGCTCTCCGTCTAACCCTTGTTATGAGAACGGGCCCCAAGAAATTGACCGTTGGGCGCCAAGATCCACTTAACATCTGGTGCAGGCTCGAGGTTCTGGAGGTGAAGGATTTGGCTGTAATGACACCCGTTCCTTTCGTTCCTGATTGCCTTGTTTATACCACTGTAAGTGACAGTGGCCTCAAGCAATTTGTCCGACTGCAATTATGCAGACACCCAAACAGCCATTTTGTATTCTCAGAGAAAGCGCACGTTTCAGAGCTTGGCTCTGTTTCTATCTATCTACAGACTGTAGTATGGTTGAATGTGTGCTAGACTGAACATGACAGAGGTTCTGTACGTTACTGTTATCCATTGTACTGGACCCTGAGCTACCATGCTCCAGTTACTTGCCCTTTGCAGCCCCACACACCATGGAGCTACGTCCTGTCGCCAAGTTGGAGCGGTGACATCGTGCGAAGGGTTCGCCACTGCACACGTGCACCGTGAGAACGGATCGGTCTCCGGGTGCAGGCTGTCAGTCTGTTCTCTGGCACTCGCGTGAGCCAAAGCGCATGGTGACCCAAACAATACCCCAGAATGCATCACTCGGGCACAGATGGCGAAGCTCACCTCTACTGTGGAATGCCACCTATTGTGACACTAATTCGGAGTACAGTATACTCACGTTCCGTGAAAACTCCAGACCTCAGTCCACGCTTCCCCTGACTGTGCAACTGGGGGATGTCTTTGTAATGCCATCGATGTATTGCCTGTTTTTTTTGTTTTTTTTTGATATAGCTAGAATTACAAATCTACTTTATAGCGAGGGTCAAAGGTCTCAAGTTAATTTAGGTCTTGTTATGTTTCCTCAGAGCCCCTTCCACAACATCAAATAATATAATTAGCCATGGAGGACTCTATTGATACTGTTATTGCACACTAGCTAGCACTTCACGCTAAATTAAAATTTAAGAATTTAAGAGAGCACATTAATACAGTGTTTAGTAGTAAAAGGGGTTACCGGTGTGCACACATATTGTCACACTGTGCC
This sequence comes from Conger conger, assembly GCF_963514075.1. Taxonomy (NCBI): domain Eukaryota; kingdom Metazoa; phylum Chordata; class Actinopteri; order Anguilliformes; family Congridae; genus Conger; species Conger conger. Next base: position 8,254,848 of record NC_083777.1, read on the forward strand.
AAATGTGGAGAGATGTTATGCGTAATTTTTTGATAAAACCACTACAAAACACAGAAAGGCCAACCCAGTGTATTGGGACACTACAGTATGCATTGGCAGTACATTAGGATATGTCAAGTCTGCAGCCAGAAAGCAGAAAGGACCCACAGAGCAGATAAGTGGACTTAACACGGTTCTTTAATATTATGAATGCCACATGCAGCCATGACAATAATGCCTATTACATCAATTAAAACACCGAACACACAAAGCATAACTCTACAGTCGCTCAAGGATTTGAAAAGCAGTCAGCAAATGCATATAACATGCCACCATCAAGTACAACGTCAAAGGAATGGAACAGAGGAGAAAAAAAACGTGTCACAAAAATATACAACAAGAGGACACAAATTCCTATCATCATTGCTTCAGTTGGTGCTGTGAAATGGCCATCAACGCTAAAGTGAAAACACATTTGATCCACGGAGAATGGTGATGTGAACATGATACGAGGCTATTTCAGTTCGCACAAAGACTCCCAGATAGGCGATCGGTGAGGGCTGTAGCACAGTGGGCACTGGCTGAAAGGCCGACAAGCTCACACACGATGCACTTCTCCCACAATGCCGTTCTCAGGACTATCTTCAACAGGTTTATATGTGGTACGTAAGACACACGCTTCTTGTAAAAATACATAAATAACAAATAGCACACCGAATGCTGGAATTCTCAAGATCCTTAAAATTAGCCCACAAAACTGCTCCCTGTGTCCAAAGCTATTTAATTTTGAAGGAAATCCAGCCCTACAGACATTCAATCATCTGCAGTGCACCACAAACTGCAAATGGCGTATTTAAAAATTTCAGAAATGATATGCAAAAAATATCATCAACAGTTATTGAGTATTTCAGAAAGCGGAAAGCGGCCGAGATCGGCGTTCTCTTTAAGGAGAACAAAAGGGCACGGCGCTGTTGAAGCTGCAGACACCGTTATCCAGTCAAGAGGCTCCACGTGGCCTCGGTCGTGTGAGATTCATGGACGGCCGCAACCCCAGGGCTCGATTATGAGGAATGCTGCTGATGGCCGTAATCTAATCCGAAACGATTTAAATCCAGTCCACTCAATCTGGCTATCGACCATAAGAGATGTCTGTGCTTCTACTCGGCACGCACGAACACACCCCACCTCGGTACCCACGCACACACACACACACGTACCTCCTCATCTTTCCTCATTTTTAATAAACTGTCTTCTCTCGTGGACCCGTGATGGATAAGCAACATAACAACGATTAATGCCTTGTCGGCTTTAATTACTGGAGACAGACCGCAGGGTACGGTGGAGTAATGTCATCCCTGTTTGTTTGCAGTCGGGGGCCCGCAGGAGGGCGAGGGGCCCGAGGCCCCTGGTGAACAATGAATCCGCCGCGTGGAGTCACGGGCGGCGGACGGACGAAGCTGATCCCAGGAACACACGCAGAGCTCACCTGTTTGTTCGTGCGTTTTCAGGACACAACACGGCAATCCCGTACACAGGTACAGCAGTGCAACCTATAGCAATGGCTGCCAACCTTCCCGAATCCAGGATTCACATACTTTTAATGTAGCGCACACTCTATTTACAGGCAGACAGCGGTTCATATTGTATATAGAAACTCACATCCTTACATTTAATGTAGCCCACACGTTATTTTCAGGTGGACAGACTTTCTAGATCATACTGTACATAAAGGAATACGCAAACACTGCTGTATAGTGCTGTGCCAAATATACTGGTGTGAATGTGAAAGGTGTGTGTGTGTATGTTTGATGTCATCATCGTACGATGGACAGCTAAGAAAGAGAAAGTGTGTGTACACATGTGTGTGTGGATAGAAAGTAATTTCTGACATCTTGTGACCCACACTGACCCCTCTCACCCCCTCCATTTTGGAGCAGACTGATGTGAAGGACAGCAGTAGGAACGGGCTACAGATACAGTAGCACAGGGTGACTGTTGGCGGAAGCTGGATTACACGCACTTTAATGACTCATTTATCTGACACAAGTCCCAGTCCCAGTTCTCTGGAAAAATACCAGAAACTGAATGTTTAATTTAAATTAAATTTATTTTTTTATTTATTTATTCTTTTGGCTGTAATCTCTGACTAAAACTCTGCTACAGGAAAGATAAACTTTGCGTTCTGTTCAGATTTTGTGCTCCATCTCATTTGCCAAAAAACCCCCCTCCTTCCCCTCCCCTCTTGTACTACATGTCCCACCCTCTCTCTAACTCCGAACGTCTCACCATTGATCCGGAATTGAGCAGTTGCCAGGGCCATTGAAACGCACAAAGGAAGGTCCCCACTATCGCTATACAGTATAGAGACTGTCAGCAGCCCCTGCCATTTTATGAATGGGGAGCACTTTGGCCTGTGGGCTGGACCTCTCCTTCAGACCAGCCCTGCTATTCACATTCCTCCGATTCAGCCCGTGTGCACAGCTTGACAATGTGAGAGGAGAGAGTGTGTGTGTGTGTGTGTGTGTGTGTGTGAGTGAATGTGTGTGTGTGTTTGTGTGTGTGTGTGTGTGTGTGTGTGTGTGAATGTCTGTGAATGTGCGCTCAAGCATGTTCATGTGTGTCCGTGTCCGTCCCCTTGTAGCTGTGCGTGCACATACAAGAAGCTATCGTTTCAGTAAAAAGCGAAGGCTTTTATAAAATTATATAAAATTTCGATAAAGCATGATACATGTTCTTGGCATTAAAACAACCTCTCATATTCCAGACAGATGGAGAGTCAGATGGCAAAAGACGCCTTTTATTTATTTATTTATTTTCTCTTAAATAGCGGTTTTCTTTCATCGAGAAAGAGAGTTCCATCCATCCTCGAATGCCACAACGGACTGTAAAATGGAGTAATTTCTTTGCAATAATATAAAGAATGTGTGCTTTTGAACATATTCACATTTAACACCGACTATTGAAAAAGACATTCCCCTGCTTTCGCTTATATGGGTTTGAGCTTTAAGTCAATTAGCTGAAGGACAGTCACTGGCTTGAAGATTGCGGCTAGTAATTAATGAAAATAAAGAAATACACGCAGCTCGTCCCATTTTCCTCCATTCGGTGTATTTATATTGCTCATACCTCCCTCATCAATATGTATCTCTCAGGACCAGGTGTAAGCCCTTAGCACCGCGCCCTCAGCTGTACTACTGAACACAGGCGGGGAGAAACTAGAGGACGTAAACAGTACGACAGTGTGACTATTCAGAATACAGAGCACATTTTATGAAACTCTGTGTTCACTTGCGTATGTTCTGTTTGAGCTGTTCTTATGAAACGCAAGAGAGCAAGAACGAGCAAGAAAGAGAATGTACACAAAAAAAAACAGGCAGACGCACACACGCACGCACACACATACACACGCACATGCACACACGCACGCACGCACGCACGCACGCACACACACACGCACACATGCACACGAGTGAATTTTACCAACAATTTAAAGCGAGCCCAAGTTCACTAACCTGAAAGATAATTTTGGACCAATTAGTTTAGTTTAGAAATAAATGTTCTGATATGAGCTAAACTGTACAGTAAAATGTACAGCAAAGTTCAGAGTTCAAAATAGCTGCGAGCAGCAGGGTGATGTGACCACAGTGCTTCTTTAGAGATAATCAACGCACTCACTGTACATTACTCCTTATACCATGGCTATTTGCCAAATTAGTTATTTTCCATTTGTAAATTTAAGTCATTATGCATATTTGTACTTTATATTATTGGTATGAAAAGCTTCAAAAACAGCTTTCAGTATCCTAGCAACCACAAATAAGCTATCCGAAGACATTTTTAAAATTGCACAGTTGACACCATTTATACAAATTTAAATGTATATCACATCCTGTTTCTCTGTGTCATAACCCACTTCCAGTTTACTTTTCTTAACGGAACAGATAACGAACACCTATCACCAAAGTTCACTGTGCTTCAGAGGACCCAAGGCCCCTGTGTCTTCTTCAAGGCTGCTTTCAAAAAGATCCATCCACCCATCCATCCATTATCTTAACCCGCTTATCCTGAACAGGGTCGTAGGGGGGCTGGAGCCTATCTCAGCATACATTGGGCGAAAGGCAAGAATACACCCTGGACAGGTTGCCGGTCCATCGCAGGGCACACGCACCATTCACTCACACACTCATACCCACGGGCAATTTAGACTCTCCAATCAGCCTAACCTGCATGTCTTTGGACTGTGGGAGGAAACTGGAGTACCCAGAGGAAACCCACGCAGACACGGGGAGAACATGCAAACTCCACACACAGAGGCCCCGGCCAACCAGGATTTGAACCCAAAAAGATCATCAAAGATCATCAAAATAAAATTGTAGGAAAAACAAATTCTCGACAAACGACCAGAAGGTTATCGACGTTCAGACGAGCTCATGAACTTTCCAAACAGGCACCAGTATCTGCAAAGGCCAGTGTGTGAGACACAGTCAGCCTGCTGGCAGGAAAGCCATCCATATGCTCTGAATCACCCTACCCTGCATACTGCAGCTGAAAGGCTGATCAATCTGCCAAAATCCCCCTCCTAAAGCCCTTCAGCACACACCGCTATTAATCTGCTATCCCAGCAACCACTCCTGCACAAGTACAATCACTCACAGCTGGACATGATCAATTTATTTTTTTCTTAAACAGACATTCAGTTTTAATTTGAACTTTCCTAACGAGCAAGCGAGCTGACAGTGGGTGGTGTCCTTTCAGTCCCCATACAGGTAACGTGCTGAGAAAAAGAATTTGCCTCCTTCTTGATTAAGTATCCCTCCATTATTGCATCTATTATTCCATCTTTGTAAAAAAAGAAAAGCGGAGATCAGAAAGGGGAGCGAATAGCTTTCCCTGTACAGTGCTGTGAATAAGTAAGAAGTCATTTTAATTTCTGCTTCCACAGACAGAATAATTAGTGAAATGTGCTGTACGACACTGAACACCATTCTCTCTGTTAGCTTTAGCCGTGCTGATCTTGCGGTGACCCTGAACCATGCAACAGTGTGCTTCTATGATTAGTCTTACTCGCCGTGGGCACTATGCAGATGATGTCAGTGCACTTAAAAAGGCAGCATATTCCATAGACCGCAGACATTTTCCATTGTGCTGTTCTGGCACATGATAATAGCGCTGGCTATAGTCCATATGCAAGTAGCTCAGCTTAATTCAGACCGACCACTGAGAGGTCCTTCACAATAACTCTACAATGCCACCAGAAGCATCATTTAGCACCTTCATAAGAACAACATATGCCCTCATAAGTAGTTATGTCAAAAATGCCAAATATGCTCATGGTATGTCGCATGGCAATGTTACCTGCTGGTGACATAACATATTATGGGCCAGTCATGCAGACACAGATTAAGCCTAGTCCTAGACTATAAATATATTTTGAATGCCGATTCAACATACAAAACTGAATTTAGTCCAGGACTAAGCTAAATCTTTGTCTGTGAAACTGGCCCTATATTGCCTGACTTTCATTTGAAGAAGATTTACAACAGCTAAAGAAGAATGACAACATAAAATGGCTACAATAACCACTTGGTCTCATCCTGTCATGTCACTATAGTCAGGTGACAGCCAGCCTACACAGAGTGGAAGAGAGCAGGTTAAACTGATGTATAACATGCTGAACCATGACACTTCTCAAGTGAGACAGATTTGCACCAAATCAAACTTTAAAAGTGAAATTTTCTTCAGTTGAGCAAACAAATCTCTCCAGCGAATTGATATTTTCAATAAGCGAATCTGTGAATGTGGAGGAAAAAAGCTCTCAAGCTCATGAGTGAACATCGCAATGCGAAAGGACGGGAAATCATAAATCATAAGTCACACAAACGTCTAACTACGCTTTCCTGCTTTATTAAGCAGCGTGATTAATCTCTCTCAAGTCCTAACAGTGTTCATCCTAAAATTCAACATTCTCTGTGAACTATTGGTAGGAGCTTGTGCTTAGATAAAAGTCAAGCCCGGCGCTTTAACCCTTCAAGGTGCAAGATCACAAATATGTGACTAGATTGTTCTTAACTGAACATACTAATGTTGATGCAACAATCAGTACTGGTCATTGAAAACAATGGAGTTCCCAAACAATGAATCTGCTAAAAACTTCTGTTAAAGGAAGGCCTGGCTCTCTGAGGTTAGGGCACCGATTAGCAGCACAGATGGCGGGCTTCGAGTTGCGCCAGGGTTCCAGGGAGCAGTGCAGTTAGACGCAGGAGATGCGCGACGCGTCTGCTCTGTTCAAGAGGCTCAGTGTCTCCGTCACCGAGCTCCGGGCGCAGGATGCTAATGACACAGACTCAGACAAGGCCTTTATTCAGGAGCCTGTGCTTCTCCCACAGGGAGGCGACGGGATGGGAGGGGGGGGGACACACTCCCGTCGAGGAACAGCGGCCTCCTGACCCCCCCCCTTGTTTCCGCTCACCGTTTCTCTAAACCGCGACCCGGTTTGCTCCTGACCAGAGGCCGGGGGCGGGCTCAGCCAGGGAAACGGGAAGCCAGCCAATCGCAGACCAGCGTTCGCGTTCGCCCGGCCGGCCCCTACGACTCACGCGGCCCCGCGACGGGCTCCACAGCCCGACTGCCGCAGTCGCGTTAACAGCGGACGCGCTCGGAATACAAAATCAGGACTTTCCCCCCCAAAAAAAACTACCGCCGCATCGACCAGGATAGCCATCTGCAGCAGCCAGTAGCAGAGCTTAACAAACCAGCGAGGAGTGCCGGGGGTCACTCATCGCTCGTTAGCGCACAGCCCCCTGAAGAGGCGTCTCTGGCGCCTCGCAGAGAAACCCAGATATCCCACGCTGGAAATATTACAGTACGCTCCATTTAACAAAAGCACAGGAATATGAATACAGTGGGGGAGAAAAGGCAGATGATAATTTACATCTTAAAAAATGCAGAGGCACGACAGACAAACGGTGCAGAAGCAGCACGGCGTTATTTATGATTACGTCTTGGGAGAGATGCCCTTTCCAAGTGGTTTACTACAAATGAGAAATTGAAGGCCCAGTTATAGTTTGATCAAAAGTGTCAGACCGCTATCAAAATATCCATGTTGAAGATTGCGGTTCGTGATTTCATGTTGTCACGGAGAGCTTGCGTGATCTTTCATGTGTCAGTGATGGAATGATGGTCGATAAGGATAAGGCTGAAAAATGCATAGCAAAAATTGGATTTAAATCTCAATTCAAATTGAACTCATGCCGTTTGAAGTAGCCTGTCAGGCTTTTGCCACCATCTGACAACTTGACAATGAGTTACATTTTAGCTCAAATATCTCTGAAGCAGCTTTTCCAATATTCAATCCGAGTACTCATGATTGACATTTTGAAATCCCGTAATTTATCGTTCTGATTTTCAGTGCAAGTGTTCAGCAAGAACTTTGCATTCTGATGATTGACATACAGTATAAACTTAAATGTGACTTCACCAAGTTGTGTTTCCTTATTACGTCTTAAGTGTGGCTTAACATCTGTTACAACCATTCATAACAACATGTTATAGTTTGAAATATACTGAATTGCATCACAGTTTGTAAAACGTATTTTAAAATCTGCTTCATTAAATCTGCTTCAATTAAATTAAAGGAGAAATGACACTTGTCATGATCTGTAATATGCTGTCAATATGGGCAATGACAGGTCTTATGTCATTCATAATAACCCCTTAAATATCGCCCCTTTTCATGAAGCTTAAAAATGATTAATTCAAAACAAAATGGTTACTATCCTTGAACCCTTTTGACTTCTTTCGCTAGTTAATGTTGTAAAGCACTATTCTTACTAACAACTACTAATTTAGATATTGTACAGTACTAATCATATTAATATACATACTGTCTGTCTAACTAATAAACTAACGGTTGCTTATTTTGGGTATTTAGATTTATACACGTAACTAACTTACTAACAATGATCTCCCATTTCTAGTCTGCTCTGTAACTCCGCCTCTCTGTTCTATCACTGATTACTTGCTTAGTTTCAGCGAAGTGTTCACACCTCTCTCTCACTATCACTACAGCTCCTAACTCTATGGAAATGTCTACTCCCTAATCCGGAGCCGTCTGTATTACGTGTTAGTCTATGTGCATCCAGTCCGCGTTTTGGTTTCCCCCTTGTTATTGTATCATTACCCTATTATGTTTTCCACCTGTTGTCCATTTGTTTAGCCTACCTCACTCCCGTGCCCCGCCTAGTTTGTCAACTTCCCTTATGTATTTAAACCCGAGTCTCTGCATTGTTCCTTGTCAGAACGTTGATCTATATCCAGTCACCGATTCATAGTAAGCCTGTATATTATAGATTCAAAAACGACACCCTTTACCTTTGACACCGAGTTTGCCTTATCCTTCTGTTTTGTTTGCTTATTTGGTTTTCAACTTTTTCCTTCTGCCTTCTTTGACTTTTTGCCTAGCCCTTTTGTACTCTTGGATTTAGACCTCTGTTTTGTTTTTTGATAATTTTTTTGCAACATTGTTAGAACTCTGTTTACCTGGCTGGACTGATTAAAGATCAGGTTTTTGCATACTCCCTGGTCTGCGTCGGGGTCCACAGAATGGTCAATCACATTGTGTGTGTATGTGTATGAGAGTGTGTGCATGAGTGTATGTGTGTGTATTAGTATGTGTGCCTGTGTGTGTATGAGTATGTGTGTGCGTGCATGTGTGTGTGTATTAGTATGTGTGTGTATGTATGAGTATGTGTGTCTATGTTTGTATGTGTGTGTGTGTGTGTATGAGAGCGTGTGCATGAGTATGTGTGTGTGCGTGTGTGCATGTGTGTGTGTATGAGTATGTGAGTGTTTGTGCATGTGTGTGTGTATGAGTATGTATGTGCATGTGTGTGCATATGTGTGTGTGTATGAGTATGTGTGTGCATGTGTGTGTGTGTATGAGTATGTGTGTGGGTGTGTGTGTGTGTGCATGAGTATGTGTGTGCATGTGTGTGTGTGTGTGTGTGTGTGTATGTGTGTGTGTATGAGTATGTATGTGCATGTGTGTGTATGAGTATGTGTGTGTGTGTGTGTATGAGTATGTGTGTGCATGTGTGTGTGTGTGTGTGTGTGTGTGTGTGAGAGGGGACAACAAACAGTACAGGCCACTCAGAGCCATTTTTCAATCACGTTCTGAGCCGTAATGGAGGGAATGAGAAAATACAATTTCAGCTAATATGCGAGAATCCACCCTGCTCACTCAGCCCTGTAATCACCAACAGATGGAAAACAATTCAAAAGTAAGTCATTTAATCTGCAGTGGCAATGCTCAAGTGTCTGCACGAGGCAAGGTAGCGCGGCTTTCCGGATGCGACGTTCCACATTATCAGTCTGGAGATGCACCAAGGCCCCAGCTCTGAAAGAGGAGCGCATGAGTGGCCCCTCGGTCATCCCAGGCACTTGTGAATTGCTTTCTTTGCTTGATCAGGTCTATCACTGCATCTGAGGGGGGGGGGGAGGGATTTGAAATCTGATTTAAAAACAACACTCAACTATGGCTTCAGTCTCGGCCGGTGCTAAAAAAATAATACGAAAAAAAAAGCAGAAAATTGCTACCTCCTAAGGTGATTGTCTGCTATTGATCTGTTTTAAAGCTTAAATTAAATGTCACAGTTCACCTCTGCCGCGATGACAGCACCTGCGCGGCCCGGCCCTCCGAGCGGGAACGGGGCGGCATGTGAGAAGCGACCGGAGTCAATTACACGCTTGACACGTTAATACCGAACGGCTTTATTTAACCACATCTCTCACTCCGTTCCACTTCGCGTGGAGCCGCCTCGCCACGGAGCGTAATTAGGGCCGCGCTAACGCCGCGACCGCGCCGGAACGATCCGCACATCCTCCGCGGGTGCGTACGGAGCGCGAACGCGCGCGCTGACCTGGCGGAGGCCGTCGTCCCGGGTTACGCGGGTAACCGCCGTTCCGCCGCAGTCGCGCAGCCGGACGCGTGCGGACGTAACTGCCGGTACCCTTGCTAAGGGCGCGCACCAGCTGTTTCCTCACCGGGGAACCGAACAGGCAACCGTCCGCATCGCGGCGGACGGCTCATTCCTGCCAACCTCCTCCTCCCCCCGAGAACCTGACGGCGCCAGAAGTGTAAAACGCCCGAGTTATGACAGATGTTAATGCTTGTCTGACCTTTTAAACCGTGCAGAGGTGTCCTGGCAGGTCAGTGGCGGATGCGGAGAGTGAGCGGAGAGTGAGCGGTCTGTTCCAAGCGGAAAGGGCGCACCGCTGCTCCCCTGTCTGTGTTGGCCGGAGCCTTGGGTGGCAAAACTCTTATTTTGACACAAAACGGTCTGGCGCAATGCGGCGATCGGCAATGGCGACGGATGAATGTGATATCCGCAGGGCGGAGCCCCTCACGGATAATGTCAAACCACGTGAAATAAAAAAACTACATCAGGAATATACACTCAGTGAGCACTTTATTAGGTATTTATTAGACTTATTTTTTAGTCTTACTGAGATGATTAGAGATGCTCTTCTGCATACCACTGCGTTACTGTCACCTTCCTGTCAGCTTTGACCAGTCTGGCCCTTCTCCTCTGATCTCTCTCATTAACAAGGCATTTCTGTCTGCAGAACTGCTGCTCACTGGATGTTTTTGTTGTTTTTCGCACAATTCTCTGCATGAATACCCCAGGAGATCAGACATTTCTCAGATACTCAAACCACCCGGTCTGGCACCAACAATTATTCCATGGTCAAAGTCACTTATATCATTTTTTTTTTTTCCATTCTGATGGTTGATGTGAATATTACCTGAAGCTCCTGATCCGTATCTGCATGACTCTATGCGATGCACTGCTGCCACACGATTGGTGGATTAGATAATCGCATGAATACGTAGGTGTTCCTAATAAAGTGCTCAGTGAGTGTATATTTGTTGACTGCAGCATGCAGGCATAGTATCGTTACTGTTGCTGCAATGTCTTTCCTGCAGAACACTACAAGCTTTCTCCAGTAAGTCTTTGTGCTTATCCCAATGAGACCATTTACACATACAAGGTTTATTTATTTCTTTATTTCTTTATAAAAATGTGTATTGCTTGGCATGCTGGGTAAACCCATGTGCCTCTAACCGCATTTTAGGTTATTATATTTTGATATCACTATACGCCACAACGGAATCACCACATGCTTTCTACAAAATAAAAATGTGTACCAGAGAAATGTATTATATTTGAAATTGAACGCAGTCAATATGACATATCTTGTAAAGGTATTAGATCACTGTTATGAGAGCATATAGATATGCATCTGAACATAGGTGTGCAGTCAGATCGTTTTTGTGGAACTTCATAGCTTTAATCTATTTCTGTTGAAACTGCATTCCCTCCCAGATTAAATCAATGCAAACTCTCTTCTGCCAGGCTCAGATATAGTTCAGCGCATCTTTGTTGCTATGGAAAGGAATATGAGTTAGAAAAAAAAATTGCAAGGATGTCTTCACCAGAAAAAAATCAGCTCCCCAGAATTATATCTCTAAACAGATTTAGATAAACAGATGAATATATTCTAGCCAGAAGTTGATGATATTCGAGGTTAAAGCAATAATATTAATACTAAAACTAATAATAATAATATGGGGTACGGTAATGTATAGCATTCTATCCAAGCATTGCCAGATGGTTTAATGCACTGTATAGTGTTTTTCTCCAGAATTATCTCGATCTAGTGGCAAAAGTACAGACTGTTCTTCGGTATACACTAGCTCTACTGTATATAGGAGCACCTTCAAGCTGTCAAACATGAACCAATCTAAAGGTGTAGGTCCACTACTGAAACCCTCTCCTAATTATGTGGATTTTCCAAGGAATGTAGGTGGGGCTCATGCATTTAAGATATTTTGAAGTTTCATGACTCTAAAATATTGATCCTCTAGTTTTGGTCATATGGGACACATACAACATCATGCATTTATCTTACATTTTGCTTACTATTTTATTTTTACTTCTCCACTCAGTCCTCGTTCTTGCCCCACAGGACAGGAAATCAACTGCAAAACAGTGTTTAAACCGAGCCCAGGGTTATATGTACAGTATCGAATGTGCGTAGCTTAAACATACTGCATACACATTATGGTTTTAATCATTCCCCTGAATTAATGAATAATACATTGAACTTGAATCCACGGTGAGTTACATAAAGCATACATATACAGTAACTTTAGCAGAGCTGATGCTAAGGCATTAGGGTCATAGATAACAACAGCAGTCAATACAAAAACATAGGATACCATAGAATGTGCATGAGGGACAAAGAGACTTCAGCGTGTAAAACATGAAAAACGCAGGATACCATAGAATGTGCATGAGGGACATAGAGACTTCAGTGTGTAAAACATGAAAAACGCAGGATACCATAGAATGTGCATGAGGGACATAGAGACTTCAGTGTGTAAAACATGAAAAACGCAGGATACCATAGAATGTGCATGAGGGACATAGAGACTTCAGTGTGTAAAACACGTGGGTTTAAGCACATAGATTTACGCAACGGCATTGCGCTGTTCAGACAGAGCCTTCCAGCGCCATCCCTTCGGCTCCAGAGCATGACGCAGGTACAATCAATCCCGCTTCGTCCAGCTCCATCTTTTAACATTATTGCTTTTCGCCGCGCGGACGTCTGGAGGGCTAATCGATACCTCGTGAAATGGGGAAACTGCACCTTAGGGACGAAGGCTGAGGAGACCTCTCGGCTGTCGATCAAGCCGGGGCTTCAGTGGAAGCAGGGACATGACCCCACGGTCCGGTGTAAATGGCGTTCAGGGCTTTGCGTATGGTGACCAGAGGAAAGTGGACTCCTCAGTTAACTAAACAAAAAGCCACACGGACAGGACAAACGGCCGTTATTTAAACGGATGGTAAACGGGTGAAGTAATAGGGAATATGCTGTGAGAGGCTCTGCCAAGTGTGGGGCGTGTTTCATACATGGAAATCGAATGGCAGCCGCAGAAAACTGAAATTGCCCATTATTTGAAATAGATTTTTTGTAAAGTGGAATCTTTCGAGGCAAAGTTATGATTGATTTTGATTGCTGAGTTATGAAACATTTAAATACATTGCTGTGGGTGAGAACTTTCAGTATTTGTAACCCTTTAACTGTAACATTGAGAATGCCTCACAGAAAAACAGAGAAAAGAAAAACACTCCATGATCGCTCAAGAGTTTTTCTATTGAATTAACAATATCAGGCGTGTTAGTCTTAAGCACCTCCAAGTAAATTTATTCTACCAGAACTTCTCCACAAAGCAAACCTTTTGTAACAATGTTTGAAGGATATGTGCCAAGTTCTGGCAGCTTGAATCTCCCGTAAAATACAATAGCCTTCCAAGAGATTAGCAATGTAGTCTTTGTACAATATTTGAGTTAAAAATAACACAGAGGTGATTGTATAAGTGATTCAATAACCAGGCAAAATAGTTTTGCTGTTCCGATATCACCAACTTTCTTTCTAGTGCTGCTATTTAATTACAATGGAGGTGGGCTCAACTTCAAATATCATGCCACTGATATGCAGCCATTAGCATTATCAGAGCAATCAGTGCTACTTTCTTTCATGTCATTTGACGGATGCTTTTATACAAAGCGACTTACAGTTGATTAGACTAAGCAAGAGCCAATCCCCATCCCACATTGGAGCAATGTGGGATGAGGGGCCTTGCTCAAGGGCCAACCTTGTGGGTCCCAGTCATGAATCCTAACCACTCGGCTGCCCTGTACGCTACAACACCAGTATCGGAAAAGGCACAATGTCATTATGATTTCTTTGTGCTTAGTACTATTGCCATTTCACTCCATCGTGAAGCACTTTCATCTGCTTGTTTCCTTATATGAAAGACTGCAGCGGTGGTTGGGGGCGGCTGGGGTGGTTATAGAGATTTTTCCAAATGCTATAAAATTAAATTGTTGCCCATAAAAGATGACTATATCTCCAGCATATGTCTCTAGCAACCCATAGGGCACATGGCTACAATTACAGGAAGTGCCACACCTGGCAACCCCACTGGTTTCTGGACACCCGATCCAGTGCTTGGCACATTCACGCACACCCACATATCCTGCCCGTCTCCGGCATGGATTCAACTGTACTTATAATTAAGCCACAGTTAAGTAACGAAATAAAAGTGTTTTTCTTTCGTCCTTGCGGTGTTTGATTAGTTAAGAAGCACACAGTCATTTCTCAGTCAAAGATCAGGACAAATCCTCGCAGAATCCAGACTTCAGTCTTGACACTGTTATACATGATTATTTTAATACTTCAGCTTGAACATCGGCAATATTACAAGGTCTGAATACATTTCCTAAGGCTCTAAAAGTGCTTGTGTAGCTACTGTTTATCAGTAAAAATACAAGGTAGATAATCTCCGTGTAACAGTTTTGAGCCACCCCCTCCAAAAAAAAAACAAGATACTGTATACTTTCACTTAAATTCAATAATTCTCCCCCAGAGCTTTAGCTCTATTTAGAGCTAACTCGAGCATGAAATGGCCAACATGATTGGCTTCAGTAAAAAGGCCAAAGGAGAGAGCAGAACTAACAGGCTCAGTCATAAAGATGAAGTCACCACGAGGGCCTGATAAGCCTCATACCACCCGTGTGCCCGAGAGGGCTAGGAAAAGTTCACCATGTCAGTGGGGAAAACTGGAATTTGCTCGCTGTTTCCGCAAACAAAGGCATACAGGTATTCACCGCAGATCCCCGGAGGGAATTCAGGAAGCAGGACCCCCAAGTCCCTTTGAAGCAGAACACGTTTGTTGAAAAGCACGTGTGTGTGTGTGTGTGTGTGTGACTGTGTGTGCATACCGCATGTCTGTGTGTATACGTGTGTGTGTGTGTGCATAAGTGTACATGTGTGTGTGCATACTGTATGTAACTGTTTGTGCGTCTGTGTGTATGTGTGTGTTTTTTTGTGTGTGCATACTGTATGTATGTGTGTGTCTGTGTGTGTGCATAAGTGTTTGTGTGTGTGTGTGTGTGTGTGTGCGAGAGAGAAGGGGAGAGCGGGAGAGTGAGAGAGAAGGGGAGAGAGGGAGAGAAAGAGAGAGAGAGAAGGGGAGAGAGGGAGAGAGAGAGAGAGAGAGAGAGAGAGAGAGAGAGAGAAGGGCATAGTAGGTACAGTCACGGGGAGACATCTTGTGGAACAGACAGGGGAGGGCTGAGACTGTAAACCAGTGCCCCAGTGCCCCTCTCTGGATATACGCTACATTCATTACAATCAGCACACACTCGAGATAAGAGCTTAATCTCTGACACTTTTACACTGTACCCATATATACAGCCCAATACTATTTACTGAAGCAATTCAGGTTAAGTACCATCCTCAGACACAATAACAGGAATCCACCTGGGAATCAAACCTACAACCACCGTTACAAGCTAATGTCCATCTAAAGTTCACACTGCCCCAAGACCTGTTCCATTACCCTCACAGGAAGAGATTCTTCACTGGCCCAGCCATCTTGACCAAGGCCTGCATTCCCCACAAACGTGTACAAGCACACATGTAAGGAAGCACACACACACACACACACACACACACTCACTGACACTCCCACACACACACAGCTAGAACACTGAGCCCTTCCTCCTCAAATCTCAATTCTACAAAAAGACTATTGTTTTTTATAGTGCCATCTGGATGGCTGCATGGGGTGCTCGTGGTATTATTGTAGCAGGGGAAGTAGGCTCGGGAGTACCAGCGATAAAAATATCCTGGAAAATGACCGAACAAAACAATTTGTTAAGTTAGTCAGCAGTAGCCAATACCCTACCTTGAGACAGCAATCCTGCTATAAACAGAACCACTATCTAGCTATATACATCTGTAGAACCACTATGCAGCTATAAACACTCCACAGAACCACTACTGGCTATAGCCCTCAGGACCAATATCCTGCTTCATATACAGCCCGCAGGACCGCTATTCTGCTATATACAGCCCTCAGAATTCCAATCCTACTATATACAGTCCTCAGGAACACTATCCTGCTATATAGAGTCCACAGGAACACTATACTGAAATCCTACGAGATGCAGATCTCAATCTGCCAGCAGACAACTCACCCCCAGGTCATATTAGCACACAGATTTCTGCTCCATCTACTGTATATCAGATAAATTATAGCTCCCGTCAAAGCTTTAGCTTCCATGAGCTCATCAGCTATGCTAATAGTTGCGAATGATAACATGTGAAGAGTCTATCTTCACAGTGGTAATCTGGTGAAAGTATTAATGCCGTATTGCGTTTGTAGTAATCCATTCACTTGTGTTGGGCCATTGTGATATTTAACATTCGCGGCATTCATTAATTATCTGTCACTCGCTCTCACTCGCTCTCAGAAAGATAGAGACATCATTCTGTTCTTTTCTTTGCAGAGGTCTCAATTTTCTGCCTTTTTTTGCATTCTAAGAAGTATAATATATTTTCACATAAAAACTGCCCATTTCAACAGTGAGATTACATGGCTGAAAATGACACCTCCTGACAAAAACAAGAATGATAATAAATCATTATAGAGATGAAAAATCAGAGCTGCTCTTTATGCACTCCAAAAACCCCATTTTCTGTCAGAAAGACAGGTACGTAGGCAGCATGATAAAATCCCCCCGACAGCTTGCAACCTCCGTACACGAACGGTACCTGGCTATTATGCAAGATCTTTTCACACAACAGCTTTCAGATGTGGTAGCCTCAAAGTTGAGCGTTGTGTCTGGGTTATCCTAAACAAGCGAATGACATCCTCCGCCATTTTGAAGAATAGACCCTCACATTTGAACCATCTGTGTTTCTCGCCGCTGTCTTATACATTGGAACGGTGATTGCATAGTGCACCCACATCAAGCTCTGGCCTCGTACAAACAGAGCCTACAGTTGTATTTTGAGATAGTTTAAATGGGAACTGTATGAATCGCTCGAAGTTCACGTGCCCTCAAACCCCCTCCAGTGGCTCTCCGTGAGGACGGGGGAGACGGCGGCCATTTTGTGGTGGGATACTTGTTGAGGCGAGGGAGGGGTGCGTGCGAGCGATCACAAACCGCCATCACAGCAAATGAGCCCCACTCTCAGGCTGTCACCGTCCGTCTCAGATATTCCAGCGCTTTCCGCAGATGAACCCCTGGATGATTTACCCACTCAGGCTGGGCGGGGAGTGGGGCGGGCGGGACACAGGGGCGTGGTCGATTCGAGCGCTTTTCACTGAGCCCGCCGGTGCGGTTTTGGCGAAGCGGTGACATCACCCAAAGCGGTGACATCATCGCTGAGGCCACTCTGCGCACTCATACATCCCTCGGCCGCCGCTCGGCTGACAGCGGCACGACCCGTTCTTCACACGCCACCGCGTACGCTCAGACAGCCAGCACAGACACATCGACGGGCACAATACCACAGTGCTAAAAGTACACGGCTCTCTTACCTGGTTTGGAGGGGTTACCAGGGATGGAGAGGTAGCATGAAAGAGAACAGACATAAATAACCGGTTAATGTCATATATACTGTACAGAAACACACACACACACGCAAAAACGTGCAAACTCATACTCACACAAGCTCCAGCACACACACGTGCACGTACACACCTCTTTCTCTGTGTAAATATGTCAGAGCAGTTCAATGGTAGGGTAGGTACTGTAATGTATCAGTAAAGAACAAAGCAGTCCCTTGTAGGTCAAGTTTTGTCATATTTCTACCCTATTCTACCTGAAACATAAAGGTACAAATGCCAAGGCTGCAATGTAATCACCCTTCCATCCATAAGAAAAAGGATTTTATCAAAAGAAACTCCATAAAACAGGGCCATTTCGTTATATCCAATACATTATTATTCTTTATTTTTTATAGAATTTTACTTCTCAACCAAAAGCTCTGGCCTTTGGCTGAACTGAGTTCATCTAACACTTCTGCTGAAATTGGCCCTGATGGAAACACAAACCCTAGGAAGCATTCGCAGCAGAAATACACCCAAGATATGGTACAGTACACTGCATTGAGGAAAATATGTTTACACTGTGGAAAATAAATCTCTCCTTTGAGTTTCTGACAGGTAATATTATTCTGTGTGTGAATGAAAGCCACCCCGGAGCACAACACTAAGGACGGCTGTTGAAGATTGAGATTGCGTTTCAGGGGGAAAAAATAGCCCCAGTGTCACTGTGGCCTGAGTTTCACCATGGCACGGCATTTTTACCGAGGAGCCCCCAGAACGTACACACCGGCATGTTTCAGCGAGCCGAGAGTTAACGGGTGCCTCGAGCCCGGAATAATGTAGTGTTGCAGTGAGAGCGGGCCGTAAATCTGCGCATATTTACATGCTCGTGTTGGGATGTACGCGTGCATGCTCAGCTTGCATCAGCGACTGGGTAACAAGCAGCCGCAGTTCCCAGCAAGAGTACTGCGGAGAGCGCCCCATATATCTCCGGGGCAATGTTCAAGGAAATTAACTGTCACCAAGTTATAAAACACACTGCCTTAACAGCCTCTCTCACACAACTTGCAAATTTTTGTGGGCCTCTTGATAAGGCAATAAGCCAGACTGCCTGTGATCATTTGTTCACCTTATTAGCGCTCCGCTCCCCCTTTTAAAAGCAGAGGTCTGCCGCATCAGTCAGAAGCTGCCGGAAGAATACGGGGGGAGTCCCTGCCCAGGGCGGTCCATCGACCGCGAGCTTGTCTGTCCACCTGTCCGTCCGTCTGTCCTCCCACATCCCGCTGCTCACAGGGCCGACATTGGCTCAGGCGGTAAGAGCAGGTGTCTGGCAGTTGCCGGTTTGATCTCGTCCTAGGGGTGTCGAAGTGTCCCTGAGCAAGACACCTAACCCTCAATTGCTCCTGACGAGCTGGTTGGTGCCTTGCATGGCAGCCAAACTGCAGTGGTGTGTGACTGTGTGTGTGTGTGTGAATGGGTGAGTGAGAAGCATCAATTGTACAGCGCTTTGGATAAAGGCGCTATATAAATTCCAACCATATACCATATCTATCACACAGACTCTCAGCAGAAGCCTGGTGCAGTGAATAACTTTTACTTCACACCTTTTATACAGCTAGTTTATACACTGTACTGATTATATCCTTTGCTCAAGGCTACAAGGCTTTACACACATTCCTATTATTCTGCTGTAATGATTTATATTTCCAAACGTACAAACACTGTGAATAAACAGCTATATTTGAAATGGCATTCTGAAGAAGGGCGTATCATGGGCGAAATGTCGATATCGGAAAAGCAGTGGGTGGAACAACACTCATTTAAGCCCCTTGAATTCTTAGAAACAGGACAGTTTCAGGATTAATGTGTGCAACTGAACTGTGCATAATTCCTTTTATGGTTTATTTGTGTAGCTTCATTGTTTGACTCAGTTAATTCTCATTTAGACTGATGGCCAGAGGAATCAAGGTGACAGTGTATATAAATGGCTTTGGAGCCAATCAAATGTAAGGAGGATGAGAGGGGTGGCCAATCAAATGTAATGAGGATGAGAGGGGTGGGGTTCAGCAGGGAGCAGCTAACTCGCCTGTTCCTTCAGTAAGTTTACATTACATTTACATTTTAGTCATTTGGCAGACGCTTTTAATCCAAAGCGATTTACAAGTGCATAGGTTCTACCACAAGTCAAAGCATCACATCCAGAACTAGGAAAATACACCTGGACTGCTGTTCTAAACATATAGTCGTCATCATAAGTGCAATTTTTTATTTATTTTTTTTTTTTTTGGGGGGGGGGGTTAGACAGGGATAGGGGTATCAGAAGGGGGGGGCGGGGTAAATCAGGAGGGAGGACTAAGGTAGAGTTTGAAGAGGTGTGTTTTGAGTCTGCGTCGAAATAGGGGGAGGGATTCTGCTGTCCTGACAGTGGTAGGCAAGTCATTCCACCACTGAGGAACCAGAACGGAAAACAGGCGTGAACGTGCAGCTCGACCGCCAGGTGCCCGTAGAGAGGGAACCGTAAGGCGACCAGAGCTGGCAGACCGAAGTGGTCTAGCTGGGGAGTAGGGAGTGATCAGGGATTGTATGTAATGTGGGGCAGTCCCCTTAGCAGCCTGAAATGCCAACACTAGGGCCTTGAATCGGATGCGTGCGGCAATAGGAAGCCAGTGGAGGCCAATGAGAAGCAGGGTGACATGAGCCGACCTGGGCTGACTGGTGATCAAGCGGGCTGCAGCATTCTGGACCAGCTGGAGGGGCTTGATGGCGCACGCTGGGAGACCGGCTAGGAGGGAGTTGCAGTAATCCAGGCGGGAAATGACGAGCGCCTGGACTAGGAGCTGGGTGGCTTTCTCCGTCAGGAGATGACGGATGCGGCGTATATTATACAGAAAGAACCTGCAGGTTCTGGCAGTGGAGGATACTTGTGGAGCCAGGGAGAGGCAGTTATCAAGAGTCACCCCAAGATTCTTTGCCGTACGGGAGGAGTAAGTGCCATGTGGTCTTTAACCCTCCTATTACGTTGGGGTCAATTTGACCCCATTCAGGGTTTGACATTTCTTAAAAACCAGTTGACCCTTTTTTATATTGATACTGCACGATTTTTATAATTTGGTGAGATTGAACAGTGAAAACAAATAATCATAATGCTATGAAAAATCCTGTACCAACTTGACATACACATGTGTTGTGCAGTGTTATTTCAACCTTCTGTAACTGTATAAAATGTAAGAAAATATACAACTATTTTTTTTTTTTTCCCAGATTTCAGTGTGCATGATTCTGGTGGCACTTTCCCATACAGGTGCCAAACTTTCACTTACTGTTCCTTAGACACTAAATGAGACATTTTTCTCAGATTTTTCATATTTATGGATCAAAGGTTTTTGGAGGCAATAAGAAGGCGCACACTATTGTCAAAATTGTTAAAAATTTTTCTATGACAATATATTTGTGTTTCTTTCAACTGGTGGTTTCGATTTCACCCCAAATGTAAATGTGAACATAATAAAATGGTTAAGCACAAATTGAGCTGGAAACTTCATTCCATGAAGAAGGACACCTACAGCCTTCTGTTACTACGGTGACAGCACCCTGTATTCACCGCAGTGAGAAGACTACAGGGTGCTATATCTTCCCGTGTCGTCAGAGACCATCTGTCAATACTTTCAGTCCCAGCGCACAATAACTCAATAAGCGCTCTCCAGCACAGAGGGTTTCAAGCTCATATTTCAGCGCCTAAATCCATCCTGGACTCCTGGAATTCCTTTCATGCAGTATTGGTAGATGTTATCACGAGTATTAATTATATTTCGTTTTTAAATAAAGCCTCGTTTCAGACTGAGGTCTGCGGGCGCACGCTCACGTAAAAAGAGAGAAAAGGCCAATGAGGTTTACGATTGCTCCAAACGTCGTCTTCCTGTCCTCTCCCCACGAACCCCTCCGCTTCTGCACACACACGGGGACCGAACAGCTGCAGCTTTTGTCTACTGCGATTTATTCCGCGAAAGATTCAACTGGGAGCGCTGCATCGCATTAGCACTACGCTGTAAATAAATAAAACACGCCGGCCCATTACGAACTCTCGTGATGCAGAGGGGTCATTCTCAGCGAGAACGCGCCGTGTTTTCATTGTATGCTGTTGAATTTGCCGAAGATTGCTCGTAAAAGGAATGAAAGGGGCCCGACCAATCACTGTCTGAGTGTGCGTGCGTGTGTGTGTGAGAGAGAGACAGAGATAGATAATATCTGTGTGGCGTATGTTCCGTCGATGCTATCTCTCCCTTCGGTACCCGGTACGCTATTAGACATGCCGTGTTGTGCACCCAGACAGGCAGGTAATCAATGACGAAGGAATCAATGTCCCCCTGTCATCAATAGGCGCAGTGCATATAAAGCTAGGCACGTATTGTTGATCAGACTGTGGAGGAAACGGCATGTACCTTTGATAAGTGAGCAGTAACTAACAATCATATGTCCGGTTGCTTCAAAAGCTGTTCTTATATCAATGCATTTCCTAACATCATTGCTATACGCTGGATATTGTTAGTGTTGATGGCAACCATCAGTAAGTAATGGTAGTGGGCTTTTATTATATCTATCTCTCGACCAATATACAGCATGTATGCATCTATTGTATATATCCATCTATCAATATCGTCCTACAAATCTCAATTGGTATTATGGGAGGCAGGGCCTTGTACAGATTGTGCAGAGGCTACGATTTGCAGGTCTCTCTGAAAATAAAGCTAGTTTCAGGACTGTCAGTTCCAGCCCTCCCGGAGAGCCTCACAATCTGGACTAGATTCAGCTATTTATACCAGAAAAAAAGGCTCTGTGGGACCTGTAAACTGACTGATTAATCACATTTACAATCTGTGCCAAAACTGACATTTATGGATATTGACATCAAGTAGTTATAAGATGCAAGCTATTCCTGAAATTTCAAGATGTGGAGCTCTTTCTTGTTAACTGCAGTCTGAAATAATTTAGGAGGGTATGAATTAAAGTGCTTGTGTGTAATTGGACCTGGAGAAAGTGGGAGAGGGAGAGGAAGAGGGAGAGAGTGACAGAGAGAAACAGAGAAAGACAGAGTGAGCTAAATAATGTGTGAGAGAGAGAGAAAAAGAGATTGTGAGAGAGAGAAATAAAGAGAGATTGAGAGATCGCGGGGGTAAGGCCTGATGTCTCAGCTTCCCGGGAAGTGCCAATAAGTACTGGACCCACTTTGGCCTTGTGACCCACCCCCTCCAGCGAGGCCCAGACTGTGTGCTGAGAGCCCCAGCAGAAGGTCCTCGGTCTTCCCCTGGATTACCTGCTGCTTGCTCCACTCTCTATAGCACTCTCTATATAAAGATCTAATATGGAAGTTGATGGGGGACAATGCTAGTCTCTGATTTTAGCACTAGGAATAGGTGCAGGCTCTCTGTGATTTTAGCACTAGGAACAGGCGGTCTCCAATTATAGCACTAAGAACAGGTGCAGTCTCTCTGCCTATCTGCAGAGACAACCCAGGAAATTAATTCTAATTCGATTAATAATTGAGCGATTGAAATTAATTACACAATTCCCTCCATAACATCACAATTAGGTGGGGTTGAGGGAGAGATTGAATTCACTATCTTTTTCATTACTTCTAAAAAGATACTGCCCCGTGCATGCAGAATATTCCTAAGCACAATCAGTGCTGTAAATTACTTGAAGACAACTGTTCCTGCAGGCAGCGTAGCGCACAAAAAGGCACTATTTTCTCTCTCCTCTGGGAGACCAGACAGTTGAGGTTCTTAATAACCCACACCTAATAAGCCAGGTCATACTTCCCTGAATGCTACTGTAATAACCGGCCGCAAATGTACAATTCATCTCCCCGAGTGTCCGGGTGAATTTCCTGTCCCACACTTCCAAGAGTCACAGGCCTTCCCCCCCGAGCACCATTCATTAAACCGGGCCAGCGGCACCAAATCATTTCACACCCTCCCAAGAGCGGCTGGAAAAAGCTCAGCTTCAGTTCAATCCCTCACCCAGATAAGTTGACTGAGATATGGCAAATGTCTTTCTATGCACTGTAAATCAGTGCCATAAAGCAATAGAATCATGGTAAATCAGGAATTTTGGCAAGGATGTTCGATGTTTCCGGCCTGTAAATAATGCCTTTGGCCACCTTAATATGACATAGTCCACCACGATTTGTCCACCTTAGCGCTTTATTCTGCACCATTGTACACTCTTATTTTTCAAGCTAAACGTTGATAGTTTATGTTTTAGTTCGCCATTAGGTACTTTGTTTTTTATTGCCTCATAGCTGGCTAATAGTCATTGCTGCTGGTTTGTTATCGATTTGTGAACGTGGGAAAACTGCAGGCCAACAACAGAAGCCTTATAAAAGCATCACCTTGACCACAGTTTACAGTTAGCCAGCTGTAACACTCAGTGAGAAACATATTAGGTCGACATGAACACCAGCTTGTAAATTTCAATATTTAATCAGCCAATCATATGGCAGCAACAAAATACATAAAAGCACGCAGACGTGGTCAAGAGATTCAGCTGTTGTTCAGACCAAGATTCAGAATGGGGAAGAAATGTGATCTAAGTTACTTTGGCCGTGGAATGATTGTTGGTGCCAGGGTATTAAGTATTAAGTATTTTGGAAACTTCTGATCTCCTGTGAATTTCTTACACAACAGTCTCTAGAGTTTTCAGAAAATGGTGCGAAAAGCATAAAATCCAGTAAGCAGTAGTTCTGCGGGCATCAATACCTTTGTAATTAGAGAGCTCAGAGGAGAAGGGCCAGACCGGTCAAAGCTGACAGGAATGTGACAGTAACGCAAATAACAATGCGTTGCAACAATGGTATGCAGAAGAGTATCTGAAAGCACAACGTGTCAAAAAAGTGGATAGGCTATAGCAGCAGAAGACTTAATAAGTCAAAAAAAGTCAAATAAATACCTAATAAAGTATTCATTGAGTGTAGATATTTGGCCTGAGCTGCAAAGTACTTACTGTGGGTTAACTACATGTGGGTTAACAGTTATCACACAAAGTGCTTGTACATATTTACTAAGCCTGCCGCCTCTGTTCCCGATAAAGGCGAAAGCAGCTGAATTTCCATGGTTACCTTTAATGCATATTCATTCGGGGAGTCCCGGCGAGAGAGAGAGAGAGAGAGAGAGAGAGAGAGAGAGAGACCACATGATTTGGGAGAGTGCAGATAAATGCACATCCCCTAATTTAAGCGATCTATCAACGTTACCACCAGCCGCAATTCCAGGAAAGACCATCGCATCAGGATTTTTTTTTTTCTCTCCTTTCATGAGAGAATTTACAATGGGGAATTGATATGGATGATGTAATTTTAGCTATGATTAGATATTCAGATGGAGAGTGTATCACTCTGGGGAAAAAAAAACTATGAGCTTTCATTTTAAGAAATATTAATATATTCGTAACATACGAATATAGTTCTAGAACTGTAAAATAATACACGTCCCATTCGTACAGCACAAGGGCTTCAAATGAATTATGAAAATGAATTCACAGCACAACTAACCTTTCTAACCTGCACTGTGACATGCAAAACCATTTATCAAGGGTCAGATTAACCGGCAACAGCGTCCACAAAGCAGGCTCGCAAAGTGGTGAAGGGAAGTCAACAAAACAATTTTAGATGCAAAAACGTGAAGGTGAGTTAACCACGCAATTATAGCCCCTGACCTGATTTAATTTCCCTGCTAGTATCGACAGGACATTTCAGGGACACACACAATGAAACTGTATTTCTGCTTACCACCTTGAAGTGTGCCGGGCTTTATAAGCACCAATAACTTCACCTTCACCGTAGCGCCACAGCATAAAGCATAAATAAAGGAAAAAAAAGAAACTTAAACACCAGCCTCTTCACGTGTTTGCATCCTGAAAAGTCACCAAACTGGACATAAGTGACCTTCAATTGATTTGTTCTTTGTCCACCCAATGACTGGTCTTGCACTTGATGCACATTTTGTGTTGGGGGGGGAAACAATAGAATTATATAAAGTATATTACATACTGTATATAAGTAATAAGTAAAAGGTACAAAAAGGGTGTTTATGAACCTTACCGTGTACTGCAAGACAAGCCTTGTGAAGACATCTCACAATTGGGGGAAAAGATATGCTGAGGCCTGATTTAAAGCTTTTATAACTGCAGCCTGGATACAAGAGCTGTATGTTGCATTGGATAAAAGCGTCTGCGAAATAAAATGTAATGTAACCTAATGTAAAAGGCTCAAGCCGCAATGTTAGCGCAGGACTAGCCTGCCATGGGTGCGTTGTGAACCCCTCCCTGCACCTCGGTCATGTCCCCAAACCGGCTGTTCTGGATCGCTGAGTGCAGCTCCACTGCTGGGACGTTTCTGAGCTCCTGCCAAAGGGCCGGCCCTGCCCAGCATGCACTGGGCTTTCCAGCTCTTTACCCTGCGATGGCGCCATCGCTCCCGCGACACACCGTGCGGCCTCGCTCCGCTACGTCAGAGCGAGAGAACCGCTTTAATCTCACCAACCGGAGAGTGCTAATACCGCTCTAATGCTCATACCTACACAGGAGAGTACTAATACTGTTCTACTGCTCATACCTACACAGGAGAGTACTAATACTGTTCTACTGCTCATACCTACACAGGAGAGTACTAATACTGTTCTACTGCTCATACCTACACAGGAGAGTACTAATACTGTTCTACTGCTCATACCTACATAGGAGAGTACTAATACTGTTCTACTGCTCATACCAACAGAGGAGAGTACTAATACTGTTCTACTGCTCATACCTACAGAGGAGAGTACTAATACTGTTCTACTGCTCATACCTACAGAGGAGAGTACTAATACTGTTCTACTGCTCATACCAACAGAGGAGAGTACTAATACTGTTCTACTGCTCATACCTACAGAGGAGAAGCACAATTGAAGCAGGATAGTTTCACCAAAAAAGAGCACAGATCATCTATCACAGACAAATGCCAAATACAAAGCAGTGTACTGGTGTACTACCTACCTATACACACATACATATATGTACATATAGTACATACTGCATATACATGCATACTGTACATACCTTAAGTGTAGGTACTGCAAGTACATACTTTCATGGGGGTTTGTGGAAAAGACCACTGCACAGATCATCTAAACAATTAAAAATTGTAGAATTAACTAATATGAAATATTCCATATTTAATGGTAATTGCAAGGATGGTGCGGTTCACCTGTAAAATCATGTTGCTGAAGGGTGAGGCAGGGTTTAGAGGGGCATCTCAGGCAGCACTGACGCCTGTGTTAATCTCACTTCCTCCTGGGGCCACTATATAGCATTAACATTTCCCAGGGTATGAGTGGGTTTAGAGGGCCATGTTCAACTGGTGACTCTGCTAGGCGATTGGGCGCCCATGGTCTCATGGTTTGAGTTTGATAATGGTGCATTTCCTAATTAGAGTGGGCACCACATTGGATGGCAAATTTTTAAAATAAAAACTGTACATAATCTGACTTCCTGCCATTACTGTGCTACTCATACATGGAGTAATACCACTTCCTGTGTCCTGACCTGACCTTGTAGCAATACTGCCCCTAGTGGCTAATCCCTGGCCTGCATACTGTTTCTGACCAAAGCTCAAGTCATGCCCATGACCTTATGGCACTGCGTGCTTAACCAGGCTCCTCATAGACTTACAGTACTACAAGCCTTAGCAGGTTGCTCATAGCCTTATGGTGTTACATAAATAATTTGCTAAATCAATACATGAACATACCGTGCAAAAATATCACAGTGTAACACCTGCATTTTAAATACGAATGTATTTGCAAATTCATCTTCATTACCTTCCATGTATCCACGTGTTTACTCATGCTCATTTTAACTAAATCATCAGGCCTCGTTTGCTGCCTTTATTTTCATTAGTCCAGTTTTGTTGCTCCACGCTGACGCCCCCCCGTCGTCTCTGCGGGTGGGTGTGCTGCCTCAGCATGCCAGCGTGACGGGAGGGCTGTCCACAGCTGTTCCACTCGCTCATCTTTCTCTGTTACGCATTCTGCTGCCTGACTCCAAAACCCTGTGACATCTCTGTGTACAGACCCTGTGACGTCTCTGTGTTCAGGCCCTGTGACGTCTCTGTGTTCAGACCCTGTGACGTCTCTGTGTTCAGACCCTGTGACGTCTCTGTGTTCAGACCCTGTGACGTCTCTGTGTTCAGACCCTGTGACGTCTCTGTGTTCAGACCCTGTGACATCTGTGTACTGACCCTGTGACATCTGTGTACTGACCCTGTGACGTCTGTGTACTGACCCTGTGACGTCTCTGTGTACTGACACACCTTTTCGAATAAACATCCCTCCGTGGCCACGGGGGTTCTGGTACCCTGGAATATCCACACACAGTCCCGGGATATAGTGACACAGCGATAACATGCCTGAGGAACCTGCAACAAGCGACTTGTATGTTCACCGTCTGAACAGTTCAGTGATAGAAAAGTGTGGGAAACACTTTGACGAGTCCTTTAAGACATTTAAAATATGCAGTAGCAGCGGCTACATCAGGTCTGCCTCATACACTACAAACAGTTTCGTACTCAAACACGATTTTTCAAATTCTGATTTATCTCAGAACATGACTCTGTGCTGTGACAAGAGTGATGGACCACACATTACACCCACCATCCGGGTTCTCTCAGAACTGCATAATTTCACATCCCACCTCAGATCATTTTGGTGTCGTTACACAGGAGAGCAGATATATCTGGCACCGCAGATGCCACACTTCCATTTACCCAGACAGACGGAAACAGTGCCCATGGATGATGAAAACGAAGGCGCACGGAGCCAACATGGAGCCAGATTGGAGCCAACATGGAGTCAGCATGGAGCCCCGCAATCCACAGAGGAGATTGTGGATGTCAGTGACTGGCAGGTGAGAACATGAGAACAGGCCAGGGGCTCAGACTCATTCAGATCAAACTCGCTCAGCCATGACTGGATCCACCGTGACATCACATCACCGTTCAGGCTGACATCTGCGCTGACTCACATCCTGTGAGCCTGAACGTATAGTATCTCAGCATAGATATACACACATTCAACCGGCTCAGAGGATAAATACAGAGCCGAAATGGCTGACAATACAGCAGCTGTTGGAAACTGTATACACTTTTTATGACTCAGGTGAATGTGTACACTGTGAGCACTTTACTAGGTATTTATTAAACCTATGTTTTAGACTTTCTAAATCTTCTGCTGCTGTTGTGTTGTGTGTTAAGAGATGCTCTTCTGCATCCCACTGTTGTAATGCTTGGTTATTTGTACTGTCAGTACAACACTGTCACCTTCCTGTCAGCTTCGAGCAGTCCGGCCCTTCTCCTATGACCGCTCTTAACAACGCGTTTCTGCCTGCAGAACTGTTGCTCACTGGTTGTGTTCTCACTGGTTGTGTTTTTGTTTTTTCGCACCATTCTCTCCAAACTCTAGAAACTGTAGTGTGTGAAAATCCCAGGAGATCAGCAGTTACAGAAATACTGAAACCAGTCTGGCACCAACAATCATGCCACGGTCCAAATCACTGAGATCACATTTTTTCCCCATCCTGATGGTTGATGTGAACATTAACTGAAGCTCCTGACCCTTAACCGCACGATTTTACGCATTCTACTACTGTCATACGATTGGGTGATTAGATAATCGCATGAATAAGTAGATGTGTAAAGTGTTCGGTGAGTGTATATGAATGCACACACTGTAGGCATGCTTGCATGCATGTGTGCATACGCTGTGGCCTTTCTATCTTCACGCAGTTTGCCTGCCATGCTCAATGCAGTGACCTTGCTCTGCCTCACCATACAGACTGTACTGCAGCATCACTGCGCTGCTCTGAGCTCCACCAGCAGTCTGCTTCAGGTGAACTAAGCCCTGAAGGGGAAAAACTACCCTGCCATCGCTTCAAGGAGCGTTGCCCTTCAAGCTCCCCCCTAACAGAGACACTGAAGGAAGTATAAACCGTATACATAGCGTGTGTATGTGTGTGTGTGTGTGTGTGTGTGTGTGTGTGCATATGAGCATGCGTTTGTCTGCGCGTGTCTGTGTGCATTCGCTTGCATAAGCACGTGTGTACGGGTATGTGTATGTGTGCGTGCGCTTGCATGCATGTGCGTGTGTGCATACATGAGATATTGTATTGTTGTACTCGGGGTATTCTAGCTGCCAACCGTGGTATGCTAGTTCGTAAGTTGATGTATTCTTCAAGGGTTCCAAATGTATCTGTATGGTCACGCAAGGACTTGGAACCTTACTGTGCTCTAGGGTCCTCTTCACACTTATTCCTGTGTTCGATCTGCACTTCATATAATGTTATATTTGTGCATGTGTATGTGTATGTGAATGTGCGAGTGTGTATGTGTGCATGTGGGGGTGTGTGTATGTGCGCATGTGTATGTGTGCATGTGGGCATGTGGGGGTGTGTGTATGTGCGCATGTGTATGTGTGCATGTGGGCATGTGGGGGTGTGTGTATGTGTGTATGTGCGCATGTGTATGTGTGCATGTGGGCATGTGGGGGTGTGTGTATGTGTGTATGTGCGCATGTGTATGTGTGCATGTGGGGGTGTGTGTATGTGTGTATGTGCGCATGTGTATGTGTGCATGTGGGCATGTGGGGGTGTGTGTATGTGTGTATGTGCGCATGTGTATGTGTGCATGTGGGCATGTGGGGGTGTGTGTATGTGTGTATGTGCGCATGTGTATGTGAGTGTGCGCTCGCATCTATGTGTATGTGTATGTGCGAGTGTGCATGTGTATGTGTGTGTATGTGTATGTGAGAGTGTGCATGTGTATGTGTGCATGTGTGGGTGTGTGTATGTGTGTATGTGTATGTGTGTGTATGTGTATGTGAGAGTATGCATGTGTATGTGTGCATGTGTTGGTGTGTGTATGTGTGTATGTGTGCATGTGTATGTGTGTGTATGTGTATGTGAGAGTGTGCGTGTGTATGTGTGCATGTGTATGTGTGTGTATGTGTATGTGAGAGTGTGCATGTGTATGTGTGCATGTGTGGCTGTGTGTATGTGTGCATGTGTATGTGTGTGTATGTGTATGTGAGAGTGTGCATGTGTATGTGTGCATGTGTGTATGTGTGTATGTGTGTATGTGTGCATGTGTATGTGTGTGTATGTGTATGTGAGAGTATGCATGTGTATGTGTGCATGTGTGGGTGTGTGTATGTGTATGTGCATGTGCGAGTGTGCCCACGCATGCACGTGTGTGCATCCTGTCTCTCCGAACGTGTTGCGTTCCACTCGAGCGCCTGCACCAGCCTGATAAACACTTCAGATGTTCTGACAGGAAGAGCTGTGCAGCGTATTAGCTGTGGCAGACGAGCTCTTCTGCAGTCTCTGAGTCACCCTGCCTGGCTGGCCTCTCCTTCTTATCCAGTCTCTCAGTTGTAAAACAAACAAACAAACCCCCTTTATCAACTTTGCCATCAAATTCTAAAAGCTGAATATACACCTGGACACCTCTAATCTGCCCTGGAAGTGTGGACAGAGATAGGAGAATTAGTTCTCTTAGGAATATTGAGCAGTTATGGGAAGCACACTAAAGACTAACAGCTAAAACATGCTTTTCCTTCTGGCTATACAAAACATAGCCTCATCCCTGTCTGTAGCATACATACCCTCAAGCCCTGTCTATACCATAGATACCCTCAGCCCTGTCTATAGCATACATATCCTCAGCCCTGTCTATACCATAGATACCCTCAGCCCTGTCTATACCATAGATACCCTCAGCCCTGTCTATACCATAGATACCCTCAGCCCTGTCTATACCATAGATACCCTCAGCCCTGTCTATACCATAGATACCCTGAGGCCTGTCTATACCATACCATAGCCCATACTACACGCACCCTCAGGTCTCAGCCCACAGCTTTTATTGGGCCTATGCATTAATACCAGTGGAAGTGTAAGAGGAGTAGACTGGGACACTGTGCCCTGAGAGACAAACTTTGTGAGATGTTATTTTAGCCAGAAACTAACCTAAACGCATCACTGCACAAGAGAAATATCTCAATCTGCCAGCTTGCTCGGGCTGTGAGCAAAGTCCTCTGGAAACAACTCTAATAACTCAATGGCTCCATGTGATAACCCCAATCCCTTAAGCTCAATGGACGCTACAGCTAGCTAGCACCCTATCACACATACACACACGCACTCGCACAAACATTCAAGCTCGCATACGGCGACACGCAGCCAACTGAAAATGTCCGTCGGCCACTTTTGTGACGGGCGCGACGTGTGAATGGCATCTCGTATTACATTCAAATTGGATTTTTGTACAACACATTACAGCCTCTTACTCAAACTGTGAATACAGTCATTCCACTCGGAGATTGCGGTAGACAAGCAGAGAGCGGTGCTACAGAATACAGGAAACATTTGTTGACATTTTTATTTAAGGCAGCAGAAATAAATCACCATACCATAACACACTGGTTGACATTCCAATTTAAAACTAATTTCTGAAATCATTTACCTCGAGTAAGCACAGACGGAATATTGATAATGTACCAGACGCATCTAATTCACCAAGGAAGGCAAAGGCACGTAAGCAAACATCTTCAAACTTCATTTTTGTTAATTGTGTGTGCTCCATATGGGGTCAGAGGAACGCGTGCGTGATCACACACACTGCGCTCCACAGCCGTGAAGTGTGAGGGGTGCACTCATAAAATGTCATATTGGTAATGTTTTAAATTATCACAGAGCAGACTGTGCAGATGAGTGCAATTCGCACATCCCATTCAATGTCCAACAAACACCCAGATTTCTACTGCGCAAATATCACGTTTAAGAGACAGAGCCCAGTACAGAGCAGTGTTTAATTCAAAGCCCGTTGGACGTCCAATTCTCATTAAGACGCGAGGTTACTGCGTGAGAATGTGCTCCGTACCCCAATGGATGAGAAGAGATAACTGATATAGGATATTAGGGTAATCAGTTGAAAAAACACACAATAACAAATACACACAAGGCAATATGCAGCCACGTTGAACTGCGTTAAGGACAGGATATGACCCATGCAATCCTTTTCTACAAAACTTCCAATCACTATATATTCCAATATGCATCTCCCACAGAAGGAAACAGCTGTCTGAACCGAGAGAGGACAGAGACATACAGACAAACAGGCAGGAAAGGTCTGAGTGTTGCGACAGACAGCGGCAGAGAAACCGGCACACACACAGGTGTTTGGAGGACTAACCGAGTCACTAATTTCTCGGTAGGATGGCAGGGTGGATGGCAGGGTGGACGGCAGGCGAGGTGCGGGCTGAATCCAGAGCACTTTTAACAGGCCCGCCCAGCAGGAGCCGGGGTGCGGGAGCCAGAGACGGGCTCCTCCTTCCTGCCTGTCGCGGAGCCACCCGGGGTGACGCTTCCTCTAATCCAGAGAACGGCTCAGAGAGTCAGAGAGCGGCCTCTCCCAAACGCAGCCAGCCCCCTCGCCAAACGTCACCATGGCAACCGCAGCCAGGCTAGCCTTCACAGGCAGCCGCGGAGATATCACAGCACAATCCGCACTTATTATTTTGTAAACTTTGTTATTATCCTTAATGACCGTAGCCGTCACAATTAGTTTTTCTTGAGGGGATCACGACAATCTACTCGAAACAAAGTATATATACAATAAGTTATTTGTTTGAAAGAATTAATTTTATTGAGTCATTTTTACATTCGTCATGGAAAGATTTGGTAAAAGAATGGGAATAAGCCCATGGCAAGTAAAGCAGTTGTCTTTAGAATTAAATGAATCATCATGTTTTTAAATTAGGATGATCCCATTGAGCACCAGATGATATTGGTTTCCCTACTGGAAGCTCACTTTAATAAACTTCAAATTAGTTCATAAAAACTGCTTTAAATCCCCGGCTGCTGAAATTAGACAAGCTGCAGAAGAAAAACATTCATTTTTAAAGCTGTTGCTGCTGGAACTATTGCTGCTACTACTGCTACTGCTACTACTACTAGTACTACTACTACTACTACTGCTGGTACTGCGGTTGCTACTACTGCTACTACGATGGCAACTACTGCAACTATTGCTACTACTGTTACTGCTGCTACTGCAACTGCAACTACTCCTACTGCTGATACTGCTACTGCTACTGCTACTGCAACTGCAACTACTGCTGACACTGCTACCAATACTACTGCTACCACTACTGCGACTGCTACTACTGCAACTACTGCTACTACACAGACCACAATGGCAACTATGTGGGATTTTAAAACTGCAGGGCAAATAACTGGGTAACACATATATTCCATACATACATATATACTCAGATTTGATCTGTACCCCTAAAGCAGTCAGGTACCAGTCATAACTGAAAAGAATCTGCTCAATTAGGTCAGCATGAACCCATCTGGCAGGTCGTGCGTATTTCACCGAGCCCCACAGCGAGGAATGAGGAATGAACTCCTCAAGACGCAGATTCATCCCTTTCCCAGCAGCCACCGAGGCGAAGACGCGCTGTAATGCGTCTTCAATAATGCATGCCTCCGCAGCTCCGCACGGAGGGCCGAGAATAGACGCGCACTCCGACGAAACGCCGCGCCCGAAATATCACACAGTCATAGTTTTCCAGTCAGGGGTCACGAAAAAACACAGGCCTATATACAGTATTTACGAGGCCGGGAACTCTTAGGGTGACGTGCAGGTAAGGCGGGAACACAGCGGGAACACGGCGGGAACACGGTGGGGGAGGAACAGGCACTACGGCCTCCACGTTCTCAGCAGACAGCGGCTCAGTGTCGACTCCCTGCCCGAGCGGCAAAGTGCTCCGAGCGTTTTCAATCATCGCCGCGAGACTGCTACTGAGGAGGCCATTATTCAGGAGAAATGAATGCAGATGAATTCATGAGACGCCTGCAGAGGATGGCGGAGAGGAGCGCTGGTGTGAAGGGAGCCCCTGGAAGCCGTGTGAGGCCCAGCCCGCCTCGCTCTTCAGCCCAGACCGGCGCTAACCTCTCTCTCCCGCCTTGCAAGCCGCAAACTGTTGACTGCTTAAACTGACGGAACATGAATTATGTTCAGAAGTGTGCATACAAAGTGCTGCTAGGAATCTGCCTGTGTGTAAGGCCTTGGGACGGGACTTACTTCCGCCTGGAATGAGAACACACGCACTCACGCGCTCACTCACAAGTGTGAACGCACGCGCGCACGCACACTCACATCACGTAGACACACGTACACACACGCACACACGTATTCACACACACACTAGCACGTGCGCTCGTGTGCGCACACACGTACACACACAAGCACATGGGCTCACACGCATGCACAGGCGCGCACGCACACACAGAAGTGCACACACATGCACACGCACACATACACATACATAAACACACATGCATACACACACATTCACACACACAGGCACTCAGGTGCACACACAGGTGCACACACACACAAGCATACGTACACACACACACACACACACACACACACAAACACCCTAAGGGTAGGCTGTTGAAAGAAGGACATAAAACGAAGTGGCCTTCTGAAAGCATGTGAGAGCTGGATGTTTATCTTTGTACAATCAACCCTGTGCAATAGGGGGTGAGGCCAGGGAAAACTGCACCAAGGGAGACAGGGGAAAGGCTTTATCTCTATGACAGATTCCATAAGGAATAATGGCACTTCCACATCTGGGAATCTGCAAGTCTGCATACCATATATATGCTGCAGCAGTTAATTAATACAGCAGCTACTGCCTTATTCATTATTTCAGCTAATTAAACGTGCGTGTGCTTCCAGGGTGCATTTCTTGAGGGATCTAAGAGTGAGGGCTTTGAATATTCAGGCACATTATTCTTAAAATACCTAGTAAATCTCAATAATTACTCAAATTTCTCGAAGCCCAAACTCACAGAACTCTCAAGAAATCCACCCCCTTGGAAGCAGACGCAAGATTAATTACAAAATCAAATTTAGTCTAGTTTAATCAAGTTTAAAAGGAAAATCTAAAGATATATTTCAAGGAAGTGTAATATCTGAAGTGTAATATTTGCAGTATGTGAAGGTGGAACTAATTTTTGTACCTTACAAAACATTTTGAAATATTGCAGTACATTCATAATACACTTTCAATTATGTTCAATTTGCATACGATGTACACTCAGTGAGCACTTTTCAGTACACCGGTACACCAGCTTGTTAATGCAAATATTTAATCAGCCAATCATGTGGTAGCAACTAAATGCATAAAAGCATGCATTCCATGGTCTGACCGTGGAATGATTATTGGTGCCAGACAGGATGGTTTGAGTATCTCAGAAACTGCTGATGTCCTGTGATTTTCACATACAACAGTCTCTAGAGTTTGCAGAGAATGGTGTAAAATACAAAAAAAAAAAAAACATCCAGTGGGCAGCAGTTCTGCAAGCAAAAACGCCAATGTAAAATCTCTAAGTGAATAGGCTGCAGCAGCAGAAGACCAATAAGTCTAATAGATGCCTAATAAAATGCTCAGTGAGTGTATATACTATTGTAAAAAGACTGAAATTATTCTATAACAGCCGTGCGGGCACTAGCCTTTTTTCGTATCCACTTCTCAGCCTCAAAGACATTTTGTGATTTGAGGTGGCAGAGTTGAGCTCGGCAAATGCAGCAACACAAGATTGATCGTGACATCGCTGGGTTCCACCCATTCCAACATCTGAAGCATTACAGGCACAGACCGCTGCACAATGCCAAGTGACATGGCCAGATCGACCCCCATACAGCGTTTTAGCCACTCCAGATTCATTTTTCAATGCCACATACATTGAATTAGTGGTACATAAACCAACATTCATAGCCACAGCCACTTAGCAGCTCTTCATACCAAAAGTGCCTCGCACGAGTGCAGACAAGGTTGTACAGAGCAGAGCACAGACAATAGGTCATCAGTATCAAAGACAGCGTAGAGAGCTTTCACATAAACCTACATAGCTAAGCGCTATAGTAAGCGCATGAGTGAGACTGATGTACTTTACTTAGCAAATGTATTTCCGTGGGTAGTGTGTTAAATGTAACAAGTAGAAGAATTCAATTCAGGATAAATGCTCAGAGTTCAGTGTTTGCTGGACCAGAATGCAGTTTTGGCGTGGCATGCTATCTTGGCAACAAAGAAATTCCAGAAGAAGCAGGCATGACAAGCAGCAGGAGGTACCTGGATCTGATTAAGTTCTTTGCAGAATTAATGACTCTCTGCGCATTCTGTCACGCTGTTTACAGAACGGGTTTGAGAGTGAAGGCCCAGGAAAGCAGCAAACGCCTACGATAAGACCTCAGGGTACGTGCCCCAGATTGAGGGCCAGTAGATTCATCTCAGGGCATGTTACTTTATACACTGATCAGCACTATAAATGCTGTTTCTTATCCTGCCTGAACCAGCACCACATCTGCCCATCAACATGAGCCAAGCTCTTTGGCACCAGTGCTGTGATATCTGCACCTGCACTGCTGCAAAATGCAGTATATTATTATACCCTAATTTCATGAGGGATATACAGTGAGCACTTCATTAGGTATTCATTAGACGCATTGGTCTTCTGCTGCTGTAGCCTATCCACGTAGTTATGATGCGTTGTGTGTTCAGAGATGCTCTTCTGCATACCACTGTTGTAATGTGTGCTTATTTGCATTACTGTCACCTTCCTGTCAGCTTTGACCAGTCTGGCCCTTCTCCTCTGACCTCATTAACAAGGCATTTCTGTCTGCAGAACTGCTGCTCACTGGATTTTTAAAAGGTTTTTTGCACCATTCTATGCAAAGTCTAGATACTAGTATGCGTGAAAATCAGGAGATCAGCAGATTCTGAGATACTCAATCCACCCTGACTGGCACCAACAATCATACTACAGATCACATGTATTCCCTATTCTGACATTTGCTCTGAAAAACAGCTGAACCTCTTGACCATGTCTGCATGCTTTCATGCATCTAGTTCCTGCTACATGAGTGGCTGAAAAAATATTTGCATTAAAAAGCTGGCGTACAGCTCGAACCTAATAAAGTGGTCATTGAGTGTGTTTGATACATTTCCCAATTGATACCAACATGCAATACATAGCATATTCCAAATCACACCGAATATTACCAGTTTCATCTGTGTGATTAATAACATTAATAACAACACTATTACTACTTAATAATCAATAATAAAGCAGTTACAATAGCATTTGACAGTTTATCACAGGTGATATACTTGCACAGGGTTTTTCCTGCATAGAGAATTCTGAGGCAGCCGGCGAATCCAATTTTGTGCCACCTCCACAAAATGGTGCCGGGTGTTGGCACAAAAAACCCCCCCAGAATAAATAAGCTACAATTGTTGCACACGGAGGATTCCTATCATTTGTAAGCACAATGGTGGCATTACAGCGATGTGCCTCTGTGTCATAATCGGCACAGTGCACCAGGAAGGGTGCTACGGGAGGAAAGCGCAGCTACAGCGGCTGAGTTCTGGGGCGTGCGTGATCAGACGCCGCTCTGAGTTCGCCCGGTTCACAAGATTTCACAAGACAGGTAGGTTTTGCTGTCTTTTGCACCCAAGCACATCCAATATTCCCAAAAAATTGCAGCCTATAAAAGTTTAGTGTTTTCAACTTCGCAGATATGGCCCGTAGAATAACCAATTATTTAGAGAGCTTGCGAGGAGAAGCAGGTCAAAAGACAGTACAGTCATCTCCTGATCTGTACTGGTCATTAAAAAAATCAATTCATAATACCAACAAGATGGTAAATTTAATCATGTGATCATTATTAAAGCACTGCCTCAGCCTCCTGGAGCCAGGAAAAGGACTGGTGTATGTAAACACACGGAGGTGCATAAAGACACATACAGCCTGATGCAGCTCCATACAGGACATACACTGCCTGCTGCTCCATACAGGATACAGTCTTTCTGCAGCTCCATACAGGACACAGACCACCTCCTGCAGCTCCATACAGGGTACAGACCACCTCCTGCTGCTCCATACAGGGTACAGACCACCTCCTGCTGCTCCATACAGTGTACAGACCACCTCCAGCTGCTCCATACAGGGTACAGACCACCTGCTGCTGCTCCATACAGGGTACAGACCACCTCCTGCTGCTCCATACAGGACACAGACCACCTCCTGCAGCTCCATACAGGGTACAGACCACCTCCTGCTGCTCCATACAGGGTACAGACCACCTGCTGCTGCTCCATACAGGGTACAGACCGCTTGTAGCCCCATGCAGGACTCAGACAGTCAGGATCTCTGTGAACCTCTGGCCTGTGGGATCACCAGCAGTAATAAGAAATACCCTGAGCTAGACAGACTCTGCTGTCAAGCAACGCCTGTCGGACACAAAATATAAAAAGAAAACGACTATTTTATACGAGGGTGTAAAAACAGCCGAAAAGCTTCAAAGCCATGAGAGAAGGGTGGGTGATATGGTATCCCTCTTTACAATCCAGAGCAGTAAATTCACTCTTTGACACTGTATTCACATAATCATAAACCATACGAACATGAAAAGTCTATAATGATCCAAAGAAGTTATCTCTTTTCCTTCTATTCATGGAGAAGGATTTTTATCCACAGTGGAAACACACAGAGTCTACCACGGATATCCATAGACACACTATCATGGATATCCACGCATGCACACACAAACTGTTACGTTGAAAGGTGCTTGATCCTTGGGGGTGTGGCAAATGCACCTGAGTTTCTGTCAACGACCTTTTTAGATACAAGGCACTCCCCTCTCCACGAGCATTCTGAACCAGCGGTTCCCAAACTCGATCCTGGAGGCCTGTGTATGCTGCTTTTTCTTCCAAACACAACTGCAATCACATAACTTTAACAAGCTGTTATTTTTTCTTATTTGCCTTCCATGTTCAGAGGGATTATTTACCCTCTTAAGCCACATTTTCTCAGACATAGCTAAGCATTCCATGAAGAATAAAACTCCCATGTTTTTAATTGTGCTATATTGCAAACAATTACGGAAAAAGAGGTCATATTTTTTGATCAAATGTTAGACTGAGGTTAAACAATGGGCTTATAATTAGGTTGCTGAACACATGTGTTTAATTCCTTTCATAAATTTATCAACACAATGCAGGCTTGGCTCATTATCATTTGCTTTGTTTTCACATTTTTTATCATCTTCCACGTGGTTAGTTTTAGTAGCCAGGTGTCCACAATCTCAGAAATTAGGAGCCTATTGATTCACCTCAGTCTTTGATCAGTTAAAAATAAGTCGCTTTTTTACGTAATTGCTTGCAATACAGCACAATAAGCACAATATGAACATGTATTGTATTATTTTTGGCCGTGTCTGACATAATGTGGTTTAAGAGGGTAAATAACCCCTTGAAACATCAATAGCCCATAATTACAAAAAGAAATAACAGCTTGTTAAAGTTCTGGGATTGCAATTGCGGTTGGAATAAAAACCAGCATACACAGGGATCCCCCAGGACCGAGTTTGGGAACCACTGTTCTAAGCTGTACTTGAAAACAAAAATGATTATCATAAGATTAACTTAAATATGCCTACAGAAGGAGAACAGCAGGGATTCCTTCACATTGCTCTGTGGTTGGAGGTCAAAAAACATGTTGTAAATATTATTCTAAGAGTGATCCAAACGTTTATTGTTATAGGTCATTTAGAGTTAACACCGTATAGCGTTGTAAACACTTGCATCAATTTTAATTGGAGAGATTTAATTATTTCACAGCTATCCTTCCTTATAGTTTTCCTTCCTGGTGAATAAGGACCTTTAGAATTAGCGTGTGCTAATGTTAGATGAGAACAATGGCAGTGGCTGGGGAAAGATCCAAAGCTTAAAAGGTCACTGAATTCAGCACTTTTTTTGGGCCTCATTTCCATAAGTACACTGCCGCGTTTGATACGACAGCCTCCCGCTCTGCACCCCCGGACTCATTTGTAACCTTTCCTGCAGTCCACTCCGCTAATGAAACGGCTCAAATCAGGCCGCTTCTCGGGCCCAAAGGAGCAGCGACCTCCCCCGTTTCAGCCAGGAGCTCATTAGGGTTTCGGGGGGGGGGGGAGAAGAGGAAGGGGCACCCCGCGGTCTGAGGAAACCGAGAAGGGCACGCCACAGGAGTATGAGCATTTACACCGGGGAACAGCGAGACCGTTAGAGTAAT
The DNA here is from genome assembly GCF_963514075.1 of Conger conger. NCBI lineage: Eukaryota > Metazoa > Chordata > Actinopteri > Anguilliformes > Congridae > Conger > Conger conger. The sequence goes on from NC_083777.1 coordinate 8,295,508, forward strand.
GAGAATCAGATCACAACTGCTAAAGTGCAGCGGAACAGATCCTGGCTGTTAAAGCAATGTGGATCTCATCTTAGTTGCTGAAGCACTGGGTAACACTTTGTAATAAAGTTACATGAATCGGCATTAACTAATGTGTTTGTTACTGTTACCAACCAACTACTGCGAAGTCATTCTATACAGCGTCGTTGATGTAATTGTACGTCATTAATTCCTGTTAACTACTACATTAGTTCATACAGGAATGAAAAAAATAGTTCATGTTTTCGTTAATGGTGAACTAATTATACGTTTATCCTATGGTTTGCATGTAACTACATGAATTAGTTAGTGGATAACAAATGCATTCACTAAAGAAAAGTAAAAAAAAAAGAATCATGATTAATAATTTGATTAGTTTCTGCCAACTCAAGAACCTTCTTGTAAAGTGTGGCTGTAAAGTACTGTAATATGGAAGAGATCCTGGCAGACCAGAACAGCTGAAATGAAGGTGATAAATATGTGAACTCTCTCAGCAGAGCCAGGCCTGGTAGCAGAATCAGTACTCTGGCTGCATCCCCACACGTACACACGAAACACAGCCCACGGCCCGTGGCTCCGCTCGTTTGAGGACAGAGAGTGACTCACCGAATTCACACAGAGGCGACTTTCACACCGTCCAAGAGCCACTTGTGGGCGATTCACAGCTTTTCTTACACAACCATTTTAATGGGCCTCTTTTGTTTAAAATAAAATAAAATACAATAAAAAATACTGCAAAAATGATAGGCATAGGCAGGCGATGGGCTCTGCATTTGTTTTACTATATACATTATTTTGATTTTTTAAAAGATTTTCGCTTTTTGCTTCAGCTTTGGAAGGCCCAGTTGTGTAATTTCTTCAATGCCTGTTATCAATTCACCTGATACCCGATCGATAAGAGGTATTGCGTATTTTCCTTAACGGGCTTAACTCGCCTGCAGTTAATCCTGGGTATGCACATTTGCGGTCTCAGAGTATTTACCTCCCACCTCTAGGGTCACTGTTTCTCTCCTGGATTTATGTGCTTGTCTTCTCGCTGTGGACCGGCTGTAGAGCAGTAATGTAATGTAATGTGTGGAGTGGAATGGCCAGCACACGTGGGGTTAAAACTGTAAGAATACATTAGGAATGGAATCAAAGTTATAAATATGAGCCTTGGCCACTAGACGAGGGGCGGGTCGTAGGTCAGGGCGAAGTCTCAGACTAGCCGTGCCATCAGACGAGGGGCAGGTCAAAGGGCAGGCGTGACAGAACCTTTGCAGAGAGATTCTGCCAGGGACTCGGTAAGTTAATTGCATTCATGTAGCAGATGGCAGACCTGACTAACAACGTTCATACAGTATAGCAGAGTTCATGCAATGCATCCCTAAGGCATATTCCCAGACCAGTGAGTGTTCCACATACAGTACCTAAAGCTATGAGACATTCCCACACCAGTGAGTGTATGTGCCACATACCAAAAGTTATGGGACATTCCCAGATGAGAAAGTGTGTGTGCAACATCCCTGAAGCACAGAGACAAGTTGACTTTGCAGAGACATGATGCACTGCGCAGGGTCTAAGTGCAGGGTTGTCACTCAACACTTATTTGTTCAATTAAAGCAGTTGATTACACAGCTCAACTGACACTGTTTCTTGGGTCTAAATAGGTTCCTGCCTTTAAAACTACAAACAAAAACTGCCAGCCCCTCAAGAACAGAGCTTGGCCTTGCACATGAAGGTGACTTATCTCAATGAAGGTATGTTTCCCTTATTCTGTTTCTTCTTATTATTTTTTCCACACATGAGTTATGGAAGTTGACACACTGGGTCTTTGGCAAGACAAAATTCCATTCACAAGCAGGTAGATACACAAGTGTAAAAAATTCTGAAAACACCAAAATCCATCAGTCAAAAAAACAACTTCTGATAAAATCTGGGATGAATTGCCAGTCTATTTCAGCTGGTCAACCTTCCAAATAAAGCCCAGAGCTTAGCACTGCTAAAATAGCCAAAGTATTAAAGTTTATTCTTTGTTCATATACTTTTTTAATCTGGCACTTGGGTGTATCTGACCGTTGTATGAGCAGACACTTTACTGATGTGGGGAAAACCTGCTTAGTCATTTACCTCCAAGCCACCCAAAATGGCCTCCCTTTTCTCCCTCCCTCCAGTCCCTTTGATTTATGAAATAAAGAATCAAAGTGATCCCAGCACCCTGACCTTCCTTCTTAGACCATCTGTGTGAGAGAAACAGAAGCGCCGTCGCGTTGTAAGGGGATTAGCCCCGGATCTGTCCGTCTTACTGCGTGTTATCCGAGAGGACGAGATCAAAGTTTCAGAGCGCTTCATTTGCTCAGTGTTTCACAATCAGAGGCCAATCATAAATCCCCAATTAGTGTGGGACGGGCTTCCTGCTGCGACCGTGACACTTCCTGTCTGCGGTGTCCGGATGGCACAATTAGCCATCCGTTTCCTTTGATAAGATGAAATGTGTCCGTCCAAGCTCTTCCCCCGTGCTTTCTTTGTTCTGCCTTTACTGTATACGACGTTTACCCCCCAAATCACATTTCTTGTGGAAGATTAATTTTACAGTAGAGGAAATGGATACCCCCACAACATATGAAATGCTCTCAAACAAGTTTAATGGTGCAAACCCTTTGACCTGTAATGGTCTAGGGAAAGGCTTGTAAAAGTTAGCTGTACCTGACAAAGACCTTTGCAGGTGGGTATGTACAGTAATTTGCATCATTAAACTTGCTTGGAAGCATTTGGAACTCACTGTTGATATTCGGTATAGCCTCAATCTGACTTACCCTCGTCTCCATCCCCCTCCCGCGGCTAGCAATATCAGCTCACATCAAATTCAAAACCCTGGCGGTAGTCTATCATCTATGGCGTCTCCAAAGGCGCACTTCCAAGTCACATCTCCTGTCAGCTCAGCAGTGGCAGGAGGTGGAATGAGCTTCTCACCGCAGTCAGAGCGCACCACGACTCTCCAGAGCTACCTTTTTTTATTTCCTTTTGAATTTCATTTTAGTATAGTAACGTTATAGAGTTTTACTTGACTTACTTGTTCACAGTACTAATTGCTGGTATGTTTGGCTAACGTTACAGTTATTAAAATAAATGAAATACAGTAGAGTGGCTGCTAAGTGATTCTAATTGGAGTGTGAGGATGCCTCATACCACGTCGTGTTACATTACATTACATTAATGGCATTTGGCAGATGATCTAATACTGCACCATGCAAATATATTAATAAACAGCTTACCCAGCCAAATAAAATTAGCAAAGGTATCACCATAGCATAATAATAATAAGACAACAGTTAAGGTTTACAGAGAGGTAGGGAGGGGTGGGGAGAGGTGCAGCTTGAAGAGGTGCGTCTTTAGTTTGCGCTTGAAGGTGGTAAGATTCTGTTGTTCTGATCTCCACGGGGAGTTCGTTCCACCACCGTGGAGCCAGAACAGACAGTTGGACATGAGCGTGAGGTGGAAGTTCGGAGAGGGGTAGGTGCCAAGTGGATGCTGAACGAAGAGCTCTGGCAGGCGTGTAGGGTCTGATGATCTTTTGGAGGTAAGCTGGGGCTGACCCCTTAACTGCTTGGAAGGCTAGCACCAATGTTTTGAATTTGATGCGAGCCATGACAGGCAGCCAGTGGAGGGAAGTAAGATGTATTCTGTGCTTATAATAGAATAATCTATGGCATAATTCTCTGCAACAAGTGTTCGGGAAAAGATGTCTCTTCACCTTTCTTAATTTATAATTGCTATATTTGTCTATCTCCAATATAATAGCTTTTGTTTTTAATTGCATCTTTACTACTCATAAAGTAATTATATTTCATAAGTTGAACACAAATTACCTTTTGAAACTCCAATATGTATTCTAATTGTGCAGTGCGAAGTTTTTTGTCAAGAATCATTAACTTAATACCGTAGGTATAATAATAATATATCATATTATAGTAATTTTGCCTTCCTATCTTTAGCCTCAGACCTGTTGCTAAGGCACTACTTGAAGGTAAAGCCATAACCTTTATTCAAGAACAGAAATAAAACTATAAACTCCTCAAAAACATTTGGTAATTTGTGCATGCATTTGTGGGATGAGCAGCACAGTTGATTATGTGAGTGGGGTCCCAAGTGAAATGTGCCAAATTTCCAAAGTCGAACAGTGTATTCTCCAGGTGGTATTGACTGTATTGTTTTGAGTTGTTTGGGGATTGGATGATTGAACTCTCTATCAGCAACAAGGAACAAACAAGACAGATTGGTAATTTTACGCTGTATTCATTGAACAGGAACCTCAGTAGCGTGTGGAAGAGCCATACACAGCCACAACAGCCTGGCACCTCCTCCTCATGCTGGTCACCAGCCTGGTCACGCGGTGCCATTCAAAACACATCCAATCCCCCCAAACACCTCAGAACAACAGAGTCAATACCAACAGGACTGACACTGGAAATTTGGCACATTTCACTTGGGGCCATTGTAAAGGGAAATGAACAGGCTTTCCAATGATATTCACAATGCTAATAATACAGTGACAACAGAGATATGATCATGAGCAACTCAAAGTAGCTGGAGAAAAGAAAAAAAAAAGGTTTTGTTGTAGATTAGAGTAAATTATCATGCTTACCATTACAAAAAAATAAGTAATTCGTACATGTTGTGCATTAGCACAGTAGAGTGGGCCTCTTATTGTAGGACTGGCTGACCTTAAGGAAACGCTTCGGTTTAATTTCATGGTGCGAAGCCTGCGGAGCTAATTCAGGCAGACAGCTGGAGAAGTGCCGCCCCCTCACATGATGCCTGCGCTGCTCAGGAGATCATACGACGCTGCCCTGCTGCCTGGCTCATCAGCACGCACTGCCTGGCTCTATCTGCTGCATCTCCCGCTTCAGCACGCTGTCGCTCCTGTGCTGCCCAGCTCATATTGGGCGGCCTGTAGCGTAGTGGTTAAGGTGAACGACTGGGACACGCAAGGTCGATGGTTCGATCCCCAGTGTATCCACAATAAGATCCGCACAGCCGTTGGGCCCTTGAGCAAGGCCCTTAACCCTGCATTGCTCCAGGGGAGGATTGTCTCCTGCTTAGTCTAATCAAGTGTATGTCGCTCTGGATAAGAGCGTCTGCCAAATGCCAATAATGTAATGTAATGTAATATTGTGTGCTATCGCTGCATTAGCGTGAATTACCCTGCTTATTCCTGAATCACGCCTTCAGGATGTTTCTGCCGCTCCCACCACCACCCCAGCGTCCACCTGTGAGCTCTGCTTCTCAAGACCCCCATGAGGAGGGGTGTTTGTAGTCACTCCCTGTTTCGGCTGGCTTACAACAGGGAGTGATAAGAGGCAGAGCCTTGAAGCCAAAGTTTGCATTTGCATTAAACCTCAATAAATATTGCTTACTTCATCGTGAGTCGTCTGACTGAACTTCTTTATTGAGCGGAAAAACACGGAAGTCTACAGTCCCTTATTCCTTTAGTCAGCAGAAAGACTGGCAGTCTACAATACAAATATATGATGCCGCTATTTTGTTCCAAAATACTGACGGGCCCCCAAGTCAGCTGCGACTGGGATAACTTACTTACTTGTCATATAAAAGGTGGCCCGACCTGGGAATTTAGACAGAAAGGGCTCACTGCAGGGAGCTGATCTTCTATTGATGCCGGCTCTTGGGTTTGACAAATTGCGTCCCAAGAATTCCACGGTTTGAATGCTTTTTATTAGCTATATTATTGTTATTGCTGTTGTTGTTATTATTATTAGTCATTTTTACAACCCTTGCCCCGTCTCAACACAGCGGCGCATAATCACAAAGGCCTCCAGACACAGAGCTCTGGAAGTGTTTTTAAAAAACACACACCGAACAGACACACGGGTTTGGTGAGTCAGACGGATCCTGGGAGGTCAATACAGGCACCACTTAGAAGCCAGGCATCACGCTGATCAACCAGCCTCAGATACCTCTGCTGACAGCCGTGTGATTAACCGGGATAAGAACACATGGACCACCCCCCGCCCACCTCCCAACAGTACTGGAATATGGTGGATGGGTGGAGAGTGGGGGTGGGGTAACTGGTGTATCTTACGTAACGACTCACTGCGTGCCGATTGACCGGCGGAATCACACTCCGTTTCTGATTGGTCAGCTTTCGTGCAGACATTATCTCGGTTTGGTAAAAAGTAGTTAGCAGATGCCTGAGTGATGGCTGGTAAGCGAGGTTGGGATTCTCTGCATGACTGTTTGGGGTAAGAGGGTGACATACCCTCTGTGTTTAATTAGGCTGGTGTACAAGGTCAGATACACATAATTAGAAATACTTTCAAATCCCTGAACCCTGCACTGAAAATCAAACGGTTCTCTACAGCGAATAGGGCCTTCAGGCCTGAGGACTCCAGGCTTCCTCTCTGTAGAGACAGGACTATAAAGAAACATGAAAGACCACATAATTCCTTTTTTAATAAGCATCACACAGGACTACTTGGTACATTGGGGAGAAAAGTGAATTAAAAACAGGATCTCTAAGCAAGCCATTCCTTCCTAAGAACAGGTCAGTCAATAAAGCTCCTCAGCCTGCTAGGCTAATCTTAGCATTGCACACAGTAGTGGAGTAAATTGAAAAACAAAATGGCAACACCGCTTAGAAAGCCACTCGAAATTTGTTACATCTAAAGCAATTTCTCTAGAGGAGTTACACCGCCCCCCCTTGCCCCAGTATGACCACCCCCCAATCCACCCACCCTCCAGTACCCCTGCCCCCCCCCCGCCCCCCTACTTTGAACCCACACCCCCTTCTGGTCACACCAGAAATAAATGACATATCCGCACAGCAAAACTTAATCACTCAGAAATAATTAAATTCAATAAAGCGGAACAGATTAAATAAGAAACAACCAGAACAAATAAGCAGGGAGGTGTCGCCCTTCTCCCATTCATATAGTGGGCAGGGCAGGAGGAGGGGTCCCTGGAGTTGTGCCGTAGAAATCGCTGTCTTATTTATGTATTTATCTCTCGACGCGCAACTGGGAATGCATCGAGCAGTGCCCCTTCTGTCAATAGTCAGAAGGCAGAATGCGCTACAGACAGCTAGCTAATGAGAAATCTTATGAAAATATACTTTCATACACTGACACGCGCACCTACACCCACACCCACACACACACCCGCATGCACAAGTACACACAGTTTGATTCTTTATCCTCAGGATAACAGCTGTTAAAAAGTTTGTTATATATTTTTTTTAGGACAGGAACATCTAACAGGGCATTCACAAGACATACTCCGCCCTTGTTCTATGCAAATGAATCTGTCCAACACAGCTCACCTGGCTCACAAAACTTGCATCAAACTTTCAAACTAGGCATTGCAGATCAAATATGCAACAAGATTCACCATCTGGAGTGCCTATTTCTCACCTCAAATGCTTTTGGAAACATATTTTAGTGGAGTGTTGAGGTGGAATAAGAGAAAGTTTACCAAGTTCATCAGCCATATTGTTCAATTTTGCCAAAATGAAGGACCACAATGCAGCTATCCAATCAGGTACAGGCAGTGTCCCGTGGTAGGCTAGGTCACTTGTTCATATTGATCCCATAGATGTGTTCGATCAGATGGAACCAGCCTAAGTAATTATTTTTGTGTCCAGGTTAGAATAGGTGTGAACGACCCTTTGGAACTTATAATTACTCAATGTCATTGGCCATACATATCACAGTTCTACCACACAATGTAAAACTGATTGATAATCACACAGCCATACACACACACACACGTACACACACACACACACTCACATAGGAGTTTATCCACAGTAGGTCTCTAAAAACAGTGACAGGGAGGGTCACCCTGGATCAGGCCTGTCACCCTGAATCTCAGGACGGGACTTGGTTTCCTCTTTAAACGCCCTGTCCCACCGGGACTGTCAGAGGATGTTTCTAACAGGCTCAGCCTCAGGCCAGCGATTCCAGAGCGGGACGCTCCGCTATCGCAACCTGGGATCTCAATTCAATTAGCCCCACTCCCCTGCCTCACTCTACAGCGTCCCCGAGAGAAACCGGAGAGAGGGAGGGAGAGGGAGAGAGGGGGAGAGAGAGGGATGGGATGGCAGGGAGAGGGAGACAGAGAGAGAGATAGATGGGACTGCAGGTAGAGAGAGAGAGAGAGAGAGAGAGAGAGAGGGGGATGCAACCACAGAGAGGGATATAGCCACAATGAGAGAGAGGGGGGGTATGGCCACAGAGAGAGAGAGAGAGAGAGGGGGGGGGGGAGGGATGCAACCACAGAGAGGGAAATAGCCACAATGAGAGGGGGGGGTATGGCCACAGAGAGAGAGATTTGACCACAGAGAAAGAGGGATGTGGCCACATTGAGAGAGTGAGAGAGAGGGGGGGAGGGACCACACAAAGAGAGAGAGGGGGGAGAGAAAGAGAGGGATATGACCGCAGAGAAAGAGAGGGATGTGACCACAGGGAGAGAGAGGGAGAGAGAGAGGGATATGACCATAGAGGGAGAGGGGGAGAGAGAATGAGAGAGAGAGAGGGATATCACCGCAGAGAGAGAGAGGGATGTGACCACAGGGAGAGAGAGAGATGCAAGTGCATGTCTTCCATCTTCCACAGGATTCGCCCACACCATTTCAGACAGCTGCTCCTTTCCTGATGAATACCTTCAACTAGCTTTGCATTATCACTGAGCTTTATACAAACCACTGAACATTCATTAGCACTCAACATGCTTATACAAGTGCTTTGCATAACAAACAAATGTCTCTTCAACTGGTTACGTTTTACAGCCTAATGTCACCATACATCTTGTCAAAGACTACCTTCACACAACTGGTTGTGCATTACTAGAAAGCTTTTTTACTCTGCTGTTTCTGCATGTTTTCTGACAAATTCACAAATATGAAAAACATAGCCAGTCCAGCACGAAGCCAAGATCCTGGCCATTCACTGATTTTGAAAGGTGCACTGCATCTGTGGTGTAGTATGGAGAAATATCACTGACCATGGACTACTTATGAATGAGTATTAGGATAAACATGAATGTGCTTGTGTGTGTGTGTGTGTGTGTGTGTGTGTATGCGTGTTGGTGTGCACGCGCATGTGTGTGTATCCGTGCGTGCCAAGCAAACTGCGAAACATCAGAAACCTGGAAACGCAATGAGCAGACAGTTCTATTCTCTCCTCTGACATGTTTGTGCGCCATCATACTCTCCCTTCACAGTTTCTTCACGGTTTGGTAGCAGCGTTTGATCTGATTTGGCTCGATTTGTAGTGGGTGCTGTAGGAGACATTTTCCATCTGATCAAACGCCAGCAGCATCTCCTGCTCTGGCTCTCCGAAGACAGAGTCCTGTCGAAGCGCACGTGCCAGACTCCGCGGCATCTCTGTTTGACTCTGAATACTGCCGTCATCCCCGTCGATTCAGACAACAGCGCCTTCCTAAGCGGCCCTGATGTCTCTGAGCACAAAGACAAGCCGGAAAAACTAAGGAAGAGGTGAATCGTGCAAGGGTGCTTGAAAAAAGTGCAACGGAGACTGTATCTTCACATCTGAGGTCAATCACGTCCACTGCCTTTATGTAACCATGTACTGTTAAACCACCAATATATCCTACTCATACAAATAAAACATCACTGCAATTTAATTTATTTACAGACAGTACTTAGTTTTGAGCATTTTTTTCAGCGTGCCTACGTACGTACGTCTGGTACATCTCCACAAAATATGTGCACTTTTCTATTTTTTTGCACTTTAAAGCAAAGAGCCTAACATTTTATCTTTATAATCCATTAACTACCATTCATTTAGAAAATTAGCTCTTGTGGAAACATATTCATGGACGAACCAAATCAGAAAAAATATCATTCATTTTCAAGGCAAAATATCCCTTTATGGACTCAACTGATATGGCGGTGATTCCATCAGTCAGTAAATATTTGCCTTCCATCAGCTCCCTTAGAGCAGTAACAGGTCTCTCTTGCCTCTGAAAAGGCAGACAAGCGCACAGCCCACAAAGAAGCCCTTATTCAACATTTGTGTCCGCTTTTGTTAGCTTCCTCATTGTGGAATACCATGGCAAGCTTCCTACGCCTTGATCTCGTTCGTACCGTAGGTAGCGCTGGTGATGCTTTTAATCGGAGAGGACATCTGTGCTTTGGCTAATTGTGTTGACAACTTTTTCAAGTGTTGGCTATCAGGCTTTTTCGAGGGTTGAACCTCAGGTCACAGGATGTCTACGCAGAAGCTGGAATGAATGAGAGTGTGATAGATCTGCAGAATAACCACTCACTCCAAAGAACCAGGCTACGCCGGCACTTGCAGACAAAAGGAGAGGTTTTATTTTTTACTTGCAAATTCAGCTGCTTGACTCAAACAAACTGAATTGGAATAAGCCACAAAAGCAGAATGGGGTCTTCCAAACTCAAGGTGATCAGAGAGGTTCTTGCTAAATTTGCATATTTATGACTACATCAAAACCAAGTCCGGGTTTATATGCAGCTGCAGACAACATTTTGCGAATTGAATGATCCAGCACTCCAAACGAATGAACCAGCACTCAAATCAAATGATCGAACACTCGAACCAAATGAACCAGCCTTTGAAATGAAAGAACCAATGCTCAAATCGAATGATCAGCACTCGAAATCAGTGTGAACCAACGCTCGAATCAAATGATAAACACGTAAAATTAGTGAGCCAACACTCAAAATCGAATGATAAACACTCACAATATCAAGAGGAGCCAAATCAACCTTGTAATCAATTCCTCCTGAAGGGTGCAGACAACTAAAGCATATGGCCTTTTTACCCTGATCCAACCTATAATTCAGAATCAGATCCATTCCAGAACCTTCTTCAATAAAATAAACCCATTAAAACCATCTATGAATGCATTGGGTCAGGACTGCCCACTGGAATTCCCCGGGCTCAGGACAAAATTGTATTTTTAGATTATCCCTGGCCCCTGGAAAATATTATTTACCACAACTTCACTAGCCACCCCTCGCCCCTCCAGGGCCCCGGACAACATACCTTTATCTCCCCCCTCGATGGTGGCCCTCCAGTGTGTAGTCAACTCAGCCCCATATGCATTTCCTCCATTTTCTTATTGGTTTTTGCGGTTTGTTCCATCATTCCTATAGGTTCTTATATTAATTTATGCACCTGCTTCATTGTCAAGGCCAATTTGAGGTCAAGTGAACCTGTATCTTAATACTGTATTAGGTATTATACTATTTATTAGGTATTTATTAGACTTATTTACTAATAGACTTATTTACTAATAAATACCGATCCACTTAGAGTTATGATGCGCTGTCTGCCATCAACAATCATTCCATGGTCAAAGTCACTTAGATCCCATTTCTTCCCCATTCTGACGGTAGATGTGAACATTAACTGAAGCTCCTGACCCGTATCTACATGATTGTATGCATTGCACTGCTGCCACTCAATTGGCTGATTAGATAATCGCATGAATAAGTAGGTGTTATAAAATAAAAATGGCATTGGAAGCTACAGACTGGCATTGGAAGCTATGGAAAAGAAAATGTCTTTATGCCAATACCCACAGTGCACTACATACCCCCAGGGAGGACGTCTATCACATTGTCTTTACTTTAGAAAGACTTAAACATCAGAGAGTCTACACAATCATAGGCTACAGCCTTCAAGAACATGGAAAGCTCCACATGTTCAGAAGCTCATTATGCAGTCAAAGAGCTGGTTCCAGCTGGACTAGGGACTAGTACAGCCTCAGTGTATTTAGCATTGATGTGTGATGTATGCACCGTTCCAATTCAAAGACACTTCATTTGCATGTCAAGTGAACCTGATATGCAAAAGCACTAAAACTACATAAGAGAGAGCGCAGGAGGGGAAAAAAAGAAACAGTCAGTCACATCCTTCCAAGCACACACACGCACACAGAGACATGTACGCATACATGAACAGCCTTGAAGCAGTTTTCTGTTTTACACAATTTTGAGTGGATTACTATTCAATTTTATCATACAGTGATTTATTTTGTTAAGTGATAGACACATTTTACTTCCATAAATAAAGAGCCTGGTATAACTGGTTTCATCCCCTCAGGGAGCTGGTGACTGAGGTGAAATGACAGACCAGGCTTCTGGAAGGCTGTTGTTTTGGTCCTAATTCACTGACCGAGCTCAGGTCTGACAGACCCTCTCCAGTCATTGAAGGTTCTGCAATAACCCTTATTCATTGACCTAAGCATCAATATACTGGAACAACTCAATTTCATATTGAGTGAGCCTGACCGTTATATATATAACAGACTGTTTCAACAGTGTGCTTGCATCACTTGGAAGGCAACACCAGGCAGAAAATAACACAGCAAAATAACCCAGCTTGAGGAGAAGAAGTTTCTAATTTCCAAACAATTTCACATAGCTCAAATAAAAAATAAAAAAACACGTACTCATCCAACAGAAAGGGTTTATCTGGCCGGAGTGAAAGGGGATGGAAGGTCAGAGGAGAACGGAACACAATTGGGGTGAAGCAGAGGGTAGCCACCAGGGGAAAAGCACAATTCACGCTGGGAGCGGATAAAATCGCCCTCCTTATCGGGCAGAAGAGCATCACATTCTATCTTCTCCGTACGCCGTGCTCTGCTCTCCTCGGCCGCGTGTGACAGCCCTTCCCTTCAGATAGCCATTTTGTTCTGCATGGGGGAGTTAAGAATCCGCCATAAATCTATCCCCTTGCGCGCGCGGCGAAGGCGCACCCTTATCATTCATAAAAGAGTGAGCGCTGACAGAAGGAGGCAGCCGAGCTTTGTCAACGCACAAAGGGCCCGTCCCCGTGACTCACCACCACATTTGCATGTCCCCCGTTTTGTTTTAATTGAAGCTGCCATTTGTGAAGAAAGAAATCTGACATTAGTATTTGTTTTCTGGAGGAACATTTTTTTCGATTCGATTAGATTCAATTCGGGCGTTCGCTAGGGCTTTGTATTTTTTTGTTCTTTTTTTAAACATGATTCAATATGTTTTATTGTTACTCAAATGCAACTACCTGTTATTCATTTTCAATTGATGTTATTTTATGAAGTGCTTAAGCACTGTGAGATGAACTGTTGATGATGATCTGAAGACGTTGAAGATCCCCAGATATGGAAGATGTTTCTTCACTTCCTTTTAACACTTTGTCTTATTTTTAATATTTTTCCCTTCTTTTCAGCCGAACTAGGGATGGGAGTTGGAAACTAGCGATAGCTATAATCTCCGTGTGCAGAACATCAGCTACATGAACCCGGTGTAAGCCGGCAGTAATGATGCTACGTCTCTTGGCACTGTCCCTACTCAAATAAACGTTAAATAATAAAAAATCCCCAGATGTGGAAGATCCTCAGTGGCAGAAGATCCTCAGATGTTGAAGAGCAGCCAGTTGGCCAGTCGCCTCTCTGCTCAAACTTCCCCCAGCCCCGCCATCACCCCTGCCCACTCCCCCCCCTTCCCCCTCACCCGCGAAATAATAAGCTGTAAAGATATCCCAGGGGCTTCCTTGTTATCCAATAGCACTAAATTAGCGAGCCCTTCATTAGGATTCGGTCTGTGGACCTGGCGTGAGACCAGGGCCAGGGCCTGTGAGTTATCCTTGGGCAAGGCCACTCGGGATGGGAGGACGAGGCCACACTCTCGTACAGGGCAAGAGGCCGGCTCCGTACGAGAAGATTTCATTATTGAAATTGCGGTCGCGTTGATACGTCAGCTGGGATTTCCACCCAGCAAGCTCTTTCCCACCCGGCCGTACGGCGGAGAATCTCATTTGCGAGACGGAGAGAGATACAGCACGTCCGCGGCGGCTCCTCCAAGAATTCTCTACGCTTCCGTTTTCATTTCATCTTTCGTAAATGAATATCTAACGGAGGTCTCGGGAGGTCTATCCAAGGAAAGCGCAGACGTGCTATTGTGATTGGAAACCTACACCGGGGGGTACAAATATATACATCTAGCATCTAACCGCAGCCTGAAATGAATTTGATATTTTAGGGGAGATGTAGTTAAAGATTTGAAAAGGAACCTCAGAGAAATATGGTCTGCTACAGCCAGCATGAGGCTAAAGCGAATGATGCTAAAAGCCTTAAACATGCAACCTCCTCCCCAGCTCCTGAATGTCTGCACACACACACACCACACACCACACATACAAACATACACACATACATCCTGCACACACACACACACCACACACACACATACACAGGATTGAAAGCATATTGCCATTAAAAAGAAAGCCCACATTAATTTGGCCCCAGCTTAAAGACATCATCGCCCATCAATAAGACAGTGACAGTGCAGGTCAATTGCAGCCACGCACACAGGCATTTTCATTTGAATCCCATCATGCATCACACTCTGGCAGTGTTCCATCATGCAATACTCTCTGGCTTTGTGTGAGAGAGAACTACTGATCCTGTCCCATCATGCATCGCTCTCTGGCTGTGTGAGAGCCCCTGCTCTTGTCCCATCATGCATCGCTCTCTGGTTGTCTGTGAGAGAGCCACTTCTCTTGTCCCATCATGCATCGCTCTCTGAGTGTGAGAGCCCCTGCTCTTGTCCCATCATGCATCGCTCTCTGGTTGTCTGTGAGAGCCACTTCTCTTGTCCCATCATGCATCGCTCTCTGGTTGTGTGTGAGAAAGCCACTTCTCTTGTCCCATCATGCATCGCTCTCTGTCTGAGTGTGAGAGCCACTGCTCTTGTCCCATCATGCATCGCTCTCTGGTTGTCTGTGAGAGAGCCACTTCTCTTGTCCCATCATGCATCGCTCTCTGGTTGTGTGTGAGAAAGCCACTGCTCTTGTCCCATCATGCATCACTCTCTGGCTGAGTATGAGAGCCACAGCTACTGTCCTATCACGTATCGCTCTCTGGCTGTGCCCCATCATGCACTGCTCTCTGGCTATGTGCATGAGAACCACTGCTCCAGTGAGAACAGCAGCAGGAGCTCGCCCTGCCCCACAGAAATAAATATATGGTTTCTCCAGGAAAACTGCAGCAAATTGCATTTAGCTGAAGTCGAGCTCCGTGGCTACGAGCGAGGGAATCGAATTATGCGCTTCCAGCGGCTCTGATCTTTATTCCGCAAATGCACTCTCTCGCCCCCGGTCCCCCCCCCCCTTCCCCTTCCCCTGCCCCCCCTCTGCCACTCACCGTGCAGAGATGATCTCTCCACACTCCCTCTAAGACCCCCCACCCCCCCAACAGTGAACCAGGCATCAGTGAACAAGCAATCATGGCCGCCCGCAGTCTGGGTGGAGAGGCAGCGCCGATAGGTCAGCCACTTGACCAATATTTATTTCCCACTTAAACTTTACAGCTCAGCGTGGTGATATTACGGCTTTCTGATGTCTCCCTGGAGCCAGCTATTTCCCCATCAGCACGCTGTCTCCTGCTCCTCTGCGCTACGGAGGGGAGACAGGGCGTGGCCTTTGTGGGGAGGGGGAGGGCGGGGGCGGCCTTTAGGATGAGGGGGAGGGAGGGTGTGGCCTTTAGGCGTTGGGGGGTTTTGGGTTTCTTCTCTTTCTCGGTCTGCTGCCTGTTCCACCTTCTCCATTTCCTCCATCTCCGCTTAAGCAGGGATACCATGGTGTTCTTTTTTTATGAAAAAAACGAAACAAATCAAGCATATGCAAAAATTGCTTCAGCAAGCCAATATTTCCCCGCTTCAGTGGCTTTACTCGTTGTGACGTGATGCTATTAGCCGCAGCCCAGGAGGGTTCTGGGACGGGGCTGGGGTGATGAAACACTCCTCACGTGGCTCGGCACACTGCCCCGCGTCCAGGGGCGGGATTCTCCAGGAAGCGCCACTAATTCTGTCTTTTAAAATTATACGGAGCCCAGTGGCATCGAAAAGCCAGCGGAAGCCCCCGGCATCATCGTCCATTTTAACCACAGGTCAGCATCCAGGATCTCAGGGCCGCCGGCACACACGGCATGCTTCCTGGGGGCTTGAAGGCCAATCAGAGCTCTGCAGTAACCACACTGATTGTCATTTATGGTGGGGACATTACAATGCATGATGGGAATTATGTTTCTGTTCATTTCATACAAAAATAAAGAAATAATGCACAGATCTAACTCCAAATACGTTTGAAGTTGTGGTGTGGACCATAGATATAGTTTTTTCTTGGCGTGCAACTTCAATTAACACTAATATATACAGCAAGATCCGAATTAATGTCAGATTTCCGTGGTGTAAATTACATTTGCATAACGACAAAAGAAGCATTCACCGTGGGCTGAACTGAGAGAAGGCACAGACTGGGAGAAAAGGCCATGATTCCCTCAGAGAGAGCTGGCATAGGATCTCTGCATACCGCTTTCTACCGAGACCAATGTGAACAGAATGGAGACCTGGCCAGTGGGGACAACTATTCAGCTTGTTAATTAATTTCACAAGGTGATGAATATGAAAGGTGATGAAAGCATTGAACTTGTTTAACTGCAGTTCACCATTCAATAAATTTAACACAACATCGGACATTTTATAATTAAACATATTGATTCAGTAGTGTTGAGGAATTTGCCATGAGTGCGTGTGGAATTAATTAAACATGTTAAACCAGTTAAACTTAAGCATCTCCTTGCGATTGCCAACCAGTATGCTGCTATGTAAGTGCTTTACCAATGACAACTACCTAAGTTTATCTACTTAAGATTTATCTACTCATTTATATCACATCAAATTCCATAAAGCTTAATTACAACATTCATTATGCTTTATATTTACACATCTTGGTTCTGGAGAAAAGGGGTGTTGAGCCTGAATATCTTGCCAGACAGTTGTGCTGCCATAAGATAGGGTTCGGCCATGATGTTTCACTGCCTACTATGCTGGGGGGGTGACTAAATGAGAAGCAGAGCCCATGAGAACAGCCGGCACATTTAAGGATGTTCCCTAAACCTGAACAGGATATACATGTATGCATCAATGGAAAACAAACAAGGAGCCAACTGTCTTGTGCAAAGCCAACGCCATCCAAGTACAACATCTCTAAAGACTGTCATCGTGTTTTTAGGTCAGGATTTCATCTCTGGAGAGAGACTACACCCTCGGAGGGAGAGTAACTTCTGGAAAAAGACTGATGCTGGTCAAAATAATATAAGGCGTTTGTATTCAGTTCAACAAGCCGTCACTAACACACGGATGGATTCAGGGATATTCCCATATCTGCTTCTCACAAGCACACACAAACAGACAATCAGATGGCAATGCACAACAGGACCAAGTAAAATTGTCAATGGTTGGCATTTATATAGCGCCTTTATGCAAAGCGCTGTACAATTGATGCTTCTCACCCATTCATACACACTCACACACACCAACGGCGATTGGCTGCCATGCAAGGCATCAACCAGCACGTCAGGAGCAATTAGGGGTTAGGTGCCTTGCTCAGGGACACTTCGACACACCCAGGGCGGGATCGAACCGGTAACTCTCTGACTGTCCCACTGTGCCCCACTGCGATATTAAACGCGTCCCTATTAGATCTCGGGCGAGAAAAACACATCATTTCTCCCAGTGCTGCAGCACTGAAACACAATGGCGGAAAAGCAGAAGGCTGTCACTCCAGAGACGTATGGTCTTCCGGGGAAAGACCTCGCTCCGATTTGCACATCAGGAAAGACGTATGCGCGGGGGGTGATTATGAACGGACAAGCCGCCTGAAGCAGGAGGGTAATGGATGGGCCTGCGGAAAAAAACCTGATCATAAACAGGAAATCTATAGGGGCTGAGGGCCTGACGTTTTCTGAGTGACGCTGGGAAAAGTGCCCCCGATGACAGAAGAGACTCTGAGACTGTAAAACAAACCGAGATATCGGAAATCTGACACGACGCTCAGAACACATGCAAGACGCACGGCCATTGACGCGACACCCAGGAACTCACTACAAAACACCTGCCTGCGAAGCTACCTCTGTCGTAGACAAAGGAAGACAGCGTTTTTTTAAAATACCCATGTGGATAGTGCTGTAGCAGACCGCATAAACGCAGAGAAACCGCTGGCTGAGATTTCATCTCTCCTGGTGTCAGCGACTCACTCAAGAGGAGCCGCTGCTCGACAGTTTAATGATTTCTTTTTTGAAGCGGCTGTGGGGAAAGGTCGCTTCTTTAAATAAATACCCTGCCTCCTGTACGCTCCACTGGAGCCGTGCGCCGGGGGGGTCAACACAAATGAAAATAAGAGGCTTCAATGGACGGACCCCCTTCAGCCGAGACCTGCCCAAGGAACGTTTCAAAGCTCATCCCAAATTTCTTCAGCGTTCGTCCGTGAGCCTGCAGAGCTTGAAATCTCTCAAACCTATCTCTCCCTCCCTCTCTCTCTCTCTCTCTGAGATGTACCCAGCCTGGTGCTCGCTCGCCCCGCCCCAGCGGTTGAGACGCGGGCCCCACGGTGCTGACGCCGTGCCAGGACTTCAGAGCCAGCTGTCCAGCCAGGCTACACTTCCAGAGCACTGATGAAACGCAGCACCTCGGCCAAACGGAGAGCGAAAAAACCCTGGCACATTTTAAACCTCGATCCAAAGGGGTTTCGGGACAAGGCCGCAGGTGAGGCACAGTGCAAGGGCCACCGGACAATCTGTCTCGCTGCTCCCGGATTTAATAAGAAAAGGGACGGCTCACTCACATTAGGGAGTTGACAAAGCTCCAACTCACCTGCGTTAGTTTTAAGAATAATGTGGACAAGTCAGATGCAGTCTAATCCAGGCTAATACCATTTTCCGGAAGATTACGGAGCAGAGGGTTGGGTATGAATGGGAAGAGCGGGGGACCTGCAATAACATTTAAGCACTCTGTGTCTTCAGCAGTAACAATTCACCGAGAGGCTACTGGGTACATGCTACGCCTGACCAGCTATTGTAGACACAGAGGCACAGCCTTCTGTAAAATAATCCAGCACCGCACTGATTAACCACCAGAGTTCTGATGGATTATAATGCGTGAGATTCACAGGGAAAAGGGGGTATGTATGGGCTACACAGGGAAAAGGGGTACTTATGGGCTATACAGGGAAAATGGGGTCCTTATGGGCTATACAGGGAAAAGGGGGTACTCATGGGCTACACAGGGAACAGAGGGTACTTTGAGCTATACAGGGAACAGGGGGTACTATGGGCTATACAGGGAACAGGAGGTACTATGGGCTATACAGGGAACAGGGGGTACTATGGGCTATACAGGGAACAGGGGGTACTTACAGGCTACACAGGGGGTACTATGGGCTATACAGGGAAAACGGGGTACTTACAGGCTACACAGGGGGGACTATGGGCTATACAGGGAACAGGGGGTATTATGGGCTATACCCAGCAGCATGGAGGTCTATCAGCCTGAGTGCAGAGAGGCTCTCGGTGGGAGTCCAGTGGGAGGTAATTGAGTGAGAGGGACAGAAGCTCTTCACAGAGCAGAGACACTATTTACCAGAGACTTAGGGAAGAAAGGCTGACTGGACCATGGCAGTGGAAGAGCATTTCACCCCACAGTGTGTACCCTGCAGTGGGCACACAGTGTATACTACACCCTGTGCCCAGTGTGTACTCCACACTACAGCCAGTACTCTGTGCCCAAAAAAGGGTCTTCAATGATACACCCGTCCTGTGTGTGTGTGTGTGTGTGGGACCCCTCCGCATATGGGTTGCATATTTGAGAAGTGTAAGGCTTTGAGGAATGGAAAATGGCAAATGGTTGGCATTTATATAGCGCCTTTATCCAAAGTGCTGTACAATTGATGCTTTTCATTCACCCATTCATACACACACTGACGGCGATTGGCTGCCATGCAAGGCACTGACCAGCTCGTCAGGAGCATTTGGGGGTTAGGTGTCTTGCTCAGGGACACTTCGACACAGCCCGGGCTGGGGATCGAACCGGCAACCCCCCGACTGCCAGACGACTGTTCCTACTGCCTGAGCCATGTTGCTCCCAGGAACCCTGGGGTTTCAATGAGGAACTTACCGTCACTTATTCTGTTTTCTATCACTGTTGATTCTCCGTATAACAGAATAATTATTATCTGCTGATTGTTTCCTGATTGGTGATTCGTTTTTAATTGTCTGTTTGGCAATCTTCCCACTGATTTTGGTGCATGCGTTATGGTGACTGTTCCGGCAGCCTATACCCAAATAAGCCATTTGTAGGCCCCTGGTTGGAGCATGTGACCTGTGTTAATTATTGGTTACACCTGTTGGAGACCAAAATAACTGTTATTTTGAAAACATCTCTTTTATTTGAGTCGGATGAAGACTCGGTAGCAGCAAAACGCATTGGTTTTGTCCCATTAAATGGCTTATTCTGCATCCAAGAGCTCCTTAACTTTTTTTCCTTTTGAAGGCTTTGAGGAATATCATTAGATGTCCTAAAATAACCCCTCACACACAGCAAGAAATCACCCCGTTTTCTCTCATCCGCTAAAGAAGTCACCCCATTTAGTCTGCTACCTGTGGGAGTACTGCACGGCTGCAGAATTATTCCGGTCATGGAGGGACTCGGCAAAGGCCGCTGATCCAGAATAAAACACTATTACTACAAACACACAATCAATACAACACTGGCCACCTCTGACCTCACCACAGGCTCCACATCGCTTGCATTTGTCCTCCTTTTACATTCAACAGCCATCTTGCTTTCCAAGACTACACTTTACTTATATCCTGAAATGAGATGTATTGAGCCTTGTGTCATCACAAATTACTCTCGCGTGTCTCAAATTCTGAAAGGCGTGCGTAATGACCAACCCGTTTTCTGAATGCAAGTCTCAACTTGCATTCAGATACAATGAAGGCCGTGTTCCAAGACACTGACCTTTCCGTTCTGAAACATTGAAGATTGTGTTCCGATACACTGAAGCTTGTGTTCTGATACATTGAAGCCTGTGTTCTGATAAATTGAAACACGTGTTCTCAAACATTGAGGCTTGCGTTCAAATTCATTGAAGCTTGTATTCAGATTCATTGAAGCTTGTGTTCCGAGACATTGAAGACTGTGTTCTAATACACTGAAGGTCTTGCTCCAAGACATTGAAGATTGTGTTCTAATACACTGAAGGTCTTGCTCCAAGACATTGAAGATTGTGTTCTAATACACTGAAGGTCCTGCTCCAAGACATTGAAGCCTGTGTTCTAATACACTGACCCTCGTGTTCTTGCTGCAGTAGGACCTGACATCAGAAATCTATAAAACGGAAGAGATAAAATGTCACTGGGCCAGAAGGCTTCAGAGCGTGGATTGATTCTGTTAAGGACTCCAGGTTGTTGCTTTAATTTGGTCAACATAGGGACCGTGAGGATGGAGCCCTCTGAAACATGCAGTCCAATAGAGCGCCCCCTGCTTTATGGTTAAACCAATAGTCCATATTAAGAGCTGTGGGCAGAGCCATCGATAAACTATGAGCAGCTCGATGGCCATCCGTCGCCCTGCAATGGCATGACCCCCTCCCTTCTCTTTCACCACCACCATCAGGGGAACCACCAGTCTCCTTTCTGGAACATTCTACAAAGCTACTCTGGCCAACGAAGGTGAACGGGGTGGTCTGAGGTTAAAGCGGGAGATTTGGCGCACAGGGCACGGTTATGACCGCCCCGCCTCGTCCACAGGGTGTGTGTAAATTAAATATGGAAAGTGTGCTTCTTTTTTTGGGAATCTGACATCCTGTCCATTCGTTGCGTTTCCCCACATCGCCCTTGAAGAGAGCAGCGTAAACTCTCTCGCTAATCACACTTTGACAAATTTGCCCATGGAATGCTTTTCATTTGGGTAATGCAGACGTCTAAGTGATAAAACAACTGCTGTGAATGTGTGGGTTATTATTTATTTTTTTCTACTAGATTAAATGCCCGGGCCCTACATTAATTCTGATGAAATTTGCATATAATCAACAGAGAAATTAGATATAGGACAATCAATACAATTCACAGCAGCTGTTCTGAAAGTAGAGAGCAAAATCTCCTCTATTAATTCTCTCTCCTCTTCAGATAAAAACTAGATGAGTTTAAGATAATAAAATGTAATATCGAAGTGGTCTAAGTCCCGCCACTAAGTCCTGCCAGTCTTAGTTAAATTTTCCATTTGCAATAGATTTACAATCTGAAATTATGAAATGACCTTATAGTCATGTGTCAACTTGAAACAAGGAATGAATGCAACCAATAAATGAAAATATTAATAAACATGGCCTCTTGCGGTGGTGTTAAGGCTCCTGGTCTCTATAGCCTTAATTAGGTTTCTAATACTGGGCCTCACTTAAATGAGACTCTCAGTCAAAGTGGTCCTGGTGATAACTGGGGCTGCTGATTGGATAAGAACAGGAGCCACACATAATCCCATGTCTCTTAAAGTCTATGGACCAATATGAGAGGAGGCCCTGCACTGATTATAAAAGACTGGGTATAGATCAGCTATGTGCACTGATTATAAAAGACTGGGCATAGATCAACTATGTGCACTGATTATAAAAGACACGGCATAGACCAGCTATGTGCACACTGATTATAAAAGACACGGCATAGACCAGCTATGTGCACACTGATTATAAAAGACTGGGCATAGATGAGCCAGTGCACACTGATAGGCAGATTTATATCCTTGTTTCCTGACCGTTAATAGGCCGGATCAGATGATTTCGGGGGAAAACGTTCCTCTCCGTGGGAGGGTCGCCTCCTCCTTCCCCTCGCTGGGAGAGAAGAGGGGAAAACACTGGCGCCTCAGATGGGCCGAGCTCCGCTCGGTCTTTCAGCGGAGAGGAACAGGAGGAAGTGGTAGATAGGAGCAGCGGGGGGCTCTTAGCGTGCCACCATTGTGTACCAGTGCGTCCTGCGCAGTGGTGTGTGGAGGGCTCAGTAAACACCCTCTTCAGCTGCTTTTCCGGCCAAATCCGCAGCACAAAATGGGATCCTATCAAATGTATTATGTTGTGGAGAGGCCCACAAAGCAATCGGGGCCTCAGTGGGGTGACGTACACTGGGCACAGAGAGGGTGAGAGGGAAGAAGGCTGAACTAATAACTATCTCCATTCTGCTTGACATCAGACCTGGGTCAAATGCGTCATAGTTTCGGATTCAAATAGTCTTCTATATCTTTCCTGAGCATGTCCGGTGTATTGGAACCGCTGAAATACTCTCAAAAAAGGCAAGCGCTGCCTTCTGGTCCTCTTGGCTTGCTCAGTTACATCAGGCAAGATCAATCGAGCACAGAAACATATTTGAATGTAAAACAATGACATATTTGACCCAGGTCTGCTTAACACACACTCAAGTTTTTTTCAATGGCTGCTGATCCTGATACAGTAAGGTCCCAGTGTCTAGTATGTGTTAAGGTACTGTCCTATCGCATGGCTGGATCCCACAGTCAGGTATCTGTTTAGGTACTGTTCCAGTGCGTGGAATAGCTTTATGGTTTGGTATCTGTTATGACACTGTCCCAGAGTGTGGATGGGCCCATGGACTGGTATCTGTTATGACCCTGTTACAGTGTGGATGGGCCCACGGTTGGGTACAAAATCTGTACTCTACCCAGTACCAAGTAGGGCTGGCAGCCCTGCAAGACAGCTGGCCCAGGGAGGGAGGGAATGCGGTCCGTTGCTCAGTTCACAACAGAACTACAGCAGATGCAGGTAAAGGAAACGGCACCAACTGTCACACTGACAGGAGAGCAGCCAAACGCAAGGCACTGTAATGGCTGGGTAGAGTGGCAATGTTTATATCGGAATGGGGAATGATTCATTTGAACCGTGTAGCTACAGAGCCTGGAGGCAGTCTGCGGGCTGTTTCCCCAACCCGGCGCTCCTCTTTTCCCATAATCTTCCTAAACATGCCCGATTTCACTCACTCGTACGCTCCTCCGTATCCCATCAGATTACCCAGGGGGCAGTGGGAGGAAGCGCGACCGCCGTAAACAAGCACGCCCACAACATCTATTAGATCTGTGTGACACGAGCCGGGCAGCACGGTGACTCATGCTAATAGAGACAGATCCAGGCCCTCGTGCGCCGGCCCCTATATGGTCACAGTGTGTTCACACATCGACTCATTCCAACAGAAAGAATCCTCCTCTTTACATAACATCACTTTACACTGGCGCCAGTTCTCTGCCCCCTGCAGAGGTAGGGTTAAGCTCACTAAAACACGGTAAGTGATAACGTCTCCAGGGCATGGGGAGGCGCTGGTGGGCACGGAGAGAGGTCCGATCGGAGCAGCTGAGTACCGCCAGGCGGTGAAAGCGAGGCCCTCTCATCGAATCCGCCCCCGGGATGAAGGAGCGCTCGGTTCAACTCCAAATCTATCGGCGCATTCCGGTCCGCGGCACCGCGAGACAATCAGGCTTTAATCAGAAATTGGTCAGGAGGCGGCGGGTCGCCGGCGGGGTTCCGGGAGGGCGCTGTGAGGGGCGGGGCCGGGAGCGCGTGCCGCCCGATTTCGCACGGCTGAGCGCCGCCGTAGCCTCGGCAAGCCGTGCCTCTTCCTCAGTGACCCGCAATTCATCACGCAGCCAATCCCGTCGCGGCGAAACCGCCGGAATGTAAAACAAAGATATGGAAATGCGGCGGAATCCGCGTAGTCCCTCAGACAGACGGCGTGATTGATCAGAGAGCCGCGGCCCGTAATCCCTGCGATGAAATGGGGTGTTAAAAAAGCACATATTTGAACGGTTGCATTTCAAACTTCAGCACTGCGGCGGAAGGAAAATGGATGTGTGTGAATTTCGGAGACGGGTTTTCCCTGAAATGTAAAGCTTTAATGATGGCACAGAGCTCAGAAAACCATCATGGTTTCACACATCAGCGAGAGGGCAATGCGAACACCAGCCCCTGACGACAGTGACAAACCTTACGTGTGACTGGAAGGTTTGGGACGGCCTGTAGCGTAGTGGTTAAGGTAAATGACTGGGACCCGCAAGGTCGGTGGTTCGATCCCCAGTGTAGCCACAATAAGATCCGTAAAGCTGTTGGGCCCTTAACCCTGCACTGCTCCAGGGGAGGATTATCTCCTGCTTAGTCTAATCAACTGTACGTCGCCCTGGATAAGAGCGTCTACCAAATGCCAGTAATGTAATGTAATGAAGCCAATTATGGTGAATTCTGTTCCATTTTAATACACTTTCACCTCAACCTTTTACAGTAATTGCTAATGTAATTTTAGTGTGATATTAGGTGCGATAAAAACCATCACAACACTTAAAATGGATTCCTTTGATTGGAATCCTAACATCAACTGAATTTCATCTAAAAGGATCCTATTTTCTGTCAGAGAAACACACCATACTCTTTTTATACATCCAAAGCAAATATGAACTGAATGTACTGTAAAGGGAAGTTATACCCAAGGCAATAGAGAAAAAATTCTAAAAAATAGTGTGATTGACTGTTTTAAAGGCAGTACTTGGTTATAAATATGAATATGAACATAATAATCCCCAGAGTCAACAGAGATTAAAATGTAAACTTCATTGCTTTTACCTGAGCAGTCATTCAAACTCAGACTGGAAGAGGTCATACAATTCAGAAACTTCTAGAAAAGTGTAGAAAACTTCTGGGCTGGGAGCGAATGCAAATGTGACAGAAGGTAAAACGGGCCATCGACGCCAAAATGGGGACATCAACACATCCCGATTCAGGTAGGAAGGGCCCAGATGAGCAAGCCGCAGATTGCTCTTTTCATTTTTCCCCACTTTTTTGGATCATTGTCAAGTCAAAATCCAGTTGCGGTGGGTTAACAAGGCAGCCAGCTTACCCCCAGAACAGCACTGCACACATAAACACCATCAGCAGAACCACTTTTACAAACAGGCTAATTGATGGTTATTTCCGCTGTTCATTTAGCAAGAAATAAATCAATACATAAACAAACAATACAGACAGATCAATCACTCAGCACTCTATTCCCCCGTGATGTTATTGAAATTCGAGGACGGCCATGTTCAGCGCATTTTTTATCATTTCCCCAGCGTCTGTCCCACAGTCTATCATCCACAGATGACTTCTCTCTCAAAATGCACCCAGACCAATTCTGTACTAGCATCTTAAAATGCACCCAGACCAATTCTGTGCTAGCTTCTTAAAAAGGCCCCAGACCAATTCTGTACTAGCCTCTTAAAAAGCCCCCGGACCAATTCTGTACTAGCCTCTTAAAAAGGCCCCAGACCAATTATGTACTAGCACCTTAAAAAAAACCCTCTAATTCAAATTTTTTGGGAAACAAAAGAAAAAAAGAACCGGTCATGTTTACAATGACTTGGCTGAGGGAGAATTTCAAAAGACAGCAAACACATTACCAAAGATTCTAACGACTCAAAGGCCTTCTATGAAACGAACCCTCTGAAACAGCCTGTTCCTCTGGGCAAATGAAAGGAATATCCCAGGCAGAGAGCAGAAACCATACTGCTGCTCTTTCCAGAGCAGATCGTGAGATGAGGCACAAGGCTACTGCCACTTCATATGTCACATAACAGATCGTTCCAGGTGGATAATAATGTGAGCATGCAAAGGGAGGTCAGGCTTTGTGAAGTCACTCATTCACAGCTCTGTGTTGAGCCAACGCAGCTCTTCCCTTGAGTATTCCTATCAACAAAGGCAAAGCGGAAACTACCCAGATGAGGTCAACGATAGATACAAATGTACCTATTACTTATTTATTTGCGGACGCTACGATAGGGTACAACAAATCTGTTAAGTTGTTTCACGTCGTGAAAAACACGCGGTTGGGGTGTAACTTAATTCCTTGTAAATGTATGCAAAATTAAGTAGGATATCAAAAGCAGAGCGATCTTCAGTGAGGGGGAAAGGATGGCGCCCCCGGGCAGTGTAAATTAAAGATCACTGCGGTAAGGGCTGAGTCATTTATGCAAACAGAAGCAAGTCCATAAAAAAAGGACACTTCACAACAGGCAGAGGTGCCCAGGAGATGAATCAGCGGTGTTTTTTTTGGTTTTCGTTTTCTTTCTGAATAAAGATGTTTTGTTTTCTCTTGTCTTTCCTTCTTCCAGAAGGTGTAATAATTGGGAGTTTCTATTCCAGCCGGTATGTTTTGGAGCAATAGGTTGGCCTTCTGCTGTGAATAATGAACCGTCGTCAATTCAGAAATGTCAACGACGGGTGGTGAATTTGCAGAAACGTATCTATGATTAATTAATACAAGAGAATAACAGAGTTGGTGACTTTTTAATGCGGGGAACAGAATGCTTTGCCCATGTGCTTCTCCACCAAAGCCCTACATACCTCTAAGTGGCCCATGAATGTCTTGCCGAAATCAATTTTGGCAAACCACTTAAGAAGGTTTACAACAGAAATCCAGCACTTGATAGAAATCCAGAATGAGAGAATTATCTCTAGAAATCCAAATCATTAGCTTGTTTCTAGCTATGGTGGGTAGACTACGTGAAGCAAAGTGCAAAGAGCTATATTAAGATTCTGCAGGTAAGTAAGAGGCAAA
Source organism: Conger conger (assembly GCF_963514075.1). NCBI lineage: Eukaryota > Metazoa > Chordata > Actinopteri > Anguilliformes > Congridae > Conger > Conger conger. The sequence goes on from NC_083777.1 coordinate 8,322,973, forward strand.
ATTATGACTTGCTGAACCTATCAAGAAGTCCTTTCACCAAAAGCACTAGAGCATGCACTCACTGGAGCTGAATCTAAAGCACAACAACCCTTAGGAAACAGAGGAGGGTTCCAGGCGGCACATTCTGCATCTGCTTGCCTTTGCCAAACTGTCGACAAAGTTTCTTCTGAAAGAAAGATGGCCGAACGCCAGAGTCGATCAATTCAATCTTTTAGGATTTTTTTCCCCCTCCGTTTTCTGCGTATTGAAATGACATCAGCGTGCCGTTCTCGACCGCGGCGTCTGACATCCGAGCATCTGCTCGGCTCCGAACCGCAGCACCGCCCGCCCGCCCCGGTCCCCGGACAACCGTCAGTCCCCGTCCCCGAAAGACCGGAGCACTGCAGGACTGGCGCAACAGGCGGAGACTGCTGTTGTCATGCCAACCACCCAAAGAGTCTCTCTGTATTCATGTAAGCTTCTGGGTACAAGAAAGAAACGTTGAGTAGTCATCTCCATATTCACACATTTACCGGCGTTCAGCCTAGCCAACCCCCCCCCCCCCCCCCCCCAATTGTCGTATTTCAATTAGCTTCACGCTTGGCAAATTACAGGGCTCTTCATCTTATCTAGGCCACGGGTGCACGTACATGTACGTGGACGTGTGTATGTGTGTGTGGGAGAGAGTGAGAGTAACTGTGAAAAGAGTTTTATCCCTGGAAAAACTTGTAATGTTGTAACAGTTTTACAAGCATTATCCACTCTTGAAAGAAACCAAGCCTTTGTGGAGAGCACATAACTAGTTCTCCTGTAGGCTTGTTAGGCAGACGTCGTTCACATCCCCTCTTGGCTATTAAAAAAAAAAGTAAAATCTCAATAAACAGCATAGATAATGAGCTTGAAACAAAATGTTGTCCGAACAACATTTGTGTGTATTTGTGAGGGAGAGAGTGTGTGTGTAGACGTACTTGTTCAATCAAAGCCTATAAAATAGTTTGCCAGCAGCACCCGCACTGTATGATCTAGGAATGTTTCCAAGGAACAGGTAGGCTTTTTTTTTCTACCTAGCTAAGATGTATGAAGTGTTGGCTGTCTGAAGGTGGTGTTGCTGCAAGTGCAGTGCGTGAAGGAACGAACAGTTTGCATGTGGGGGCGGTAGCAACTTCTTTAAGAACATTCAGGACTTTGAGATTGATGCCACATTTCACTGATGATGTTTTCTTTGTGCCAAAAACAGTTCTGTTGTTAATGTGGTGTTTAGTGTAACTCAACGCCCCCTTATACATTTAATGATCATTTAGCAGGTGCTGCGGCCAGAGGAACATTTACATTTATGAAGTTGGCTGTATACAGAAGCAATTTAAGGTAAATATTCTTTCCACAAGGGTATAATGACATTGTCCTACGTAGGAACAGAGGTAGGAAGTCCAGGGGTCGGAAATTAAAAGTCCTGCGATGAGATTCTTCAGGCCATGAACTCAGCCAGCAGGTTTCACCATATTGTGGCAATATTTTGACGTGAGCAAAAAGAAAAGCCAAATGACAGCTACTTACAGTAAGGCCAACTGCGACCAGAGTGGCAATAAGAAATCCGCATTACAACTCAATTTGGGCAAGTAGATCATGAAATAAAGAAAAGTATGCACAACGCATTAACCAGCGTATTTGTCTCCAGAACGTTCTAAATGTCGCAGGCGGACAGCAATTGAACCGTGAAACCAATTTCTTATCCATAGTAAGCCATTTTAAAGATCAAAAGGTGTATTTGCAAAATGCACTCTCTTCCAACCCACTTCGTTTTCAAGCTTGAAAATTATCTGGTGATTTCACTTTTAGAAACAGTGCAAGTGGATTATGGTTATCTTTCAATGTTACGGTTTAGGTGTTAAGCTTTAGCTTGCCAGCTTTGTTCGCACTAATCAGAAGCACAATTATTGGGATGCATGGCAACGGACTGAGCTTATTACATACCGGCTGACATGGTGGCCTGTCAGAAACCTCACACCAACCCTCTAGAAAAGCGCTTTGTCGAATCATTCATTTGAAGGACATCTCAATTCAGCTCCCGGGCTCGAACGCCCTCAATAATAACCTCATATTTTTAATTTAGCATTTAAAAAATTGAGACTAAAAATCTATTTTCCAAGGGCGACCTAACAGCAATCTCTAACTGAACCGTGAATTCAAATAATTTCTTATCCATAGTACAATAAGATTGCCTAAATACACTCACCCAACCAACTTAGTTTAGCCAGTCCATTCAGTGTCTCCGGCACTAGGCTGCTAATAGTTCTTCATAACTTTTAATGCCACGAACAACAGAAGTGCATATTTCCCAGAAAGCTTACAGATACAAGAAAAGAAGACTCTGCCATCAAAGAAAGTACAAGAGGCAGTTTAATTAGCAGTGTTTGCACTTCATTATTTGCATATGTTTGACGTGCTCAGGGCCTATTAGCAATAAAAAAGGAAAGTAACCATGAAGTTGTCACGTTGAAACGTGGGTAAATATTCCGCACGCCTGGAACAGCTTGATATAAAGTTGTTAGAATTTTTGTTGTTTCATTGTGTGAGAGCCCGTAGAAGTAACTTTGATCATGTCTGTAGTTCAGGGGGAACACAACACAACACAACAGGGGGTGGCAGATCAGTGTCTTTCCAACATTGGGGCAGACACCCACCCCCACAAAGAATGCAGGGATGTATGTCAACAGTATGCTAAACTCAGCCTGGGGCTGACAGTGCTGCCTCTTCTAGATTTTAAACTACATTCACGCTTGATTGTTTCATTATTTGGTCTTTTCGCCATTATGTACAGTAGATAACAGTAGTTGAGCAGCAGCTAAACAGACATAGCAGACATAACTTTAGTCATTTCACTGGCGACAATGCTGATTCAATTGCAATTAGCGGATCATATATTTTTTTTCAAAGGACCTAGAAATAGTTTAACCAATGAATATCAATTTATAATGACAATAACACAAAGTTCAACTGGGACCAACAATAATTTGATTCATTATGCATCTTTTTGTCAATTTTGTTAATTACCAAGCCAAATGTAAAATATTTTACCCTTTTTTAAATTAGAGCTGGCCAATCACGGGTGGCATATATCCCCAGGGTGTTCACATGAGAGAGGAACGTCTGCAGTGAAGTGGAGAGGGCTGCATGGATTATTGGATGCCCTTTTCCTACAGAAGTAGCTGATTTGTGTTTGGGAACTTTGCTTTGGACGTTCACAACACTTGTGCCTCATCCCTCGACAGCTTAGCATAGTACTGTTGTTCGGCCAGCAGTAGTATAAATGAAGACAAATGTTACTAAGGACTGTTGTGTTAGTTACTCTCAAACCCTCCCACACATACACACACACACACACGCGAGCAAACACACACACATTTTGCTCCGTTGCTTTCATGCTAAAAATTCCCACCGGGGCCGTGCAAATGTACAAAAGCTACTTCAACTGCTCAATATTTTAAGCTGTAAATCAAGCCATTTCACACCACCCACAGTGCGGCATCCATAGAGATCGCGTACTGCAGCTCGTCATGGCCTGTGGCCTATTTCAGCGCAGCTCAAGAGCTAAGACGGGCCTTTTCGCTGCTCGTGCTAAAGCACATAAACACCGCGAGACCTCAGCTCGGTGTGCGCGTTCAATACAGGGCACAGTTCCATTCTCTCACTTACAGCCCTTTCAGGCTGCGAGACTGTGAGAGGATCCAAGGACATATTCTGTAACAACAGACTCCCAAGCACCTGATTTAAAAAAAAAAAGAAAAAAAAAAAATGTTCATGCCTTTTCCCTTCCCCCGATTCTCCGATACACTGAATGATATCCAAACCCGGTTTGTCCCTCTGTCGAGTGTTTTCATTAACAGATTTTCTACAAGTCTCTCGTGGGTCGATTTCCAGAAGGCAATGGGACAGGTGGTGGATTGAATTATACACGCTGCCCTCCAACCAGGACAGGGGACCTGCCAACATAGAAACCGCACTCCACACCCTCTCTCTCACCCTCTCTGTGAGCCAGGACACAACCTGGCAACCCACACAACACGGCAACCGTAGTTTATTTCACGAACGCGAGTGCCTCACGTTAAAAGCTCAACGAGAGCTACGTCCGTTTTCCGCTCGGGAAGGGAACAACCCCTTCTCCTCTCTCTACTTTTTCATCTTTTCTCATTTTAATAAACCTGCCATCAATCCAGCTGGTTTGAATACTAAAGCCTTTGACCAATCCAGGATTCCCCCTAAAAGCAACATCAAACAGTATTACATGGTGTTCCTGCCAATTTCCCGCTGTGCCCGGGATCAGACCGACAGGGTCTGGAGCAAGCCAGAAAGCCATCTCTCTAAGTAATGAGCGGCACCAATGGCGAGTGAATGTTAATGATATACTCGTGGGCAGCGGTGTGGAGTAGTTGAGACTGTGGGTTGACTTCAGATGAGGAAGCCACCCTGGAGGACCACCCACACAGGACGTGCTACCTGTCACCTTCCTGTTGGCTCTAGCCTTAGCGTCTTTCAGCGCACTTATCCCAGGTTATGCACTTTGCACTTTGTTCTATGTCGCTCTGGATAAGAGCGTCTAACAAATGCCATTAATGTAATGTAATGTAATGTAAAGATGTGACATGACAAAATATCAGGCTTCTGTTGTGTAACATATTAGATTCATTAAAACAATCTTGTCTACTGTTCATGTTACCACACGATCACATTCAAACTTGAAAATCTAGCCACAAAATCCTGATATCTGCAAGGATCAGAAACGAGTTGCCACCATGAATGTGCTGGCGTTGCTTTGAAGGCGAGGTGCTGAAAAGGCTTAAAAATGTGTTTGGTGGAGGGATACATTTTGAAATGACCAACCTTAATAAACAGACTTTGTGTGACTGACTGTACACATCGCATACAGACTAGTGACTGAATTTGAGAGCCGGAGAGACGTGGGGTTCCCCAGTGAACACGGTAAATATTGACTGCTTGTGGGAACACAGTTCACTGTACTGAGCAGGAAACAGGAAACAAACAGAGCCAAGATGGCAGGGCTACCCTGACCCTTCGGACAGGCTGTGTGCTGCAGCCCTGTGCTACTGGGGGGGGGGGGGGGGGGGGGGGTAAATGGAGATTTTATTGAGTCCCATTCCGGTCCCATCAGCCTGAGGGTCGAGCGATAGCCCTCCGCTGCCCTGCCCAGCCTCACTGCCATCTGCCTGGGAATGGGAGCACACAGGGCTGGGGCTTTCAGTGCCCAACTCTGCACTGCGGTGCTCACCATTCCCATACACACACATACACAAATACATACACACACTTAGAAACGTGTGCTCACACACACACATGCGCGCGCACACACATACACACACACACGCACATTAGCACACAGGGCTGGGGCTTTCAGTGCCCAACTCTGCACTGCGGTGCTCACCATTCCCATACACACACATACACAAATACATACACACACTTACAAACGTGTGCTCACACACACATGCGCGCGCACACACACACACATGCACATTAGCACACAGGGCTGGGGCTTTCAGTGCCCAACTCTGCACTGCGGTGCCCACCATTCCCATACACACACATACACAAATACATACACACACTTACAAACGTGTGCTCACACACACATGCGCGCGCACACACACACACATGCACATTAGCACACAGGGCTGGGGCTTTCAGTGCCCAACTCTGCACTGCGGTGCCCACCATTCCCATACACACACATACACAAATACATACACACACTTAGAAACGTGTGCTCACACACACACACACACACACACACACACATTAGCACACAGTGCTGGGCTTTCAGTGTCCGACTGCACTGCTGTGCCAATCATTCCAGCTCACCCACACACACACACACACACAACGTCCCCATGTCTCCCCACCCCAGCTCATTCCTGGGGTCGCCCAAGCCCCATTACCACAATCTCTCAGAGACCTGAGGTTCATTCCATCCATTTCATAGCCACAAAAGCAGTTAAACAAGATGAGTCATGTATGAGATAAAGTGGATGCCTTTGTGATGTCTAATTACAGAAAATATCTGAATAAGAGATTGGACCCAGAAATTTCATGTTGGTTGTGACCTTACTTGAAGAACCCGACATGTCAGATTCCAAGCTTGCCAAGAACAAAGACCTCCAGGATAATTAACAACCCTGAGGCAGCAAGCAATTGCACCCGCATTTTCTTCTTTCTTCTATAAAAGAGTGCAGAATATGGTGATATAATCTTAATTCACACTTAATATGGTGTTAGAGGTACCAAAGGAATCGTGTTAGAAGTGCCCAAGAACTAGATTACAAAATGTTTACCAATATGGCCAAAACATAGGCTTTTTATGTGCTAATGATGAAAGCTATACCATGGGCAGTCATTTTCACATGATTCATACATTGACCCACTATAACACAAATTAAATGCATTTCCAGAAAGACATAAACACTATGTTCAATCATATGAAGTCAGAATTTTGCTCCAAACTCACAAGGTATGAATAAATAATTTACGATCATGCATGCAAATTAATCTTGCCGTTTCACAGCATGTGAGGATTCCATATTTTATGTCTACCGGTCATTTACATAAAACTGTTTCCATGAAAACACAGTTTCTAATGGTAGGTACAGCATACTGCTTGAATGCTTCACATTTTTAACTCAAGATGGCCAGTTAAACAAGGTCAGGCTATGAGGCTATCAGCTGAGAATGGTCAGTGATTGGATGATGTCAAGGCAAGGCAAGGTCAGTGCTCTCAGTGAACCAATGAAGAGAAAGGGGGCAAGGCTTGAACAGAACGTCAGAAGGAGACCTGTGTATTGTCTAAGTGAAGAACTACAATGTGAAAAATTATACTTTATCTGACAAATCAAAGGTGACACCATGACTTAACAAGCTGGCCGTTCTGACAAAATCCCCCACAAACTTTTTCATGCCAACCAATCTTGGCACACACAGCTCAATACATATATAAACCAACACCTTTTCCACTTCCGATGTCCCAAAACACAAATACATTTTGTCATTTGCATTAATATCATTATTTTGTTTACTTTTTAATTTATAATTACTGTTACCTGCCGTTAATCTCAGGTACTTATCTCTTTCCCTGGCAAAGGGATAATGTATTCAGTAAGGATCTTTCCCACCATTGGAAATGCTAAATGGAGCTCAGGCAGTGATTCAGCAGCACATACTATAGGTGTGGGGAACAGAGTGTGAATAACCCAGCGCGTCTGACAGGAGAAGTGTCAGCAGGACATGCTCATGACAGCTGCCACACTCAGGCCTCCCACAGTACAAACCAGGGACCGGCCCCCACAACTACAAACACATTCTCACAGTGAACAATGTCACAACCAGCTCTACTACAGTACAAACCAGTGACCGGCCCCCACAACTACAAACACATTCTCACAGTGAACAATGTCACAACCAGCTCTACTATAGTACAAACCAGGGACTGGTCTCTACAACTACAACAACATTCCCACAGTGAACACTGTCACAACCAGCTCTACTACAGTACAAACCAGGGACTGGTCTCTACAACTACAACAACATTCCCACAGTGAACACTGTCACAACCAGCTCTACTACAGTACAAACCAGGGACTGGTCTCTACAACTACAACAACATTCCCACAGTGAACACTGTCACAACCAGCTCTACTACAGTACAAACCAGGGACTGATATCTACAACTACAACAACATTCCCACAGTGAACACTGTCACAACCAGCTCTACTACAGTACAAACCAGGGACTGGTCTCTACAACTACAACAACATTCCCACAGTGAAGACTGTCACAACCAGCTCTACTACAGTACAAACCAGGGACTGGTCTCTACAACTACAACAACATTCCCACAGTGAACACTGTCACAACCAGCTCTACTACAGTACAAACCAGGGACTGGTCTCTACAACTACAACAACATTCCCACAGTGAACAATGTCACAACCAGCTCTACTACAGTACAAACCAGGGACCGGCCCCCACAACTACAACAACATTCCCACAGTGAAGACTGTCACAACCAGCTCTACTACAACACAAACCAGGGACTGGTCTCTACAACTACAACAACATTCCCACAGTGAAGACTGTCACAACCAGCTCTACTACAACACAAACCAGGGACTGGTCTCTACAACTACAACAACATTCCCACAGTGAAGACTGTCACAACCAGCTCTACTACAACACAAACCAGGGACTGGTCTCTACAACTACAACAACATCCCACAGTGAACAATGTCACAACCAGCTCTACTACAGTACAAACCAGGGGCTGGTCTCTACAACTACAAACACATTCTCACAGTGAACAATGTCACAACCAGCTCTACTACAGTACAAACCAGGGACTGGTCTCTACAACTACAACACATTCCCACAGTGAACAATGTCATGCTCGCCCAGGTTACAGTACAAACCAGGGGCTGGTCTCTACAACTACAACAACATTCCCACAGTGAACACTGTCACAACCAGCTCTACTACAGTACAAACCAGGGACTGGTCTCTACAACTACAACAACATTCCCACAGTGAACACTGTCACAACCAGCTCTACTACAGTACAAACCAGGGACTGGTATCTACAACTACAACAACATTCCCACAGTGAACACTGTCACAACCAGCTCTACTACAGTACAAACCAGGGACTGGTCTCTACAACTACAACAACATTCCCACAGTGAACACTGTCACAACCAGCTCTACTACAGTACAAACCAGGGACTGGTCTCTACAACTACAACAACATTCCCACAGTGAAGACTGTCACAACCAGCTCTACTACAACACAAACCAGGGACTGGTCTCTACAACTACAACAACATTCCCACAGTGAAGACTGTCACAACCAGCTCTACTACAACACAAACCAGGGACTGGTCTCTACAACTACAACAACATCCCACAGTGAACAATGTCACAACCAGCTCTACTACAGTACAAACCAGGGGCTGGTCTCTACAACTACAAACACATTCTCACAGTGAACAATGTCACAACCAGCTCTACTACAGTACAAACCAGGGACTGGTCTCTACAACTACAACAACATTCCCACAGTGAACAATGTCATGCTCGCCCAGGTTACAGTACAAACCAGGGGCTGGTCTCTACAACTACAACAACATTCCCACAGTGAACACTGTCACAACCAGCTCTACTAGAATACAAACCAGGGGCTGGTCTCTACAACTATAAACACATTCCCACAGTGAACAATGTCACGCTCGCCCAGGCTACAGTACAAATCAGGGAGCGGTCCCCATGGCCACAAGCACATTCTCACAGTGAATGATGAGCAGGTGTCCTAAATGAGCTTATTCACTAACAGATGATTAAATTCCAAAAGGCAATCAGGTCATTAAAATCCCATCCCCTCCCTAAAGAGACAACGGCTGAACGCAATGAAAAGCCCATAAACTGAAATTTATGTGTCAGGCCACTTTACTAGTCAATATCAAGGTTACAAAAACTAATAATGAATGAATGACAGTGTGGTAATATATAGACACTATATTCACAAATATTGATGCATATTGATAGAAATACATATATTGATATATATAACCTAATATATAATTAATTATTTCCTGGTTTGGTACAAAGTGAAAGACTTTGGTCAACCAGCCAGACCTTTAATGTGACATGGCTTATTCACTCTGGCTTGTTGGTTAGCCAATGGCAAATAGCAAATAAGCTAATCATATGTCATATTATTATAATTCTAGCTAATCGTTATTATAATTGCTATGGATATGCTATAAGGTGTACACTGACAAAGCATACCAATAAAATTAATTCATCCTTTCATTCATTCCTAACTCATCGCAGTCACTGCTGTGTTTTTACAAACAGTGAAATATTCAAAATATTCAATTCAGTAAAAGCAACTCTGATGCATTTTACTACGTCTTATTTTACAATACAAGTATGTGACCCAGACAGCATTCACTCATAGACAGCCATGGGCAGCCATGTTAACACTGAATGCTTTGCTGCTGGTGGTGACAGGACTCAGGCTGGTTTTCACAAATGAATGTGGAAGTGACCCTGAGAACATTCATATTTAACATATGCCTGTTCTAATGGATAAAGCCAATAGGAAAAGACAGGGTGTGGAGGGAGGAGGGGGGAGGCAGGCAGGGTCATGACAGCCACAAGGCAGAAGAAATGAGAATTATGGGAATGGATAGGCATCTGCACTGCACTTACACTGCATCATGTACAGGTTATACTCATAGGCATGTGCAGAGGGGGCCCGCGGATATAGGGGGAGGGGGTCTGCTTATTGACAGCTCTGTGACTGTGCAGCATTAGCAATGAAGACAACAATCCAGTTCCACACGACGCCACTCCAATCTGTGCAGAGAGCCCGCCGCAGGGCTGTAAAACCCGCACGGGGCACGACTCCCTGGCAAATAACATCCATAACGGACCGAAAAGCTGACGCAACCCGCGTGAACTCAATACACCAGCTGTGCGGAGAAGCCCGAGTCAGCACTGAATGTCAGCCTGTCGCCATGACGATGTACATCATACCACTGACCTGAGAGCAGCCTCGCTCTCAGAGGGGGGTGGGGGGGGGTGGGGATGTGCGGTGCGATATGGGAGAAAGAATTCAAGGTTCCTGCACCGTCTAGAACACGTCCAGCCTTGGTTTACGAGCCTTTATTTCATCTTGTATTGGGTAACACACTCATATTGTATTGTTATAGCCCAACAAAAAGGTCCTCTCTCAGCAACCAACAATGAAACTGCCCTGGAAGAAAAAATAATGTTATTCATCACAACTATTACTTTTTTTTTTTTAATAGAATAACCAGCTACCGTTTGTTGTACTTTATCTGCAGTTCCCAGGATGCATTGCAGTTAGTGATATATGTTGCCTTCTTTCCACACAAATCATGCATTGTTTTTGAAAATACAGGAAGCCCATAAATCGTTGAAATCACAAAAACAACAATCAACAATAATGGGTTTAAATTGCTGGCAGGCAAGCACAATTACTTCATCCGTTTGCCTTTACATTTATTCTGTTATTTTTTATGTAGCAGATTTGGAGCACAATAAAAAGCTTGCGTTTTGTTCTTCATCCATATACCACTGAAGGTTTACTGAAGACATTCTGGATAAATACCTCGCTTAAGGGCAAAACAACCGCGCTACTCAGAACAATTCATACGTGACTTGCTGCTTCAAGGTCTTGGTCTCTACCCACTGTCGGCCAATAATCATGTTTATTTTATGTCCCAGAATACGTGTTCATGATATATTTATTAATCAATAAAATAAATATTTTATAAGATCATTTTATGTTAATAATCAAAGGCTACCTACCTGTCTTGTTAAAGTAAACAAAGGGAAATCTATAAACAATCTAGTTTGGAGAAAGTTTTATGCATTAATCTATACAGAGTAAGTGTTTGCTATTTAGTTCATATTCACTGTATACACTTTCACAAGAATTGCTCTACCCTTCAACTCTACGGATTATACCCATTCAACCAGTCCAGCCATGACCATTATGGTTGGGAAATAAAGCCAGCTATTAGTTAGAATGTATGAATGAATGAATAGTTTATTTCGGTCACACTTTATAAGGAACTAAAAAAACTGTGTGATATATGACAGACAAAACATCAACACCAATCCATTTCACACAATAAAGTTCACACAATCAGTGACCAAAAAAAGGAATAGGCTGAAGCCAAATAACAATTACTGCCTATCCTAAACAATCCATAAATTAACCCCGAATATCAGTAGTACCATATCAGTAATGATTAAACCAAGCTCCTCCTGTTCAGCCAATCAGTATCAAGTACCATCTACGCCATCCAGACATTGCGATTCCTCTCACTGAATCTACCAGGAACATCATTTGTGCTTTGGCCTCCTGAGGCTTGTGGATAGAGACTAGCTGATACAGATAACAGACAAAAAGCTGAACAATGTCCTTGAATGCCAGCTGTCTCAGACAGAGGAGAGAGACAAACTCCTTCAAAATTCCAAAATATTTTTCCAAAGTTTAACTTTTCTGTGTGAAGTTGGGTGGAGTCGGATTCAGAACGACTTGCTGAGTATTGAAGTGTGAATATAAATGATAGAAAAGCAGGGAGAGGCGGGTGCAGTAGGTAGCACTGTTCCCTCACAGCGAGAAGGTCCTGGGCCTGAGCCTTTCTGTGTGGAGTGTGCGTGTTCTCCCCGTGTTCAGTGGGGTTTCCTCCCACAGTCCAGCTAACCGGAGAGCCTACATTGCCCCGATAGGTTGGAGTGTGTGAGTGGACGTGCCCTGCACTGGATCGACAGCAAGAGGGTGCATCCTGCCTCTGGTCAGATGCATGCTGGGATAGACTCCAGATAGACTCCCCCCACAACCCTGACCACGAATAAGCGGGTTAGATAATGGATAGATGGACGGATGGATGGATGGATGGATGGATGGATGGACGGATGGATGGATGGGGATATTTGGGGGTAAAGTAACTGTCTACTGTGAGATGAAGAAATATCTGAGTGTCAGTATGAATTTAAACGCTGTTGAGGGTAGATGAGATTACATATTTAAATTAACAGATTTAAGTGCAATACAGAAATTCAATTTAGAGGACACACAGGAGAGATTTCATTGGTTATGCATGGAAAGTTAGAGAGATCTTGGCTTAAACATAAGGTAAGAGGAGCTTGCTTAGTGATTACTGTCCACATGTCAAATAAAAGGATGTGGAGATTCTCAGAAAAATTCGACTGACATTGAACTAGAAAGCAGGATTTGAGTGGACCATTAGTCTCAAGGAGCTACAGAGACTGGGGTGTGAATAATAAACAGGTATATATCCATCCTTCAGAGGAGATGGCACAAAATAATCCCCAGGTCATTAAACATGGCACATTTCAAAAGAGCCGCAGTACTTACCCCAATGCTCGGGCCAGATTTCACAAAAACGCTCTCTCTGCGTCTGTCCATCATCTCCTACATCACACACGATCGGTGACAGAATGCCGCTTATTCCCCGCCCCCAGATTGACGCTCCAGGGAGGGTCAGTGCAAAAGAGAGCAGCGCTTGAGAACTGACACACCTGACCATAAATGGTCAAATGTAAACGCGTACGCATATGAACGGCCCTCCTCCAGCTCAGCGAGAGGCAGCCAGGCTCGCGTGAGTGGCAGGCCTCATCTGGTTCAGCAGAGGGGAAATGTGGCCCGCACTCTCATTACATTACATTACATTAACGGCATTTGGCAGACGCTCTTATCCAGAGCGACGTACAGTTGATTAGACTAAGCAGGAGACAATCCTCCCCTGGAGCAATGCAGGGTTAAGGGCCTTGCTCAAGGGCCCAACAGCCGTGCGGATCTTATTGTGGCTACACCGGGATTAGAACCACCGACCTTGCGTGTCCCAGTCATTTACCTTAACCACTACACTACAGGCTGCCCTGATCTCCGTAATGAAAAAACGTATGATGAGTGTTAGCATGGTTGAGCACACAAAAACAAGGGGGGATATTTGGGAAAAGCTATTTCAGAAATACGTGACCACTCTGAAACGATCATGGTTTTATGGTTTTCATGCTTTTATAGATTTTCTTAATATTCTTACTCTACATATGGACGAGGAATATTGCGGAACAGTCAAACTATGAAAAAACAAAAAACAATAGAGCCTTCTCATTGACAAGTAGCAATTTTACACCAATGTTCCACCAATGTTACACTCTGCATAGAAATTGATGTACCACTCTTGTTATAATAATATTGTTGTACGGCTCTTGTTATAATAATTATGTAGGACGGTTATGACAGATTCTTTATACATGGTCAAATTATACTGACAGAATTCTGCTTTGCATAACATCGTGCTGTGACATTGGGGGACTGATATGGAAATTGCGGGTTGGTCCATTGTCTCCGTAACATTGCATTAAAGTTTTCATTTCGGTTTGCTCTTCATGTATTTAATAGTTATTTGCAAAGTTGTCACTGAACTCATATACACTAATTTAAATAATTGTAATAATTGCAAGAAATATGATAAAGAGAAACATTCTTAGAAATAAAACATAATTGCAGTCTTTATTGCAATGTTTTCTTGACATGACGCACATAATTAACTTGATGTGTATGTATTGGGAAGCAAATATACGGTATATTTTCAACAAATAATGGTAATTAAACTAAATACATTACAGCCTACTATTTAAAAAATAATCATACAGTGATGCCATAAAAGCAACCTGGTTTTTGGTAATTGAGTACCCAGTAATTATTTCTAAGCTAATGCGCACTTGTGTCAGTTGTGTTTGTGTTTGCGTGTGAGTGGGTGACAGTGCAGGCTACATTAGCCCATATAACATTACTGCACGACATGGGATCTCATCCTCATGGTTTTAGCACAAATGTCTATAAGTGGAAACTGTGTGTCCCCTTTTGGCAAGATTCGATCTAGCTAATATTAATCTTCTATCATTTGCATATCAATTATTACATTTTTCTTATAATACAGAATAATAAACTCTGCATGTCTTTTTTTATCACTATTACAGATCCAATTAAGACTATTTCAGCCATTCTCTTAATTTAAGCTGATAAAACAGATCATTATCATCTTCATTCTGTAGACGAAGCACGTCAGAGCGTGTTACTGTTCAGTTTTCTTACTTTTTTTCGTGCTCATTTCAGTTAGTCTTAGGTTGAAAGTGGGTGTATTTTCCATTGAATTTAATTATTCATGTAATAGCTGAACATCAGAATTCACGAATTTCATGCTCTTCTCGAATTTTCTCGTCACCATTTCAGTTCACAACTGGCCATTTGTATTATGCAGTAACGGTAGCTGCCAGTTCCTCGTGTGTTTTCTGAAATCAGATACACAAACCCGCATTCCACATCAACACCAACGATTGTAGCAGCGATTAGCAAAACATAATCAAGATCGTTTACACTGTAATGTCACACTGTTATATTACTGTGCTCGTTTACACCGTATATTATGGTTTAATGTACATTCGTCACATTAAACCATAGTTTAATGAAATATCATACTGGAGAAGTATGTGGACACTGTTCGGTGTCTCGCTCAGTAGCCATCTCAGTGTTCTCCTGTTCTGAGATGACTCATTCAAGTAATAACATAAATAACTCGGTATATGTAACACACTTCACGCTGACATCCACATCAGTCAAATGAAACAGTACACCTGTCAGATGAACTGTAATACTTTTCAATACTTTGCAGGTGTACAGTCAGATAGGGCAAGCGAAACGTCATTTTAATTCCGCGCCACGTTGTTGACGGTCTTGGCAGGTGTTAATACTGTGCACTGGAAAGCATTGCCCATGAGAACATACCTACCCATTTCCCGTCGCCGATGGTCCGCCTCCACTATGACATGGGGAGTGGGGAAATTTCCTCAGTTAAAATATTTCCTGTTTTGGTTTTACATTTCGGCCTTTCGCGCAGGTAAATTGAAAGTTGAATTCAAGTACATTCGACGCATTACTTCGCACATTATTGTCTTCAGTTTCCCAACTACCGCTATTATGATTTGCATTACGCAATGCTTCTGGCGAAAATGGCCTTTGTGGATGTGAAATTGTTTTCAAATGTTTGATTGCTTTAATTACCGCGCCCGAAATAAAGTACACCTGACTGCTTGGAGTGGGAAGGCCTCTTCAGGAACGCGTGCGCCGGTGCACGCACTTAAAGTACCAGGTTAAATTTCCCTTATTGTGGGGAAAAAAAACATTGTAAATCATTGGTGGTTCTCGTGGCCAAGTTTTCTAATGTGTGAAAGTGATGTGCTTTTTTTCTTTGAAGATGACTACCGAATAGTGTAAAGATTTAGAATCACAGTATTGTTTTATTATGACCGTTTTTGCATGAAGCGGTGGTTTCCCCTCCGTGGGAGGCGTTTATGATTATAAGCAAGACTACACATTAACGCAGGCAGTTTTGCTGATGCTGTTTGACTATGGAAGCCATGAAACTGTAGCGTTAAGTGAAGAGTTATTCCACTTGATATTTGCATTCATATGCTACCAGTGTTAGTTGTGTGCTTGGGGTTTTGTTGTAAATACACAGTTGATGTTTGTATACCCTTTTTATTTTTATCTGTCTTGGTGGGGGATGGGGGGGGGGGGGGGTCATGTCTGTCCCTTCCTGCAGGTTCCAGGCTCACAGTTTGGGAATCCCTGCCCCTCTGCCTGTGTTACTGCTTAACTTTGGCACACAGCTGCTGAAATGAAAAGCCCCCCTTCCCCAATCCACTGTGCCTTTAGTTTCCACCACCCCATTGGTCTGTAATGACACGGCTGCGCATAGCAAGCAATTGGGGGGTAAACATGAACAAACAAAAGGTCACAGGCCATGGAGAAGAGGAAGCCAGTCCGCCAATCACACTGAGAGCCCACAGAGGGCTATTGATCCAAGAGTCTCATCAAGAGCCTCATCAAATCAAGCATTGAGAGAGTGCAGAGACTCCCTAAAGTCTGAGCAAACTTGAACACATTTATTTACAATTTACAGTATTACAATATAGTGTGTGTTCACTATTCTTTGTGAGATCACACACACAGTGCCACTGTTGGAAATGTGTGCAGTTTCAGGGTTCAGTGTGTGGGGGAATATGCTAAAGGAGAGATGACCCCCCCCCCCCCCACAAACACACACACACACACACACACGTATGCACACTCAGGCATTACATATGTTCTGTCATAATGAAAAATATGTGCCTACATTACGAACCCATTTCAGTGAGAGCCCTCCCCGGCTAATTTACCCGGCTGCTTGTTTGTACATAACCTTCATGCCAGATTTCTGCTTTCACCAAAAACTGAACATCTGCTGTCATTTCTATCACTCCTATGTCTGGTGCTATTGGGCTCTTCAGCTTGAGAAAAATGATTTTATTCCCCACAAACAGTTCTGTGTCTGAAAACTGACAGCAAAGGCTCTTCAAAAAAAAAGAACAGGTAAATAAGCTCCAGGTCTAATTATGTTTGTTTTGTTGTTGTTGTTTTTGGTTTGCCCTTTGTCTGGAATGTGGTTAAGGAAGTGCTTCTTATCTCCAGCTAGTTTCATTCTATTTTGGATTGCAGTGAATTGGAAGAACTTAACTCTGTCCTTAGTTGTTAAATGTATTTTACACCCTATGGGGGATCACCTCTGGCACTCAAATGCAAATCCAGCCCTGGTTTTGGTAAGTAGCGCTACTGATTGGCCAGCCTGTCTTCACCCCTGACTCCCAGGTAAAGGTATGGTCAAAATCCTGCAGTTTCCGGCCCTGCTGATCCCTGCCCTATATCCACATTAAAGGCCCACACACATCAGCATTCTCTTCCTGGTTTTAGTATCTAAAGCGCCCACCAAATGTTCGCAAAGAGCAGTGAAGTTGGTTTTCTGAAAGGTCCTTAAGGTCAGCTCTCTGTGTAAACATTTAGAACCTAATCTGATAATTATGCTAAAACAACCATCATGTCACGTGGGAAATCTTTAACAGCTCATGAAAATAGCAGTTAGACCCTACACTATGCATACTTTTTGCTACTGTTTTACTTGGACCAAAAATATGTGCTTGGTCCTTTAAACACACACATTTCTGATTACAAATCTAAAAGTGTGAAACATCCAGAAACATACATTTGTCCCAAGCATTATGTATAAACAGTAATATATCTTGGCAAATATAGGTAACAATTTTTGCTTTACGATAGCGTTCCCTGAGAAAAAAAGAGGCAGAAAGCCCAGTTATCTGAATTAATTAAATCGGCTACATTGTGTAATACCTATTCCAACTGCCATGGCAACTTCATCCCAAACCTTTTCTTATTTTAGGTTGTCCTTGTGAAAGGTGTGATGGGGTCCTGCAGCTCCCGGTGCTGTTTCACCTGCACAATTAGCTCTGTGTGCTCCATCCTGTCAACTCCTTCAAAAACCTCTGGGCAATGTATGTTTATTTGAACATTTTTTCGAAAGGTTGTGTTGTCACTTGCGGTTGGTTCATCTTTCCTTAGGCCAAGTGGACCTATGTTTCCATCCATTTAGGCTGTGTGTTGAAATAGCTGCATATAGCTATTTCCAATTGTTTTGGTGATAATTCGGTGACACACCCAATGTTCATTTGGAAAGTGATATTTCAAAAGAAGATTTGTCAACTCTCTGATGACTCTATTGCTAGTAACATTTGTATGCATGCATATGTATGCATGTCTATAAAAAAACATTGACAATAATAAAGACAGAACTACAGGTTGCTCACTAAATAAATGTATGACCATCAACACTGCATTTACAGTGTGCTTCTGCACAATTAGCATGCCAGGCATGGACAAATTCAACCTGACACTTAAAGTATGCTACATTTCCCTGCCTTGCACAAGGAGCTCCACACCAGACTGCCTTACACAAGGAGCTCTACACCAGACTGTGCCTTACACATGGAGCTCTACACCAGACTGTGCCTTGCACATGGAGCTCTACACCAGACTGTGCCTTACACAGGGAGCTCTACACCAGACTGTGCCTTGCACATGGAGCTCTACACCAGACTGTGCCTTACACAGGGAGCTCTACACCAGACTGTGCCTGGCACATGGAGCTCTACACCAGACTGTGCCTTACACAGGGAGCTCTACACCAGACTGTGCCTTGCACATGGAGCTCCACACCAGAATGTGCCTTACACAGGGAGCTCTACACCAGACTGTGCCTTGCACATGGAGCTCTACACCAGACTGTGCCTTGCACATGGAGCTCTACACCAGACTGTGCCTGGCACAGGGAGCTCTACACCAGACTGCCTTACACATGGAGCTCTACACCAGACTGTGCCTTGCACATGGAGCTCTACACCAGACTGTGCCTTGCACATGGAGCTCCACACCAGACCGTGCCTGGCACATGGAGCTCTACACCAGACTGTGCCTTGCACATGGAGCTCCACACCAGACTGTGCCTGGCACAGGGAGCTCTACACCAGACTGCCTTACACATGGAGCTCTACACCAGACTGTGCCTGGCACAAGGAGCTCCACACCAGACTGTGCCTTGCACATGGAGCTCCACACCAGACCGTGCCTGGCACAGGGAGCTCCACACCAGACTGTGCCTTGCACGTAATCTGTAATCCATTAGCATGGGTGCTGAAAGCATGTAGGCATCAGTCAGTGTCTGCTACACATTCACTCCACTTCTGGTGTAATTCCACCCTTCATCTCTTCATTTTAAAATTTTAATCTTAATTTCCTGCTTGAGTCTTAATCTCAAGAACCACATATTCTACTCTGTAGAAGCCAAAACTACAAGGGACATTTAATTTAATTAAATTAATAATATTTTTGAAACTATTTTCACTGCAACATGTTTTTGTCATCCAATACACTTGTATTATTTCACGAAAATGCAACAACTTAACAACTTGATTTTCCTTCTCTGCTGGGTCTCAGGAGTAATATAGTACATAGTAATATAGTAGATATACTAACTCCCAGAATGGAGTTAACCATAAAACTGTAGGTACACTCTCCTAGAAAACCTCTTTTAGAGAAAAACAAATATGCACAGAAGCACAGAAAATTACACAAACGGTGGTAGGCAGGAGGACAGAGTGGGAGTGTACACCACTTAACAAGTGTACAGGGCTCAATTGCCTGGCATACAGACGACGTCACGCTCACATCCACTGCTCGTGTGCGTGAGGCAGCAGCAGGGCCACTTTCTCTGGGTTTGTAATGCTGACCAAGTGTCTGTACGGTATGCCTTAAGACTGCATTTCTTAGGCCATATACAATTTCATCGATTTTTCTACAGGATGAAAAACCGTCTCAGTGCCTCCCTCCTCTTCTCAGAATCCACTCGGCCGACTGAGCAACCCATCTCTTCAAACAGACGAAAGCCCTTTCTAGTGCACCTCTACACTCTCAAAACATCAATTACAATCACTTAGTAATTAATTTAATTAACAAACAACAATGGCGGCAACTAATACTAATAAATATTAGCCAAGAAGCACAATAAATCACATTACATTACATTATTGGCATTTGGCAGATATCCAGAGCGATGTACAGTTGATTAGACTAAACAGGAGACAATCCTCCCCTGGAACAATGCAGGGTTAAGGGCCTTGGTTAAGGGCCTTGCTCAAGGGCCCAATGGCTGTGCAGATCTTATTGTGGCTACACTTGGATTTGAACCACCAACCTTGCCAGTCCCAGTCATTTACCTTAACCACTACGCTACAGGCCGCCATAACCTGGCCATTCTGACAGAAACATCTGACGGTATCTAGAATCCTTTTAGGATTTTCTCTCTTGAAAGCGACACGTTTCGTATGATTAAGCTGTTTCATGTGAAGGACTGGTCCCGCCGGGAGGGAACTTTGGATCCTCCCTGATGTTGCGCTTTTTTGCATTTTCTGCTTGATTAATTTCTGGTCATTCATAAAAACGTTATGTTGCTTTTATCTGCGCTGTACAGTAGGGCTATGGTCCCGCTAATTACATCATCCCGCTAAAATGATCCTACCTTTTCTCTTCCACCTGGAAGACTAATCCTCCTGACTGGCTTGGAGAGAAAGAGGCGCACAGAAAATGAAAGCGTTAACATTGGCCGCTTGCTTGTTTTTTCGCTGGGCTCCTGAGAGGAGGTGTTATGAGCTGAAAGCAGCGCTGATGGTATGGGCTGAGGCTGGCAGCTGCACAGAGAGATGCACAGTTGGCTCTAGCATCGCCCAGGGATGGGAGAGCTTCAGTCAGCTGGGACGGCAGCCATTACGCTCCCGCTAGTCTGTCTGTGGAGCTGCGCATGAAGACTCTTCCTCTGCCGCGTTCCTACCCACTCTCAACCCCCAGGTCATCTCAGTTTACCTACCTGCTTAAATAAAGGGTAAGTGCAATACATGTATTACCTCTTATTTAGTATTTAGGCATTGCTGTGCCTGGACACGCATCCAACATCAGGGATAGTCTAATTTCACCCTTGAATCTAAATCTGGCCCTGGATTTCGTTCGTCCCAGGAAATTGACTGAACATTCAGTGCTACGGATTGGCCAGACTGTCTTCACACCTGACTCCCAAGTAAAGGGAGGGTGGAAAACCAGCAGACCTCGACCCTCAAGCACTGTGATTTGAGGAACAGGGCCCTACCCAGTAAAATGTTCAGTGTTAAATTGACTGTGACCGCCTACATTTGACTTTGATAGAGTACATTTGACCCCACTGGATGCATATAAACTGCTTGAGTTAAATTAACACCGAAACAATTAACTGTGTACCAGACAGCACTGCACTGAACAATTTATATGCAGAAGTCAGACGGTTTAATTTAGTAAAAACATTATGCATTACTCTGTGAAGTCAATGCATTGCTTGTTTTTATACCTGCATGCCAGCAGCTCAGCGGAATGCTAATGAGAACCCAGACGCTATGCTCTGTTACATGTTGCGTGCTGACACAAATGCTTATTCACTCGCGCATACGCAACAGTGCTCCCGTTGCAAACCGTCAACCACCGCAGCCCCGACAGATGACTCTGTTTACATCTGGTACACTCTTCAAAACAATGAGAAAAAAACACTAAACTAAATTCTTAATTGCGGGATTTCATACCTTGGGTATTTTGTAATAGTTTTTATGTTGTTTTTGTTAATAGGATTTTGACAGCCTGACAGTTGCTGGAGAAAGGTTGGTAATTTTGAGCTGTTCCCACATTGGCATTACCTCTTTTGAAATCTACTGATCAGGCCCTGTAAAAATGGCTGCTTATTTATGTGTCGCTGCCTGCATTCGATGTGAGCTTGTCCTCCCCCCCCCCCTTCCCCGCTCCATGTCTGAGTGTTATTAAGCCAGCATGCTTATGGAAGTTGACAGATAAAAACTGAACACCCCTACCCCCCTCCCCACCCACACACCCACCAGGAACTTTCTGCCACGAAGCAACTTCTTAAATGCTCATCGCACACTTGATTTAGCAATATGGTAATTAACACAATCAATTTACTCAGCCTCCCCATCCAAGGCTTTGCACTTTAGTGTCCTACGTGGGATAATTTATGCAAACCCAGCGCAGAGAGGAACGGGAAGAGATGACAGTCCTCACAGTGAGGGGGCAGCTCCGTTGCAAGGCTCCAACGCACCACGGCTGCAGGGCTGTCTGACCAAGCACAGAACATGCTAGCATCATGCTAGCGCACGGTAGCACACGCCTGTCTGTGGCGTCCATGACACTTAGGTGGGATAAATCCTAGAGGAAGCTAACTTCACACCAGAGACTCATTCCAACTGTTTATTTTTCATCTCCGTCTTCTTTCCATGCTCCTTGCTCCACTCTTCAGGGGAGGCAAGGAAAGGAAGCCAGAAAAGGAGGTGTAGACGGAGGAGTCGAGAAAAGAAGGTGAATTAGGCAAATATGAACGTCCTTGCCCCTTCATACATCAGTTTGAAGCAACATCAGTTACAGATGTCACACATACGCAGCAGACGGGGAGTGGTGGATCCACAGGCCGATCATACGCCACACTTTCCATAAAAATAAAATACTTCTGCAAAAGATGCACTTCGTGTATGATTCCTTATGCAAGAAATCTTAGCTCCTGGCTCCTAGTTCCTTGAAGGAATGTTTAATGGATTGCAAGTTACTTAAAGATGGCGGCCCTCTATTGATTTTTAAGTCAGGCAAGGAACAAGGAGACGGGGAAGGATATAAAATAAGCGATTGGAATGAGCCCCAGGTAGGGCTCAGCTCAATCCTAGTCTGCAAACTCAGGAATACATTACATCACATTACTGCTCTCAGCAGACATTCTCGTCCAGAGCGACTTACATTTTTACAGAGGAGCCATTTATATTTATTTACTAATGCTATTCAGGTTAAGCTCCTTGCTTAAGAGTACCAAATGTGTGATGGCATCCATTAAAAATTACTCTGAAGGCTTCTATTTCTGTATGTTCGGTATTTTGAATTCCTTCCAATAAAATAAATATGGAAAAAAAGTAGCCGATGGAAGAAAATTGTTTATTTTATGCACGCATGCAGTTCTTGTGAACGGGGTCAACAATAGATTGGATTTCAGGCAGCTCCTGAGACAAGACAAAAGAGTTCACGACACCATTACTAAGACTCAATCCTCTGATGCTGGCCACGGTCCAGTGTGCCATATGTAAATCGAATGCCCTCGATATTTTCAAACAGATTTGCACAGTGGATGAAAAAATTGCCAAGAACTGTCAAATGCAAAGTGCATCTTTATTGTGAGTGATGTACAGTACAGTCTAAATTGTGTTGGATTAGCTTCAGGTCGATGTGTTAT
Source organism: Conger conger (assembly GCF_963514075.1). Lineage (NCBI taxonomy): Eukaryota > Metazoa > Chordata > Actinopteri > Anguilliformes > Congridae > Conger > Conger conger. The sequence goes on from NC_083777.1 coordinate 8,346,325, forward strand.
CTTGTCATACTCTAGCTTATAAAGGACTTTGTTGATTAGGTTGTCCCTGGGTTTGGAACTGATGCAGTTTTGAATGGAGTGAGACCATTCTGTCAAACTGCATCCAGTCCAATGTTGAATTCAAAAATCATATGTGCAACTAGTTCAGAATTTGGCCTAAAGCCAACATAGAAAGAGATAGTCCTACAGATTCCTTCTGTACAACATCAGGATGATTCAACCATTCCTGACCACATACTCCACCCAGCTGCCTGTCCATGCCATGGTAATTTCCCATCTAGACTACTGCAACTCCCTTCTCACAAACCCACCAGCCTGTGCTATACAGCCACTACAACTCATTCAGAACAACACTGCCCGACGTGTCTTCAATCTTCCAAAGTGCTCACGTCACACCCCTGCTGAGGTCACTCTGCTAGCTGCTGGCTTCTGCCTGAGTCAGATTCAAAGTCCTGACTCTGGCCTACACTGCTGCAAACAAGACAGGCGCTACCTACCAAACATAACTCAGCCCTACGCCCCAGCTCAACCACCCCGCTCTGCTGCAGCAGGGCGACCTCCAGTCATCCGTGTGAATGTGAATGGCCCTCGCTTGTCCCAACCCTGGAGCTTCTCCACCATGGCTCCCCAGTGGTGGAACGGGCTCCCCGTTCCTCTACGAACCTCTCAGACACTGCCCCTTGCCTGACATGGTCTCTTCAGACTGTACCTTGACTAACACTTTCACTACTCCTCTGCATGTTTACCCCCAATCTCATATCACTCGCGTTTACCACTTGGATCTTTATCTTCTAGAACTTTCATGTGTCTCCATCTTGATGTTGTAGCTCTTTAACATTTCTCTTGTAATCATGCCACACTTCTAGTTATGACCATAGCTATACTGACTGCTTATGCATGCTAGACTTGATGTTCATGGGTATAGCTAACTGATCATTTATGAGAATTGTACCTCATCTTACCTGTTTGTAGCTGTTCCGATGACCTCCAGTATTCAGTACATCCCTTTTGATAAGAGTGTCTACTAAATTAATGTAATTTAATATAATGTAATGTGAAAAAGTAGATGCTGCAGATCCAGAAATGCAAATGGTATAATTTTAAAGGCCTTTATTGTTGCAGGCAAAGTAATTGGGACACAAGTTTTTTCAACCACTTTCTATATGGCGCCTCTTTGTATTAAATGTAAGATTTTGGGTACTGAATGTATAATGTATCTTTTTAAGGCAAAATTACTGTATACGCATGCTATAAAGGAATTTGGTTATTGTTTCCAGAACTGAAAAATCTATTAACACATTTTAAAAAAGACAAACAATATAAGTAATGTAATTTTTAATTGCTGTGGTTGTTGTTATAAAACATTCAGTTGTTATACAGCAATTTTCTCATTTATTGAGAAATGCATTCCGACTGGTTTTAGGGCTCTTGTTGTTTCTGTTGCGACTGTTGATTTTTTGATTTTGCTATTAAGCTTTCATCAACTCGGCTGCGTTATTGGTTTCAATTTCCTTTCTCAAAAACTGTGTGCAGAGGATTTCTGGTAACGTTTGTATTCGCACTCGCATGAGAAAAATAAAATGCAAAAAGATCATTATTCAGCTCGACTCAACACTTCCACCTAGCTTCCCTTCCACAGAAGACAGTTCCTGCCTTGGCTGAGGCATGGTGAAAAGCTCGCTTCAGAAGAAAAAAAGCACACAAGTCAGGAAGTGACAGAGAGCACTGGGACTCACCGATCACTCACCCTACGGAGCAGTGGGGCCAGGACACCCGCATCAATCTTCAACACTTAATTGTTTAACTGACCTAATTAGCTTCCGTGTGCACATCTATTAGAGAGAGAGGGCACCAACAGGACAGCAGCTCCTGAAGGAGCTCCGATGCATCAGCTGCCCGGTCCTGAACAGACGCAATGTGGGATCGTGGGTCTGGGTCAGGTGACCCGGTGCTATCGGTCTCCGCAGTGTACTGTCCCATATACCATCCATCGATCTCGAAAGTGCCGCCCGGAGCAACGGTACTGCAGAGCAGTCAAGTGAAAAATGGTGTAGCCCGTGGCATTATCTTTGGGGTGCATACCGTGCACCTGGCCATGTGTGTGAAGTGACCTGTGGGCCACTCTGCACTTTGTTGGTGTAGCAGCGCTGTCTGTGGATCAGCCAACTGCTCAAACCGAAATTAATGAATAAATAAATAGTGTTCATGCGTCTGGCCCACAAGGATACAGTACATTAGCGCAGAGCTACCTTGGCATGTAGTCTCCTACATAAGAGGGTCAAAACACTGGTTCAAGCAGCAAACCATCTATCTAAAATGAAAACACTGTGATCCACTTACCTTCTTGTACCGCCTGAAATGGGTTGTTTGCCTCAATAAGTTTTATGGAGTGGGTAATTTTCTCGCTCTGTAAAATGTCGTCATTGAGACTGAGGTCTGAAATCGCCAATTGGAAAATCTCCTCGTCCCTCAATGCGTTTTCTTCGAAAATGGCACCTGTAGAAACAGTGTTTCTAGATTAGTTATTTTGTTGGCCGCTAGTGAGTGCCCAGTAAGCTATTAACTGTAACACACATATTCACAAACAAAAGTACGTTTTCATGTTATTAATAGATTCATAACGAGATTACTTTTTCACTGAGTTATTGTTTTAATATTGGGTTCGGGAGGAAGTTCAAGACAAAATATGGGTTATTAAAAATAACGTTTACACTTAAGGCACGTGCTGCAGGGCATAATGATGGGCATGATGGTCTTTGCGTTCTCCACAATCTCAGACGTTATCATGTCCCATCCGCTTTCAGCACCATGGAGAGCAGTGTATCCGGTGAAATTGATTATGCACAATAAGGCTAGCTACTACTTGCTTTACGATTCGCATCTGTATTTTTTGCAACAAGAGTTTGTTCAAAAACAGAATTCTCCCATGTGTCTCCATGTGTCTAGGACGTTTTGTTTTATGTTGACCGTTTAATGGTTTTAAAGCTTGAAAGCACAATTCACATTACACATCTATAAATGGCAAGCTTAGCAGTTATTCACTTTGTAATCCGTGAACTCTTTCACAAAAAAATAACAAAATTCGTCTTATGTGGGCTACACCACAATTAAAGTCAAGCGAACTGTGGGTTGAACTACTTCAGATGAGAAAAATATAGAGTAGGACGGAAGTAAAATCCGGAGGGGACATAGGCTACACAGTGCGAATGAGTACATAAGGAGTAAGACCAGTACGCTGACTCAACTTGACTATAACTTACATCGACAGTATAGTACAGTACACCCCGCATACCCTATATGCCGCGGGTATGGTACTCAGAAGGCTAACCTACACATTTAACAGAATGAATGACGGAACAAATCGTTGCTTAGATAGGCGACGAGATTTGGGGGTTTTTTTCGACGTAAAAGACAGAACAGTCTCTGTTGCATGTTCCTTGGCTGACTGATGGATCGCCTACACATTATTTAAAAAGAAGAAATTCTTAACTAGAAAGAATTTAATAGAGCGCACAACACCATTAACCATTTATTTGGGCAGACTTGTTTGCTGTTTGCATCCATTGCTGTCACAAAATCAAAAACCGGTAATGGGCAAGGGGGGGCATCAAACTTTGAATTAAAAGGGGGCATGGACAGGAATCGTGTATCCATTTCATCGTCAAGGACTATTCCAAATACCCTCCATCAATTTCACTTTTTAAATGTGAAATAAAACCGCAGTGCCGTGCAGCGTACACCAGCTGACTAAACCTTCAGATCTTGCATATTCTCCATCGTCTTGTGGTACATGTCTATAGGCGAGTACTGGTGCCAAATTGCACTAGAATCTTCTTCCAACAACTAATGTGCAAAATGCCTGGACAGATCCAAGGTTAAGAATTCTCACAGCGACGTGAGAAAGGGACGAGGCTCAACGTTCCCTTGTGCCTTACCGATCTTAAAGTGTGGACCAAAAGACCGGCCCTTTAGTAGCCTACCGCACGCGACAGATGCAGATCTGTGAGTGGGCGGGCGTGAGTGGTTCAAAGCTATCAATAAAAAATGTTCTAAAAGATATGTTAGTTATATTCTTTTAAATCGGACTTTTTTGGGTTTCATTTGTAGCCAATATCGCCAGCGAGCATATACCCGCGCAGCAAATCCCTTTCTTCGCAACTCTATGCTTTCACTTAACTTATAATTCCACATTTAAAGCTATCTCTGGTTAGTATGTCTGTGCGAGCATGTGAATATAAGGACGTTTGATAAATTAGTGCCGCCGGCGTTTTTAGCCTTGTGCGTCGTAAAATAAAACGTCTCTCACTTGATCTGTCAGATCAGTATGCTGAAAGGACTCACACTTAAAGTCCAAAATACCCAGTTGAATATAACCCCTGAAACGTGCTATTGTTCTTAAAAAAGAATAAACCCTCTGTCTTGTGCATTGATTTCCCCCTCAGCTATATATAGACGATATCAGCATTTTGCTCACGTTCCATAGAAAGTTCAAGCTTATAGGTGGGGAAGGAGAGAAGGGGGAAGGGACATTATAACAAACATCCGGCATTCGGTAATTAAAGCTTATGCAACATGTAAAACATATCCCAACAGGTAAATCTCTGTTGGGTTTAAGATACGTCCTTGCCTCGAATGGAGCAGTGTAGTTTCGCAACTACATTCCCACGGAATTTACTGCGTATAAATAATGCACATATTACATTCCAGATCAAGTACAATGTTTATATATTTTATATACTGATTGAAATCACACAGCAATCCAACTTGAACTGTTTGCGCGTTTTGTTGGCACCTACAGCATTGCTAATTCAATAGAAGTAGACGATCCAACTGGTATACCTGCGTCTCTCTCACAGACAGTACACAAGTACACACACACGCACGCACGCACACGCACACACACACACACACACACACACACACACACACACACACACACAAGCAAGCACACACACTCTTTTATAATAGAATGCAGGTGAATCAGCAATACTATGGAACTCGTTCCGAGTGTTCGGTTTTTTGCCGTTTGCTCTGGTTTGCTTGTATTTCTGTAGAGGCTTCTTACCGATGTGAATGATGGAGTCCGCTTGCACTAAATTGCATTGCAAAATCCAAAGGGAAATGGAGATCAACAGCAATTCCATCTCCGGTTTTTACCAAAGCACCTCATCCACGCCTTCAATCGTTGGAAAATCCAATTAGACACAGTGAAATATTGACATGGAAAGCTTTCGATTAACGGCTACGGCAGCATGTTAACATCACAAAACAAAACAAAAAAAAAACAGGATTTACACAACCGACGGCCGCTTTCAGGGGGAAAATAAAGAAGTAGTCAAAAGTAAGAGATGTAAAAGAAGCGGGAAAGGCGGGGAAAATCCTTGGCGGTTTAGAGCCAGGCAGTGAATCCGGCGCGTAGCTCCAACACTCGCTCCATCCGGCGCTCACGGTGTCTGAGACATAACAAACTGCAAACTGCGGAGGAGGGACACCCCCCACGCGCTCGCGCTGCCTGCTCGCTCTCCCGGACCACGTGACTGCAGAGACTTTCTACACCACGGAGCTGTCCGGAGAAGCCAAGGAGAAATGGAATTTGTTCAAGTCGGAGACAGCCAGACGCGCAGAGAGCAGTCAGTCCACGAGAATGAGTCCTCTAACAAAGACGCCTACGTGGGAATTAACACGAATCGTTTGAAAAGCATGCCTAAAATAATAATCGTAAAAAGGGAGTGGGAGGGGTCACATGATTGAGTTCAACAACCCTGCAAGACCGACAGTGGAATTATTATTTGTAAGGGCTCTTTAAGATTGAACCGCTGCATACATGTGTATTGACGAATGGGGGAAGAGTGTCGACGTGGATTTTTTAAAAAAGTTGAAAGTATTGAGGAAAAAAGTGAATCTAAAGCCTTATCTAGAGCGCATATTCACAACTGTAGGACCGAGAAGAGGAACGATAGGCTACAGGAGGTCTTACAGGTGGAACGAGAGGAATTCAATAAATCAATTGAGGAGCTATCCTGGGAATGGGTGGACGGCGAGGTTATTTTTTTACGGCTTCCAATCGCAACAAAGAGGTTGTGATTAATCCACTTAGAAACTTAACTGACTGTGTGGAGCTGAGCGGAGCTGCAGCCTGCAATTTAGTGTCGAGTGGGAGACGCGTGACAAACGGGATAATGAAATGAGATGTTTTGATAGTGATTATCTTAATTAACTGGTTCATTCAGCTAGCTTCTTGTTGACATCCTAACGCTTGCAAAAGACACCAGTAGATGTTGTGGAAATTCCTATGGTGATAATTACGGAGATATCAAGTGGTATTATTTGCGTTACTAAAATCATGTGTAATACATTTCCGTTTTGGAAACGGGGAGGTTATATTTAGAAGTAATCGACAATCGTTTCCTCTATTGCACATTGCCAACATAGTTTTCTGGAATTTCACAGAAGGAAAAAACAAAGCAAAACAAGTTCAAAAGAGACTGGTCAGAACATGCAATCGGACTTTTTACACGTCGCATTGTAGCGTGGAAGGTTGGGCAAAGTAAAAGCGCAGGTCACAACTAAGGACAGAGAAAATCTGCTTGATGTCGACTGCCTAACGGGAAATCAAGAGGGGGAACGGCTACATGTTTGTCTTTTCTTTATATTTCATATGAAACGGATATGTCTGTGAACGAAGAATTTCAAAGAAGACGACGAAGCATGATGGTCTTAATCTTACAATTAAAGGATATTTCTTGCAGCAATATATGAAACAGAAATATCTTTTAGTTGTTTGGCGAAGTCTATCGGGTCACATAATAGTTCAGGACCGTGGAGACTGGACAGCTACACTCTGCAGTGCTGGGTGCGCGGTGGGACTTCTTAGGTTGCGGCATGTCATTCAGCCAACTGGTGGGAAAAATATTCTGTGCGTAAACACGTCATTCTTAATCATGTTGTTTGGTCTAAAAACATACGCATAGTCTCAGTCGAAGTGTAATTTACCATGCATGGTTTGATAAATATCGCACGTGAAGGTCAATAGACTTGCTAATGTACATGATATATTTAGCCTAGCAAATCTTTTTTGACATTTTTGACAACCGTTTATTTATTTATTTATTTTATTTTACAATTGAACCGTCTCACATACGCTTCAACGGCTCAGCAAGTTGGTTAGAAGTGACTTAAATAGTTTAGGTCATCTGACATTTAATTTAAGCAACAGCTTTAAACTGAAAACTAAGAGGTTTTGAAAATCAAGAAAAATGAGTTAATGTTGACCAACCTTAGCTGAATGGATGATCCTGCATTTCCGCCTAATGTAGCCCACGTTTTATAACAAGCGAGATATCAGATCCACAAATATTAATGTTTATGCAGTGTAAATACACGCAAGTTGGTAGGCTCGTTTATGAAGACTGCAACAGCGCCAGCCCACATTTAACTTAATGCTTTTTGTATGGACAAGTTGTTTCTTCCTTTAATCCACCACAACGTTCTGTCAAACTGCTTGCTTGGAATATATTTCAGAGAACTTGAAAGGCACTGAATGACAATGGTTGCTGGAGTAGCTTTAGTTACATACAAGTGGATGGGAAAGCAAAATAAACCCAGAGACAACTTTACTAGGCAATTATTATACTTATTTCATTATTTATGGGACTTCTGCTGCTGTAGCCCATCCACTTCATGGTTCTACTTATTGTGTGTTCAGAGATGCTCTTATGCACTGTTGTAATGCATGGCTATTTGAGTTATTGTTGCCTTCCTGTCATCTTGAGCCATTCTGACCATTCTCCTCTGATCTCTCTCATTAACAAGGTCAATGGAACTGCCCCTCAGTGGATGTTTTTTGTTTTTCACACCTGCCTCTGAAAACTCTAGAGACTCTGTTGTGTGTCAAAATCTCAGGAGATCAGCAGTTTGAGATACTCAAAGCACCCCATCAGGCACCAACAATCATTCCACAGTTCAAGTCACTTTGATGACATTTCTTCCCTATTCTGATGGTTGGTCTGAACAACAACTGAACCTCTTGACCATGTCTGCATACTTTTATGCATGAAGTTGCTACCAAATGACTGATTACGTATTTGCATTAACAGGCTGGTGAACAGGTCTATAAAATAAAGTGGTGAATGACTGTAATCATCACACCAATTTAAAGTTTACTGACATGTATTTATACAGTACCTGAAAGTCAGGCCAACTGGGTTGTGTGTGAAGAGTGCATGAGAAAGATTTCTGGGTGGCACAGTTCTTGAAGATTTGTCATGGGCAGCTTTCTTTGGGCCTTTCGGTTGGGGATATGTGTTTGTGGGGCGGCCTTCCGGTTGGGGATATGTGTCTTTGGGCCGGCCTTCCGGTTGGGGATATGTGTCTGTGGGGCGGCCTTTCGGTTGGGAATATGTATTTAATTTGTATGAAATTTAGATAACAATTTACCACATGAAAGTGAGTGTAGAATAAATAGCTACTGTTTCATAGATTTTTCTAAATGGATCGCTGAACTCGTAGTCAGTTCTATAGCAGTGATGGCGTTTGTTTTTCTGAAGAAATCTGAGGAGGCGTTAGTCTGGAGTAGTAATACATATACGCTAAATACAGGATTCAGTAATGGCCATTAAGCAATTATCAGTTCTCAGGCATACTACCTTTGTGATCATCAGCTGCTGACACTTATGTAACCCCAACTATCATGCCACATCATTGCCTCGCTTACAATTTGCAATTGGAATTACTGCACTTAAATAAAAGTAGCCCTATCACAAGCACAGTACTGCAAGTGATCTTGATTATAATTTTAACAATCACAAAAAGAAAAAGAGTCGCTCATTTTTGTATGTCTTACGCCTCAGAGGTGCTCGTTTTTACCTATATTTGTGATTTGCACATCATTGGGCGACATGGCTCAGCTGGTAAGCGCAGTCGTCTGGCAGTCGGAGGGTTGCCAGTTCGATCCCGCCGTGGGTGTGTCGAAGTGTCCCTGAGCAAGACACCTAACCACCAATTGCTCCTGACGAGCTGGTCGGTGCCTTGCATGGCAGCCAATCGCTGTTGGTGTGCAAGCGTGTGTATGAATGGGTGAATGAGAAGCGTCAATTGTACAGTGCTTCAGATAAAGGCGCTATATAAATTCCAACCATTTACCATTCACATCAGAGCTGCACGTTTGTATTTTTGTGTTTTTGCAGGTTTTCATTGTGCACTTCAGAGCCATGCATATGTTTGTGCATTTTTTTGTGTTTTGTCCTTCATAGCCACCATAAATAATGCCATTGGCACACCCAATAAAGCCAGTTGAGGTACACAGAAGCTGAGTATGTTTATTTGTAGGTCTTTCACTATGATTTTGGCAGGCAGTATCTCTTAGGCCCTCATTCACACACCTCTGGAGCCAGACAGAGAATAGGCCCAACACAGCAGCACAGCAGCACAGCTGCACAGCAACACAGAAATACAGCAACACAGCAATACAGCAACAACACAGAAATACAGCAACACAGGAATACAGCAACAACACAGCAATACAGCAACAACACAGCAATACAGCAACACAGCAATACAGCAGCACAGCAATACAGCACCGCAGCAACACAGCAATACAGCAACACAGCAATACAGCAGCACAGCAATACAGCAACACAGCAGCACAGCAGCACAGCAATACAGCAGCACAGCAATACAGCAGCACAGCAATACAGCAACACAGCAATACAGAACCGCAGCAACACAGCAATACAGCAACACAGCAATACAGCAGCACAGCAATACAGCAACACAGCAGCACAGCAGCACAGCAATAAAGCATGCCACTGCCCGGTAACTGATCAGGGACAGAGCACGTGCACAGCATTGGACCAACATTAATACAGTATTTAAATGAGCGGATCACAAGGAGGCTCTGTGCAGCACAGACTGGGCCTTATGTGGCCACTCGGGATGCTTATGCAAAGCGCCGGCCCCGGCAACAGTCACCAAGGAAACCAGAGCCATCCCACCAGCCTGTGGCAGAAAAGCTGTTTTCTGTTTCCTTTTTTTTGTTTCCAAGTATGGCAAAACTTTGTATAATTCATAGCACATTTGCAGTTATTCTAGTTTGTTTGGTACCATTTTTCTTTTCATTAAATAATTACAATAATGCAGAACACAACCGACAACATTACAGTTTATGAACCCAAACAAGAAAGTGGAGAAGGGGGAGAGGGCCTCGTATAGGTCACTGGCAAAGCCAATTAAAAATTAAAACAAAACACTTGCCTAGTGCAACCCTGTTGTTGAACTGTGAAACCGCAAAACAGCCCTCAGATTTATTTCTAGGAAGTGAAGCCTCCTGGGTAAGTTTAACTGAATTTGGATGTCATAGGGAGCTGCCTGTGTCACCCATGAACATCCAGGCACCAGGAATGATCAACTGGATCATTTCCCAAATGGAATTCTGCCAGGACATTCCTTAACCTGTGCATGGAGACACACACTGCATTCCCTGAGTGTCTGTCTCCAGTTTTATTTGAGGAAATGTTCACTTTGAACATCAGCAGTTAGACGGGCCCTATGCAAAGATCTAAAAACGTATTACACTACAATCACTCGACAGAAGCAGAGAACATCTGTACTACTCTCAGGAATACAAAAATGCGACATCACCAAGAAAGCCAGAAGCACATTTATAATCAATAACTGTAATGTTAACACACAGCACAGGTCAGCTCAATTTTCAGAGGATTAAAAAATTCCCACATAATGTCCCAATCTAAATTCACATTAAAAGCGCGGAGTCTCCGGATTATATCAAAGGCAGGGATATTGGAACGAGGATACACTTGTTTTTTGCAGAAGAGAGCTGTGAGTGCTTTTAAAAAGCAGGCCTGTAATTAACTGTTGTAGCGAGGTCTACACGCTCAAAGGGTGGAACAAAGTCTGAGATAAAACCAATAAGAGGTGCCAGGGAGAGACCGCGTATATCTTCTCAGTTCTGAAAATAACAAGTTTCTGCATCAAACAAATCAGTCAATGAGCAAACATAGCAGCTGGATCAGAAGAAGGGAAAAAAACTAAAGGTTTGGAATCCATGAGCAAATGATTGTTTTGCCAAATGGGGTAGAACTAATGAAAACACTGAAAATGCCAAGATGTCCTAGCTCCCCTGGCTGTGAGTTTGTAATGGATTAGTGATGATAGACCTCATATAAAGAGAATATGTCCTTTGTTTTACATCAGAGAATGGCAGATCTTTTAAAACTCTGTGCAATCACTCTTTGTACTATAAACTTCAATAAACCAAAAAAAAGCATACTTACCTTTTCCATATTTATGAATGGGGAAAACCACAATTTACTGCAACAACCAAAAATAAAATTTGACATTTGGCTTCCTGACAACTAAGGATGCTGCAAAGTTAGAAAAATGTGTTTTTGATCCTTTGTTGTTCCACATTATATATTTATTTCTAAATGGCACTGATTACATCACAAAACTCAAGAGGAGGTGAGGGCAAGACCACAAATACAATATATTGACTTTTTTAACGTTGCCACCACATTGTTGTGTTAACAAGAACAGAAAATATATTTTGGACACCTATGTCATATTCGAGATAAATGTTGTGGATTCATATCCAAAACACCCTTGTAATGGTTATGATAGAGAATATCTACCGTATGGCTGCCACACAGTAAAGGTGGTCAGAGATAAACCTAACCGCTCAAACACTGAATAACCAACCGTGCACAGCTCATATATATTTGAAAATATGATATCACTATAGGTATGACACGCATCTCCTTTTATGTATCTCTGTTTAAAGGCCAAATATACCAATGCTGTATCTGACCAAAATGTTCAATTTGGACTTATCTGACCACAGCACCTTCGTTCAATCATACTTCAAATGACCAAATGAGACCAGGTGAGACCAAAAGAGATTTTTTTGGTCAGGTACAGCATGGGCACGTGCATCATTGAATCAGAGAGGCATAAACAGAGATTGGTGAGTCATACCCACGGCGAGGGGGGAGGAGAGCTCGTGGGGCACTGGATAAGATCAACGGTATAATGGATTCCACCACTTATCAGCCAATCTGCGATGGCAATCTCAGGCACCAGACCTCAATCCAATCAAAACCTGTGGGCTGGACTGATGTACAATAAACGCCACCGCAAGAATGTAAAGGATCTTGCAAGCATCTGCGTAGAGGAATGGTCCAAAACCCCCCAAAAAGGGGTTCCTTAACCTTGTCAGAGGTGGATGCACCAAGAAATAAACCAAGGGTGCCAATAATTCTGGAACCTTGGCAAAATCTATATTTTATTAGATGAATGTTTGATTTTGGTGTCAATGTTGGTTGCATTGAAACATTAATAAAGCACAGTATTCACATGTTCAGTATTTTGAGTTTGAGTATCTCAGTAATCTTACTGTTTTTTTTGTCATTTTCGGAGCCCACTGCATCTCATTATATGCCTATTTGTGGCTATTGGCATTTGTCAATATCATGTAACACATATAAAAGTGCTATGTGGTTCTTATGAAGGGGTTCTATGAAGCGCATTAGCATTTCCTTGGTGTTGGAATCAACACACGATGCGTGTATTGTTCAGGCTGAGGTTCCAGAGTTGGCTAAATTTCTCTCTAATCCCAAAGAACAAATGAGAAAACTAAAGGTGACCTGTCAGACCGTGGTCATTATCGACCCCAGCTCCCCACATCATGACGAGCGCGGACATTAATCCCGGGCGACTGGGACAAATTCATAATCTGCCAATCTAATCATTCCTCCTGTCTAATTGGCCAAATAAATCCTTGTTACCTGGCTGCAGCAGCCTTGCAGTGAGCCTTAAAGTGAAAAATGGGCTTTAAGGTTGTGAAGGATAACCACCCTACCCTTTCCAGGAACATTGCTTCTGTTTCAACAGTCTGGGGGAAAGGAACTTTCCAGCAATGTTTAAATTCACATTTATCACTGTTTGACTGCAATTTACACAGTCCTTTTACTTCCATAAAGCCTTTCAAATATAACAGGGAAACCTGAGCATACATGCTTTACTGGAAATAAAAGGGGTCATTCTTATAAAGCATGTTTTTATGAACCAACTTTCCTTTTTCCTTGTTATATCTGAGAAATAGCTGTCTAGGTTTCACAAGTTTACAATTTTAGATTTCTTATCAGTGTAAAGTGTGTTTCATCATTGTAGTTGTACGAAGAATGCTTGCTATGCTATTGCACTTGCCATGTTATTGATATAACAAAGCTGATGTTTGGCTGTATAGATCATTTACTGTACATATGTCTGTGGAATCAGGTCACTGTTCAACACACATCATGTGACTTACTGAAATCTGAAAATAAATCAAAGTTAAAAAGATATATTTTATATATTGAACCTGCATTACATGGATAAAAACATAATTTGATATGTTTCTGTCCCACACTGTGAAAGGATAGATGAGCAGGACAGTCCGGATTGCACCAGTGTTTTATTCAGTTTTGATGGAGTGGGGAAAGGAGAGAGAAAGCACAGAAGCACATTTATGAACTTATAAATAAACAAAAAGGTCTTTGTCCATCTACCTCGTGGGATCCGGGTAAAAATAATAAAGGCAAAAGAAATTGAAACCAAACTGTGGCTTTCGCTCTGTGGCTTTCAGACCCATCTCTCTCTCCCGTCCATGGTTCCCCGGTCTCAGACGTCTACTGCGGATAAGAGCACACGTTTAACCAGTAGGTCGTGGTCCAGGGGTCGCCCTGCTTCCTTCCAGCAAGCCGTGCCCTTGCCACAGTTTCATATAGTTATTAGTTAAAGGTACAATAGGTAATTTCGGACTTCTAATGGTCAAGAGAGGAATTGCAGCTACAAATATGCTCAAACCACAGCACTGTTTATCCCTCCCCTTTTCTGTAAATGCGCTGACGTTGAAATGGCATTGGCTGTGGCAATTAGAACCAATTTTCAACCAATGAGCTTGAATTATTGCACAGCTATACGATGTTTTGGTACAGAGTGCAGACCTGTCAAGTGCATGTTTCGAAACCCAAATTTCAGGACTATAAACACAGGCAGAGGGTGAGTCTCCATGTCAGTGAGCCTGTTTTAATGATGTTTTAATTTACAATGGTCTTGTAACAATGTTTTAACACAAAAATCTTACCTATAGTACCTTTAAAAAGAGTAGAGAGTAAAGTAGTCCATTCACCAAAAATCAGGCCCAAGCAAAATATGAAGTCATCAATCTTTTTTGATCCTGACATATTTGGATGTCTTAAATGTCCTTTACAGTTGCCTGTTGAAAAATGTACTCCGTCATTTAGTTTAAAAAGGCCATAATAACATTGATCTTTCTTGTGTAGCTCATCGTTTAATATTGAGCAGCAATGACACAGCCACGATAACTCCACTCTTGTGGGGCTACGCTGTACCACGAAATAAATTGCATCACCTTTAAAAATATATATAAGTGCTCTCCGCCTCATTAAGTACCACTGACAAAGTGTGACATAAAAAGACGGGAGAGTCTGTGGACACACATGCTGTTCATTTCCTTATGGTCTTTGCATTTCCGCGCTCCGCAGGGTTTATTGCACGCTTTTACAGCCAGGGTGGTACAGTAGATCTGTGTAGTGTCATCCTCTCAGCCAAAAGGCTGTATCTGTGACCCCAGACCTGCCCCCCTGCTGCCTCCTCTCCACACACACCCCTACCTCACCCCACCCCCACTACTGCAGGAGAGAAACGGGACAGAATTAGATTCCCTGCTCGTTTCATGTGGCATCGTAGCAGTCCCGAGCACATCTTCTGAACTAAGGGAAGCTATTATCTTCTATTATCCTTTGTGCTTGCTTAGAGATGAATGATATGATTGCATCAAACGTTCAGCACTGTTCTCGTATTACAGAGCATTTATGCATTTTGTGTTTCTGGTCAGGTTTTTGTTCTTTTTCTTTGGCATTGGGTCTACAGTTTCTTTCTCGGCTTGTTTATTTCACATGTTGAATGAATTATGAAACAAGCATGATAATGCATGCATGGTATATTATTTATAATAATTTCAGGATACTTATTCAACTGAAGGTCATTCCCCTATCCATATGCATGCTTTCATTCTATAATAAATGTCTGCAGTGCCCAATCGAAACACAGTACCCAGACTCAGGTCTCAGATCCACAATTCTGCAGTTCAAACTCAGCAACATTGATTTCATCCATACAAATGTCCTACATAATTCATATACTCCAGCTAAACACATTAGTGAGGAAGGTATTAACTCAATGCTGAAAATATGCGTGGCTATCTATTGTATTCCCAGGTCCCGGAACGAGCAGACACGCAATAAACTCTTATATACTGTGATCTCCTGGAAGTCTGCACTGACACAGAACAGAACTAAATGGAGCTCTGTTAGTCTGTTAGTAATGAAGCGGTTGAAATCAAGATATGCAGGAAATGAGACACAGGCTACATATATGTCTGGCTAATGCATTACATTTCCTTTAGGACCCGGGCAATTGTTAGCATAACGAACCGCAAAAGATTATGAAGCAGTCCTTTCAGACGCGTGCTGAAAGGGCAGGCTCCGATGAAAAATTCCACTGAGCGATGAAGGTGGAATTTTTCTGTCACGCAAACAGGAATCATTACGTTATCACCGCGATGAGCTGTTGATCTTTACAGAGGAGAGATGTTGGCTGTGAAGGGCTGATGCCACGCCGTGACACAGAGGCTTCAGTTAGAGCAAATATAACCTGTCATTAGAATGAATTAGGCGAGCTTGGATGCCCACACCTCATAGAAGTGATTTTCACAGAACACTACATCACTGTCCATCACGGAAATGAAGTGAATCACGGCAATTGTTTACCGCATTTTCACAACTCCGGAGTGCACGGCCGCAACAAGTGCTAATTGTAGCGGTCTTATTAAGAAAAAGAAAATTACATTTTCTTCGCGATTTGCCCCAAGCAACCTTTTTTAAAATTACCATACATTAATGACTTCCCTCTTCCTACCCTCTCGCCGACTCCCCTTTGGCTCAGAGCAGTACAGATGGCTGAATGCACAAAATTACTTTAGTTTACATCACTACAGCCGAGCTCCGCGGTTGTTACTTACCGCAGTGATTAATGAGCATTATGTACAAATCAGCACAGGCATTTTCTATTTTCCCTGGTACTTTCCTAGAGACGATCAGAAATGCATTACTGAAGAAATAAAGTGCAGACGCTGCTCCACAGTTGTACTCATCCCTAATTTATTTTAAACATGCTATTGGAAAAAAGCACCTTGATGAGGTCTTACATGAAAAATTATATTACAGGAACAGAATCACAGTGATAAACAGACGGATCCCCAACGAATTTTGATGACCTGAATGTTTGGTGTGTGCTTTAAGTGAACCAAAGACTAATTCTGACAAAATATTCATCAGGTTTCTTCAGTTCAAGTCTTTAAAATGAGCTAAGAAGAAGGCGGGTAATGAATCATTGTGCTTGTATCCTGTGCTCGTAAAAATGAATCACCGAGCTGATCTCAGACCTTTTCAATTCAGAATGAGAAATCGAACAAATGGACCCAGGAACCAAACATCTCCAACCCCTCTCAAGAAAATTGACATTTTCAAATAATCTTTGAATTTGGTTAGTTGACCTGGTATACACCTCTGCACTGTGTGTGCACTGAGAGGGCCAATAGGCTAACACTGCAACTTCTCAATTATTGATTTAAAATACTCTCTCTCTCTCTCTCTCTCTCTCTCTCTCTCTCAAAGCAAACGTTTGGGAGAACTCAGAAGCTCAGTAAGCCATTCTGTCACACACAACATATGCTTGTGTAGGTATGCCATTTTTACTCATAGAACACCAGGAATGTAAGGATCTCCAGCAGTTAAAAAGCTTTGAGGTGTGGCACCATCTTAAATGTTCTTACCCAGAGATGTAACTCACACCACCCCATCTTCCCTAGAAGGCTCAAGGTAACTAGTAGTGCTGGAAATAAACACTTAAATAAAACTTAAGTATACACACACCATTTGCTGTCAGTGTCTCAGTAATTTACCAAAGTGCAATGCACCTCAGCTAGTTTTTTCAGACTGAGAAAGACTGCTTTCTTATTTGGCATATAAATAATTAAGTAAATAAAAAAAAGCATTTAGCTTGGAAAATAAACAGTGTTTCAGCTTTGTTCGTAATGCGTTCAGCAGCACCAGCTGGTCGGGGCACTCAGACCAAGTGACTGAGCAAGCAGCACTTTAAAGGGCTTTAAAGAGACTGCGCTGCCTGTCCAAAAAGGTGCAGCCAAAGCCACTTTGCTGAATGTCACGGCATGTGGGGCTTGGTAGTTTTATTATACAGCCGAGTACAAACTGTTCTCCTGCAGGTCCCACACAGAACCAGTAGTGTGGGTGAGGGATGCAGCTCGGAGCAATAGGGAAGGGCTATTGTTCAATACAAATACAAACAGCTAATTACACCTTAATTATAGAGGGATGTTATTCTGTGTCAGAGTGTAACACTGTGTCAGTGATGAGCCCCACCAAACCACACTTTACATTCTAGTATACTTTTATCAGGACCTATTATCCTGAGCGACAGCTTATATTCTTTGCATAGATCATTTATATGGCTATTTTTACTGAAGCAATTCAGGTTAGGCACATGGCTCCAGGATTCAGCGACAGTAGCCCACTGTGGAATCAAACACATTACTCTACCTCAGAACTGCAAGCCGCTATAGGAGTGGGAGCATCAGTGCATATAACATACTGTAGGCAGTGAGCAGCAGTAACACAGGACTGTAATTAAGCATATGAAGTTAGAGAGTATGAAGTTATAAACCTAATAAGAAATGCTAAATAGGCATGATAATAGTATGATCTTTTGCAAAAGGTTCCAAATAGTACATTCTGCATCCATTAAGTATTGTAATAGGATCAATTACAGAAGAATGTATTTTGTAACCTAAATTCCTAAATTGACAGTCCCAAATCCAGACTTAAAACGAAAGAAGACAAAGGAGAATGTGTAAATGTCTGCCCTAGGTACAAGAGCACGCTGGTAACAAGCTACTTATTTACTTCATCTCATGACTGAAATGCAGTGCCCTCCATAATGATTGGGACAAAGACCCATCATTTATTTATTTGCCTCTGTACACCACAATTTGCGATTTGTAATACAAAAATCACATTAACATGTGGTTAAAGTGCATATTGTCAGATTAAAAAAAAAAGGTATTTTGGTTTCACCATGTAGAAATCACAGCAGTGTTCATACATAGTCCTCCAATTTCAGGGCACCATAATGTCCCAAACATTATGGAGGGCGCTGTAACCCAGAAAGCACAAGCCGCATGCAGTGACTGAACCTCTCCATCTGTCTGACCACGTGAAGTGCAGATGTCAAACATCAGTGAAGATATTTTTTACCACGATGGATTCAGCCTTTTTCAATGTTATTGAAAAAAAAAGAAATAACAAATGACTACAACAAATAACAAAATCAACACACACCCACGCACATTGCATATGTACACATGCAAGCATTCACAAGCATGAACACAAATACTTACACACACAAACACAATGCTTACATATGCGCACACACAAACACAAACAATACATATGTATGATTACATAAGCTAAAATGCACATACACATACAAAGTCAAACACACACACATGCACTCTTAAACACATAAAATATTGATGCACATACATACAAGCACAAACTTGAACACATGCACACAAGCATGCACACATGTGCTTGCACTCACACACAAGCATATACACATATGAATGTACATCTATGTGTACGGATGCATGTCTGCACACCCACATGCACACACATACACATACATGCACACACATGTACATGCATACACACACACACACACACAAACACACACACACACACACACACACACCTGACCATCCTCATTCTGGAAAACTAGACCCACACAGTGAACTGTGGGCTCAGTTTTGTTGAGGGTCTGTCGGTGTGAAATGTGCAAATGAATATCTGAACATGGTTCATTAAAACAACCTACTTTATGCGCACAGCAATATCTTCAAATGAAGGAACAGTTTGACTGAAATATTTAAAAAAACATGATAAAGAATAGATGAGATTCTAGCACATCTCTGTTTCTAAGATTGACCTTGCACATTTGCATTGGATGTCAATAAAAGGTTTTTCCAGACTTCAACTACAACTGATTGCAATGCTGGAACACAGCCGGGTTCATCAGGGTTTCAGACCTGAATATGGTCCGCAACCGGCAAACCACCCTCGCATCGCAATGACCTGTGTATTCAAGTCGATGTTTCCTTCAAGTAGACGGAAGATAGGGCTGGGTTATGAAATAAAAAAATAAATAAACCTTCAGCGGGGCCTTATCTACATAAAACCATCACAGGCAACAGTATGAGTATTATAAGTCAAGCAGCATCTTCACAGCTGTTCAAAAAGTGCAACAATTTTCAGCTTTCGAAGCCTGGTGAGCAGTACTTGAAACATGATTATACACGTCTGCTTCTGATGACACTTTCAAAAACCCGAAATTCAGGCATTGCAATCATGGATCCTTTATTGAAATCATCCAATTTCTGACCAAGTAGGTCTACTTTAAATATTTTGAAGGTACAGAACTCCACTTCTGAGGAAATCACACACAAAATTCAGGCCCAGATTATCATCTTCCGAGGACAGGTCTTGCTAAACATAAGTTTCCTATGTCTTCTCTCTTAATGCCAGTGTTGAAATTCAGACTGTTATCATGCGTTCTCAATTGCTTGAGGTAACTGCCCATTCTCACCCGGTACTGTAGGTTACACATGCTTGTGTCTCCGCTACCCAAAGGGCAATGCGTTTAAGAAGGCAGCTTCAGATGCGACATCCAGGCAGTGAGGGCCCTCGAGTTTCCGTGCCTGGGCTATTAACTAGCCAGCTTACACCAGCAAGAGCACAGAGAAAACAATCAAAGTCAGGCTATGTTTTGCAAACAGATCATTATGGTAAACAGACAGGCGAAAGCTTCTGGCTCCAGCGAACAGTTTTGTGTTGATAAAAGTCAGCGAAAAGTTGGTGAAAAACTTCAGTTAAAATGAAAGTTCAGTTAACAGTTAAACACATCAATGACGCACTTTCAGAGGAAAATCCATGAAAAATGCTTGTGTACAGGGGCAGCCTGTAGCCTAGCGGCTAAGGTATATGACTGGGACCCAGAAGGTTTGGTGGTCAAGCCCTGGTGTAGCCACAATAATATCCAGGGGGATTGTGCCCTGCTTAGTCTAATCACACCTAAGTCACTTTATAAACTGTCAGTTAAATAACAGGTTGTTATTTTTATTATGAACAATCAGATCATAAACCCCATGCAGTGTTATCGTATCAACTTATACCATGCTTGAGCCTACAGTTGAGCCATCAAATAAATTAAGTAAAAGCTGTCACGTGTTGTACTGATTTATTTAAAGTGCTTGGAATCACACTCCAATTTAATCAACAGATTTCAAACAGACATTCTCTAGACAGGACATATTCCAACCACATGAATATTTGGTGTCAACTGTCAACATTCAGCTTAACAACAGCTTTGAATACATTTGTATAATCAACATAACCTTGCATATCACAGTCAGGATATAGCTTTGTCAACTTGATGCTGGAAATAATGTAGCATACTAGTGTAGTTCGCCTTGTGTTATTAGTTATTGGTTGTTTTAATTCGACAGACCATTGTAACCATTGTAACCACTTAGTTTACTGTATATCAATATAAATGTAGCAAGTTACTTCAGGTAATAGGCTACTCTATCAAACGTGGCTAGTCACTAATATTTCATATCACAGTGCCCATATCCACAGTATCACTCCCTCACGAAATTGACTCATGTTGGGTTTCACAGTCGGGATACAAAATGCTACCTTGATGTTGGAAATAATGTCATAAATGGATTCTTTTTCTTTTCTGATGCTACATAACTATAAACAGGGAGCAAGCAATCCACAGCAGCCCATTTTGAAGTGTAGTGTAGTCTGTTGTTTCTAATCTAGCCAGTCAATGCTTTATGATGTTTGTGTAATTATTTTGTAAACTTGTTGAGACTATTGTTTTCTCGGTCATAGCTAGTTTTTCATCTGCAATCTAGTGTAAAATAACCTTTCCAAAGGCAAAGATGCGTTAAGCAAAAAGAAAGTGCAGAAAGTGTCTGTTTAATAGTGATTTCTGAAAACAGGGTCCCTGCTATCCTACCACGACATGGAAGAAAAGCACAGAAAATGTGACACGCATAAATATTCATAACTTAAGACCACACTTCTTATTCAGTTGTTCAAAATAATTGCAGCACCTGGTAAGACACATTTCTGTGGTTACATAAGTAACTGTCTGACTCTTAAACAGATTTCCCTTCTGGCAATGAGGCAGTGACAGAGCTTTGCTTATATCCTGTAGCATAATATTTGAGGCATGTATTTTTCAGTTAATAAGAGTGCACATCCATAGGCCAGTTACCATGGTGAATCCACGTTTTAAGCTCGGAAACTGAATAACAAGACAAAATGACAGCGAAATTACAGTATATTTTAATATAGCGTGGCTAGTGCATAAAATTGGCTATAGGACATTGTAGTACTAATTATACACACACTATATTGTGTTTTCTTCTCACCCTGGGCCACCTCACAACCCACGAGTGCCGTACTTTCATGTTGTAGTTATTATCCTTCATATATTAAAGAACTAGTTAGGCTCATGCCGTGTAGGCCTATACCATGTAGGCCTATAGTTTGCTTGCATTAAACACAAATGCCTCACTCTCTGCGTTATATCGTTTTAATTTCTGCTCCTGCAATCGAGGCACCGTAATGTCTTGTCTCAGATGAACCAATTTTTCCTTTTCTAATTGGGCATATGGCATATGGTGTCTGTTATTAAAATTTCATCTCTACTCCATTATGCCTGGTGAAAGCAGATTGCGAATGCAAAAGCAAACCCAACAGCTAAGACATGTTTGTTTTGTGCGCATAATTTTGAATAATGCATTGTATTTAATCGCAGGAAAAAGCCTGTAAAAGCCATCATTATTTACAAGTATGTAGTAAAGCTGCAACAAATCTTGTGACCCATAGAAACCGTTCCATTATCAGCAACCACAGTTGTGCTCTGTGGGTGACAAGTGTTACAATTAATTACTGTAGTATAAACTGTCAATATACATTACGAGCTGTCATTTGACTAATTATCCTTCAAATGTTGGATAAATGCCTCAGATCAAATGAATTAAACTGATAATTTAATAGATCTGCTTGTACAGAGGTTTAATTAATTGGACAATGTCATAGCATTGCAGTGCTATTGTAACCCAAATCATGTAGCAATACACTACCAAGTACATTTAAATCAGCAGGTCAAATATGAATGTCTAAATTGATTTGTTGATGCAACAGGAGTCATGAATTTGGTTGCATTAGGTAGAATATTTCAATATGTAAATCATTTACTTGAAATGGAGCCTCAAAGATGCATTTTATAAAATTTTGTTCTTCCCAGCTGGCAGTTAATATTTGGGGAATAAAATGTGCACATTATTTTATCAGAATTGCAAAGCCAGTAACTCACAAAAATTGTATCTAATTTCTTGCAAACTATATTATAACCCGTAAAGTCTCACAGGGCTGGGCTGGTGAGAGTTTTTTTGAATTCATTCCTTTTCCAGATTGAAATTTTCAATCACTATGATAACACGATATATCCCGTTCGAAAGCATTAAAACTCACGGTTATAATATATTTTAACATGCCATTGCTTTAGTGTAAACAGTCCATTTTGTAACAAGTAGGTGGTAAAACAAGTTTGGGGGGACCTCACCGTCTCTGCATTTTGGAAATCCACAAGAGAAATGAGAAATAAAGTAATGTCAGTGTCCAGTGGACCAAATGCATCATAGCTTTGCCGTTGTACACTTCTACGAAAGTGCCTGTACATATACAGTGCATCCGGAAAGTATTCACAGCGCTTCACTTTTCCCACATTTTGTTATGTTACAGCCTTATTCCAAAATGGAATAAATTCTTTTTTTTCCTCAAAATTCTACACACAACACCCCATAATGACAACATGAAAGAAGTTTTTTTGAAATGTTTGCAAATTTATTAAAAATAAAAAACTAAGAAATCACATGTACATAAGTATTCACAGCCTTTGCTCAATACTTTGTTGATGCACCTTTGGCAGCAATTACAGCCTCAAGTCTTTCTGAATATGCTGCCACAAGCTTGGCACACCTATCTTTGGGCAGTTTCGCCCATTCCTCTTTGCAGCACCTCTCAAGCTCCATCAGGTTGGATGGGGAGCGTCGGTGCACAGTCATTTTCAGATCTCTCCAGAGATGTTCAATCGGATTCAAGTCTGGGCTCTGGCTGGGCCACTCAAGGACATTCACAGAGTTGTCCTGAAGCCACTCCTTTGATATCTTGGTTGTGTGCTTAGGGTCGTTGTCCTGCTGAAAGATGAACCGTCGCCCCAGTCTGAGGTCAAGAGCGCTCTGGGGCAGGTTTTCATCCAGGATGTCTCTATACATTGCTGCATTTATCTTTCCCTCAATCCTGACTAGTCTCCCAGTTCCTGCCGCTGAAAAACATCCCCACAGCATGATGCTGCCACCACCATGCTTCAATGTAGGGATGGTATTGGCCAGGTGATGAGCACTGCCTGGTTTCCTCCAAACATGACGCCTGGCATTCACGCCAAAGAGTTCAATCTTTGTCTCATCAGACCAGAGGATTTTGTTTCTCATGGTCTGAGAGTCCTTCAGGTGCCTTTTGGCAAACTCCAGGCGGGCTGCCATGTGCCTTTTACTAAGGAGTGGCTTCCGTCTGGCCTGATTGGTGGATTGCTGCAGAGATGGTTGTCCTTCTGGAAGGTTCTCCTCTCTCCACAGAGGAACGCTGGAGCTCTGACAGAGTGACCATCAGGTTCTTGGTCACCTCCCTGACTAAGGCCCTTCTCCCCCGATTGCTCAGTTTAGACGGGCGGCCAGCTCTAGGAAGAGTCCTGGTGGTTCCGAACTTCTTCCATTTACGGATGATGGAGGCCACTGTGCTCATTGGGACCTTCAAAGCAGCAGAAATTTTTCTGTACCCTTCCCCAGATTTGTGCCTCGAGACAATCCTGTCTCGGAGGTCTACAGACAATTCCTCTGACTTCATGCTTGGTTTGTGCTCCGACATGCACTGTCAACTGTGGGACATTATATAGACAGGTGTGTGACTTTCCAAATCATGTCCAATCAACTGTAGAAACATCTCAAGTTTGATCAGTGGAAACAGGATGCACCTGAGCTCAATTTTGAGCTTCATGGCAAAGGCCGTGAATACTTATGTACATGTGATTTCTTAGTTTTTTTTATTTTTAATAAATTTGCAAAAATCTCCAAAAAACTTTTTTCACATTGTCATTATGGGGTATTGTGTGTAGAATTTGGAGGAAAAAAATGAATTCAATCAATTTTGGAATAAGGCTGTAACAACAAAATAACATAACAAAATGTGGAAAAAGTGAAGCGCTGTGAATACTTTCCGGATGCACTGTAAATGCTATTATCTACATTTTATAAAGGCTTTTCTGAACACGATGTGTGATATTGTCCACATATTTGAAAGACCAGCATTGTGCCATGGCTCCATTGTGTTTCTAAGTGCACAAGCTACAATAATCAGTATCCAGTCAATAACAGAAAATCTTTGCAGTGACAAAAAAAAACATACACTTCCACTGTATACGAGCTTCCGTAACACAGTGAATAAAAAAAGAATTTGGAGAAATTCTGACTCTTGGGAAACGAACACCAAAGGGTTACCTTTCAGAAGAGACTGGGACTATGCCTCTAGTCAAAAGGGTTCAGGAATAATGACAAATTATTTTGGGCATGTCATTTTAAGCTTGTGTTAAGAAAAGGGGCGGTACTCAAGAGGTTAACCAATTGAATGATGTATCATTCTAGCAGATAAATAATCAGTGAATTTGTTGTGCTACCTGTTTATACAGTTTGTATTTTCTGTAATTCTGCCATTTAGTTTAAGCTTTAGTCTTTCCTGTAGGTATTATATTGGTATGCCTGCCTAGTGTTATGTTCATTTTTAAAATATGCCTTTGCACAATGTATACACTTTCAATAACAAACTCACAGAGCTCACCATTCAGCATTAAACATAAAGAAATGTGTAGCGCATTGCAATCAGTTTCATGTCCCTTCCCCTCTAGAACCCCATTACGGCCTGTGAGCCTAACTGCTTATCAAAATGAAAAACCGTCCTGTTCACTAAATATATCATAACCCAGGCTCACAACCCATGCCACCCCCTAGCACTCCCATCTAATTTCATGAATTAGCAATGAAGTTATGGCATTTTCTATTATTTTATGTTTTATGGTTTATTTTATGTTTTTACGGTTATGGATGCCTTACGTATTCATGACTTGTATTGTGTTTGAAAACTTCAACTTAAGTGGTGATGTTGCATAAACATCCTTGATGTTGTTAGCTTGGTCTGAAACAATTGCTCATTAGACAGTAACTTCAGTGTCTTTATGATGATGTCTTGATGTCTGATATATTCTAAGTCACTCTGAATGGGAGTGTCTGCTAAATGAATGTAATCTAATAAAAAGCACACAGAAGAGAAGATGACTGACCAGAAGTGTGAATGGCTACAGCTTGTCAAAATATGCATAGCTCCACGGTAAGCTCTCCTCTCAGTAATTATGTGCAGTAGCAGTAGTTAGCAAAGCTCTGATTAGTGTTGAGGTTCATTAGCTTTCTGAAAACTCTCAGCTATGAGCACCATACTGGGTAAAGGCTGAGTTTTCTCAGGAAATCACTGTACTTCAGACACAGATCCTACAACTTGATTAAACTGCTTCATCTAAATACCATTATGGTTAGACTGGCTTCTTCACCATGTGTCAACGGACTGTCACAATCTGATATACTGAGATTACACTGCATTTTATGATGTTATACAATCGGTGATCACTTTATTAGGTAGACCTGTACACCAGCTTGTTAATGCAAATGTCTAATCAGCCAATCAGGTGGCAGTAACTAAATACATAAAAGCATTCAGACATGGTCAAGAGGTTCATCTGTTTTTCAGACCAAATGTCAAAATGGGTAAGACATGTGATCTAAGTGACTTTGACCGTGGAATGATTGTTGTTGCCAGAGAGGGTGGTTAGAGTATCTCAGAAAATGCTGATCTCCTTGGATTTTCACGCACAACAGCCTGCACAGCAGACTGCAGAGTTTGCAGAGAATGGTGCAAAAAACAAAAAACATCCATTGAGCAGCAGTTCTGCGGGCAAAAATGCCTTGTTATTGAGAGGTCAGAGGAGAAGGGCCAGACCGGTCAAAGCTGACAGGAAGGTGACAGTAACACAAATAACCACAGATTACAACAGTGGTATGCAGAACAGCATCTCTGAGCACACAACACGTTGGAACCTTGAAATGGATAGGCTACAACAGCAGAAAACAAATAAGTCTAAAAAATAAGTCTAATAAATACGTAATAAAGTGCTCACTGAGTGTATATTGTGACTTCACTGCTCTCTGATATGAGATTTATGAGATGTTTTCTAGACCAAAACAAAATGAACTGAGCGATGGGCTCCTGATGGTCCGTCTCATAAATGACCATGTATATCCACAGAACCCACGGCTGTTTTGTAAAAGCTCGACATGGCATTAAAAGGGACATTGTTGCCAAACCACTCTGGAACATTCTGACAAATGACATCAGAATTATGTCTGTCCAAGCTGTACGTAATGTACGTCTCATTTGGCCTTGTATTTATTAAAAGCCTTTTTCTGTCTGCCATTCTATCCCAGCTTCACAAATGTTTCATTTTCCATCAATTTCTCTTCTCTTTGTTGCTGCGGGATCAGATGTGGTTTTATCTTCCGAAGGGGAGAGGTGTTCTTATCTTCCCCCCCGCCCTCGGAGAAGGTAAGAGCGTCAGTCACACCAGACTCCGGGGCTGTCAGTCTCCGCTTCTCCACCGCGTCCGTCCTGGAAGCGCCCCGCGTCTGTCCCACAGCGTTAGCTTTCAGCTCGTCTCCATCGCGAGACGGAAGAAGCCTCCCCATTGAACCGGGAATAAACACAGGAATTATCTTCACCTGCATTCACCTGCACTTAACAACAGGCCCGGGAAACATAAAACAACCTAGGACGCGTAAAGAGCTTAATTAAAACAACACAAACAACATTAATCACACACTTCAAAAGAGTTTTATGCACTTACAGACATTTTCTTTGATACACCTTCAGCTCTTTGAATTGCTTTGTCTGGAAACAGTTTTTTTAAAATGGCCGCTTGTCTTCAGAGGGAGAAAGTCATTTTGAACTCGCGGTGACATCTAAAGTGTATCCATTCTGCAGCCGCGGGCCACGCCGCCTGCTTATCGGTGTCTGAATATCGGACTGAGGAAAGCTCACAGCGGGAGTAGAGAGGCGCTGGCTTTACTCACTCAGCGGAAGGGAAAGCCATGATTCACGGCCCGCTGCATTGTGGGCCTCTGCAATTCATCTCTCATTGTGCCGTGGTGGAATTTCGCAGACGAGCGTGCGGCAGCGAAATTGGCTCGCCCCGTATGGTGCCAGCACTGCGCACCCTCTTCTCTCCGAGACTCTGTGCACGCGTTAAAGGAAAAGATGGGGGGAAATGGCGACAGGCTGCCAGTGTTATTACTGATGGTACGGAGGGTCCCCTGGGAGCCTGTGACAATGCTAGCTAGCGGATCTGCCGTAATAAGCCAACCCGCCATTCTCGCGGCTCTCCCGTTTGGGGTTTTTCTCTCTCTGTTTAATCAGACTGTCATGCGGTTTGGGTGCCCTTTCAGTCGTAGAGCCTGCACAGCTCGGTTGGAGATGAAGGGACATCATCCAGCCATTAGTCCCATTAGAGCAGCTCTCATTCGCCGGAGATAACGGTCTCTTACATAATCATCTCTTAAACACACATCCCTTTCAACATTATTTCAGCCTAACCCCCCGTCTGAAAGCAGCCTCTTCTCAGGCTTCATATCATCCATGAAATGTGTTCAGGTAGCATATGCACATTTGAAATGATCCATTTCCAGCCTCTCACAGACGCTGATCTTTGGCTGGTTTCCTTGTTCGGCTTCGAATATGAAGCGTAAGTGCTCTTCTGCATATGAATAGAGTCTTTGTAGTATCACTGTACTACGCTCCAGTTCTCCTCTTCTGTATTAACAGTCACCCTGTTTGAGAGCTTCTGATAAAATACATCAACATTATCCTCATCATCATCATCATCATCAACACCTTCGTCATACTGGATACTCTATTCGTGTCATTTTATCCAGTAATGTAGCTTTCACATTTCTTTTATCACTCCTAGATTTTAGTATTGGGCTTGTCTGTATTTCTTTCAGAAATTAACAATACTAAATTCATCCATATTAATTAAATTAATTCATATTTTTAATAGTCAATATATTTCAAATCATAGTGCAGTTCCAGTGCTTGGATAATATAATCAGCTAAAATACATGACGATAATTATTATCTAAATTATCATTTTTGATACTGCTTGATAATGAAAATCCATGATGAATATGCGCACACATGACTATACTCCAGAACTAGACTAATATTTTCAACAGATGCATACATCTGTCAACATGGTTGAATAAAATATTGTTGAATCTTGTTTTGAGATACAGGTATAGGCGACTGTGTGAGTTTCCATTGTACATTATCTAATGTGACATTTGGACAACACAATTATTTTTGAGATGTGCTTGTTTATTTTGTTCACAAAGCATGAATACGTCAAGTATGTCTTCTGACAATTTTACACCCTACATCAACACAGTACTACAGGAGAGTCGGTGACTATTTTACACCCTACAGCCCACATAGTACTACAGGAGAGCCAGTGACTCTTGCTCACCCTACACTCTACAGGCCATACAATATTACAGAAAAGTCCGAGACTATTCTGTACCCTACAGTCCACATAGTACTACAGGAGATTCAGTGACCATTTTAAAACCTACAGCACACAATACTCCAGAAGAGATCTAACACCTATTTTAGTAGAGGCACGCCTGTCATTCGGGCAGACAGAAGCATTAAGACATGTGACATATGCTTCATAGGAACTTGTGTAGCGGCAACTAAAGAACCTTA
This sequence comes from Conger conger, assembly GCF_963514075.1. NCBI lineage: Eukaryota > Metazoa > Chordata > Actinopteri > Anguilliformes > Congridae > Conger > Conger conger. Next base: position 8,375,529 of record NC_083777.1, read on the forward strand.
GCCCCCTTAATCCCACCCTAGACCTGGAAAGATGAAGGCAAGTGGAATTTCAGAAGTCTAAAGACATCTGCTGATTGGTTAGGTAATATATGTTTTACTTAAGTATGTGACTGGTAGCAGCACATATTAACAAGCACAGCTGTTCAGTGTTAACTGTGCAGTTGAACCAGACAGCATGCTGGGAATCTTTACTCAGTGAAAAACATGTATACCCACAAGAGCTGGGAAGTAAAAAAACTGATCAAGTAAAGTATAAATACCATAATTATTAAGAAGCAAAACTGGATTTCTGGTCATGAGGTTTATGTGACACTTGGCATCACCTGTATCACTAATTTTCAGCAGCCATCTTTGTGCTTAAGGGATCGTTCAGTTCATACTGAATTAAGTAAAAACCGCCTTTAGATATTGAGCGCCATACACTACAGGTACGACAGTATCTCAAACTCAATGCTTTAGTACTCACTGGTCATTTTAGGAATCTGATAAAAACCTGATTACATTTAATTGTGAATGTTTTCATTATTGTTGAAATACTATTCTTATCTTTTAACTAATGTCTTATTTATAGGTGGTTTTAATTTTGTGTTTTGGTCATATTGCGTATTATTGTGCTTTCTCTGTTAACTCGCCACTCCTGAAAAAGAGTGCACTGAGTACTAAATAAAGATAAAGAAATGAATGAATCTTTCAGACATTACCTTGAGACACGGAAAGGTTAAGTTGCTTTAAAAGGAGTAGGGAGAATAATTTCGGATAAGGATTCTTGGTAATTCTTGAGAAATTTTTGAGCAATTAGACCATGGATTCAAGGAAATGTCTCGACGGAATACAATGTTATACAAAACCATTCATTTTCACACAGAAATAACAATTTATAAATAACATGAACAGAACCTTTGATTAAGCATTCAGCTGTGGCACACATTTAATAATACAAATCACCACGCTTGAGCCACTGGGTCAACGTGATTCAAATAATGTGCTCTGCTACTTTCTAAATGCACAGAAACTCACTTTGGCTCACAACAGCCCTATACGAGGTGTCCCTATTATTCTGTTGATAACTGAATACAAATCTCAGCATTAACCTTGGAGGGAATGACTATTATTATCTGTTCCCACAATTACCCTGCCAACCGTAATTCCACAATCGGCTTAGAGTTGTCTCAGAGAAATGCTGATAGTTGCACTTCTTTAACTTGTTTTTCTACATAGTGTCACTTTTTTTTTGCTACCGCTGTTGCATACGACACACAAAACAAGTCTTTCACAGACAGCTGACACGCCGGCCAAGGAGTTATCCGTTTCCAGCACGACATCCTCGCCGCTTTTGAATGAAAAGGCCCGTAGCACATACCCATTTATTTAACCGCGCTATAAAATATGCGCGTGGCTCCCGCCCTGTCATGTTACTTTGGGGATAATGAGTAGTGTACGTTATGGAATAATAAATATCCATCTTTGTGTGAGTAAATCATCCGTTTGTAATCTCTGCCGAAATGCAATTTCACCCCTCCTAACGAGCGCCATGAATCACGCCGTTCCCAGCGGCTGAACGCTTGACCCCCTCGCTCCCCGCCGTCGACGCGCGCCCTTCCCGGGGGTCGCACGGCGCTCATGGGTAATCCCGGAGGTCGTAATATGGGTCATCTGCTTTAACAACGGCCGCGCGCTCTACGGACTGCATAATATGAGCGCTGTCTACGGGAGCCTAATTGGCTACGGACAAGCGAAGTGTAGGGGGCCGTGGGCGGGCGGGCGCGAGATGTTCCGCTGTTCCGCGGCACACTTAGGACTGTGGGAGAAGTGCCCGTCAGTCTAACGCAAGCGCCTCCCTCCTGTCCTCCCAATACAAGTGTGATTTATCCGTTTCCGACTGCTAGCGTCTCGCCAGTGCCAGGGCGGTCTCTGTGACAGATGCAGTAGTGCTGCAGCGTGGATGTGTGCTTACGGGCTAGCTTGCCTTTTATCAGGATTACTTCACGGGCACTCGGTCATCATCCGCGGCTTATCCGGAATGGAGGCTGCTCATCTGATCCACGACCTCCCCAGACTCTGCCACGTCACTCCCCTGCTCCCCGCCCTCCACTGGCTGCCTGTGTCAGCTAGCATCCATCTCCAGACCTTAGCGCTAGCCTATCGGGCAGCAAAAGGGACAGCTTGGTTATATCTTCAAAAGATCAGCAGATCCAACAGCAACCAACTAAGCTTCTCTGATCTGCTAACTCTGCCATTTCTCATTACATTACATTACATTAATGGCATTTGGCAGACACGCTTATCCAGAGCGACACTGTTGATTAGACTAAGCAGGAGACAATCCTCCCCTGGGGCAATGCAGGGTTAAGGACCTTGCTCAAGGGCCTTATTGTGGCTACACAGGGGACCGAACCACCGGGTCCCAGTCACGTACCTTAACCACTGTGCTACAGGCCTGTCTGTAACAGCAGAAACCCTGTCCTCACTCTGACGCAGACTGAAGACTCATACCGGCATATTGCACCATGGCATTTCTGACCCCCTCCAGATAAATAAAAGATTATCAAGAGGCGTTCAGGGGTGCAGTAGTCCTATATGTAGAACTTAGTGTTTTGTCTGTGTTGGAAGGGTTTCAGCAACAAACATTTTGTGTTGTAACAAAAGAAAGTACTATTAGACAGATAACCTTTACTCTGCAATAACTATAACATTATTCAAAAGGAAATCCACAGAAAGAAATACATCTCCTTTAGAACAAAAGGAGTGCGTTATAGTTATTGCAGTGTAAAGGTTATCTGTCTAGGTGCTCTTTCTTTAGTTACAATACAAATTGTTTGTAAGGATAACATTACACTTATTGATTATGAATGGGCCTCTAGGCACCCTTGGTGATACCGCATTTCTGTATTCCTCTGAGGAGCGCTTCTATTCTTCACTCCTCCAGTTCCTCCGGATAAGAGCTATGTAAGGGATTTTAACGTAGCGCCATGTCACAAGTGATAAACAGTCTGATCCACTGCCTTTCGCTTATAGCGGTTAGGTCCAGCCAAACCCCACAAAATTCTCTTTTTCATCTGCAAAATTTCTTCATGACTTGAATAGGCTGAATTTCAGCCAGGTATGGATATTTGCAACAACAAAAAAAAGAAATATCTGCTCTGTATCTATAAAATGCATTACTTGAAGTTTTGAGGAAAAGGCAGCCACATACACGGCAAGACTAGTGCATCCGGTCTTTGGGAACAGGAACCATGAACATGCCAGAGCAAGTGACTCCTAAAGAAAAATCAACAGAGACAAACAAACCCTTTTGGCTGTGCCAGATATAGGTCTGAATCAGAAGCAGTTTTGTGTCATTTCTCAATCTTATTGTCAATGAAGATAAAAGTGATATACAAAATACATGCTTTAATTTAATTTCAAATTATCCATAATGTCCATTCGGGAGGGCCAGGAGAAATGACAATGACATGAGCACACATATTAATATGTGCATGTCTGACTTTCCACAGAGACTGACAAAGGTTATTATAGATAACAGTACAATTCAGAAACCGTCTTTGTCACAAATGTCAGCCATTATCTTCAAGAATATAATCACAGTATAAGATTACTTTGACCATTTCTCAACCACAAAGATTCACATGATTGGTTTTACCGTGGGTAATGCCTGGTGCCCTTAGACCTCTAAGCAGCTTTTCAAATAAGCGTCTCATTTTCAATGTTCATTTCTCCATCTCTCGTGGGGAGAGAAAACTGAAAGAAGTCAGATGTATCCCCATTTAGCCTTTTCAGCCATTTTGATTGTGTTTGACAAGGCTGGCAAAATCTACTTGTAAAAGTGCATTAACATTGTCTTGTATGCCAAGGATAAGGCTAAATAAAGGAGTTTTCAGGTCAAATTCTTCAATAAGAAGTCATGTCGCCCTATCTTGCAGCTGTCAGCAGTTAAGAGCTCCTTGTGTTCAAACCGCATTTGTATTTCAGGCAGTCAAACCGAAAATCACTTGGCGATGTGACTGGAACATAAAAAACGTCTTCTGCGGTCCCAGATTTGTACGCGAAAACGTCTCCCACTTTACTGAGTGAATTCCTTTTGCTTTACCAACCTTTCTGCGGCTCACCGCTCGTAAGGGTAATTGCTACTATGCTAACAATCGATTTCTGGAGACTGAATCAGTCGGCCTTGACATGAACTTGGTTGGCTACCTAGTTTGCAGGTATGCAGGTATTGTCCTATTTATAAAAAATGTCCTTGTATGGCTTGGACAGACAAATTAATTACCAAGGCATTATTCACTCGGTTGTCTGTGGTCAGAAGACACCTCTGACAAAAATGCCCTTTGTTTGCATAAACAAAGAATTAATTGTATATACACTTACATTCAGACCCCTTGTATTAATGTATTATATTGTATATAATGTTGTTTAATACAAAGCACAGTGACGCAGTGCCATTCATGTTACAGTACAGAACACCATGCCAACTGCCACTCTATTCTCCTTTAAGGGAGTAAGACCAGGAGCCACTAAAATAAAAAAAAACAGAACAAGCCTTCTAGTTAGTTAGTGATGTGGTGACCAGCTCCCCAGGAACAGACTGCAGCACTCCAAGATGGCCACAGCAGGTCCAATCAGCGACAATGTATTTACCAGTGTACACAGAGAGAGGTTCTAAAGAAACTTCATGATACATCTGTCTTGATTGACAATCCTTGGTCACTCCCATAAGAATGCAACTGCCAATTACTACCCTCCGTGCTGGCAAGCACCCATCTCTAAGCCTCACAGCGACCTGATTACTCCCTAGACCGCCCAGACCTTCTCCCCCTGCCCAGCACCAGTGACTTCAAAGCCTTGAGTCCCAGCACCTGTCTAGTTAGTTAGCTCTAGCCCTTAGAAAGGGTTTCATTCCAATTGCTTCTTTTTCATCTCTTTTTTGTTTTCTTGCTCTCTTTCTTTTCTATTCCCGGCACCACCCACTGGGAGAGGCAAGGGAAAGCGGCAAGAAACGAAGATAGGGAGATCGAGAAAACGTGAATTAGGCAAATGGAACGTGAGTTCGAAGCCACGTCAGTTACAGATGTGGCAGATGTGTGGCAGATGGGGAGGTGGACCCACAGGCTGGTCATATGCCTTTCCCAATATAAAAGGACGTGCTGATGTTTTCTTGTTCAAATGAAAGATTGGGAGCTTCCTAACTTCTACATCTAGCTCCTAGAAGCAACATTTAACAGGTTGGAATTGTCCTTATAGAGGGCTGACCTCAATCGATTGCTGGGTCAGGAGCAAGGAAAAGAAAAAAAAAAAGAGGAGAAAAGTAAGCGATTGGAACGAGCCCAAAGTATCCCCAAACTTTTGCAATGCGGCGGTAAGCTCTGTCAGTGGGCAACTCAGGGTCCATGGGCCCAGAGGGACACAGGTACATCCCCTCAGAATATACACGACCGATAGTTACAGCATAATGCCGATAAGCATCTTTTATCACTGCATATTTAAAAAAAGTGAAGCTCGGGAATGTATTCATTCTATTGATTTATTTCCGCAATAAAAGTATTTGTTGAAAACAAAGTGATCACGACTCTGTCTCTTACTGTTGGCTGGATGTTTGCTCATTTGCAAATGGCTCCGAGGCACATTACTGAGGAAATGAATGCCTTCGACAATCTGCTGTTCCGTAATAAAACGCAGAGCCTGGTTTTTATCTCACGGCCGTTTCTTAAAGCTGGTAAAACCTCGGTACCCGACGAGACGTCGGGATTAGCGTTGTCGTGGCAACGCGCGATGCCAATCTCTTGAGGAGCGGCGTACTGTTTTTATTTTTCTTTCCTGAGGACGTCGTTTACCGCGGTAATGAGATCGCACCTCAGTCGGCGGAACAAAACACACGCCGACATGGACACAGACCCTGAACAGTTAATAGTTTAAGCCGAACCAGAAAGAGAAACCAACGACTGCAAAGATCTACAGCCAGCGGGCTGGATGTCATGCAATATATGGAGGCATGGCTCTCCAGGATCTGTAAAATAAATATGAGGGAAAGAGATTTAAAATCAATAAAAACCGCAGCATAAGCCAGGGGAGAAGTCAATGGAACCTAATGAAAAATAAAACACATGGCCTATCTTGCAGACAGATCTCACATTCTTTATCGTTAGCGAACAGGCATAGGGCAGTGTACAGTAGGCAGCCATTAAAGCAAGCTGTGTAGGCATTTGCTGGTAAAATAATGTGTTTACTCAAAGGGAAATTAAATTGCGGCTATCCCTTTCGTGTCTTCCGAGATCCCGGCTTTTCATCAAATGGTCTGAAATACACCCGTGAACATAAATTAAATTATCTTAATCAAGTCGTATGTCTTGTGGGACCTAAAATAGCCACAAGCTATGTCTCTCTCTCTATCTCTCTCTCTCTCTCTCTCTCACTGACTCACTCTCATATACTCGTACACACACACACACACACATGAGACGGCTAAACAATTTAGTTCCATGCTGATGTCCCTACAGCATGGTATACCAGAATATGAAAACACCCCAACATCCACTCAAGATAAATAACACAGCAGTCAGTGGCAGTGAGCACACAGTCTTACCGTGCTGACAAAATCTAATCCCGCTATCAGCAGTTTATGTGAGGATTGGGAAAATGGAGCCTCTCTGTCCATCCATCAAGACCGGCCTGTCATCTTTAAAACCACACAGGAGGAACGAGGCCTCTTCCTTCATAAGAGCTGTTCTTTGGGGACAGGTCCTACTAGTATATCTTTAACAATATTGTTTTCAGACTGTCTCAAAACATATTAGTGCGATAAAGTACAGTGACTGTATACTTTCTGCGGCTCGGTGCTGATAACGTTCAGGTCCGGAATATTTATGTGGGGTTTCTGTCTCCCTTTCTGTACCTCTCTCTCTCTCTCTCTCTCTCTCTCTCTCTCTCTCTCTCTCTCTCTCTCTCTCTCTCTCTCTCTCTCTCTCTCTCTCTCTCTCTCTCTCTCTCTCTCTCTCTCTCTCTCTCTCTCTCTCTCTCTCTCCTCTCTCCTCTCTCTCTCTCTCTCTCTCTCTCTCTCTGCGCTGGCGAGCTATCACGACCATCTCCAGGCGAGAAAAAAAGAGAAATGTTCAGAGAGACTGGGTTATTGTGGAAAGCTACAGCTCTGTTTATAAGTGATGTTATGTGGGGTGTTCTCAGAACACACGACTGAGCAGCCGGTCTCGTTGGAAAGGTGTTATGAATTAGGGGGAGGGTGAGGGGGTGCCCTTTTCCCTCCCTCTGATCTATCCCGTTTTAGAGAGGACAACCCCCCCCAAACGTACCCTGCCGGCTAATGCGCTAGGTCTCCCACCTCCAACACAGGCTGCAGTAAAAGGGGCCGATTACGGAGCACTTTCGGAGGTGTTCCCACTGCAAACGTTCCGGGTTTAAAACCGGCAACTTGCCACCTTTGGAAAAAAAAGGAAAAAAGGTGTGAATTCCATTTCTACATTGCTGTGTTTTTGCTGTTTTCGGGGGAGCGTCCCACAGAGAGAAATGCCTCTCGCTGGCATATTTATTAGCAGCAGGAGATGGAGAAGACTTGAGAGAGAGCACACAAAGCTCTCTCCGAAAGCGGAAATGATTCAGAGGTTCTTACGTGACCCGTGTGTTACCCACCATTGTAAAATCACACCGGTGCTCCCCGCTCCTCTGGTAAGAATATTGCCTCAATAAAAATGCTTTTTCTATTAAATAAAAACTACCGAATAAATATACGTAGTAGTTACTTTTTTATTTCTATTCAGCTGGCTTTAAAAAGTCTGAACTAAAATGAAATGAAGTGAAAAGTATTGCCGAGACTTTTGGTTCCGTTGGGAGTCGGATCAAAACTACACATTTTACGGCTGCAGATTCTTCTGTTAAGGAACAATTGAATATGGTCTGGCGTAGGTCGTAATCCTTATATATATGCATTCTGCTCATAAAATAGTTAATTAAGTAATTCAAATTAATTAAATCAAATACAATTATAGGGTGTTACCAAACAGTCAGCCTGAGAGAAGTGCAGCAGTATTCCATTGGTATGAGCCATGACATGTTTTACTCTGGAGAATATTTTCTCCACACCTTTACAAACTGTATGTCCTTCACAGAGCACAGCAGCCGATTGGATGAGGCTTTGGTGGGCGTACCCTCCTTCGTGGGCTGTACCTGACCCACACATCTTTGTCAGTCTCTGTTTGTACCATTGTAACAGGTTATGACCCAACAGCAGAGCGATTTACCTCCATAGACACGCTGCCACTCAGCTGTTCTGCTCAGATCACATATCCACACATCTAGGGACTGTGATGGGTTCAGTAGCTGATGCTGGGTATGACAAGACACAGAACTGTCACATAACATACTGCCAATAATATCACGTCCTTCTGGCTGTCTCTTCTCGCTCTCTCTCATCCTCTCTCGCTCTGTCTCTCACTCTCTGTGCCCCACACACTCTCTCTCATACACACACATCCTCTCCCCCTCTCTCTCTCTGTGTCACACTTTCTATCTCACACATTATTGGCATTATTGGCATTTTTGGCAGACACTCTTATCCAGAGTGACGAACAGTTGATTAGACTAAGCAGAAGACAATCCTCCCCTAGAGCAATGCATGGTTAAGGGCCTTGCTCAAGGGCCCAATGGCTGTACAGATCTTATTGTGGCTACACCGGGATTAGAACCACCAACCTTGTGTGTCCCAGTCATTTACCTTAACCACTAGGCTACAGGCCCCACACATGCATCCTCGCTGTCTCTCACTCCCTGTGCCCCACACTCTCTATCTGATACACACACATCCTCTCTCTCTCTCTCTCTCTCTCTCTCTCTCTCTCTCTCTCTCTCTCTCTCTCTCTCTCTCTCTCTCTCTCTCTCTCTCTCTCTCTCTCTCTCTCTCTCTCTCTCTCTCTCTCTCTCTCTCTCTCTCTCTCACATCCTCGCTGTCTCTCACTCCCTGTGCCCCACATGCTCTATCTGATACACACACATCCTCTCTCTCTCTCTCTCTCTCTCTCTCTCTCACACACATCCACATCCTCGCTGTCTCTCACTCCCTGTGCCCCACACACTTTATCTCAAACACACACATCCTCCCTCTCTCTCTGGCTCTCTCTTTCCTGAGAGGAATGGTACTACCATCAGATTACACATGCTCTAGATTCTAATAGTTTCCATGTTTAGTGGGAGAATGTAATTGGGGTATGGGAGATGCGGTCCTCATTATACATCTCAAATTGGAACCGTTGGTCTCCATTATGTGGTTTTGCGCTGAAAACCACTAAAACCCATTTTAACGATGTTGAGCAGAAACGGTGAAAACCTGCAGAAGGTACGCACCCACAGGAGGGGTGAGAACGGGATCACAGCTCATTCACACTTCCTGCGTTCCTTCAGGCTGCGCCGATTGGCACTTTGATGTGGGAACGCAACGCGCCCGGCAGCCAATCACAGCGCACCTCAGGAGGAGGTCAGGAGCGGTCATCAGTCTCGGGCTCAGAGTCGAAAGCGTTTGGCGGGGAACGGAGCGCGTGGGAGCGAGCCGGTCCACGTCTCCGCGCTATTCCTAATGCACCCTTTGAAAAAACGAAATCCCCAAACAGAATTTCTTCTTCTCTGAAGCGGCCTGTTCCAGGAGGTGTCTGCTTTCCGGAGGAGTAAACTTTGTATCACTCCAGGTGCGCTCGGCGAAATTCGGAAAGCCAGGGAGGGTTTTTATTTGAAAATAAATAAATAAATAAATAAATAAAACCACTTCTCCAGCCAGAGAAATCCGACTCTCCTTTATGTACTGTATATGTGATTTTTATCTTTTCACACATGGGCAACCATCTACCCTGTCAATAAAAATAGATCGCTGTTTGATCCTGAGGATTTCTGTCCTCTCACGAAATTCATTTTTCAGCGCGACAAGCATTGGATGGGGCTTGCACGCACACACACACACACACACACACACACACACACACACACAGGCGCACATTCAAACAGACCACAGTGAAAAAATCCAATGTGACTACATGTCACTTGACGTGACGTGCGTTTGCAGTATTCTGCGCAGAAGGGACAATAAAGACAAAGACGTAAAGATGACACGCGTGGCATCAGAATGACACGTTCCGTCGGAAAGCGAGAGAGGAGATCAGCTCAGACGCCTGCTGCTCCTCTGCAGATGCGTCGGCTGCCACTCATCGCTGAATCCACAGGTGAACATGAGAGTGTGCAGAGTGTGACCTGGAGAGAGTGTATTCTAACAGAACTCAATGTCCACAAATACACAAATGTATTTGTGAAGAGCTTCTTTATTGGGCTGCTGTCACATGGTCTTTCATAGAAATACTTTTCTTAGAAATAGTTAAAAAATCCATTTTTGGATTTTGGATTCAGATATGGACGTTTTGAGATTAAATATTAAAATTGTTTTGTGAAATTCCAATGAAGATCGGCAGATATGGATGCAAACACCCTCAAACTGAGGCGAATCGTGCACACTCATATCCACCATTTTATTTCAAATGTACTCGCCGAAAGTAAAAGCACTTTTTTCTAGTGTTGCAATTTCTACATGGTGAAACCATGGTGCACTTCAACCACGTGTGAATTGTTTGATTAAAAAAGGCTAATAAAAAAACAGGGACAGCTCATGTAGTGAGATTGCAAGATAGGCATCATCATCAGAAAGCTTTTTACTAAGATATAATTTACTGTCATCAGGCCAATGGCAGGCATCCATCCATCCAGCCATTATCTGAACCCGCTTATCCTGAACAGGGTCGCAGGGGGCTGGAGCCTATCCCAGCATACATTGGGCGAAAGGCAGGAATACACCCTGGACAGGTCGCCAGTCCATCGCAGGGCACACACACCATTCACTCACACACTCATACCTACGGGCAATTTAGACTCTCCAATCAGCCTAACATGCATGTCTTTGGACTGTGGGAGGAAACCAGAGTACCCGGAGGAATCCCATGCAGAACATGCAAACTCCGCACAGAGAGGCCCCGGCCGATGGGGATTCGAACCCAGGACCTCCTTGCTGTGAGGCGGAAGTGCTACCCACTGCACCATCCGTGCCGCAATGGCAGGCTTATTATACATAATTATTCAGTTATATATATTTTGGAGGGGGTGGGCTTTAGCATTAAAACAACCCAATATTATCAGCATAGCAAGTGATAGCTTTGAGACAATGGTGGCGCTGATTAATGTTTTTGTTCTTTATTAGTGGAAATTTAAGAATGGCAACTCTAGCTGAAGCATTCATTACAGCATTACATCTGGCTGACTGAATTGCAACCATGTCTACAACTGTGTAATTATTGTACAAAGTGGTATAATCACAAATTCAAAAGGAAAATTTATTTTTGTCTTGAGATTACTTGAAAGTTCAGGAAAATTAAAGAGAAATGTCTTCGACACAAGCCAACATACAGTATTTACAGTACCATAACACATAAAACTAAGGATGTCATGGTCATAGATGAAGAACTACACCCCCTGGTGGCCGATTCAGCCAGGACAGCGGGTTTTCATTATTCAGTCCTGCGGGTGAGAAGTCCAAATGGTGAGTGCAGTCACCTCTTCAGCTATACGCTGGCATAGTAGGGCGTAAGAATTTGTGCGGCCTTAAACTGAAGCTATTCCTTTTGTGAACTTGTGTGGACTCTTTTTGTGGAATCGTGGAACTTGAACTCATCCTGACATGACAGCTAGTTCACCCCATACACCATGTTCCTCATGCCCTAAAGCCAGTGAGTCAGTTTATCAGATCTCCTCCCACCCACCTCCACCCTGCCTCTCCAGTGATCTCTATTTCCTTCAACTATGGGACTTAAGCAACTCCTCCAGGATTTTGTAGGCTGAAATTCATACCAAACAGAGAGCTTGTTGTTCTTTACTGTTGGCAAAAAATACACAGAGCAGTGACAGACAGCGATGACAAGCTGAGTTGTCTAGAGAAGTGGAGAAATAGTGAGGAAATATATTAATTATCTTCGACTGCTTCAGCGGCACACAATCCAGATATCACCACTCCACTCGCACACACTTCCGATGAACCCGCATTTGTGCCATGCATTCCTAATGAACTCACTTCCTACTGTCACACACTCCTAACAAACTCCATTTATTGTCACCCAGTCCTTAATGTGCCTGCTGATGTCCCCACTTTACTGTCACACACATTTCAATGTCTCCAATACTCACACTTATATCTGTGGACTCCCATCTCACACACTGCTGATATCCTCACTTTACCATCACACACATTACTAATGTCCCCACTTTACCATGACACACATTACTAATGTCCCAACTTTACCATCACACACATTACTAATGTCCCCACTTTACCATCACACACATTACTAATGTCCCCACTTTACCATCACACACATTACTAATGTCCCCACTTTACCATCACACACATTACTAATGTCCCCACTTTACCATCACACAACATTACTAATGTCCCCACTTTACCATCACACACATTACTAATGTCCCCACTTTACCATCACACACATTACAATGTCTCCACTTTGTCAGTCGTGTCTGTGGACTCCCATCTCACAGACCCTTTTCTCCCAAATCCTTCTCTCTGCACACTGCAAACAGTTGATTTTGGCCTGTGTTCCGTAATGTTTAGTTGTTCTTATTTCTCAGACTCATAATGGCTTCCTTGACATTCACTGGCACAACTCTGGGCCTCATGTTGACAAACACCAATAACAGACTCCAATGGCAATCAAAAGCCAAGAATCAAGATAGATATTGAAAGCTCTCGTATACCTGCTCTAAAGAAGCAAGTGGGTACACCTGACTAATCACACACAACACCTGTGAAGCCATCTGGCCCAAGCATTATGGTGCCCTGAAATTGGGAGGCTATGCACTGTATAAAAATTGGTGAAACCAAAATGTATAAAAAATCCCTTCAATAAACCTGCACTTTAACACAATGTTCATTGCTTGATTATAAATCTAAAGTATCTGGAGTATAGATACGTATTATTATTATTATTATTATTATTATTATTATCCATCCATCCTTCCATTATCTAACCCGCTTACTCCTTGGTCAGGGTCGTGGGGAGCTCAAGCCTATCCCAGCATGCACCGGGCGAGAGGCGGGAATACACCCTGGACAGTTCACCAATCCATCGCAGGGCCCACACACCATTCACTCACACACTCATAGCTACGGGCAAGAACTTTGAAATGCGGAATGAAACTGGAGTACCCAGAGGAAACCAGCGCGGATGCATCCACACAGAACCCAGCCGGGCGTCGGACCCGAGAGTCGGACCTGCTTTCTGATGCTTTTTTTCAGGCAGAGAGGTCACGTATTCTATTTGTGGCAATGAATATAAATATCCTTGAGATTATATTTGAGATACACTGGATATAAATATCACGTCCACAGGGTCTGGGCCTCTGTAGCTTTGAGTGAGAGCGTCATACTGACAGCACATCCCAGCGCTGGATTCAGAGCTAATTCACAATGGAACTGAGGGACCCACTGCACTCATTAAAAGATTTTTGTTATACATCTGGATAAAAAAGGATCAGTTTTCACTCGCATCCACTGAAAGTTCAAGCAGATTCTTTGTTAGAATACAAAGGAAGCTTTTCTGCATTCATTAATTGCTAAGCCCAGCCAATGAACACTGGAGTGCATGCACCGTTGGGGACTGGATCTGAGGAAATATTAAAAACCGTTTGATATTTCTCCCTATTACAGAATTTAAAACGGCTATTCTTCTTAGCCACCAAGCAAAATGACCACAGTGCCTGTGATATTTCTGCTAGCCTTGCATATTGTCAGTTTCTTAATGATAAGAAATTCTACTAGCTGGAGAATCCCAACTCAAAAGACTCACTTTAAATGCTATGGACTAAACAAGGAGGTTATGAAACAGAGAGGTTTGAAAACAACGCAACTCAACTTGAGGAAAACACATTTTAATTGAATTCATTATTTTAAGTGAACTCTTTGTGAGCCCCATGAGAAGGTATCCATGGCTTTGTGTAGCCATACAGACTGTGGTTTCCGCTTTCCCCGAGAAGAAGACTCTGAAGAATGTTTCAGGGCTGTTGTACACACAGTCCCATTTTTCCCCAGATGAGATCTTAAATAATAGATATGTTCACATTTGCTTTGAGAAATAACTGCAGTTGGAACACTTTTGTATGAATGGGTATTTAATGTCACTTTGTATTTATTCTCTAGCACATCAATTCCAGGTAATTTCACCAAACTGGATTACATACTTTTGTAAGTACTCTATGAAGCCCTCAGGGGTGATTCTGAAGTGGCACAATAACATATTTTAGTCCAAAACATTACTGGCCAGCACTCAAGTGTTTGTGAAAATTGAGATTTCTAAGGACAAGGGAATGCAAGACTAAGAAATTGTAGGGTGAGAATTCAACATGTAGATTGAAAAAAAAAAGTCTCACAGAGGACTTTATATTTCTGCTGATACTGAAGTTCAGTCAAACAATTCTGACTGAACTGTCTGACTAAAGTTAGATTGGCTTCTGACTTCAGCTATGTAATTTCAATAAATGTAAAAACGTGCATTTTCTGATGTGGTCTCATCGGCATTTGTATGCAGGGAGTTATATTGTAAGCATACTATGACTATTGGATAAATGACTGTTTGTTCCTTGCTAAATCAAGAAGAATTTAATCCCATTTCAGAGGGAAGGCCCTTCGACAGATGTTTTTCACTCACATAGTGAGGAGAATCTACACACCTCCACACTTAAATAGCCTGGCAGTAACCGGCCCACAGTGAATCCTGATTTAGCAACAGGTTCATTAATCCCGATGGGCACAAATCTCAGTTCAGTAAACAGGTGAATATATTTTTATATTTCTACACTCCAAAGAGATTTTATTTGTGAAACTATTGATTTTCCTCAGGGAACAGATTACTGGAAATGCCCGACAAGAGAAAGCAAAACAGACAAACAGACCAGGATGCACTAGAAACAGTCATTTCATTTGCAAAAAATAAGCATTATAGGTAGGATTCTACCAATAATAATTTTGGAAGCCATGTTTTAGACGAAGCCGGCTTTGCTGATAGTCATTCACTTATGAATTGCATATAACTGGACACATTTGGCGCACAGTAAAATAAAGTGTTTTTCCCATAACAATTGTGAAACACATCACAGGAGAATTGTTGCTAATCTACTATCCAAGAGCCAAAATGAATCCAAATGGATTTTAAAACGTTAGCTTTAATATGATTTTATCCAACACGCTTGCTTCAGCATGGGTTCTTCTTGTTCCTTAAACAATCATCAACCATAGACTGTCAGGTGTGGTTTGGAAAACCCCATATGGTTGACGAATGGGCCATCTTTATGAATCAAATCTCTGCGCAAAACAGGCTGAACCCTGGTAACCACATGCTCGATCATGTTAGATGTATTGCCAAATAACAGAATTTATGTCCATCCCCCATTGTAGGTGATCTAGGCAGGCATGTTCTCCTCCAGCAGGAAAACTCTTCTGAACATTGTTCTGGAGATAATGTTCATAAATAATTATTGTCAAGTGTCAAAAAATCCACTGAGAGTTCCACAATTCATATTTGCATGTGCAAGGTGAAATGTGTCATTTTCTTTTGAAAGAAAATCCGATAAATCCAGGCAGAAGAACTCTACCTATCTTTGATTGACAGCAGGTTCCTATTGATCCCACTCATCTAACTAATACACCTCGACTGAGAACTGACCCGTTAAATAACTACCATCTGCATCATTACTCTAATTAGAGTTTTATTTCCATGTGATTGACATATAGTGTCATGCTGTATGCATATCTAATAAAGTGATACGCTTATCATGAGCAAAAGTGTAACGCGACTCAAATCTTTAGCTATGAATGAATCTTCGCAGTACAAAGTATGGGCTAAAGGAAATAGACTGGACCATAAAATTCTGAGGCCAACATGCTAGAATCTAGAGGCTAGACCGGAAACTGATAATCACCATGACAACAAGATTCCAGAAATATCAATCTCAATCAATCCAGTTAAACTCAGCATATTAAATTCTGATAAAATCTAATTATCATTATAAAAGGTAAGTCAGGAAAGAACACAAAAATGGAAATGAGGTCATCTGTATGCATAATCTAACCGTGGTGACTCAGTGTAGTCCACAGAGCATTGTCCTTCATATTGCTCTTATAAAATCATACTGTTTATAAAAAACAGGCAGCATTAGCTATGTGGGTCATCTTGTCCGTACATCTCCCCCCCACCCATTGAGGACCATGTGCAGCGAGCGTTCATTGTCCAGTGTGCACTACACATTCCTCCAGGAGAGACACATTTGCTGGATTTATAACTGAGAGAGGTATACAAACCAGATAAAACCAGGGGGAAGATGGTGTTGTTTTCGCCAGCCAAAGAGAGCTCAGTACACTGCAGCAGCCTGTGCAGAGCTGGGCTGGACGCAGGGAAATCTTTTCATGGATTAAAACCACCATGAAACACCATCAAATGTCCTCTGTCAAAAACACAGCTTCTATTTCCCGTCTGTGTGCATACGTCTGCCAATCACTCTGTCTGTATTTCAGACCTTCTAGGGATCTGCAAACGTGTACTTTTCTTGGTAATCTATGCAATTGAGTCCGTATCTACACAGTAAACTGCTCACTGTTAATCTAACTGTAACGCAGCTTGCGCGAGTCAAAAAGGGATCTGATCCACTCTACCAGACGTGATTTAACACAGAACACAAATTATCTCCTTTTCCCAAGCCGTGCAAAGCAATAAAATCAATGGTAAGCACATTATGAACCTGGCCATGTAACTCCTAGATCAATCATCTTACATTATTAAATAGGAGAGGCTGCCTGGCTGTCTGCGAGCTCCACAATTGATTTTAAGGCCTTTTTATTGGCTTAGCACATAACTGATATGCTAATTTATGACCAAACAGAATGTAAGACCATCTAACGAGAGTCTGCTCAGCGCGTAAACAGGGGAACGTGGGTGAAGCAGCGAGGCGGATGTTGATCTGCCAAAGGGCATTACTGAGGCGCGGTCATTAGATGATTTATTTTATTTAGAAAGGAGAGGAAAGGCTCTGGGGATTAGGGTTCGAGAGCAGGCCGCCCAGCGGACCATACCCCAGTCTCGCCTGATTAGTATTTCCAAGCGAGATGAAAATGGCTTTTATGCTTCATTCATATTCATTGTTTATTCATTAGTCTTAGTTATTAATCATGTTGTTTTGAGTACTGGTATCAACGCACTGACACTTTAATGTTCGATTTTAACGTATATTTACGACTATTGTTTGTATTTATTATTTCATATCCTGATTTTACCACCGCAGTCAAACATTGCGTATGCGGTGTTGTTTTATTATCCATTATTTTTTTTTACATTAGAAATGCGCTGTATCTACAGCCATTGAGGTATTGCATTTGACACTTGATACATTTTCTGTGAGTGAAAGAAAAAAAAGGAATGTACAATGAGCAATGTCACCGGTCTCAGCGCTCGTAGAGACGCATTCGGCGTCCTGTGACATTAGCGACCGCGGCTCTCCCTCAGACAGCCTGCCGGCGGTACGAAACGCACTGAGTCACTGGATTGCATCATTCACCGCTGTGTTGACGCCCTGGGCTTCAGCGCACCCGAAACACCAGTCAAACACCCCGATCTAAGCGACGAAAAACGATTAGGAACAGGCAGTCCTCCACAAAGGGTTCAAAGGCAGACAGGCAGACTTTCAGGCAGACGACTTCCCAAAACAATTTGTCTTCAGCTTAGCAAGACACCTACGGCAATTTAAAATTGTAAAATAAATAAATAAACACACCGTCTATATCTAACCTTTATCTCTCAGTGAAGCTCAGAATCAATCTGTCTTCATTTACATGGAAGAACTGAATAAATATTTGAAAATTAAGCTTGGGGAGAGAGGCTTATGGAGTATTTCCTGCATATTCTTATTCTCGTAATAAGTGCTTTCAAGGTAAACTCACTCATCAAACCAAGCTCACCTTCAACCTTTGGTTTTTTTTTTCTACAGAACCATCTAGAAGCCTTCCAAATCTGTGCATTGAAATGACAGATGTTACTCTCACCGCCAGTCAAATTGCAGTCCGGCCTCCTCTCCAGACGTGCGTAATTTTACAGAGCAGAGAGCAGCCCTGTCCTCAGGGAACCCTGCGTTCACGTCGCAGCATTGGGAGCCACAGACAAGGGGACACGACATCCGCCCTAGCCTGAGCATCGCCGAGGGCGACCAAACGCGCTCGTAAAAACCTCCCCGTTCATCACACGCCAAATTATTCCTGATTTTGATTGATCTGTGTAATTTGGAATTGGTTGGGTCTGTAACTCAGGGCTCCGGGGACGTTAACGTAAATTACACGTTCCCTAACCTCCACGCATCCCGCCGGGGGCTACCGCGCGTCCGCCGCTGTCATAACACAGCGCTTTAATGGCGGGAGGCGGGCTTTGAAGCCCCGTGCGTGAGAGCTTAAGAGCAGGCCCGGCTGCCGCAGGTATGAAAGGAGTCCGTCAGGGCTGTTATCGGCTATGAAAGGAGTCTGTCAGGACTGGCTTGTTGCGCGTCACGCCCGTCTATCACGGAGAACTCTTAATTGCATCAGCTCAAGACGCTGTCATCGCCCACAGAGCCTGTAGCTCCGCCACACTTCGCCGAGAGACCCCTCTAATCAACACGCACGTCAGCAGACACCTGTTCTCACGCGTCGTCTCAAGACGGCTTTAGCAGAGGCAGCGCCTTACGCCCAAAACCCACATTTATTTTTGTTCGCATTCGTCAAGGTTTTTTTTCTTTGAAGCTTTTGGCTGAATCTTATCTGGTCTTGCAACGTTGTTCTTTTCCTGCTTATTGCTGTCCCTGGCATTTCTCTGGCTCTGTAACCCAGAAACCCGCAGCTGAACCACAGCAACAAAGGCTAATCCGGACTGGGCTTTACTGGACAGGTGATTGAGTGGCAAATAGGAGATAGTGGGAGAACACCCGATGAAAATAGCTCCAGGTTTGCATTTTTTAAATGTTTTTTTTCTTGATTTTGTTGAGGTTTTGCTTGGTCGCAAACATGCAAGTAAATGTAATAAAGTAACACAAAAATATTACAGTACATTTATGGTTTGAAAAATCCTTTGCCGTTTCCACACCTTGAAAATTCTCTATTGATGCAACAAAGAATTGTGAGGTATCAGTATGGTGGGGGTTATACTTTGGAGCGAGATTCAACACTCCACTGTCTGATTCTCTGATTGGCCAATTGCACATCCGTTTCTAAACCAGTTGGGCAAAATCAAGGAGTTCTATTTCATCCACTGTCTGCCACACAATGGCCAGCAGGTACAAACAACAGCCAGCAGACACGTTTCACCACACAGCTCAGACATGAACACTGCAGTGACGCACCAAAGCCGCGTCAGGTATCCTCGAAAGTATCTGAGCGCCGTCAGTGTGAGCCGGTAAGCTGTGCTTTTCCAGAAGCAGTAAAAACGCCACCTCCGAAACAAACCGCATCCTATAACACAACCTCACCACAATGGTCTTTTTGTGCTAGAAGTCATTTTGTGCTTGTTGGGTCAGACCCTTCCTGTTAGTCCCCCGTGGTCAGCCACGGACCCAGGCCTTAATTGATAGCACCTACAGCCGAACTGCAGCACGGCAAAACTAAAGCAGAGGGTGGGGGTCCTAAGGTTTTGCACCCGGCCGCACAGTAAAATCTTTACGGCTGTGCCAACTGGGTACAGACAGCTTAATGAGCCCGTAGATTGCTTTGCTTTCCCTCCCTCCAGGAGATACAGCAGACCTCTAAATGTTGCAGAGAAGTAACACGATTTGCAGCGCCTTAAGGGAGCGCGGCAGGAGATGTGACTTAAGCAGGATCCCGGACCCTCGCCCTGGAGGGCACCCCTCCTGCCGCGCATGGGGACGGCTCTCGCTGTGCGCCCTCTCTGCGGAGGAACGGTCCTATTCATTACTCCGCAATTACGCGCAAAAACGAAATTATTCCGCTGAGGATTTGGGAGGGGGAGAGGGAATCTGAATGCGGGTTTGCTGAGAGACACGGGAGGGTTGATCTGAATGGAATCAAGAGAGCGTGTGTGTGTGCGTGTGTGTGTGCATGCATATATGTGTGCGTGTGTGCAAGCATGTGTAAGTGTGTGTGTGTGTGTGTGTGTGTGTATGTGAGTGCTTTTGCCGAAAGCAAGAAGGACAGTACTAACTACGGTCTTCATTGTTCCAGGGGAACAGCGATGATTAATACCCAGCTGTCTTTCAACTGAAAAACCAGCAGATTGATCAACGCTGATGCCCATGCAGGCCCATA
The DNA here is from genome assembly GCF_963514075.1 of Conger conger. Taxonomy (NCBI): domain Eukaryota; kingdom Metazoa; phylum Chordata; class Actinopteri; order Anguilliformes; family Congridae; genus Conger; species Conger conger. The sequence goes on from NC_083777.1 coordinate 8,395,897, forward strand.
CAGGTGAATGTGTGCCAGGCACCAGCACTGTCTGAATGTTAGATATTTACCGTACAATAATCACTTCTCCTAATAATACGGGACAGGAGAATGAAAACTGCAACATGTACCAATCCTGGAGAAATCTAAACCGACAAGCAATGAGTACATGTTTACTGGAATTGTTCTTCCTTTTCCACTATTACAGCCAGCGAATTTAAACTTCTGCAAACAACAAACTTTGAGAGAGAGAGAGAGAGAGAGATAGTGAGAGAGCGAGAGATAGGAGAGGGGGAACATTTGATGTGAACATCTCTGGAGAACAGCGGTGACAAAGCAGGATGGCAGCCTGCAAACGCCCCCCAGAGAAAATCCCGAAAACACTACGCCCAGGGGAAAGGATATCAGACACACATCACACGACTCCAGCGGGAACGTGCTGTGGAGCAGAGCGCTTCGGTACCAACCCCAATCCCAGTCTACTCTGTACCATCTGTGGGCCCGAACCCCGCCAGTCCCACTGTCACGACTAGGGTCGCAACACATTCCATCACAAAACCAGTCCGATTCCCAGTGAGGTTCTGCTCTGGGCCACTGGGAGGCTTCCACGCACTGGTTTCTCTGAGCGTAATTACCCCTGATGAGTTTCAACTGTTGAGCTCTATATTAAAGGCCCTGTTTCCTTGCTTGGCACAGACTCATTGACAATTGCTGCAGAGCACTATCCTGTGTTGTCTCTCTAGTGTGTAGGGGTGGGCAAATCAGCAGAAGTTACCATGTCGATCCTATCGGCGAGATTTGGGCACTGTTTATTGGGTTCTCTGAACGGAGGGCAGTTGCCCTCGTCTGTTTTGTCAGACCCACTTTACTGCATGTGTCATTTTCTACCTGCTTGATTTCCCTTTTTTGGCTTTCTGTTTTGCCCCTGTATTAGATATGCAGTGGCTGTGTCTAGTTGTTTTTATAGACCGCTGGCAGAACATTCAGTGAGTAGGGGGAGAGCTTATTAAGAGCTTTCTTCTATCTGCGTTTCTCCTGTCCCTTTCTATCGCTTGCCAGTTTTAGTGGCTATCCCTCTGGGTTAACTTGTGGATTCCTTCATTCCTATCCCTCTGTCCCCTGATCAATTCCATTGAAAAATAGTTCAATTTCATTACATAACCAGCACAATTCCATTGCAAAACAAGCCAAAATCTCTAAACCCTCCAAAGCACAAAATAACACAATTTTCAATGGCGGTGAACCGGTACTAATGCTGTCAAGTGGGATTGCAAATCCTTACAATAAACGGTTTATAAATGTTTTACAGGTCATCTGTTAACATTGTATTAAACGCTGAAAACTGGTTATAATACATTTAGTAAAGTTGCTTTTGGTAAATCACATTTATATCACATTGAGCCAACACTTCTCTTTGAGTGGACAGACACACCTGAGTTGCGGAGATGAATCAGCCCAAGCAGGCCCAAGGTGCACTCCCTCTCCACAGCTGAAAAGCCTCCTCTGATTGCTTTGTTTTGTCTTGTCCTTGTTGTTTCAGTATATTATTTGAGTCCGGAACCCATGAATAGGAGAGGTGGAGATTTTTGTTTATTCATTTGTTTGTTTAATGAGCTCTATCTCTCTAACAGCAAATACATTGCCGTTTAAAACTGGAATTGCAGATCTCCCTTTGCCCAGCAATCTTCTCCATCCCAGGGGTATCTCACAGTTTGCGACAGACAGTCCCTCACCGCGGTAGTGAATTATCTCTGAAACCCCCCACCACTCTCCCTGCGATATCATTCGAATAACAACAACAGCAGATATTATAATAATGATAATCATCATAACACTTTTCATATTTCAAGTTATTTGTAACCCAAAGTGCTTTACAGAAAATGTAAGGGACCCAGAAATGATATAAGCCTTTAAGGTCAGCAGACTTTTTTTAGCCAACCAATGATTAAAATTTAGTACTTAAGCACTGATAATTCCACCTCAAAAGACATCAAACGTAGCAGATATTGTGGCTCACAGAAGAATGATTTCTGCTCTATCTAGTAATGGATTATGTGTGCCGCAAGTGTGGGTGTTACATCTCCACACCCTTTCCCCTAACCTCTGTCATTTGTGAGCAAACCTTTTTCTCTGCTGTGCCATAACGCTAAGATACAAATCAAGACTACTTCAGTCAATATAATTCTGCGTGAAGGAGGTCTTCAGCTATGAAACTTCAATCTATCAAATGAAAAAGTTCTGACAGGGGCACCATGAAGAGTTTTAATGTACTCTCAATGTGGACCAGCCAACTTTAAATATTAATGCAGTCTACACTGAAATAGGGGGCTGGGGAGGGGGGTCTTTGAGGGGCGGTTGCAGGAGTGTGGGGACCTGGAGAAGGGGATTATGGGAGTGGGTGGTTGTGGGAGTACGCTGAAGCTCATGGACCTCAAAACCCTGCAAACAGGAGTGAGGCTGGGGTCCCTGTGAACTGTCTGGAGATGTGGGCATAAGGGCTCTCCGGCTCCCCCTGTGGGACTGGAGGAGTAGCGACACACAGGATTGCTACACACAACCTGATAATACCTCCTCCATGAATCACGAGATCGCCAAGCACACAACCTGATCATCCCTCCTCGATGACAAACAGGATTATCAAAACACACAACCAGACAGTTCTGCCTCAATAAAATACAAGATTATTAAAACACAAACTGATGATTCCTCCTGGACGACACAGAGGATTATTAAACACACAAACTGATAATCCATCTCCGGCCCCGTGATAGCTCGATGCTCAGCTGGATCACAGCGTTGAGTCAACGCCCCCCCACTCACACTGCCACAGCATGCTGGGTAATTACCCAGCCTCCCAGAGGAATGCCGGGAGAACTCACAGTGGGCTCCAATTTTCACGGGCAGACGGATCTATGGAAACACCTGAATCCAGGAGGAGGTCGGACTAATGAACCAATTAGCTAAGAAATTACCTTGATTAATTACCGGAGCAGAAACCGTCCGGATGAGCAAATGGACCTCACTGTGAAGAAACTAACGGCCCTTTTTTTGGAAGAACATCAGGAATTAGCAGAGCTGTCAAGCACCCACTGTTATTCAAACAACACCTGCTTCATCTTTTTAATACATTCATTTCTCCAGTCCATTCTTCTTTCATTCATTTAATTCATTCAGCAGACGACGCAGCTCTTCAGAACTACTCATGCAGTCATCTTGGCTCAGAAAAAAAAAAGAATAAAAATATCATGTATACAGTACAGCCAGTAATACAGGAAATATGACCTGTTTTGCGCCCTGTGATTATTCTGAAATACCTGCATCACACGAGCGAGCGCACGCAGGTTAATGATTCACAAGAGCAACACCTCCCACACAGCCGGGCTCCGACAGCGCGACGCAACACGCCCCCCCGCCCCCGTGCCCCCCCCCCCCACGTGCCCCCCCCCCCCACGTGGCTGGCTAACTGCCTCCCGCTCCGAGCCCTCTTCTAGAAAACCACCGCCAGAGACACGGAAAAAGCCATCGCAGAAACTCCCCAGCACATTTCCAACAGATTCCCTCGGCCCGGCTGCGGTTCGCTCTCGGGTTTTGGCCCGGGGGTGTTTGAGTTCGCGGTGGCTTGTGGGAAGGGGGATCAGGCATCGGCAGACAGCGCTGTGGTTTCCGTTCACGGCGATGCGGTATGAGAAGAGGACAGCTCTCACCGCAGGGCTTTCACGGGCGAGGGCACGGGCGAGGAGAGGCTGCTCTCAGCCACGCTCAGGAGATGAAGCCTCCAGGCCCGTGGACCTCCAAGACAAGCGTTTCCCAGCCTGCCTCGCTGTCCCCATCCACAAAATGCCAACAAAGAATTTCAAAACAATCCTACAAAATCTCAATTTCACATCTGAACACAGATCTATGTTCTTCTCTCATTCTCCTTCTCTTTACACAATAGCTGTTGTCTGGTTCGTTATTTATAAGCTAATAATGTATTCCAATAAATATCCTGGATATGCTCAAGAAATATCCAGTCTTTGTTCGTCAGATAATGAGCTTTTCAATGAGCTTTATTTTAATTACAATCAATTTCATCAATGTGAATTATTATTTGGTTAATTATTGTCCCATAATCCATGATGCATGTTAACAAAACAGATAAACCAAATAATATTTGAAAAGCATTTTAAGACTTATTAGTCTATCAGCAAATGTCCTTCCATCAGCAAATCTAGTTAAAATTCTACACATATAGTGTATTCACTCTAGAGTGTTCTTTCACACCCAAGGAGGGTATCGATCGGGAGGTATCATGAACAATTTCGATCAGAAAACAAATCACAAATCTAAACATCTGACAAGGAATCTCAGAATGTTCCATCTGTCAGTTTTTGAGGAGAAAAAAAAGTTTGGCACAGAGACGCTGATGCTGTTTTTAAGTTTGTTCAAGTGCATGTTTTCCCCGCAAGGGGAAATACTGTATATACCAGTCCAAAAAGTAAAGTAGGAAAGGGAAACTAATGTGGAAAATTCAGAAAACTACCATCATCTTTTTCAGTTATGAATTCACTTCAAACAAAAAACAACTGTCCACAGCAACATCAATTTCCTAACACAGCACACAAAAATAAAAGCACACTTGTTCCTAAGCACTTCCTAACAAGATGGCTCTGGTACTCAGAGAAGCATTGACTAATGACAGGGCAGCCAACGTTTGAATGGAGATTTGGCATACAAACATAATTTTAGTCCAGGATAAATTTTAATCTGTGCCTGTGACACAGGCCCTAATATAATATGCACTCATATGTCACAGATAGCTAGAATCAGAGAATATCAGTCTGTGCCAAGTTTAATGTGGACTTTGCTTGTTAAAGACCATCCGCTCTGCAATAGGCTTGCTCCCATAATTTGTAAACTCTGCTCTTCAGGCTGGTGAGATAACTGATAATAGTTATTCTGGACCGATGCAATAGCAAAAGATTATACCCACAATGCCCTGCTTCACTCCTTATTCCGCCACTTAGCCATCTAGCCTAGTTCATGCTAGTAGAAGACAGTTGCAAAAGTGCCATAAAACATAGGGCATATCAGAGTAGCAGCGCTGATCTAGGTTCAGTCTTGCCATTATGTTTAGCCATAATGTCTTAGGGCTGACCTGATCCTGGATCAACACTCCTACTCTAGTCTGAGACAATGCAAGTCATCCTCTGTACATTCTCCTCTTTCATCAAGAACATGCACTCTAACCGTGACCCCAGAGGCAAGCAGCGATAACCGTTATTAGAATAGCTATTTATCATGATAGACGTCTCCACAGTGCATCAAGGATTCACCCAGCGCCCACGCAGGCACAATCTTGTTTTGCATGTACTTATTATTGTTTAGTATTTATCTTGCATGTTTGAGTTAAATATAACAACCACAATATCTCATCTCAAACTAGCACATTACCAGTTCACAATACAGGGACTTTAATGATCGTTATAAATGCTCACATGTTTAAAAAAGCCAAAATGACTGTGAATTTTGGTCCTCGTTATTAGTTGGGGCTGCAACTTGAAAACAACACCTTTCCGGACTGTTAACTAAATGAGCTACGATTTTAATTTTCATTTTAAAGCGCCATATTTAGAAACATGTTTGTTTTTGCCATCTGCAATAGATGCACATTTTTTTATTAAAGAAAATAACGCTCCACGTCTCAAGTTATGTTAAATACTTTTGTCCGGTTTTGTGTTGCGACATCTAAAATTCCACGTGCATCTTGGAGACTGAAACTCGGCCAAAATTATTAACCATCAGCATCCATATTTGAGTAGTTATTTTGCGCTTCTCTACTTATCACATGAAGGAGCTTCATGGTTTGGAATGGCAATTGCATTGCGAAACAAACTGCATTACAACTTACCCTTGGCACTGCATTTCGTGACTGCCCATTATGGGAGGAGTGAGGCACGTGTTTATGCACGCATTCTACGGCATTTTCCAAATCCGTTTTGATTAGGGGTGGGGTATTTAGGGGTATTTATTATTTAAATGTAGTTCTGCAGAAGCTATGATCCGCTTATCCGCTTTGAAGGGGGTTTTTGTTGTAATTTTATCCCTTGTCTATAATGTATTAAAATGTGCCATGACATGTTAGTGAATAACTGGACATTATTCTTCTGAGGTTGGTATATTCTGCGGAGGGTATAAAATATATGCTTTCTGCAGGATGAGTTGGTAAGTAGCCTGTGCTGTGTATGTTTTTCCTCACTATAGAAATGAGTCACCATCACTTTCACTTCACCTGCGGTAAATTAAAGCTGTGTCAGCCTGCCATGGTTTCAAGTGACTATGGGTAAGCATTTGTCTAGCTGGAAGTTTATTGAGAGTTTATTTCAGAGTTTGTCTAAGGTACAAAAACTCTCATTGCCTTAAAAGAGCTTGAGGCTGAAGCAGACATGGAGAAGGCAGTGATTCTGCTCATCCACGGGACTCCGGTGGAGGAAGTGTGTTCTTCTGTTTCAGGTAGTCCAGACGTGCCTGAGGAAGACTGCGGTGAAAACGTCTTTCCTGACCGTTTATCCTCTCTCGGGTTTAGCTCAGGAGAGGACACCCACAACAGGCCTGGAGGAATCCCACGGTGCACTTCTCCGAATGATCACCGTGTCCAGAAGCCCAGCGCATCCGTCCTGATATATCTGACATGTGACTGATGTGGATTCTGATGAATTGGTCCAAACAGACCAGAGAAACATCATCGGACACTTTCTTTCGTGTATAGCTGGCTCGTTTTTACACACATTTACATCTCAACAAATATATGACACGGTCTACATTAGTGCTTTCATCGCCTTCCCATTTAACAACTTTACCGTATACAGCTGCGTTCTGGAGGGGGTCTCCCAGCTTGGTCTCCATGGCAGCAGACCTCCCGTAGACCGTGCGCTCTCCCAACATCCTGTACCCCATCGCACCACTGTTCCTCCCTAACATTATGGACGTACACACCTGGCCCGAACGGGCCCATAACATTTTAATTTTGCAACCCCAAGCGTGAGCTAAAACCCCTTTAATCAGTAGACGGAGATAATGAATATAACGGTGGGCCTTCTGGTGGCAACAGGGCTCCTCAGTCTTCCTCTACACATTTCCTCTTCCCCTATCCAAGGTCCACAGCACCATCCAATGGCTAATTGCTGGAATTTGTTCGGGGTCTCTGGGATGATGACCGCTGCGGCCGTTGCGTCTCCTGCAGCGACGCTCGGAATGACTAAACTCGGAGAGCGGGTCCAGGGGGGGACGGAGACGGGGGGAGAGTCACGCCAGCCCAGCGAAATGATGGAGAGGGTGATTAGAGAAGAAAAGAGCTCTGTTAATACTACATGAGGATGAATAAAATAAGGGGAAGCTTCAGAGTTTACCGAAATGGAAAATCTGAATTCCCACCGTTCCTTCCGTCACCTTGGGTTATGACGAACGCACAGGGAATGCTCTCGGGCTTTGACCCCTGAACCCTAAACCTTCCTGCCCACACAGAGGCCTCATTGAACACCTCAATAAAAGATGTGGGTTGTGACTTCAACAACATCCTTTGGGCATCATAAGAAAACCAGCAGCAAGAAGGAGGGAGAGAGAGAGAGCAATACGTCTCTCACAGTGGCTCACAAACCCTGTTCCTGGGAGCTACTGTCCTCTAGGTCTTCACTCCAACCCTAACAAAGCACACCTCATTCAACAGCTAGAGATCTTGTTGCGCTACTAATTAGGGTTGAAATGAACAGGGATGTAGATCTCCAGGAACAGGGTTGGGAACCATGGTACTAATGTGTATAAATGTAATGTGACATATTTATCACAGAGACAGTAACAACAACAACAAAATTGTTGTTGCAGATGAGGATTGGAATATAACAGCATATGAGAAATGCAGTCATAGGCTGGGAGGGCTTGTTGAGCCCTGTGAGTGAATGGGGCTGGCCGACTGGGGCAGTGGGTCAGAGATTTGGGCATCCAGCCATTTGAAATGTCACATCGCCTCGTCAAACGTTTCACAAGAGTGACTGAAATCGTTTTGTCGGATGATAAGGACTCCGGTAATTGCGCCCAAACGGATTCGTGAAGCCGAACCATCCGTAGTCTACAAAGTGAGCTGAGGCCGATTCACAACCCAGCTTGCGAAGAGAGAAACAGTTGTGTACTGAGAGAACTATCCTGAACATTTTCAGTTCATACTGCATGTGAAGCGGATAAAAAGATTGTAATTCAAAACAGCCCTCTGGTCAGTTATAAATAAATGGTGCTCTTCTGGAGCAGATTACCCACCAGCACATACACACACACACCCACACACACACACACACACACACACAACCGCAGTAAGGCCTATTAGAATGTATGTATCATTTTGAATTAGGAGACCAGAGCAGCAGGTGTATACAGTGAAGAGTGTCTTTGACACAGAAATGGCTGCTGTTGACATTGAAAGCCGTTAGGAAATGCTTCGACACAGCGAAGGACTTTAAATGAACTGTCTTTTTCATACCAGCGTTGAGGAACAATATATTTGACACGGCAAAGGATGCTGAGCTGAACGTTTGAGCTGAAATAATGGCTAATGGCAGGTCCACAGATTTGCCCTGGAGCGTTAAGCGTAGACCTGCCTGTTTGGGCTGGAGTGCGTTCTCCCAGCCTGGGCAAGCTTCTCATTCCAAGCACACCAGCCGAAGAGATCATCGCTGCAGGGAAGGATTAATATTTAACCCCCCCCCTTGCATTTCTCCAGTTCGATTATGCCTGATAATGTAAATATAGGCCTTTCTAGGACTGTTTTTTTGCGTTCAGAAACGGCCCCGTTGAAAACAGCGAAAGGTGCGGCTTCCACCAGCCCTGTTTTTCTTTGTTTTACTCCATGTGTGACATTGAAAGAAAATGTTTTCTACAAGCTCAGGTCCAAAAAGGGCAGGGTATTTTTCTGAGCTGCTACGGCTGTTTAACACGGCAAAGCAAATACTGTAGCTGCCATAGCCTTCGGAAAAGAAAAAGGAAACCTCTTGACACCGAGGCAGCCTTCAAGATGCCATTTGTTTCTGCCTTACAGAAACATCCTTTCCCCCATCGCTCCAGAGAATGCAAGGGGCCTGACAGATTGTTTGCAGTAATATCACAGAAAGTGTAACACCTGTGAGTAGCGTGAGCTTCTATTTCTTAGCACTCTCCTGAACTCTGCCCTGAGGATCTTTCTCAGTCTGCTAGGATCTGTCAACTCATTGATTTGTCACTGATAGTTTTCTTTAAATAAATATACCAAGTAAATGGCATTTGCCATATATTTGTACATTATCATTATTATTGTGAATATTATTATTATTATATAGTCGTACTGTAGTAGTAGCAGTAACAGAAGTTGTATTATATGGTTAGATAGTTGTAGTAGTGATAGCATATATCAATTCAAGCTCATTTTATTCTACTTATTCCGAGAAGGTATATCTATGACATTATTTCCACCGCGTAATGAAACAGTCCACCTTCCATTTACCAAGTCTGTGGTATTTATCTACACATTAGCCTCTCGACCCCTTGCGCACAGCAGCTATGGTTTAAATTCCTTCACAGAGAGAACGCTTGTATTATGCTCCAGATACGCGCGTACTCGGCGCGCGCTGAAACCCTGTTTTCTTATGCATTGGATAGCGGGATCCCAGAGGTAATTACAGCCACGTTGAGAATAAGCTTTGTGAGGTAATTTATGAGATACACCGTGCTCTCAAGCTTTGTCGCGCTCCCGTGGATTGTCGCAAATAACATCCCAGCTTCGCCTCCTTTCGGCGCAGTGACAGAGTGATGAGAGGGGAATGCAATCGCAAATAAACCGCCATAGTCCGCGTCTTAAACCATGCGCGGACTCCCCGAGGCGACAAAGCCACGAAACCATCAATACGCATCAGGAAGGAAGGCGAAGAGGGATACATTCTATGTAATGTAAGGCCATGAAAGTAACAGGGCAGTAAGAATAAGAACAGAAAAGCCAATTCAACATTTGGGGAATTACAGTTGCGCCGTAGCATCCCTGCGGTTCAGAACAGACTCCACCGCTGAGCGCAGTGGGGTGGCCCGAGTCTGCCCCACACATGACAGAACACAACTCTGCGTAGAAGCATTTTCTTATTCTGTTTGTCTGAGTGATTACGGCTCGTCTCGACCGCCACTCCGCTTAACAGCGCTCGTGTGGCTCCATGCATTTTTAACGCTATTGCGTGGTGGGTGGAATTACGGACCCCATGTGAAAAAACACGACATCTAACCTCATCTGCACGCAATACGCGTCTTCCCCAGAGACGATGGCTCATACAAACTCAAATATTTGCCCCCGGGTGTGTGTACTTCACAGAGTGTGTCTATATAAGTTAGTTGTGAGTGGAGATCAGACAGCACATTCCCACTGCGGCAGAATGCAATTTTACGACGTTTTGGGTACTCTATCCCCTCCACTATACTAATGCACTGATCCATATGGAGACACGGAAGATAATATTTATGAGCAAATATGAGTATGGGTTTTTTTTTTCTTAGAACTGTTAAATGTGATAGCCGAGGGGAAAGCATTCTTTATCTATTCATGTTTAAACATATATCATTTTTTAAATATTTGTGCCTGCAGTCTAAATGCAGTTAGCGTGGTAGTTTTTAGCATTTTCTGAGTTATAATTGTTCACTATTTTTGCAAATAAACGCAATATCTTTTGTTGGCCATAGGATTGCAATTTTGACCACATTTTAGTTTTCCTTTCCTCGTGTCTTTTTCGCATTCACATGAACTACGTAGCCTACCTAACCCCCCAAACCTGAAACGCTCAAATGGGACATTATTGTGAGAAACAGTGCCACCTGTTGTGACAATATTGTACGGCGAGTTTAGCCTTCAAGAATATGCAATTGTTGGAGGGGCTTTTAACTGCAGGTAAAGCAATCTTTCATCCACAGAAAGTTTGGGTCTTAGAACAGACAGGTTCAAAACTGATTTAACTTCGAGGCACACAGTCAGTTTACTGGAAGATCGAGTTATATTACTCCTGGCATATTGCCACCATTATAAGGAGAGCTTTTCAATTCCGTTAAAAGCATTTCTCATCAATACAACTATTAACTATTATTGTTATTATTATTTTAGTAATGGCCACAGTAAATGATGGTGCACACTCATGCATTTAATGCCACAGGATGACATCTAATTAAAAGGAAAAAAATGTTTGCAAAGAAGATTTTTAATTCTTTGATTATGTTAAGAGAGAGGGAGAGAAAGCATTGCAGGTTCAATTGTCAGCAAGACCACTTAGCTTCATCCATTATTGGGCACATATGTCAGCATATAATAGCTTTCGCATGGCAGTTTAGAAAACATAACCACTGTCTTTAATAATGTACATACTTGTAAATTCATGTCATCCATTACGCTACACCAAGCTTGTTAGAAAGCATTTGTCCTAGAAGATTACTCTAAAAACATAGAATTGTAAATGAGGAAATGCATTCATTCTACTTAAGTGTAGTGTCAAGTGTACAATGCACACATATTACCATAGAGAATGATGAAGAAGTCTTTCATGGGCGTGTGCTAACCAACACTATTACGGCTGTGTCTTAACCAGTGCCTTTATGGCTGTATTCCAACTTGTGTCTTAACCAGTGCCTTAATTGGTATTTCTTAACCAGTGTCTTTTTGGGCGTGTCCTAACCATCATATTTATGGGCGTGTCATAACCAGCATCTTTATGGGCGTGCACTAACCAGCATCTTTATGGGCGTGTACTAACCAGCATCTTTATGGGCGTGCATTAACCAGTATCTTACTGGGCGTGTCATAACCAGCATCTTTATGGGCGTGCATTAACCAGTATCTTACTGGGCGTGTCATAACCAGCTTCTTTATGGGCGTGCACTAACCCGCATCTTTATGGGCGTGTACTAACCCGCATCTTTATGGGCGTGCATTAACCAGTATCTTACTGGGCGTGTCATAAACAGCATCTTTACGGGCGTATCATAACCAGCATCTTTATGGGCGTGCACTGACCCGCATCTTTATGGGCGTGTCAAAACCAGCATCTTTATGGGCGTGTACTAACCAGCATCTTTATGGGCGTGTCATAACCAGCATCTTTATGGGCGTGTCATAACCAGCATCTTTATGGGCGTGCATTAACCAGTATCTTACTGGGCGTGTCATAACCAGCATCTTTATGGGCGTGTCATAACCAGCATCTTTATGGGCGTGCACTGACCCGCATCTTTATGGGCATGTACTAACCAGCATCTTTATGGGCGTGCATTAACCAGTATCTTACTGGGCGTGTCATAACCAGCATCTTTATGGGCGTGTCATAACCAGCATCTTCATGGGTGTGCACTAACCAGCAGCTTTATGGGCGTGCACTAACCAGCATCTTCATGGGCGTGTCATAACCAGCATCTTCATAGGCGTGTCATAATCAGCAACTTTATGGGCGTGTACTAACCAGCATGTTTATGGGCATGTCATAACCAGAAAATTTGTGGGCATGTCATTACCAGCATCTTTATGGGCGTGTCATAACCAGCATCTTTATGAGCGTGTCCTTTCCAGCACCCCCTGAACCATAGGCCTCATTGGTACGCAGAAATCCCAAAAAATATTTACACTGCAAGTGTGTGTAATGCGAAAATAAAACTTAATGAACAATCATACAAAATAAAATGAAAGTTAATGAACAATCACGCACAGTAGCATAAAAGTTAATGAACAATCATTCACAATAGCATAAAACTTAATGTACAATCGTACAGAATATATTTTTATATTCCGCAGGATTGTCAGTAGGTAGGCAGCTCCTTCTCCGAGCAGAGGTAGCAGAACGCACACACCCTTGTGAGGAGCCCAGAATCTGTCCCTCTGCCACAACACATGTCCAGGACCTGCCCCGTTCAAAGGGCTTCCTCTCCACGCACCTCCAACACGCTGCTCTGCAGGAACGCGGCCCCCTCCGCCCCGCTCAGCCCGCCACCATCGCCCAACATTTTTATCCTCACTTTCCGAAAAGAAAAACTGCCGACAATCAGCAGAGGGGATTGTTTTTATTACCCGCGTGGAACGCGGTTCCAGACAGTGCGGCCCTCGGGGGATAGCCGGGACTCGACGTCGCATTATTGCCGTTATTATCATTGTTGGAGGATAATTCATTCAGTAGATTATGATTCCCTCTGCAGCTCGTAGAGCAGGAGAATCTGCGAGCGGGCTTTGAGATTGGATTTTATATCCTTGATTTACCTCGCATTTTAAACGGGCAGAGCAGATACACCCCTACCTATTCACACGCAACAGCGCACGGTTTCCACACACTCTAAATTATAAACAATACATAAATGCTGATTCCAGTAGTAGTTCTCCCCCCCCAGTTAGAAGGTTTAGCGCGCGGTTCCTGGGGGCAAATTTATGTGAAATCAATATTGCATTTTGTTGAATTGTGTAACCATAGTCATGGGCAGAGACGTAGTATAACGGTTAGTGCTGGACTTGGAAAGGTTATATTGGCACGATTCACAGCTGGGCCACTGGTGTTGAGCAAAGCCACTTAACCTGAACTGCTTCAGTAAATATTAGGCTGTAGAAAGGGAATGAATGGAAAACTTAAATTTCGGGGCAGTTGGGTGCCACCCTGCTTTCATGCCTCAAGGAATTTCAAACGCCTGCATTATAAGGTAAGGCTTTCTTTACCCAGAGCCATGATCAGTTATAGAAGGCAGAATCAATTTACTTCCTCCAGCAGTCCTTAACAGTACTACTGGGATAGAAGACGTGTGGAATGAGCTTGGAGAACTGACCTCAGATCAGCATTCAGGCCTACTCTGGCAGCTCCAACAGATGGATCTACTGTCATTCTTGCCACATTTGAGACTTACTTCAGATGGAGGGGTTACAATGACTTCACTTGTTGTTGACATAAGAGACAAAATGTTGACATTCAAAGAGACACACAAAACAAACAGACTGAACAGCAGATTTCAGTATTGACAACAGTTTAATTACCAGACTGCCTCACAAACCTACAGTTAAATAATCACTGCCTTGAGGAACAGACCGTAAGATTCATGCAGTAAGAGGCACACAGTATGTACTCAGTGAGCAATTTATAAGGCAGACCTTAACACCAGCTTGTTAATGCAAATATTTAATCAGCCAATCATGTGGCAGCAACTAAAGGCATAAAAGCATGCAGACGTGGTCAAGAGGTTCAGTTGTTGTTCAGACTAAATGTCAGAAAGGGGAATAAATGTGGAATAAATGTGATTTAAGTGATTTCAACTATGCCAGAGAGGGTGGTTTGAGTGTCTCAGAAACCTTTGATCTCCTGGGATTTTCACGCACACCACTAGTTTGATAATGAGAGAGGTCAGAGGAGAATGGCCAGACTAGTTGAAGCGGACAGAAAGATGACAGTAACGCAAATAACCACACCTTACAACAGTGATATGCAGAAGAGCATCTCTGAACACACAAGGCGTCAAACCTCTAAGTGGATAGGCTACAGCAGGAGAAGAATTAAAAATATGTCTAATAAATGCCTATGTATAGTTTATACTGGTTCTTGGTTAGCAAAGTTAACCAAATGTTAGCGTTGATGCGCTCGCTAGTTTGCCAGAAAGGCTCAGTGGCACTGCTAACGTCCTTTTCCATGTTTTGCAACCGTGAATAAAAAGCGTCTGCTAAATGAATGTACTGCAGTGAAGATACATCTTTCTCACGGTTCTAGTTAATGTAAGTTCACTTTCTGCTCATTCTGGTTATATTTTTGTGTGCTTAAATCCCATTGGCTGTTGTGGAGGTCGGTCTCGATTTCAGTCTTTAACCAATTCACACGATGCGACTCGCTCCGAGCTGGCCAACAAAATCAAACGCGGTTGAAACAAATCTTGCCTGCCGGTCGGGAGAGGACCAAACGTAAGCCCTTTCACACTGGAGGATAATCACAGCCGACTGTTGGCTCCGGCTAAAAATCAGGGGAATTACCATCAAGTGTGTACCAAGTTTCATCCTCCTCTTAGAAGTAGGAGGACCAAGGAAGGGGAGAGATGAGTGCACTCAGGATCCCCCTCATCCTCCTTTCCTCAGATCTGGAAGAGCAGTAGGGACAGCCAGGCTAACACATCAGAGGAGGGTTGGGTTGCGAGCGTTGTTGCAGCCCAGCCTGAGGGCCCTTCTCTCCTCACAGAAAGCAGAACGGTACGGACGGCCGGGCAGGCCGATCAATAGCCCACAGCCTGGAGAGAGACCGCCGCCTGACAGCGCAGAGAGTCCCTCAAACGGCAAACAACTCGCGCCGGGCTCGGGGGGACAGTATCTATGACAACATCACGGAACGGTTACCATGGAATTCCCAGCCTCTCCGGAACTCGGATACGTTGTACGGTGTCAGGTTTTATGCTGCCTGTAAGCAGATCGCTCCAAGCAACAAAACATGTGCAGCAGAGGATATTACTTTCTCAACCGTCTGGGATGAAGGGAGAGCATGGAGTTCCAACCATCATTTCTCTCCAGAGAGAGCATCCCCGCAGGCCAAAGGGATGGCAATGTTAACACAGGCCTCAGCAGACAAGGGGTAAACAATGTTAGTGTAGAGCATCAATGAAGCCATTGGGAAATGAAAAGCTTTACAGGTGCTTGTGGTCAGCAACATTTTCACCCCATTCCAATTTCCATCATAAAACTTCAAACAGCCGTCACCTCGACACTGTGAGTGACCTACCCAAGGGCACATGCCAGCTTTCCCCTGGAAGGGACTGGAAATGTACATTTCCATATATATTCAACCCAGTTTCACAGGACCCATCCACACACTGGAACTGTGCCTTAACTGATACCAAACCATAGTGCCCATCCACACACTGGAACAGTGCCTTAACAGATATTAAACCATAGGACCCATCCGCAAACTGGAACTGTGCCTTAACTGATACCAAACCATAGGGCCCATCCACACACTGGAACAGTGCCTTAACAGATACCGAATCATAGGGCGATTTAACGGATACCAGGAGCAGAGCATCCCGGACAAAGATCAGCTTGCGTTTCGCAAGCTTCAGACTTCCCTCATTATATTTCGAAGGCTTGCAGAAATTGTACATTAACACGTCAACGCCCTGCCTTTCCAGTAATTTACACCTGCTTTACTGTGAAGGCGAAACACAGTGACAACCCATCCGGAAACAAACAAGGCTTTAACACAGCAGACCACGCATCCATTTCCTGACCTCCGGGGTTAATGTACGCAGGCGATAATAAACTACATCGACGGATCGAATTCCTCGCCACGTTCGGTCATATTCATTAAATGTACTTTCGTAGCAGATTAATATTTAATGTTTTCAGCCAGCGCAATTGTATTTGCGATGCCCACAAAACAATGCAACTGCCTGATCACGCATGATCACGCACCATCTTAGCATAGGAAATTAACCTGGGGATTTGCAAAACCACATCGTATACATGAATCTCATTTCAATCTCAAAGAAAAACAGCCAACAATGAGATGCAAATGAAAATACAAGTTGTACTGAAAGTATCAATTTTTATTTGAGACAAAATTATGTACATGTAACCAAATACATTATTCTTGAAACCGGTACAAATGTTTTTTTTCTTCTTTTTTTTTTCTTCCTGCAGTTGTCTTTTTTTGTCTATACTTACTACTGTAAATAATACAACTGAGAAACGTGGTATAAAACAAAAATAGGATTGGATTCAGAAAGTGTTCTACCACTCCAATGTCCAACAGCGGATATTTACAAGTATTTACATGTAATTTCATTTATATTTGTAAATAAACTTTCTTTCTTTTTCTTTTTTTTGCAGTTTTTGCAGACAAAAGTAAGAAAACTATTGTTGGTATGGCTATAGAGGAGTCTTCACTCAGGAACCACACTGAAGCAGACCTGGGTCCAATTGAAGCCATCGGACCTGAGGAAGCTCCAGTCAACCACTGGCCCTTCTCAAAACTCAAACCGCCCTGTGCAGGCGAAACCGTTCAAGTCCCGTAACACTGAATAACACAAACGTCATTAAAAGCCTTGCTGTTCTCGAACCCCGAGTCGTGTATATCCGAGGACTGTATCTTCACCCGTGCCTGGTTTATGGCTGCAGAACTTCACCTTGTGCCAGGTAATGAGGACTCTGAGATTGAACACTTGTGCAAACTGTATAATGCACACTCTGTGCGCTAGGGGCTGGGGGCATCGCGTGAATAATGCGTTTAGCATCACAGGGTGTGGAAGTGACCGATCCAACCGGCTGAATTATGGATGAACCATGAAACCTCCAAAGGACATGGTGGTTTCTCTCTCACGGTTTTTGCAAATACATACAACATTTCAGGAGAATTTTACATTTAAAGTGCATTTATTAAGTTAATAGAAAAAAAACCACGAGTACTTCATGTTTTTAAGTGGCAATCAAAAATGAAAAATGGGAATTGTTTTGTTGATAACTAAAGCTTAATTACTGAGAGCTTTCTCAAGCAAAAATGTGGGGCTTTTTGAGCAGGGTGTGACGTAGCTCAGTCAACAAACTGAATCAGAAATGGAAGACTGATGCACGCAGCTGTGGTGGCTGTGTTATTTCAGCTTAGGGATCTTCAGTCTGCCAGCTCTCTTCCCCCGATCTCCCTCAGTCCCCCAGGAACTACGCTAACCAACGCGAACCCTCAAGCAGAAGTTCTGCCTGAATCTGTGCTTCTCTACACCAGTGCTAGACTGCTACACAGTGCATTATGGCAGTTGTGTCCAACGGAAACTGTTCCACTAAGCTGACAAGTCAACTACCAGGATAACCAAGTGAAGTCATCTCATGAGAAATTATACCACGCAGTTGTTCACAGTTCACACTCCCAGATAATCATCTCTCATATAGACCTGTGGGACCTTGTTTGACCTGAAAACCCGCTTGTTAGCCCGATGCGTCACGCTAACGTAAAGCTCAGGCTACCCCCGTCCCTTTCCGTTTTCGGTTTTGGAGACTTAGTTTAGGCGCAGCTGCGAGTAGCATCAGTAGTACTTTCTGATCAGACACAACGGATTGAGTTCAAGCGTAAGGTTAGCACAGCTACAGTGCACTCTGAAATGATTCACGCCCTTGATAAAGATGAGCGAAGAAGGCAGCATGAAATGAAGTATGCAGGTAAGGAACCAGGGTTTCTCACAGGCCTGATCAGTCAAGGCGGACCTAGGCTCAATGGGAGGGATCAGCCCCAGAGAGCTTTATCCTCAAATTTTATCCAATATACTGTAGGCATTTACCATTAATTCACAGCTGAGAACTACTGACATCTGCTGGTCACACACAGATACATTTGCTACAGAAGACTGCATGAGAACTGATCCAGAATCAGTGATCCGTTTGGCATAAGCAGAACTAACACGCAAGTGTCTGATCCTAGATCTGCCGTGGGGACATCTACAAATCTGCATAGTATGACCACACCCTGGCACAAGTTACCACGGTCCTGGCAGATGTAGTAATCTTAGCTAGCCAGCCAACTGTGGACCCAGGAAATGGATTAAAACAAGGGCTAATTTACACTGACATAAACAGAGTAAAGCCATGAGTGGTTTTTGAAGCGTATCTTGGTCAACTACAATTTCCAATGGGTGTTAGTAAAATATGTAATGAATTACCAATAGATTAAGACAATATTCTACTTCATCATCTTTATCTAGGCTGTGATTTAACTCGGACCACACTGCATGTGCTAAACAATATCAATTTAGTGGTTCTTGATTTGCAAGATGCTATTCAAGCTCAGTATATTAATCGATATAATTTTGTTCCAGAAAAATCCGGAATTTTCCTTATACAATTTGAACTGTTAAAATGGTGTTAAGAGGTATCTGTGACGGCAAAGGTTTGTGAATGATATGCAAAAAAAATTACAATAAAAAAAAAGGAAAAAGATGCTTATTTTACATTGTTAAAACAAAAAAATGTCTTCCAGTCCAGTTGATTTGTACTTAAATTAAGCTTAAAATGTTAAGTTCAACAGCTAAAAAAAAGCATCTTGTTTTTGAAAACACCTTGCCTCAGTCTCCATGTAGAGACAAATCGCCTACGTCGGTGAAAAAGTGCGGCCCTGTACAATGTACACAACCGGTCTACAACTCACAGCTTTAATCGAGAAGAAAAATACCTTCTTACAGACACTTTCCAAAACTGTACAATGCAGTGAACAGCTGACCTGCTGCTACGAGAGTGGAAATGTGAGCAAAGTTATCATTTCACTCTGCACATGAAAACACATAGTGCAACTGTGAGAAGGATCTTTCATCGGTTTTTTGTTTTTTTCCCCCCATTTTCATTGTTTCTTTCACAATCTTGAAATTGCAGCTCCAAAATCCTCTGGGTGTACTTGAATGTACACATTATTCCGCACGCTCCCTCTTAATTAGCTGCTTAGACTTCGCTGAATGCTTAAAGAGAGCTTTCGAAAACATTTAAATAAAAATAAAGACGACGACAACAAGAAAAAAAAAAAAATGTTTTGAGAACTGAGCTAACCTTACTGAATAGGCAAGTGCTTGGATTGTTCCCTTGGTCAAAGGTGGGTGAGTCAGTGCCAAGACCTTGCAAGATCAGACAAAACACACAGCTGCCTCAGACATAACATTCAATAACACTTTATAAACTCCACTACCATCCTCACTCATCCACTTGTAGGTCAAGAGCAACCCGTGACAATTATTTGTCAGCACAGTCGGCCAATGTGTGTTTGGTTTATGCAGCCCGTGCTAACTGCACTGTTCATAATTTCATTCATCTGTGAAATGAAGCCCTCGTGCCTCTCCGTCGGTTGCTGGAGAACATCTGAACACACCTTACAGTAAGGAGTGAAACTGAGAGAGGCACCAGCCATCGAATGAAACGGGAAGGCGGTGAATCCCACTGTGACGAGGATCATGATGATGTACCTCCCTGTGGCCC
The DNA here is from genome assembly GCF_963514075.1 of Conger conger. NCBI lineage: Eukaryota > Metazoa > Chordata > Actinopteri > Anguilliformes > Congridae > Conger > Conger conger. Next base: position 8,415,845 of record NC_083777.1, read on the forward strand.
AGAATCCCCAGGGTGGCCCGACAGAACCAAAGCACTAACAGTGCTCCAGGTAGTCAACGACCCGAGAGATGGACTTCTGACCTGTGGTGCCCACAGCACACTGAAGGGGGAGGCAGAGAGAGATTGAGACATCACAGTCAGAGACAAGGCTACCACAGAGCAAGAGACTGGGTTACCACAGAAACCGAGACTGGGTTACCACAGAAACGGAGACTGGGTTACCACAGAAACAAAGACTGGGTTACCACAGAAACAGAGACTGGGTTACCACAGAAACAGAGACTGGGTTACCACAGAAACAGAGACCAAAAAACTGACAGCAATACTAGGTTACTCCAAAAAAAAAATAAAAAATAAATAAAGACTACATTACCACCAGCCATGGGGAAAATACACATTTGAGCATATGTTTCCAAAATGATGCATTTAAGTTAAAAATCATTTCTAACACATTCCAAATGTGACAGCAGCTTTCCAATATGCTTGGGAAAAAGTTCACAAATATCATTTTTCATAAGCAGCTTAAACATGATTCTCATTGCAATTGACGCTTAATCTTAGATAATCTTAAACCCTGGACGTTTCTTGAACTTAGCGCGGTTAATGCGGCTTTGCAGTTCATCTCACAGACTGTAAATGTAGAAAGAAATCCCTGCAGAATGTTACATGAACACAGATGTTTCAGTTGTATTTCTTACTCCAGAAAAAGGTGTAAAGTAGCTGAATACATGCTTCACGAGATGCTGTGCAGCTGAAAACATCAGTGGCATTCAAATTGTTAAAAGTCGTCAAATCCGATGTGTTTGTAGATACTGTTCAAATTGATTCAGAGAACGTTTTTCTAAACGAATTTCATGTGTGCCCCAGGTCTGGTTACTGCAGTGAGAGAGAGACTGTTTCCAGATAAATATCCTCAGACCACATAAATTCTTAAGAGAGCAGATACTTACCGTTAGATTCATGAAGTTTAAGAACTTCTTGAGCATTTCTGTCATTAAGGAGAAATCTCCTTTAGGTAGATTTTCCCTCACAGTTGTGGCAGTCATCTGTGAGGCAAAAGATGTGTTCAGTGTCAGCTGCGTTTTTACCTGGCCTAGGGCACCATCTTCTCCGAAAAGGGCCAGTGTGGCTGTAGGTTTTTGTTTTAGCCCATCACCGTGATACCTGACAACTAATAAACTACTCATGGTCAAGTACACTATACACGCGATAAGGCCAATCAGGTGTCTTAGTGCTGGAATAAAATGTAAACCTGCTCCCAAACAGGCCCTTCTGAGAAGATTAGACACCCCCTGAGCTTCGTAATATCCATTTCAACAGTCCGGTGTCAAAAGAAATAAGTAAGTATCACACTTAAAACTAGCAGCGTTCAACAAAATTCTATAGAATAACTTACCGCTACCAATTTACACCGCTGAACTAAAGGCCAGAAACAGAACGAGAGAACAGAAGAAGAGTACTCTCCCACTGAGGCAGGGCTGATTTAACCATGAGAAATCTGCAGTGACCTTCACATAAAACCCTGCCGCTGAGCATACAGATTTACACTGGCTTATCAGTGAAAAAGATAATGACCGCCGATATCAATCATAACCTAACATCCCACAGGAAAGTCCATTACTTGTAATGAAACCCAGCTCTGGGCATTACTGGGCACCTAATAACCTCAATAAAGAACCATCATTAAACCCAAAGAACAGTACAGACCTTCCATTTCTGTCATCCTTGAGGCTTTAAGACTGCGGTATTTAGTGGGGAAAACTCAAGGTCCTTCGGGGAAATCCATTAAACGAAGTTCAAATGATAAGTGTTATTGGAAAGGAGTTGGCAATCAGGGCAGCTCAATATATATGCTGGGCATCACAAACACAAAGACGTCCCAATAGGAGCTCGGAGTGAGAATTACGGGACTCCCCTGACACAGACAGACCAATAGGGGCGCACTGTGGGACTTACGGGACTCCCCTGACACACAGACCAAAAGGGGCGCACTGTGAGACTTACGGGACTCCCCTGACACAGACGGACCAATAGGGGCGCATTGTGGGACTTACGGGACTCCCCTGACACAGACAGCCCAATAGGAGCGCGGTATACGAGGCCACGATGCTGTCCTCCATATGCTTCCCAGCATGCTGCAGGGCTGAGATGAGAGCACAGAGAAACCACTGAGGAAGTGATGAGAGGCACACAAACTGCACCCCAGAGAGAGATGAGGTGCTGAAAACAGGCTTGTGTTTGGCTGCAGGTGTTTCTCCAGAGGGACCCTCACCTTTATTCAGGTCCAGTTCCTCGTCCTCCTCTTCTTTCTTCTCCTGCTCCGCGCTGTTCTCGTTCTCCGCAGAGTTTTCAGAGGACACCCACTGGATCTCTCCGGAAGTTTCCTTCCACTCGCCTGTCTTGTCCGGCTGGGGCTTCGGCGCGTCATTGATGAAGTCGTCCGTCTCCGTTTCGGCGAGGACGGCCGCACGCTCGTGCTGAAGGAAGAGCTGCGGACGGACAGACGGACGGACGGACAGACGGACCCTGACGTGAGAGGAGAAGGAGCACCCCGGGGAGAGCAGAGGCTCCAGTTCCACACAAACACAGTGGAGAGGACTCCAGGGGTCTCATCTCACAGTGCTGCCTTCGGCTCAGGGGCTACGTGAACACACGCACGCACACGCACACACACTCACTCACTCACATACACGCATAACCACACACCTGCACTAGAGCAGCGACTGCACTGAAGGACCCCTCTGTCTTCAGCTCCTCCCCCAGGCATGGGGGTGTGTCCAGCTGCAGGTCCATCACGAAGTGCCTGTTCCTGGCGCTGTACTCCACCAGGTTAATGAGGAGGCCAAGACCCTGCATGTACGCACACACACACACCACACACGACACCACACACACACACACACACACACACACAAACCACACACATAACAAGCACACACACACAAACAACACGACACACATAACAAGCACACACACACCACACATAAGAAGCACACACACACACATACACACACACCACATTAAGCACACACACACACACACACACACACACACACACAGAATCAGAAAGGCAGTTAAAATAATGACACATAAATAGAAATGTAGCTCGCAATATTGCAATTACAATGTTCCAAGCACACATGGCAGAAATAGACAGAGACAACATTAAGGAACAGACTAGACAGAGAAAAATAAGCGAAGGTTCCATGAGGAAGGGACAGGCAGTCGTTAACATATGATTGATATAATTTTGTGTTTGTCCGTGACCTTTTGAAGCATTTACGAATCAAGGACATCAAGAACTTTCCCATGGAATCATGGCCTCAGTTCTGTAAATTTCCCAGCCTAATGGCCTCATCAAGTCTGATGAGCCATTTGGCTCAAAAACACAACTTTTTATGTTAATAAATTCATGTTATACGGGAGCAAATACAATGGACTCTTCCTTTTTACTGAGTCCATCCTTCAGTTTTTGGATGGGCACGTACTTGGTATTCCATTAATGAAGTGTGACTCATCTCTCCATTAATTAAACTCATGGTTTTACTTCAATACCATCCTGATTCCACGGACAACTCAACTGACAAACTTGAACAAAGGCAAAATATATATATATATATATATATATATATATACACACACACAGCTTTATATAGTTTTATAACCACATGTATGTATGGCAAGTCTTAGCATGCTAGGTTTAACAAGCTAACAGGAATTCTGTCAAGTTAAACAACTTAGGTCAACATATATACCATGTTTGAAGATGGTCCCACTTACTGCCAAGGAATTCCAGCCAATTATGTAGTTTGCCATCATTTTAGCAAATAAGTCTAATAATAAATAGGCATTAGCAGGGGAAAAAAAGGCCAAATGTGAGTAACTGAACTTGTGGAAAATAAGAAAGAAGGAAAGAAAGAAACGAAACAAAGCAAAAACAAAGTAACAACAAGGCCAGGCTTTGTACAGAAGGCATCACCCAGCACAGCACAAAGCTCCAGAGCTGCCCCTGAAGCAGAGCCTCGTGCCCTGCGCTCCTCTCTCTGAACGGGGCCGGGCTCACCAGCACTCTGATGTCGAATCTCTGCTCCTGAGGTAGAAACTGCGGGACACGTAGCACGCAGTTGAGCGCCGTGGGGATGAGCTGGTCCTGCTCCCCCGTCTTCGTGCTCCCCCACTCTGGAGGGAGGGAGAGAGAGAGGGAGAGAGGGAGAAAAAGAGACAGAGAGAGAGAGATACAGAGGGTGAGAGCCACAGAGACACAGCGTTTTTTTCACCAGTTTGCTTTACCGCGATCCCGCATAAAGCCATCAGGGAGCCTTAGGTTTCCCCACACTCAGAAACAGCAGACAGATTTCTACCGAGCCTCAACACGAAGGCACACAGAGACCCAGTCTAAAAGCAGAACACAAGTTTGGGCAACTTTGTTTGGGGAACTTCTGACAGTTTATTACAATTTCTACAGTGTTTATTTTTATCTGTCACCTGCAGCAGAATTACTAAAAAGATTTGTTAGTTTAAAATGCGTAAACCTGAACGGCAGCCATTTTGACGGAGCAGCCTGCGTGCGTGCAGGGGTAGAGCACGAGGTCGGCGTGTCCTTGGTTAGAAAAACACCCTGATAAATATTCACCCCAGCTGTTACACGTTTGTAAGTTGAGGACGTCGGGTTGTAATCTCCGCAATTACACAGCTATTCCACAGACCATTTGACTGTAATGTTGTCGACTGTTGCGGCTTTAAAAGCGAAGACGCATTTACTGCTTGGCGGACTGCAGCCTCTCGCTGGTGAGAGCGTGAGGAACTGTTCATTACTCTGAGGCGGCGTGCGAGGCCCGGGGAGGGCGGTGAGAGCCGGATATGGAGGCGCGGCGGGGGCAGACGGCCGTGTCTGCTGAGGCGCCTCACCGTTGTCGTGGGTGAGGTTGAGCAGAGCCCCGATGACCGCGCGCATGCAGTCCTCCACGGCCTTGGCCACGCTGCTGAAGCTGCAGTGCGGCAGCACAGCGCCCCCGCAGGCGCGGAGGGCGGGCGCCTCCCGGCTGTAGCACTGGATCTTCTCCTCGCAGTGTCTCAGGGCCCTGGAGGATCAGAGGCCTGTTAGAGAGAGCTGATAAACACGGACAAGCACGGACAGAGACAGAGCGAGACAGACAGAGGGACAGACAGAGGGAGACAGAGCAAGACAGACAGAGGGAGGGACAGAGGGACAGAGGACAGACAGAGGGATAGACAGAGGGAGACCGCCAGAGAGAGACCGACAGAGAGAGACAGACAGAGAGACAGACAGAGAGACAGACAGAGAGAGAGTGAGAGAGACTGCCAGAGAGACGGACAGAGAGAAAAAAGAGAGACAGACCGAGAGACCGACAGAGAGACAATACCATGTGAAGCTTCGTCATATTCAACACAGACTTTCATAACCAAGGTTCGACACAGATGATTTTTTGAATAACCGCTAAATTACACGTCCAACACGGTGTGTGCTTCCGCACTGGTGCGGTTTGAGCATTAGCATTCGAGATATCGCGTGCGCCGCCACCTCTCTTATAAATCTGCTGCGCTAATTCTTACCACGCTAAAGAACAGGCGCCCAGATGGCCGGTGTACAAACACGTTTTATTTTAAAAATCACTCCCGACTCTTCCACGCCATCTGCCTCCTCAATTACCCTCGCACTCCACATCCCTGCAGCCGAGCCGCCCGGCCCTCCGCATTACCGCCGCAGAGCCGGGGCCGGAATTAAAGAAAATAAAATGGAAATAAGAAGCGGACGAACCACAGGGGAGCGCTCATTAAACGCGCATGCGGAATGCTTATTAGCGCTTAGCCGCATAGTTAAGGGCCTCGCGCGAACATCTGCGAGCACAAACGCACACACGCATCTCATCCTCCTACGCTCCCTGGCAGCTAGGCTCTCGTCTCCGCTGCGGACGAGGCGGGCCTACGCGCCGTGCTCCTCGTAGAGATGAAGGGTACGGGCTCGACCGGATAGCAAGGGCAGATTCCAGGTATGAGGAGGAGAATGGAGGCTATGAGTGTGTTTGCAGTGGGCCGGTATCACACACCCATTCAGAGCCAAAATGGACTCTGGGTCCGTGGAAGGAAAACGGAGGTTAAGGGTGTGTATTCAGTAGGGTGGTATGGATTCAGAGGCAAAATGGACTCCGGGTCCGTGGAAGGAAACTGAGGTTAAGGGTGTGTATTCAGTAGGGTGGTATGGATTCAGAGCCAAAATGGACTCTGGGTCTGTGGAAGGAAACTGAGGTTAAAGGTGTGTATTGAGTGGGCCGGTATGGATTCAGAGCCAAAATGGACTCTGGGTCTGTGGAAGGAAACTGAGGTTAAAGGTGTGTATTGAGTGGGCCGGTATGGATTCAGAGCCAGAATGGAGGTGAGCTGAGCAAGAACTCTAAACTCTGTGTTTAGAAGGGTTCTGAAAGGAGCCCAGCTCTAATGGGTCGAAGCACAACTTCTTTGAAGGGCTTTGAAGCAGAATTTCATCAAACGAAAGGGGCAGATTCACAGAGGGACTGGGAGCAGAGCGAGATCAAAGACAGATCACAGCCGAAAATTCTACGATTGATCCAGTCGCCTTTATTTAGCAGATATGTTGACATATCTTCATAATACGCCCTGCATGTCAAAAAGGAAACGCTACATCCAGTAAATCTATCATTAAATAGACTATTTTATTTCACTACTTTACCTAAAATAAGTTAAACTTCATCAGTTTTAGTTTTCAAACCATCATAGGCTTGATTTCAAATCGTACAGAAAAAAAAACTATGTTGAAACTTAAAAAAATAAATAAATGAATAAAACCAAAAAAGGTCCAGAGAAAATGATTGGCATCCAAGAGTATATACTTGGTTGCACAGATTTTAACGAGGATAACTGCCTTGAAAGGCGTCTTGTACCCATCAATGAGCTTACTGCAACCTCTTTGCTGAACTTTTCCTCCACTCGTCAGCTGCATAGAGTCCTATGTTTGAAGGGTGCCTTCGACTGCTGTTTTCAGGTCTTGTCAGAGAGATTTTCTCTGGGATTTTTATCTCAGCTCATTGCTTGCCTTTCTTCTTGAACCGTGCAGAAGCACTTTTTGAAGTATGCTGAGGGTCACTGTCCTGCTGGAACAGCCACGATCTTTGACAGAGACCGAGTTTTCTAACACAGGATCATGTCGCTCCAAATGTTACTCCGAAATGTCTTGATAATGCTCAGATTTCACGGAGCCATGCACTCGTTCAAGGCCTGCAGCGCCAGAAGCTGCAAAGCAACCCAACAGTGTTATCAAACCTCCACTATATTTGACAGAAGGGAGAGTGTTCTTCTCCTTGAAAGCTTCATTTGGTCTTCAGTGAACAGCACAGAGAGCTGAAATGATGTCTCATCAGTCCACAGGTGGGTAGGTCTTGTTTACAAAGTTCCAATAGGCTTTACTTCTCACCTTTAGCAGCAGAGTCTTCCTGGGCTTCTGACCTAATAAGCCTTCTCGATTCAGAGCCCGGCGGATGGTACAGGGTGAAACCACTGTTCCAGCCCACTCCACGTCAACCTTAAAACCTTCTTGAACATTCTACGGCCGTTCAAACAACCGTCAACAGGATCTTTGGTAAATTGTTCTCTTTCAATCACATCCTGGGCAGGGTGTTCACAGTCCCTTGATCGGCCTGTGGCGGCCTGTAGCGTAGTGGTTAAGGTAAATGACTGGGACACGCAAGGTCGGTGGTTCTAATCCCGGTGTAGCCACAATAAGATCCGCACAGCCGTTGGGCCCTTGAGCAAGGCCCTTAAACCTGCATTGCTCCAGGAGGATTGTCTCCTGCTTAGTCTAATCAACTGCACGTCGCTCTGGGTAAGAGCGTCTGCCAAATGCCAATAATGTAATATAATGTAATGATCAAATTAAAGACTGTTGAAACTGGAATGTTAAGGTCTTGTGAATTTGTATGCTTATTGATAACCTTATTTCTGTTATTAAATTCCAGCTCTTTTCTTTCAGTCATCTTCACAGAAGGAAGAAGGGACAGAACGGTCTATTGTCTGACCTTTAAACAGAATATTGATTTGGTAATTAATGTTACCAGGAAATTAACAAGGGCACATGAAATGACAATCAAATTCTTTCAATCAGATTTATTTGAATTAGCATGCCAGGAGAAATTCAATTTATTTTTATTTTTTTCTGTAGTTTTTTCTGTACAGTTTGAAGACTAAAACTTTTCTCAAGTGCAACTTGTTTCATGCAAAATAGTGAAAAATGCTTTGGTGCCAATAATTTGTACTCTATCTGCACAGAAACAAAAATTCCCTGTGTACTATTTAGAGTCTTTCCAAGAGTTTACAAATGGAAATCGATGGCAACAAACAGCCGAGTCCAGGGCCGGCTCTGGAGCGAACAGACGCAGAAGAGGCTCCGATAAACATTCCCGCTTTGAATAAAATGTTCTATTCACATTTAACAACAGAAACCCTACGAGGCCGAGCCTGAATAATCACAGGCCAAAAACAAACGGAGGTATTTACACGTCTCTCAGACCTGGGATGTTCCCCGCTGTGCTGCAAGAGCCAGCGATTATGACAGTGGCAAGGGCAAGGTTTTGGCCACGCGTAACGACTATTCAAGAAACAAATTAAGGCGATTTCCATTCCGCCCCTGACTGAGCCAGCCGATTGGCTGCTCCGGAGCAGAGGGGTCTAATTAAACTCGACTGACCTCATTTGAAGGGCCTTTTTCTGGGCATAAACCTCCTCCTCAGGCTGGCACTGTTACACAGCTGCCGGAAGCTTCCGGGTCTGGCAGCTCGCTCCGTGCTACCGATCCGGGCGCTTGTTGGCGTGCGGAACTCTGCTGGCAGCGGTTCACCGCTCTACGTCCTGTTGAGCGAGCTGCCATCCTGCCCTCCTGCCACTCTGTAACCTTCAGCGGCGTTCTACCACTCTAGCGCTGGCAGGGCGGTCACCTTCAACCTCCCGCTCACAGAGCGGCACGCGGGCATGCAGCGTGTGTGCCAACAGCACCGTGCCCGCCCATTATCTACCGGCTTCACTGAAGAGTCATCCTGACCTTTTATCCGCCAGCACTCACCCGTGCCACCCCCGTAGACAGCGGGTCACTCACCTGGCAGAGGAGACAATGAGCTGGGAGTCTTTGTAAGCGATCAGGTAGCTCTGGTTCTCCGGGTTGTGTACAGTCACCTGTAGCAGACGCAAGGACATTTAGTTTTAGACAATACACTGAAAAAGAACAAAAAAGAACAAAGGGTGGTGAGAATATCTGGGACTTTTGGAGTATGCAGTATCCGAACCACCAGATGTGGTGCTGAGAAATGCTGGATTTACTAAAAGAAGAGAACAGACTGCACTGGTCTCAGCTTATTAGCTATACACTGACCATATTCCTCACTGTGTTGCTGCTGTATATGAACATTATGTTATATAGTTCCTGAGGTTCCCTGACCAGGCATAAAACACATATGAGACCTGGTGAAAGGGGTAATGTGGTGCATGTTGTTCTGGGTGTACAGTAAACAATGCAGCCAATTGGCTGAAAAGTCTCAAACTGTGAGGGCAAACATCAGGTTATTAGACTGCAGGTGCAGTTCAGTTCTCACACTGAAATGAGAGCTGTACATGGCACGCACACACAAAGCTGTAGTTATATCTGCACCAAAGCCAGATACAGCTGGCACGGCACATTTGGGCACACTCACGCTCTCCAGCACCCGTAAACACCGCTCGGCCCCCCATAACGACGCCACCAGGTTGTCCTCATCGTCCTCTTCCTCCAGGTTCTCCACACACTCTTTAACTGCAGGAGGAAGACACAAACATACCACTCATTACGGACAAAAGTGCACATCAGAGAGACAGATATACCACCAGACAGGCCGTTCTCTACCTTTATCTACGATGTGGTCCAGTCCGCCTAGCAACCGCAGCTCCTCTTTGAACCAATCACCTGCCCTCTTGGAGGTCAACGACAGCAAGGTCTCCATGGCTAAATGGCCAGTCTGGAGAGAGAGAGAGAGAGAGAGAGAGAGAGAGAGAGAGAGAGAGCGAGCAATCAAGTGTGTCAGTGAAGGACATTACCGCAACAGCACGGCTAGAAAAACATCAGATGAAAAGCACTTTCAGCTGTTTGAGTAAGCGGGGGCAAAAGCATTAAAAAGAGGCTTGTGCGATCAAAGTAAAATGATTCTAACCATTTATAATGAGTTAAAACAAACGCATAATGAGCTGAAGGCTAAAGGCTGCTGCTCTGACCGTGATGTTGCCCAGGTCCAGGTGCTTGTTGTGCACCGTGTCGCACAGCTTGCGGATCTTCTCCTTCACTTTGCCCATCTCCCTGGAGCTCAGCTGGGAGTCGGCCATCTTGGGGTCCTGCTCCAGCTCCAGCAGCCGGAGCATCAGCTCCAGACTGGCCCGGTCCAGGTCCATGTTCAGCCGGTCCCGGCTCAGAATGTACATCAGAGAGGCAGTGCACAGGGCCAGGTTCTGAGAGAGGGAGAGAGAGAGATGGGGGGGGGGGGGGAGAGAGAGGGACAGAGGGAGGAGGGGGAAAAGAGAGAGAGGGACAGAGGGAGGAGGGGGGGAAAGAGAGAGAGGGACAGAGGGAGGAGGGGGAAAAGAGAAAGAGGGAGAAAGAGAGGGAGTGAGAGAGGAGGTAGAGAGAGGGACAGAGGGAGGAGGGAAGGAGGGTTGGAGAAAAAGAGAAGGAAAGACAAGAAAGCACGGAGGGGAAAAGCAGAAGTCAAAAGGGGGAATAGAGGAGCAATAGAAGGAAAGAAAGAATAAAGACACATTGAGAAACAGAGTGTAACACACACACACACACACACACACACACACACACACACACACACAGCCATCGAGCACTCTCATCTTCAGCCCTGTTTAACGACACAGCCCTGCACTTGAGCATTTAGCGCTGACTCATTCACAGCCGCGTGCATAAGCGCACAGACACTGAAGAGCTGCGGGCGAGTGGCGGGGTCAGGGCGGCGAGTCTCCGTTAATAAGTGAGGTACTCAGCGGCGGCAGACGCCGGCCAGAGCTCCGCAGCAGGTGCCAGATGGAGGCCGGGAGAGAGGAGCTTTAAAGGAGCGGGGTCTGGAGCCCACAGAGGGCCGGGCTGAGGGGAACGGCGGCCGTACCGGGTGCTGCGGGGCGTCGCTCAGCGTTTTGAAGACCTGGGCCACCTTCCCCCTGGCCCGCAGGTGCATGCGGAAGCTGGGCATCGCGCACCTGGTGGCCAAGCCGATGACACTGCGGGGGGAAAAAACAACCGTCAGGATTCAGGGTCACACTGTGGAGTAGGCCAGCAGAATACTGGGATATTTGGCAAAGAAATATATAAAATTTGCGTCAATCGAATGGGGCTATATTCTTCAGAACTGTGGAATTGTGTCCAGTTCTGGATATTTCAGAGAAGATGGAGAGAAGGCACAAAGAAGGTTCTAATATTATTTTGACATTACAAAGAAACACTTTAGAAGTATATTGGACCGTGGCTGGTCATATACTCACCTAAGGTACCATGGGTTACACTGCGATTGGTCATAAACTCACTTGTGTTGGACTGCGATTGGTCATAAACTCACCTAAGGCAGCGTGTGTTGGACTGCGATTGGTCATAAACTCACCTAAGGCAGCGCGTGTTGAGGGGTTGACCACTCTTCAGGCCCGCTTCCAAATACTCAAAGTCATCTGTGAACTCCTGGTTCTCCCCGAACTCCACAACATCGTTGAAGTGCTTCACGTTATGAACAACAGTGTACAGCTGTAGGCAAAACAGCAGTCAATCTTTAGTCATCTTGTTCAGAGACTGACAGACAGGCAGATAGAAAGGGGGCTCACATAACTTCTGCTCCAACTAACAGAGGTAATTAAACTCTATGATATGAGATGACCTTCATATCAAATCAGCGTTGCCAAATTTTAATTCTGGAGAGGAGCAGGGTCTGCTGGGGGTCCCCAGACATCGACCAAGAGACCCACAGGATCTGCGGACGGCCGTTTTGGACTGTCAAATTAAAGAAGATAATTACACTTGAAGGTTAACTCACAGGAGAAAAGGCAGTGGAGTCCATCTGTAATTTGGCTCCCAGTTTAAAAATCACTCAATCTTCATTGTCACTCACACCTAAAAAGCAACAGCTCTTTGGCAAGTCCTCCCTTCTGAAGGGATGCTAACAGTTCTCCGTGTCTCGTGGCGTTAGCTCATCGATTTGCATTACTGTCCTCCCATTCATCTCCCTACCAATTAAGGGCCGTCCAGGTCATGCACTGCTGGGTCAGGCACTGCCAAGTAAATGACACGTGGCTGTTGAATAAACAGGATGGAATCAGACCTTCTGTTCGGCCGCCGAGGGACTATTATTCAGGGGACCGTTCCTTTACAAAATGGAGGAGGCCAGGTACACATCACGGTTCACTTGGCTACATCGCTGAAGGTAACGGGTGTGACCGAGCGGATTGGCTGCTCACCTCCTTGTGCTCTGTCCGGCATTTCAGCGCTGTGACGATGTCCTGGTACGGCTGGGTGGGGATGGTCACCGATTTGATGACTTTGGGCGGCGGGGCCGGGGTCTTGAACAAGCCGTCGTCCGGGTGGGGGTTGTTCGCCTTGCTTCCTCCCGATAAACTGGCCTATGGGAAAACACACGCGAAAGGTTCGGAGTGAACTTCATTTCAGTTCAGTCAGGTCGGGGAAATGAGCTGAAATTTAATCGATGGAATGAAAAACGTTCATCATCAAAAATTCTTCATATTCCCGGAGGATTTATTGAACTGGGTTGTGCTTTATTTCCTGAATCTGATGTACGGAAATGACCCCAGCCCTCGTATATATGGAAATACACACATGAAGGTGCTGAAAATAACTGCATAATGACCAATGCAGCAGTTCAACTGCTTAGTGTGATTGTCTATAGGTACAACATGATTTTCACATCTGACTGCTCACTCTGCCTCTCTCAAAGGTGTGAACCCCTGTATTACACAATACTACATGACGTTTAAATAAATAAATAAATAAATAAAATCACTACCTGAATGGATAGGTAGCTAGATAGTAAGTGGGCCAAAACTCAAGTTGCCATTTCTCATGTTAACACGACTGAATTCTTCCACAGCTTTCACTAGCAAACTGAAACCTTTTCTAACAAAGTGGGAGTTAACCCTTTCGATGTGTGCAAGGCAAAGAGAGGTCCCCTGTGAGACGTAATATAGTATGAGCGAAGGGTTAATGCTATCGTTCTCTCTCTGACCGCTAATCGCTAATTGCACAGGAGCACCGGAGGGGCTGTAAAATATCATATTCCATGAGCAGCACCAGATGCAGGCTGATGTATTAACAGCAGCCATCTCCCGCTGAGCTGCCAGAGGGGTAACTGAGGGCTCACTGTAGCTGGGGGCAGAGGGGTAACTGAGGGCTCACTGTGGAGCTGGGGGCAGAGGGGTAACTCTGAGGGCTCACTGTAGCTGGGGGCAGAGGGGTAACTCTGAGGGCTCACTGTGGAGCTGGGAGCAGAGGGGTAACTGAGGGCTCACTGTGGAGCTGGGGGCAGAGGGGTAACTCTGAGGGCTCACTGTGGAGCTGGGGGCAGAGGGGTAACTCTGAGGGCTCACTGTGGAGCTGGGGGCAGAGGGGTAACTCTGAGGGCTCACTGTGGAGCTGGGGGTAGAGGGGTAACTCTGAGGGCTCACTGTGGAGCTGGGGGCAGAGGGGTAACTCTGAGGGCTCACTGTGGAGCTGGGAGCAGAGGGGTAACTGAGGGCTCACTGTGGAGCTGGGGGCAGAGGGGTAACTCTGAGGGCTCACTGTGGAGCTGGGGGCAGAGGGGTAACTCTGAGGGCTCACTGTGGAGCTGGGGGCAGAGGGGTAACTCTGAGGGCTCACTGTGGAGCTGGGGGCAGAGGGGTAACTCTGAGGGCTCACTGTGGAGCTGGGGGCAGAGGGGTAACTCTGAGGGCTCACTGTGGAGCTGGGGGCAGAGGGGTAACTCTGAGGGCTCACTGTGGAGCTGGGAGCGATGGCGTCAACTGCAGCTGCTCTTCGGCGAAGATGAGGTCCCAAAAGGAGCACACAGAGCGGACAAATACCGACCCGGTATCGTCCCCAAGAGCGACACACACCCGTTTGAGTTTCTCAATGTGATGAAATGCAGAAATGTTTCTGTGATTATTTGCACTCTACACAGAAGTGCCCAGATGTTCAATGCAGTAGCACGGATTCGTACAAAATGACCGGTAAACCAATAGGGGACTTAAGGCCCCTCTGGGCATCTTTATGCAACATGTAAACACGTACAAGAGAGCGTGTACAAAATAGTTATTAAAGTATAAATTATGGTATATAGTTGAAGTGACCTTTTTTTTCAGCTCAAAATGTCACACCTGGGAATGATACTGGGTTCAGAAATACATGTAATTGCCCGTACTTTGCATTACATTACTGGCTTTTAGCCTGATCCAGAGCTACTTACGACGAGAAGTGCATAATTCGGGGTTAAGTGCAACAAGCAGCCCTCCAAGGATGTAAATACTAAATATGAATGAGGTAAATACTTGCTTAATGTACTGGCAAAGCTAAGGGGTAGTTCTGCCCAAAACGCAATTAAGCGGTTTTAAAACACTGTTTTAACATCAGATTAACAATGTTCACACTGGGCCCCAGAATATTGCTATGCTTTGGTTGTGACTTTTCAGATATACAGTTGCCGTACTTCAGTATAAAGTAGATTTTGATGAAACCGTGTGCAACATAAGCTCTGAGGATCTGTGTGTATTTTCATTATATTATGAAAGATGCATTGCTGTTGTGTTTTACAAAGTGAATTTTGGCACTTTGAGGCCACAAAAACCATGTCCCTTTGAGGTCTGTTGCATCAGGGAGAGCAGCAGCAGATATCTAAAAAGTGAAAACTATCTGAATGGATAGATGGCACTCTGGTAAGTGGGTAAGAAACGTAGCTTAATATATTTTTGGGATGAACTGCTGCTTTAAGTTAAGAGCAAATATACCTTCCCAAGCCAAGGCCTGCCTTAAGCACACGTAACCACTCCTGTTGGTCTCCCGCTCCCTCCCTGCCCTGCTGGTCTCCTGCTCCCTGCCCTGCCCTGCTGGTCTCCTGCTCCCTGCCCTGCCCTGCTGGTCTCCTGCTCCCTGCCCTGCCCTGCTGGTCTCCTGCTGGTCTCCTGCTCCCTCCCTGCCCTGCTGGTCTCCTGCTGGTCTCCCGCTCCCTCCCTGCCCTGCTGGTCTCCTGCTGGTCTCCCACTCCCTCCCTGCCCTGCTGGTCTCCTGCTGGTCTCCCGCTCCATCCCTGCCCTGCTGGTCTCCTGCTGGTCTCCTGCTCCCTCCCTGCCCTGCTGGTCTCCCCACACAGGGAGATGGGGGCTACTTACCGGAGCGCTCTGAGCCCGGGCCAGGGGCGGGGGGAGCTCCTCAGCTTCCGGATTGTTCCAGTGTCTGGCGTTATACACAGCCTTTGCGGGGGACTGACGGGCACAAGAACACACAGAAGAACACAGTCCGTCAATCTGAACTCATCACTCAGAGCATCGATGTACCACACATACTGCCTCCCCTCCACTGAAGCCACGTATGAAGTTTCAGCAAGGCCACACACACTTTCCACCTTCTGTATTGCCCATACATACACAGAACATGTTTTACATTACATTACATTATTGCCATTTGGCAGATGCTCTTATCCAGAGCGACATACAGTTGATTAGACTAAGCAGGAAACAATCCTCCCCTGGAGCAATGCAGGGTTAAGTGCCTTGCTCAAGGGCCCAACGGCTGTGCGGATCTGATTGTGGCTACACCGGGATTAGAACCGACCTTGCGTGTTTAACCTTAACCACTACGCTACAGGCCGTTTTAAATTACTTCTCCGTGATGCAAACATTATGGGCCCATATCAATAGCCCATATTCGGCCATGTTGGCTGATGCTTCCCTGTTTTACTGCACAGCACAAATGCAAACTGCAAACAAGTTTCCACATTCACGTAGCAGCAGATCAGCACAAACTTTAAAAACATTCAAACATTTTATTTGCCAACCTGCATCCTTATGCATTCCCATAAAAATATACCGTGGACATTAGTCTCGTTAACAAATGATCTGATAATTACATTTGGAGAGAATTTTTGTGTTTTGTGGCTGCAGAATGCTATCAAATGGTTGCATTTTGTGGTCTTTTCTGTGCCGAGTAAACAGTTGAACAGTTTATTAGATCACACCAGAGCGAGTTGAAGAATGCAGCTGGTTAGATTCACATTTTGTCTCTCAAATACTGCATTTAATTGCAACTCAGATGGCTCGTTCAAGTCATTGATACAGGATAATGACCCTGCAGTAACCCTGGTTATTGTTTTTAGTATGTTCTGAATCCTCTCTGCCAAAAAGTCATCGTAAGGTCAAGTCATTTCTGGCTCTTGGTTGGAGCCATTAGAAATAACTTTTAGCTAAAAGTGCCGTTTCTTTGGTTTCTGCTTTTTTCCCCATTAAGGTCATCAAATGTTGTTGCGCTTCATAAACAAGGAATGCTGTAATTTATATTAAAGAATAACACAACAAACAGTTTTGGCCATTTTTTATGGGCATATTCATTTTTGAGCAGTTTCCGTTAATTTGCGCTGGCTCGACAGCTGTGTAAGATGCGTAAGATGCTGGGATAGGTGCATCGGTTTGAAACGCAGACTCTTTCCTCTCCTAATTTGAACACAGCGATTCCACCATAAAAACAAACTGCAACACATCTGAGATAAAGACGCAACAAGCTGAAATGAGCTCAGTTTCGCCTGGCGAAGATGGGGCTGGTTAGACAACTAGCACTCAAACATACATTGGATGTTCATGGTTTTCCCTCAGGGAAGGGAGATGACAGTCTCGCGCATATTAAGTGGTCACAGAAGCTTTTAGTTTTGACAACAAGCGACTCAAAGCCTCGAATGACAATCTAAATATAATCATCCAGATTCCTGTAAAAAGCTTTCAACGGCAAATGAGAATAACTGAAAAAAAATAATAATAATTGAAAAAAAAAAAAAACAACACAATAAAATAACAAGCACCTGAAAAACACCTGCACTTGGAAGGGTCAACCCTCCGCTCAGTAAATTGTTCTTGCACTATGACCATCAACAAGGACCAGTCTCTTCAAGGTGTGTTCATCCAAGGGCTCTAGAGTGCTGACATTTTACGAGCATTGCATTAATGTGTGTGAACAGGAAAAATTCTCAGTCTACTAATTGGGATGCATTAAGGTGACTAAGGTCCTTGAAAACAAATGCATGCGCAGCGCCCTGTATCCATGGCGGCAGATGGTCATTATGCTGCGCTGCCCCCTAGTGGGGGGGTGCCATTACGCCAGCTCAGTTCAGACGGTGTCAGGGATTGTGACAGTGACAAATGGTCTTCCCCAGTCCTACAAGAAAACGTGGGAGCTAAAATAGCCCGTCCGATTGTCACAGACGGTACAGTGCAGTGGTGCTTCTCAAAAACCTGATCTTAAATCCCACTTGAGTCCCAATGTTCCCAATATCATCTTCAGCACAGTTCACAGTCCAGACCTAGTCATCTTCTCAGATAGATATCTAGCAAACTTCATCGCCTCCAACAATTGTAAAAAGTGAACGACATCCAGTCCTTTCCGACATCAGACTGCAGAGAAGAGAACAAAAATCGAAGCTTTTATAAAATGATTTTAGTAGGACCAGGCTTTAAAACCTTTAGCTCCGAGCTCTGTGGGCCAGTGTGGTTATCCGGGGCCGCTACAGTAACGATGGGATTAACTGACTGGTATAAACTGTTTGCACTCAGCCAAATGCAAAGGTAAGCTTCATCTTTGAAGGCATAATGAGCTGCTTCACCTGCCGCTAAACAAGAGCGCCTTCCAAAAATGACAAACATTTTCCACATTGTGAACGTGAAGTCATTTTATAAAGACCTTTTATTTCAAGAAAATGGACATTGGCATTAAAAGAATAGGATGCAAACACTCAAGTTTTTGTCCCTAGTGTTATTTTTGCTCCTTCTTAAAGGCCCGTCGCAAACTAAAGAAAACTGGAGCGATTGTCCACCGAGGGCATGCAGGAAGACCAGTATGACATTGATTTCGTGTTCTTCAAGCTTTTCCATAAAAGAAAGGAACATCTTACTTCTTCAAGTGCAGTGTGGGCGAAGAACATGTTCTAAAAAATCATTTTCTTTTCAAAGCAACCAAGAAATGGCACAGCGATTCAGGTAAATACTCTTTGTCCACGACCAGGAAATATCTCTGGGGGGGGGGGGGGGAGAATACCTTTGACAATCTAACAAACAAACTATTTCAGCAAGAAATAACTGACAAAAATGGCCAAGATGAGCTCTCAATGGACTAAAATAAAAAGTGTCTCTCCACAAACAGGTTCTAAAGCGCCCAGGTCATCTAATCTCGGTGTAAACATGTTTAATGGACTGCTTTTCAAATTACCAGTAAATGTTACACTCATTCTTGGTGAATTGATGGGTTTTTGAATGGGTTGTTCAGTGAGGACAGAAAACTGAAGAGGCATAACTTCTACAGGTTGCCATGTATGGAAGTAAATCACTACCCTTATTTTATTTATCACTTCCACAGGTTGCCAGGTATGAAACTACATCACCCAGGGGACCTTAATGCATAGGGCTTCAGTGCCACTGTGTGTGCTGTATACACCTGGGACACAGACGCGTTTATCATGTTGATTTTCATGTTCCGCCCAAATGCGTTTTCCTAGCGGTCTGGTTTTCTGTTCCAACGTAAACATTATAATGAAGACCTCAGTGGGTTTTTTTTTTCATTTCATTAGCCGAGCATAACCAGCACAATGTACTTTATATGAAGTGATGCCGGGAAAATAAACTGTATAAATAAATAAAAAATATTCTACTGGTGAGCAGGTAAATGTAGCACTCATGAGACAGCAGATTTATCATCTCTTTAAACGGCTTGTCCTGGTCCGGGGTCCTGTGCATTATAATGTCTCCAGACCAAATAATGGCTGTCTGACAAAATGTATCCCAACTTTATGTCCTGGCTGTCAGGAACAGAGAAATATGGCAGTTCAGCATTTTGACTAACACAGCCGAAAGAAGGCAGACACAACGGAACACACCAACAAAAGGCAGACTGCAGAGGTCTGCATTTAGGTCACTGCGCAGAACCCACATTTTAACCTCATTTACAAAAGAGTCGATATTTGTACTGTTTGTACTGTATTGTTTTCAGCTGAAGATTTTTGCCCAATACAACAGAAATGCCTGAAATGCTT
The DNA here is from genome assembly GCF_963514075.1 of Conger conger. Taxonomy (NCBI): domain Eukaryota; kingdom Metazoa; phylum Chordata; class Actinopteri; order Anguilliformes; family Congridae; genus Conger; species Conger conger. The sequence continues at coordinate 8,435,155 of NC_083777.1, forward strand.
CATCATAAAATGGCCATCCGGTGAAGGTACACATGGTACAACACGTTGGTAATATTAAAACCAGTCTGAGCATAATTTTGCCTTTTTTAATTTACTTTCCAGTGAAAGTAATTTATTTTTCTGTGTCAGAAAATAGTGGAGCAAACATATTTAACATAAGTCTTTCAGTATTTAGTGCAGTGCCACTCAACCCCACATCCTGCGGGCCGCAGTGTCTTGCTTCAACCGTGCGCTACACCACCTGGTTTCACTAATTATCTTATTATCTGAACCAAGCAGGTAAAATAATTAGTGAAATCAGATGGTGTAGCGCCCAGTAGGAGCAAATATCTGCAGACACTGCGTCCTGCAGGACGTGGAGTTGAGTAACACCGATTTAGTGACCACCCTTCACCTTTATTACAGCTTCCATTCTTTCCAGTAGACTTGCTCTGAGCTTTGCAAAGAAAGCCACAGGGATATTTTTCCATGCTTCTTGTAAACACCTCCAAAGACTAGTCTCAGAAGCTGATTGCATTTTCTGATTCTCTCGACCCAAGTAATCTCACGCGCATTCAATGATGCTGAGGTCTGGGGTCTGAATCACAAAGCGGGATTACGGAGTTAGCTGGATAACAGCACTGAGTACAACCCAAAACCCTCCCAAATAGTGAACATGGACTGATGTGAAAACGGCTGGCCCGGGGTTGCCTTGGCGCAGTTATCCAGCTAACTCTCCAACCCTGCGTCGTGCTGCATGTCCCAGGAGTCCGGGGTGGCGAGATGACTGTTCTGAGAACACCAGCAGATTGTTTATCTTAGTGTGCGTGGGGTCGTTATCTTGTCGTGGAATTCATTTGCTCCCAATCAAACATTGTCCAGATGCATGACGCTAAGATTTGTTTGCATTCATGATTCAATTGAAACCAAGTCACCAACGCCAGATGTTGTTATATAGCCCCAAACTTGCACTGATCCTCCACCAATCTTGACTTATAGTTGGAAACGTGGTTCCAAGAGTCTCATTGCTTCAGCTGCAGATGTACTGCTGAAAACCTCCCAATTTACTCATAGGTCCATAAAGCCTTACTGCGCAGCTCGGTTTTTGTATACTAGTGCAAATATTCTTTCTTTGGTTTATTTCCTTTTCTCAGAAGTGGCTTTTTCACAGATACAGATCATTTCACGACCGTAGCACTGAGGTTTCTTCTCACAGTAAAAGGATTTCTTTACTTCAGATCTGAAGAAAGACTGGAGGTTTTCTCCCATCTCACAACGATAAAATCTTTAAGTACCGTCTTTGTGATGGTGATAGTTTCGGTGGTCTAGCAGTTCTTGCACAGTTGATAGGAGCCCCATTTTCTCTGTATCTTGCAATAAGCTTTTGAACTCCAGTTTTGGAAAGTCTGACAGGCAGCCAAGGTGGTAGTTGTTGTTTGAATGTTAGTCACATTTGAAGGGAAAGGGCTCGATGTTGTTGACTCTTTTGGTAACATCTGAAACGTGTTTGTTGATCGGAAGGCTTGAAGACTTAAATGGTTGTAGGGAGCATGAGAGTGAACATATATTTATAGATTTGATACAAGTGAATGGCTGACTTAACTGGAAATTGAATAAAGGAAAGGGTGATCTCTGATTTTTGCACAGTACAGTATATGAAATAAGACTCAAATCTTTGGTTCAAAAAACAGCAAGGCTCTTGGAGCAAGAGGAGGAATATGGAAAAATGCTAACCATTTTACCGTATGTTCTCCTAAGATGTTGAGATGCATTCCGCAAAAATGTGTTTTATCCTAATCTAAATTCAAAGTAGCAATTATATTTTAGACGGATCATGGTGTTAAAGAATGAAGATGTACTGCATTGTAGAATATAATCTAAAAAAGCAACTGTGAAAACTTTATTCATTAGAGTACAATTGTCTACAACCTGCACCTAATCAATTCCCTTTTCTGACGTTTTAAGCATTCTAGTCGCATCATGAGAGACACGCCAGTCTCATTATGACAGACAGGCCAGACGGCAAAAGCAGTCTGGGAGAGAAAAGCTTTGTGAATCTCTAAACGCACGGAGCTATTGTGGTATTGTGCAGGAGACAGAATTATTTTTGATTGGTCTGAGCCAGACTTCTCTGCGCTAAGCCACGGGACCTACCTTCTTAGGGCCGCTGAAAATCTTTCTGCCGCTCTCTCCGGATTTATCCGACTGTTTTCCCTGCGGCCTCTTCGGCGTTCCAGCCACAGCCGGATAGGAATCGTCTGGGAATTCCAGAATATCTAAAAGCAGATGCATATCACGGACTCAGGAGTATGACAAAGACAACGCGACCAAAAAAAGGAAATTTCTCGTCATTTGACAGCTTGTCTTAAAACAGGCCACTATTTCACATGACAGGCATAACAAGTCACGCAAGACCAGGCCGCAGCTTTTGTTCTTATTTCACAGCTTCCGTTGGCGTTAAATGTTAACGAGGCTTCACTGCATTTGCATTTTAAGCCTATAGCAGACGTCCCTATCCAGAGCGACTTACCCAGCTTTACATAAAATCCATTAACGTGGCTGGATATGTACTGGGGCGGTCGGGGCTAAGCAGCCTGGCTCAAAGGTTCAGCAACAGCACCCCAGCTGGGAGGCGAAAATATAACCTTGAGACAGCGCGGCCAGTTCCCGCAGCACCCCAAATCATACAGTTGCGTGCGATGTTTGAGAACGCACAAGGTTAACCGGCATGGGAATCCGCAGATTAGCCGTGAAGAGGGCCGTGCCCTCATTCCCCTCGGTATATTTTTTGGACGACAGGTCCTCGGTGCAGCAGAACTGAAAGCAATTATTTTTCGAGCACATCTTAAATTATGGGGAACATGCTTAACGCTGCCTGTGGGAAAATGCACGCTCGTATAATGAAATGGCAGGATCTTGGCTAAATGATCATGGGTTTATAAATGGGGTTAGCTGCTGATCTAGACAGACGATGTCATAAACACTTCTTTGGTGTGGCACCATGGGACTTTGTCTCGACAGTAAACCCTCCCCTATGACAGTGGGAGCATAAGGGGTAACAAACTGGGAGTGTTCCCACTCCCACATGTATTTAGCATGTCCACTTCATGCAAGCGTGCAAAGTCCTGTGTTCATGGTAGTTTAGACTCAGTACGGACCTGTGTTGGTGCTGGTTTGTGCTAAGGCTCAGTACGGACCTGTGTTGCTGCTGGTTTGTGCTAAGGCTCAGTACGGACCTGTGTTGGCGCTGGTTTGTGCTAAGGCTCAGTACGGACCTGTGTTGGTGCTGGTTTGTGCTAAGGCTCAGTACGGACCTGTGTTGGTGCTGGTTTGTGCTAAGGCCCAGTACGGACCTGTGTTGGTGCTGGTTTGTGCTAAGGCTCAGTACGGACCTGTGTTGGTGCTGGTTTGTGCTAAGGCCCAGTACGGACCTGTGTTGGTGCTGGTTTGTGCTAAGGCTCAGTACGGACCTGTGTTGCTGCTGGTTTGTGCTAAGGCTCAGTACGGACCTGTGTTGGTGCTGGTTTGTGCTAAGGCTCAGTACGGACCTGTGTTGGTGCTGGTTTGTGCTAAGGCTCAGTACGGACCTGTGTTGGTGCTGGTTTGTGCTAAGGCTCAGTACGGACCTGTGTTGGTGCTGGTTTGTGCTAAGGCTCAGTACGGACCTGTGTTGGTGCTGGTTTGTGCTAAGGCTCAGTACGGACCTGTGTTGGTGCTGGTTTGTGCTAAGGCTCAGTACGGACCTGTGCTGGTGCTGGTTTGTGCTAAGGCTCAGTACGGACCTGTGTTGGTGCTGGTTTGTGCTAAGGCTCAGTACGGACCTGTGTTGGTGCTGGTTTGTGCTAAGGCTCAGTACGGACCTGTGTTGCTGCTGGTTTGTGCTAAGGCTCAGTACGGACCTGTGTTGCTGCTGGTTTGTGCTAAGGCTCAGTACGGACCTGTGTTGCTGCTGGTTTGTGCTAAGGCTCAGTACGGACCTGTGTTGCTGCTGGTTTGTGCTAAGGCTCAGTACGGACCTGTGTTGGTGCTGGTTTGTGCTAAGGCTCAGTACGGACCTGTGTTGGTGCTGGTTTGTGCTAAGGCTCAGTACGGACCTGTGTTGGTGCTGGTTTGTGCTAAGGCTCAGTACGGACCTGTGTTGCTGCTGGTTTGTGCTAAGGCTCAGTACGGACCTGTGTTGGTGCTGGTTTGTGCTAAGGCTCAGTACGGACCTGTGTTGCTGCTGGTTTGTGCTAAGGCTCAGTACGGACCTGTGTTGCTGCTGGTTTGTGCTAAGGCTCAGTACGGACCTGTGTTGGTGCTGGTTTGTGCTAAGGCTCAGTACGGACCTGTGTTGGTGCTGGTTTGTGCTAAGGCTCAGTACGGACCTGTGTTGGTGCTGGTTTGTGCTAAGGCTCAGTACGGACCTGTGTTGGTGCTGGTTTGTGCTAAGGCTCAGTACGGACCTGTGTTGGTGCTGGTTTGTGCTAAGGCTCAGTACGGACCTGTGTTGGTGCTGGTTTGTGCTAAGGCTCAGTACGGACCTGTGTTGGTGCTGGTTTGTGCTAAGGCTCAGTACGGACCTGTGTTGGTGCTGGTTTGTGCTAAGGCTCAGTACGGACCTGTGTTGGTGCTGGTTTGTGCTAAGGCTCAGTACGGACCTGTGCTGGTGCTGGTTTGTGCTAAGGCTCAGTACGGACCTGTGTTGGTGCTGGTTTGTGCTAAGGCTCAGTACGGACCTGTGTTGGTGCTGGTTTGTGCTAAGGCTCAGTACGGACCTGTGTTGCTGCTGGTTTGTGCTAAGGCTCAGTACGGACCTGTGTTGCTGCTGGTTTGTGCTAAGGCTCAGTACGGACCTGTGTTGCTGCTGGTTTGTGCTAAGGCTCAGTACGGACCTGTGTTGCTGCTGGTTTGTGCTAAGGCTCAGTACGGACCTGTGTTGGTGCTGGTTTGTGCTAAGGCTCAGTACGGACCTGTGTTGGTGCTGGTTTGTGCTAAGGCTCAGTACGGACCTGTGTTGGTGCTGGTTTGTGCTAAGGCTCAGTACGGACCTGTGTTGCTGCTGGTTTGTGCTAAGGCTCAGTACGGACCTGTGTTGGTGCTGGTTTGTGCTAAGGCTCAGTACGGACCTGTGTTGCTGCTGGTTTGTGCTAAGGCTCAGTACGGACCTGTGTTGCTGCTGGTTTGTGCTAAGGCTCAGTACGGACCTGTGTTGGTGCTGGTTTGTGCTAAGGCTCAGTACGGACCTGTGTTGGTGCTGGTTTGTGCTAAGGCTCAGTACGGACCTGTGTTGGTGCTGGTTTGTGCTAAGGCTCAGTACGGACCTGTGTTGGTGCTGGTTTGTGCTAAGGCTCAGTACGGACCTGTGTTGGTGCTGGTTTGTGCTAAGGCTCAGTACGGACCTGTGTTGCTGCTGGTTTGTGCTAAGGCTCAGTACGGACCTGTGTTGGTGCTGGTTTGTGCTAAGGCTCAGTACGGACCTGTGTTGCTGCTGGTTTGTGCTAAGGCTCAGTACGGACCTGTGTTGCTGCTGGTTTGTGCTAAGGCTCAGTACGGACCTGTGTTGGTGCTGGTTTGTGCTAAGGCTCAGTACGGACCTGTGTTGGTGCTGGTTTGTGCTAAGGCTCAGTACGGACCTGTGTTGGTGCTGGTTTGTGCTAAGGCTCAGTACCGACCTGTGTTGGTGCTGGTTTGTGCTAAGGCTCAGTACGGACCTGTGTTGGTGCTGGTTTTTGCTAAGGCTCAGTACGGACCTGTGTTGCTGCTGGTTTGGCTTTCCTGCGAGTCGCTCGGCTCGGGGCTGTCCAAGCAGGCGGCCATGGCTGCTGCTGCTGCTGCGGCCTTCTTGGCCTTCCTCTTCTCCGCTGCCGAGGACCTGTCCTCCTCTTCCTCACTGTCGCTCTCGCTCAGGTCGTCGAAGCCGAAGTACTTGATCTTGTAGTTTGTGCTCCCTGAGGCAGCGGGGTCCTCCTCGTCCAGACCGTCCTTCTCCTCGAAACCAAAGAAGTCCAGCTTGCTCTCCTTTTTAGACTTGCTCAGCACGGGCCTGAACCTGGCAGGGAACAGACCAGTTCTTACACACTATTCATCCACAGCCTTCTCCTAATTTACATGCTTAAGGGGCAGTACACCCAACAATGAAATTAAGGTACGTTTCAAGAGTACCATCTATACATCCAAAAGGTTTCATTTGTTGAATTGTCTCAATATCAGCTGCAGCTCCCCCTGTTGCAACGAACCGCAACAGATCCGTATTTTTGTGGTGCTCAATGCACCGAAAATGTACATAAGAAAAATTCAATACCAACGTCTCCTTCCAAATATATTGCGAGAGTTACTCACAAACATCCAGAGAGCTTAATTTGTGCACGGGTAGTACTCTGGCTAAGTGGAAATGTATCTTAATTTCACTTTTGGACAAACTGGCACTTTCAGTTTTTATATAAAATTTTGGAAGCTGCAGATTTATTTTATATAAAGTCACGCATAGCTCAGGAATCATGTTTGTGAACCCTGCACAATGATTATTCGCATCATAAACATTATAAGCTTCTGCCACTATCCAGTGGGCCAGTTTTAAAATGAGCTACTAGACTAGGAACTACCAAATGCAGAGTCATTCTTCACCTCCATGCATAATATTCCCAAGGGGCATGTCTTATGAATCCTTAACTATACATGAGTTTGCACAGACAGCACTCCGAGCCATCGCCTAACCCAAACGCTGAAACATTTCCATATGTATCATTTATGATTACCTGCACAACTCAATAATTAACCAGCTCTGGATGCTTCTCCACTTGTCTGACAAGTGTCACAGGCTAACACTGAATATAAATGCTTAAATTTGAATGCTTGCAGTTTTCATCAGAAACAGGACTCTTTAATCAGTTACTAATTAACTAATGAAATGCTATGCATAACAGTGCAGTATGTGGAGCTTTATAACTGCTATACGCATCTTGAAACATGCTATACATTGTGGATTTACACCCAGTGAGCACATTATGAGGTAGACCTGTACACCTGTTTGTTATAATATATATAATCATGTGGCAGAAATTAAATGCATAACAGCATGCAGACCCGGTCAAGAGGTTCAGCCGTTTTTCAGAAGAAATGTGATCTAAGTGACTTTTGACCGTGGAATTATTGTCGGTGCCAGGTTTGAGTATCTCAGAAACTGCTGATCTCCTGGGATTTTCATGAATAAATCTCCAGGGTTTGGAGAAAATGGTGCAAAAAACAAAAAACATCAAGCGAGCAGCAGTTCTGCAGGCAAAAATGCGTTATTAATGGGAGAGCTGAGAGGAGAAGGGCCAGACTGGTCAAAGCTGACAAGAAGGTGCCGGTAACACAAATATCCCCACATTACAGCAGTGGTATGCAGAAGACCATCTCTGACCACAAACAACACGTCAAACCTCTAAGTGGATAGGCTACAGCAGCAGAAGACCAATAAGTATAAAAAATAAAATAATAATAAATACCTAATGAAGTGCTCAGTGAGTGTGTAAAGTCAAGCAGTATAAATATGTAATTCTTCACCCTCCCACTTGAAGCACCACTTTTCTAACTGCCGCACTTGCGCTTAAGCTATTATTTGCCTTAATTTAACAAGCATGATGTTAGTAGTGCATTAAAATGTCAAATTCTTATATTTTCTCCTCTAGTTCTCTCACATTCATTTGAAACCATGCGAGAGCGTGTCAGGTAACAGAGAATAATTTTGCTCATTTTCAAGAGCTGGAAGACAGACAGGTAGTGGAGCATTGTGTACTAGGGGCTGAATGCTGGGCTCTAAGGGACACCTGGTGGGCTTGTTGGGCGTGGCCTCGGCCTTCTTCCTCAGCCGGCCGGTCTCTCCCGGGTCTGCAGACGTGGGGGCGGGGAAGTCCTCCACGGCCCTCTCCATGGAGTCCTGGATGGTGACGTTGCACACGGACAGGCAGGAGGGGTGCAGCACCGTGTAGTCCCGGCCTCGGCCAGAGGGGGCGCTGTGGGGCCTGGGCGAGGCCTGGCCGGCGCTCTCCCCGTTCCCCGGCCCCGGGGCCTGCCTGAAGCGGTCGGGCCGGCGGTAGGTGCGGCAGTTGGGCGGCCGGTGGAGGAACTGGGAGGGGGCGTCCGATTCGGAGGGCAGCTCCGGGTCCCCCAGGCCCGGCTCGGCCCGGTCGGGTTCGGAGAGCGGCCGCTCCTCGCTGCGGAGAGCCTGGCCCTCCTCGTCCTGCCCGGACGCCCCCGGCCACGGGGACGCCTCCCCCCGGGGCGTGTCGAAGGCGGGGGAGGGGGGCCGCGGCCCCGCCAGGGAGCTCCAGCTGTCCGTCTTCAGGCTGGTGGAGCGAGGCGTGGGCTTCCTGTCGCTCTCTGAGGCGATGCTGTACCAGGCGTAGCTGTGAGCGTCACAGCCCTCGCTGGCCTGGGTCTGCTGCAGCCGTCCTGCAGGGCCGCACAGAGACAGGGCCGTTAGCAAAGACACAGGCCACACGGATTACTCCAGACATGGGATTGTGCACGCCAACACAGACATGAGGAAAAATGTATATACATTAATGAAAGATGTATTTCTACAGTGCATTATCAGCATAATCCAATATAGGCCCAACCTGCACCCAAAGACTCAGATTCAGAAATGTCACAGATCATAGAAGAAGTAATAACAGGAAACGCCCTCCGATTTGAAAGCCTTTTTACAGATTCTTATATTAATGGTTTAGCCAAGTCAGTTCATTCTAAATCTAAATTATTAACAAACAGGTTATGTGAGACTGCAAAGTACAACCAGCAGCTTAAAACAGAATATATTCATAACTGAAAGAAAATGTTGGATGATGGATGAATTAAAAATACAGCCTTGCTTCAGGAATCCTGGATTTACGGCTTAAGCAGTGGAAGTCCAGAGAGCGTTAGCACCGACTCATCCACTGGGGTAAACAGCATGAAAGCAGGGCCTGCATGAAAATGGCTCACCAGCTCAAAGTGTGAAAAAAAATCAATAGCTACCAAGGCCCAACTGTAGTAAAACCAGGAAAACACTGTTAATGTTTCATGAGAATGAAGAGATGGAGAAAAAATATATTTTTCAAAGCCACAAAACCAATCCCAGAATCCAGTTTCGACTGCGTGCTCGCCCATATTAATGTCCGGCTTTGATGTACTGGCGTGCTTACTGCTGAAAGCTGAACAGGCTGACTGACATAAAGAAATGCAATACGTTCCTAATGTGTTTAATAAACACTTGAATGGTTTCTTATGTAATGTATGATCTAGCAAGTTGAGGGCCTATTCATATGGCTAGGTTATTAACTGCGAGTTGGACACTATGATATTAAAAGTGCTTTATTTCAAGCAGCACAAGTTCCTGACTTAGCCATCCCACTCACTATTTATGAAGATAAAATATAGCTCATGATAACGTGATGGTGTGCTTTGTATGGTGCATGAAAAATTGCCAAAATATTATGAACTGGAATCCCATTCCATCAAAAGACCAATTAGCAAGGTATTTATAGCATACATAGTTGTTTATAACATAAGCTTAGCAATCTATAACATACGTATAAGCATTTATAACATATGTGGCACTTTATAACATATATACTTAGCAGTTTATTATAAGTCTATATGCACCACAGCACTAACGAATGTACCTGGTATTTTAGAAATTGGTCATAAAATATTAATACCATTCCATATTCCAAAAGCAATCAGTGGGAGCCAATTTCTATCCAGCTCCAGGCTTGAGTGAGTGAGTGAGTGAGTGAGAGTGTGTGTGTGTGTGTGTGTGTGTGTGTGTGTGTGTGTGTGTGTGTGTGTGTGCAGGTGTGTGTGTGCATGGGTGTGAGTGTGTGTGTGTGTGTGTGTGTGTGTGTGTGTGTGTGTGTGCGCACGCGTGTGTGTGTGGAAGCTGCAGATTGTGCATGCAAACTTTAACGTTTGTAAATGGCGCTACAGCAAATAGCCTACCCATCAAACTGATTGTTTATTCAAAATATGATTGACTTTGATGACAGAATGCAATATTTGTCCATGTACGGTTAATGACATTTCTGAATAAATAGAAAGGAAGAAATCAGAAGCAATAACAACACAGAACACTACTGGCACAAAATCAATCAAGTCATTTTTTGCCATTATTGAAAATGGTCATATGCAGCAAGAGAGAAATGAGTGCCAGAATCAGTCAGAGGATGTGCCACACATACACACACACACACATGCACACACACACGTACGCACACAGACACACATGCACACACACACATACGCACACAGACACACATGCACACACACACGCCATGGCGTGTCATGCACTGTCAAATCAAGCTTTCACAGAAAGTGCGCAGACTAGCAAACTAGGTGCACACATTAATTTACCATCAGCTGGTGGTAGCTTCTGCTTTCATAATACTATGCTAAGATTACGTCCATCATTGCTCCACAAAAACATGGACATCCTAAAGCATTACCACAGTCAAACTCAATTTAGCTACAGCGCAGCCAGATGGCTAGCAATACGCAGCAACCAGGTACCTGCGCTCCCAAGAAGGGTACAGTATCAATCACAATCTATTCACAGCGGTGCATTTTCTGAGCAGAAGAAAGGTCTGCGTTTGCACAAATGTATTTCATACAAGATCTGAATCTCTACCGCTTTCACACAGACGCAGAAAAATAAGCCGTGAAATTCACGAGCGTACCGGATCTTTATCGGAACGCGAGGTGACGGAGCCTTTGGTTCCCATTTCTCAGGGTCTGCAGGTTCTGTGTTCCTGTCGATGCATGACTATCTCCTCCATGCAGATGGCCACTCTGAATTCATGACTAAATATCCCACATTAAATTGCACTTCTCTCCATTGGCCATCTGCGATAGCAGACACGACTACATAAATCAGGGTCGGTGACTCACGCCGGAACATCTAAGATTACTCAGAACCCACCTAGGAGATGCGCGGCAGCCATTTTGTGTCGGATTACCGACCGCACAAAGGCTTAGGTGGAAAAACGGACGGAACCGTTCAGCCGAAGACTTTGAAATGATTAGACGGGCAGGCTGGGAGTTCGGCCAGGCCCCCGGAGGGGACCCAGTGTTCAGTTCAAAGGGCTTGGGGGGGGTGTCCCTCAACGCCCACGGCCAGCCAGGACCTGAGTTTCATCTCTCGATTAGGGAGGCTCCAAAGCAGCGTGATCCCAGTCCACCGTTCCCCAGCTTCAAAGACAGCCTGACGCTGCCGAACAGATGCAGAGCGCTGGCTTCACGAGGAGGGGGCGGTGCCCTCGGGCTGAAAGTGCCTGTAACGCGTCACATCCACTCAGCTACAAAAACTTAGTGTGAAGTGGAAATCTAGCCTATCAGCACAGCAACGCGATAAAGGCATTGCAGACCCTTACAGTATCAATCTTCAACTGAAATGTGATACTGTCCGTTTGCATCCTGCACCAGACAATATTTTACTTCATTAGCTAAAAACTAGGCATGGTACCTAGTTTTAAATGCAACCTCAATTCATCAACCTTCAAAGAAAACCAAGTCAGTTATAAGTACACCGTTTCTACTTCGGAGTGAACACACATCTTTTTGCATTACTTGTCTATGGTACAAATACAGTAGATATGGAAAGCACAGTTCCCAAAAACACCTAATCAACAAAAATAAATTCTAGTGCTTTCGTAACCTTGAATTTTCCTCTTTGAAATGAAGTACTTTTAAGGGCCTGCAGGAACTCAGCATGAAAGCTGCCTGGGGGTCCATTTCAAGAGTGCTAGATATACACAGTACAGGGTTCGCAAACTACCGTCTGCAAGCAAACCACAGAACATAGCCCAACTACTCATGGCACTCATAGAGTGTTTCTCTAACACGATGGGATATTACTATGGGAAAGGCTGTTCTGCAGTTGAGGCTTCATGATACAACGTTGGGAGAACAGGAACAATTGTGAGAGGATGGCCTTGTTTAAGAAACCCCTCGCCGTTAGCCTGTGTATTCCTACTCCCAAACAACAGGACGATATAGCCAACAATCCACACGTAGCCAGTGTCTTTACCGCTGCGTTGTTGCATGAGCACTAATGTGTATATTCTAATCCAAGAACTGCTTTTTATAGAGTCTGGCAGGTGTAGGTGAAGTAAGCCTATTGTCGAGACAACAGTGCTGTATTCACTTCTCTTCTGTAACATTTTACACAAAAGAAGAACCGGTTCAATCCAGTCACTGCAATTTGGCTACGGTTATTATTTTTCCAAATGAGATTTTTTTATCCCTCTATATTTCTTTGAAAGTCCATCATGGTCATGCTATTGCTAACTGCCCCAGTTGCAGAACTTGCAAATTCCTCCGAAAATTGCCTCTCAAGTTTTACTAGAGTTAGCAGCGACGTTTAGCTATCAGCAGCGGTTAAGTCAGAAATAAGGGATGACAAACAAAATCCTTTCCTCAGCCCTTTTCTAGAAGCTATTTTTCCGGTCCTCTGGATGTTGAATATGTTATCTTAATAGCACACACACAAGAGAACTGCAATACTTATGCCAAGAGATACTGATTTAGTTTAGTCGGGAACAATTTCAGAACATCTCCGTTTTCCCTGTTTTTACATTAGAGAAAAATGCATCTATTCTGCACCTTATACCAAGTAATGAAACTGTTTTCTCCTCCAAGCTTTTATCCTCAATTCGCCCGCAACATCTAAACCACCCATTTAAGCTTCCCAGAGCTCTTCATTAAATAGGCCTACAGTGTGTGCTCTCTGACATCGCACCCTGATTTAACACTTTACTTCATTCAACACCTAGGGTTCTCACAGTGACAACAACACTTTCACATTTGAGCACAGCATTGCGGAGGTTCAGGAGCAAACAGCCTGGTTGAATATTAGCACCTGGTCAATAACATTTCTCGAGCCGGTGTGTTTCCCGTCAACCACCGAACGCGAGGGGGCAGCCAGGCCACGTAAGGGCACCGTCCATCAGGAGCCAGCGCCTGGCTGAAGAGACTCTGGACACAAGCGGAAGATTGAGCTGTGGCAATATCGCCATCTGAAAACAGTAATGCTCCAAAGCATGATTAGTGGAATGAAGTAGGGCGGCCTGTAGCGGAGTGGTTAAGGTACATGACTGGGACACCCAAGGTCAGCGGTTCGATCCCCGGTGTATCCGCACAGCCGTTGGGCCCTTGAGCAAGGCCCTTAACCCTGCATTGCGGATTGTCTCCTGCTTAGTCTAATCAACTGTACGTCACTCTGGATAAGAGCGTCTGCCAAATTCCATTAATGTAATGTAAAGTAGCCAGGCACCTTGACCGATATCATCAGTGAGTGACTTCTCGGGGTCAAGTTAGGATATCCTATTAGTTCACATTTAGTTACTCTCAGGGTGGGGCACCTTCCTGCCCCACAGAACACTCCCAAAAGCTAGCCTCTCCAGAACTATCCTGAAAGCTTGTCTCTCAAGTACTCTCCCAAAAGCCAGACTCTCCCACCCTCTTGGCTTAGTCTATGCTCTCAACAGAAGGAAGACTTTGCAGTGATGTGAAGGGGGCACAAAAACATGACAGAGCCTTCCAAATTGAAAGGAAACAAAAAGACAGTAAAGAACCACAGTGTGCATTAAGCTTTACCCCCCTCCCCCACAAAGTTCTTGAACACCATTATATTAACCACTTTATTTTCTGCTGAGGTCATCCGTCTGCAGGCTTCTCCAGCAAGCCTTACCCAGTGCTGTCAGGCTACTGTCAGAGAGGATTTATGCAGTTCAGACACTTTCTAAGATGCAACTGGATTCACTGCTACCCGCCCACCTTTCTCTGAGCTGCCCGCTTCAACTAACACCAGGAATCGCAGGCTTAAACAATTACTTTTGGAACAAGGCACAAGCTACGTGCTAATGTCATGCAATTTGTTACTCACTAATAACATTGCACATGGCATGGCATGGCAACTGCACATTTTTTCTGGAGCGTCATAATACCATCACAAACCAAAAGGCAGTATCTGATTTTCCGTAAATCTGATACCAGATTACCATACTGCTGTACTAGGGGGGAGAATCTGGTGGTCACAGACTGTCTAATAGTGTGAACGGAGCCCTACTTGAGCCGAAATGGGACCCTAATCCAGGGGAGCTTACATACCACCATGCCCCCATGACCCCATGCAATCAAGCATACACATTCACATTTTTACACACAAAAACAAGCCAGTATCACGTAACGTCTACAATAAACAGTGTCTTAGAAGGTATCACTGCATGAAAAATGCATTCGCCAAAATGACTGACGGAACATATCCTTGTGCTCAGTTGCATGCACAGAAAAACTAAGGCCAGTAGCTCTACTGCGCTGCATTAGCATCAGTGTGAATGAAGGCAGCCTGGTGGTTTAAACAGCTGCTCGTGGCATTAAAGAGGAGTCTCAGGGGTCACGTGGGCACCTGTGTCCCGTGCACCTGTCCCAGCTCTTACCGCCAGCTTCCTCCGACAGCCCCCTCTGCGCGCTCCAGTCAAGGTCCAGGGCCGGGGACGCTCTCTGATTGGACGGCGGTGCCGTCTCCACGGCGAAGCGCCTGTTCAGCTGCCACGATTCGCTGGGTCTATCAGCCTGCCGTGGTTCAGGGGCGGCCGGCTTGGGCGGGGCGGGCTTGGGCGGGGTGGCCTTGGGCTGGGGGGTCCCGCGGGAGGTCACGGGTCTGGACTCCTCGTCGCTGTCGAAACCGAAGGGGTCCTCGGAGCCCTCCTCCGGGAGACGCCGGGGCTTTTTGGGGGCCTCTCCAGGCTCTGGGACCAGGCCGGGGCGCTTGGAGCCCAGCTGGGCCTTGAAGGTGGTCTGACCCCATTTTGTGCTGTGGGTGGACCTCTTGTTGGACAGGACCTCGTCGAACTTGGAGCTCCCCTCCCCTCCCTTCCGACTGTAGGTTTTACCGAATCTTGATGCCATGGTGACCCCCGTTACATATTCTCTGTGGAAGACAACACAGTGCTATTTTACTGAACAGCATTACACCGTCCCGTAATCACATTTTCTGCACAAAAAGGATCTATTACATTTTCTAGCTTTATTCATTAACCTCAGTTCATCATGGAATTTAAACGAAATCCCAGCTCACAGTCATAATTACGCAGGTGAGGTTACACCTTCAGGGATTAATAATCTGTGATGTGAAGTGAAAATTATCTATAAAGCGCCAGGCATTTTCATAGTATACAGTTGTTTGCTATCATACAAACAACTGTACACTATGGCTAACCAGCAAGCTATATGCACCGGTAGAAAAACAGGCCTAACTTTACGCATTATACTTCAGTGCAACAACTGAGCTGTAATGTTGTTGAAAACTGTTACGGTAAATTAAAATGTTAGCTACTATAAAAGTTAGACAATAGAAAATAGATATAGCAATAGCTAGATAGCTAGTGAATTGTTTAAGTTTGCGCCGCCTTCTTGCACATTTAGCGACGGTAATGTATGTTAAGTTAGCAGTCAATAAATAACTTGCAATTTGCAACGTTCAATAAAGTAACTTCATTTAGATAGCTAGCTACTACGTCGATGCTGATAATGGAAAATCATCAGCACTATTAGCGTTAGCTAAGTAAAATGTAACAATTAAATCCAAATATAACAATACTTGGTACCTTTGCATTACACTAAGATAGCCTAAGCTAATGTTATATAGCTAAACATAAAAATACTGTGTGATGCCACGAGCCTACCGTTAGCTAGTTATAGTTAGCTATCCAATCTGAGGCCTGACAGCTGTTTATCCAAAAATCCGTGCAGGTATCCTAGCTAGCCAAATGACTTCGGATAGGGAAACTGTCATGAACCAGTCACCTACGGTTAAGTTACTTCTGTTGCTCAGACGTCAGAATGAAGGACTTGTCTGCGGGACTGGAGCTGGACCAGCCCAAAACACTTACAGTAACAGTTAACTTACCAACTGTCAACTCCGAGGCGGCCGCTTCTATCCACTCCGACCCGACTGGGCCTCCTCGGTGTCCTCGCAAAAATAACCTGCCGATTCCCTCGAACAAAGTCAGGTGCTTGCTTCACGAATAATATAAGGTAATTTACAGCAGGGTCAATAATAATAATAATAAGTTTATTATGAAAAATCTATTGTTGATATTTGTCTTTATTTAAATATGAACACACTCATATCGGTTGCACCGCAGATTTCCATTGGATTCCTCCTCCCTCTTTCCTCCACTGCCAACACCGCTGTCAACTCGCGCAAGGAGAATCCCAGCCAATTAGCAGGAGAAACGCTGTCACATGACCTGCTATCTGCGAGTAAAACTGACTACAATTGGATAGAGGCTGAAGAAAACGGTTTGTTGTGAGCGTGTTAAGGGATGGGCGTAGTCGTAACGTAACGTAATGTAAGGTCGTGATGGGAATTGTAGTCAAAATACGCTCTTCATAACTACCATTAGAAGATGAGGGGTTTTCCCTGCATCTCAAACAGATTCCTCAGATCTTTTTGCAAGGATTCATTGAAATCCAAAACATGTTTATACATTGAGGTGAGTTCATGTTGTGTTCAGAGAAAATATCCAATTTTCTGGACTGGCACAAAGCAGCCTCTGACACATTGGCAACAGTGACCACATTTTTGTAGAAAATGTATCACTTTACAAATCCCAGGTAGAATGGTATTCACAGTCAACATGTGAACTGTGATATAAAGTCAATTTTGTCCAATGTATCAGGTAAAGGTACTGAATGGGAGCTCCCATTGCTAAAGTGGACAATTGAAAGCCTCTCTAAAGTACAAATATATTTTCAATTTCTGTTCAAAGCTGTTTTGATCGGTTTATGTTCTGTTTTTCTTTACTCTGTGTAAACTCTTGGCATGGCTGCATTAGCCTTGAAGACTTCATTCTGACCCTTTTGAAGATGTTCTGTAAACAGCAAAAGGCCCCTTCTCTTCATTACAAACGACTCACTGCTTTGACAAGCAACATTCACCATGATAATTGCTTGAGTTCTTGTTAGTTCCCTGGCATAGATGCAAACATTGGAGCTGAAAATGGAAAAACACAACACACACACACACACACACACACACACACACACACACGTGCAGTGTGTGGAAGAGTGAGGGGGTGAATTAATATTTTTAATTATGCAATTTTTCTGCTGTAAAACAATTCTCCCAAGTATTTTGCATAAGAAGGTATATGTTTATGGTTTACCTGTTTACTGTGGTTGCACATTTTCAATGTATTTTTCAGTGACTACATTGTAACCTCTCTTATCAAACCAATTGGAAAAGACTCAACAAGTGTGTAACATATGAACATTTTGTATTGTGGGTTCCTTTGCATGAGCAGAAGATGCAATGGTTTCAGGTGATTCTTTGCTACTGTATATGAGAGGGAACTAGAGGGCGGTTGTCAACAGCATCCTTTTTCAAGTAACATTGTACTGTTTATGTTGGCCACCAGATGGCAGGATATAATCAATCATATATTTAATACCAACGTACTGTCCCACTATGTTTTAAACCATTTCAAATTACTCCCCAACTAAAATTGATATATAATATCCATATTCAACGTTACAGTTCTTTTTCAAAATGCTATACATATGGGGGTCCAAAAATGGCGATTCCATTTACTGCATTTCATTGTAATAAACGTTTTCTGTTATTTTTTTATTTATTTATTCATTCATTCATTCATTCATTAATTTAAACCAACCCTGTCATATTCAATTCAGTGCTGAATTTAGCAGTCAGTCAGTCAGTCATTCCGTCATTTAATTTAATTATTCAGAGATAATTCATGGGATTTTTTTTTTCATATTTATTTAATATTTATTTTTTACCCATCCACACACTGCAATGAAACATGTATGATGCTAACTAAACAGCAAGTAGTCGAGTAGACAGTACATTAAGCGTAGAAACTACACTCCCCAGAGTGCATTGCGAATTTGTCCTGCCAGCACTGCTACTGCCTGTGAGCCCTCAGCCCAGCTCTAAAACGCTACCCCGTTGGCTCGTTCCTTCACGGCATCAACCTTTTCAGAAGTTGTCGGACAGTGGGCGATGGGCTGAATAATATCTTCATGCAGACTGCATTTGCTGTTCTTTAATTTCCAGAGGTGCAGATCGCAGTGGTAAGAGTATCTATCTTCGCGATGGCAGAATTTCTGCTTTGTGTCATTTGTGTGGTGTTTAGCTAGCTAGCTGCTGTGCGTGATTGTGTCAACTTGTTGATGCAGAATGTTTGTTTGACAGGGTGTTGCTGGCTTTTCTGCGATAGTATTTAGAGCAAATTTGGGTGTCAAAATAGCAATCGAAAATAAATAGGTAATTAACTTGATTAGTCTGTTGACATATTTAGGCATAACTGGTGTTAGCACGATAGCTAACCTAGCTTTGTAATAAGGTGTCAGCTAACAATCATAAGTATTGTAACTTCTTATTAGTTAGCTAGTAAGCTAAAATCACACTACTACTTACGTCATTAAACAAGCTATCTATTCTAACTGTAGATTAGTTGCATTTTGCTTTTCGGACCTTGGCAATTGCGTTCAGTAACTATATGTAGGTAAGAGTCACAAGTGTTTTTCCTTTTGACCTTCGTTCACAAGTAAGACCATCGGCCGTCAGGTTCCAGTGACAGGAAAGCAAATAGTGGAGGAATCTTGCTCTTTCCTTTCGTCACTCAAAACGTTACAGATGTGGCTCTATCTATCTTTGCTGTAATTGAGGAACCACAGTGCTACAGTCAGTGACAGTCACTCCCAGCATGTTGGACACTGCCATTTTGAATCTGGATTATTTTTATTATTATTATTATTATTATTATTATTATTATTATTATTATTATGTGGAAAGTAAGTAAGATTTAAAATCCCTGCAGTAAATCCCAGATTAGAACCCAGAGCCCAATCCTACATTGTTACATCTGAGTTTCTGTAAGACGTATGGAAGGCAGCTGTTCTCTGGAGTAGAATTAACAGTGGGTTTAAATGATGTCTTTGTTTGTGTTTTGGTTGGGTGTGAACTTTAGTTTTAGTTGTCAGTGCAATTCTGCTGCAGCCTGCCTTGAGAGCTCTGTGTCTTGTTGCAGTATGAATTTAATATAATTTTTGGTGACATTCACGTGACATTCATGTGTCAGAAGGTGCTGATAAACACTCACCTTTAAAAAGTGAGAGAATAAGTGAGACAGTAAGCAAAAATAGATCACTCGGATCTTAAATTCATAATTTAATCCTGTCTCTGACAAAATGTTATTTATTTTCAGCTCTCTCGGATCTGTTTTATTTATTTTCAGCTCTCTGGAATCTTCTGCTCCCTGTGTGTTTAAATCTAGGCCTTGGCTCTGTAGAAACATGCTGGGAATTACTGCACTGCGGGTAGAAGACCTATTGTCTTTCACTGCATGGGCCGAGGCCATATCGCCTATATAGCCTATGACACGTTATTAGGCTTGTATTGATTTTCTCAAATTGTGGATTGTACTGGAGTTTCCCAAAGGGGTTTTTTGGGGCTTGAAGTGCTGCTCATGCAATGTTTGTGTTTGGAAACATATTTTGCTGAACATTTATCTACAAACATTGTTTTGATGTGTGGTCATTAGTTTATTTTTCCCCTTTAAATAAATGTCATTAGGAAATCCGCAACTATGGAGACAATGATTTCCAGATGATCTTAAGTCCAGCGGGGTTCCTTGCAGGGTTTATCCAGGGATCAAGCAAAAATAAAAAGCACTTTTTCGTATTTTATGTTCCATATAAGGTGATTATGCTGTACACCATGACAGTTGGGTTATGACTGCAGAACTATTGATTAAGCTCCTTTTTCTGCCAACTGTGTTTATTATTACCCAAAGATAGGCCAGTGTTTATTTATTGACAGAGGGCCTGTATGACTCCTGTATAATTCATGAACCCTGGAGCCTGCCAGCCTTGATTTGATTGACAGTCTCCATTACATTGCTGCCCTGTGGAGAGGTTATGACTGTTAGCGACTGAGCTGTTTGTTAATGATAGACACAGTCCAGTGTGTGTGTGTGTGTGTGTGTGTGTGTGTGTGTGTGTGTGTGTGTGTGTGTGCGTGTGGGTGGGTTGCTGTGTGTGTGCGCTGCTCTTGACACACTGAATGTTGTTTGCCTCTCTCCTCTGACTAGAACAGGATAGGAGGAAGATGATGAAAAAGGTTGTCTATTCTGTTGTTCAGGCGTGTGCTGTAGTAGGTCTCAGGGCCTGCTGCACATCTTGGAGAGCGGGAGAGAAAATGGCAGAGGTGTCGGAGAAGAGATGAGAAAGATTTGACGTTTTTTCAGTTTTTAAGTTAGAATATGTATGAATATTGTTGCAGTTATTTTATGAAACCATTTACCATTGATCAGTCACACAGGGTTCTGAAAAAACGTTGAATGAAGCATGTTGCATGTATGAAGTTGTGGAAAGCCATTTTAATCCATATGAGCATGTAAAAGCCATCTTCAGCAGAAAGAAAAGGTTTCTGACAGATAAGGTTACCCATTTTACAATATACAAATTGTGTCCCAAAGCAGATTCAAACTGGAGAAGGAGAGAGGGCGATTGAGACATGGCATAGCCTAGCATGAGTGAACTAGAGAACCAGGAAGATTCAGGACAGAGATGGAAGGAGAGGGAGAGAGCGACTGATCAATGGTGAGAATTATATAATATAATATTATTTTACATGGGCACTAGCATGCTGTCTCTCTGGAACAGTGCTCGGTGGTCGTGTAGTGTGCTCTCTCCGTCTCGGGACCGGAGCATGGGAGTGGAGCTCTGTGAAACCCTGCTCCTCGCTCACAACGCTGTGCACTCACTCCTCTCTGACCATGCTGTGGTCAACATGTGCTTACAGCTCAAGGCAAAACAGTGTCGCTTCAAATGAGCTGTTTCTTTCTTATATGACGGATTCAATTGTGATTTTTGTATACTGAGAGTGGGAGTTGGAGACAGATATCTGCTGGCCGAAAGCATTTCAGTGTCATACAGATGTGACTGCTGTGCATGAACAAGAGAGAGAGGACATGTTTTGTAGCCCTGTAGAGATTTCACAGTGAGGCATGATGGGTAATTGCCTTTCTGCTTTGTAGCTTTGTCGTGGAAAATGCCACAAGGAAGGTGGTGTGCATATCTGGAACATTCCACAGGTGTGGAAGGCATGACCTCATTGACCTAATAAAGAAAAGAGGTGCTTGCGATTTCTAATTGAGGAAGTGTACACTGTCTGTAGGTCTGGGCTGCCATCTTTAAGACTTGAGCGGTCGATGTAGATCTACAGTAAGGGCACTCAGATGCAGGTCTTCACTAAGGGCACTCAGATGCAGGTCTTCACTAAGGGCACTCAGATGCAGGTCTTCACTAAGGGCACTCAGATGCAGGTCTTCAGTAAGGGCACTCAGATGCAGGTCTTCACTAAGGGCACTCAGATGCAGGTCTTCAGTGAGGGCACTCAGATGCAGGTCTTCACTAAGGGCACTCAGATGCAGGTCTTCAGTAAGGGCACTCAGATGCAGGTCTTCACTAAGGGCACTCAGATGCAGGTCTTCACTAAGGGCACTCAGATGCAGGTCTTCAGTAAGGGCACTCAGATGCAGGTCTTCACTAAGGGCACTCAGATGCAGGTCTTCAGTAAGGGCACTCAGATGCAGGTCTTCACTAAGGGCACTCAGATGCAGGTCTTCACTAAGGGCACTCAGATGCAGGTCTTCACTAAGGGCACTCAGATGCAGGTCTTCACTAAGGGCGCTCAGATGCAGGTCTTCACTAAGGGCACTCAGATGCAGGTCTTCACTAAGGGCACTCAGATGCAGGTCTTCACTAAGGGCGCTCAGATGCAGGTCTTCACTAAGGGCGCTCAGATGCAGGTCTTCACTAAGGGCGCTCAGATGCAGGTCTTCACTAAGGGCACTCAGATGCAGGTCTTCACTAAGGGCACTCAGATGCAGGTCTTCACTAAGGGCACTCAGACCAAGCCCAGCAGCGCATACATTACATTACATTATTGGCATTTGGCAGACGCTCTTATCCAGAGCGACGTACAACAAAGTGCATACCCATAACCAGGGATAAGTTCGCTGAAAGACCCTAGAGGGAAGTACAATTTCAACTGCTACCTGTACAACAAAGATAAGGACAAGGGCCAATTTTTTTTTTTTTTTTTTTTTTTTTGAAAAACAAACAAACAAACAAACAAACAAACAAACAACAGAGCAAAAGTGACCAAAGTTAACTATCCAAACACTGCATACCTAGCCAACTAAAAATACCGATACACAAAGCAAGTCACAGGGACAACAATTAAGGTTCACAGGGAGGTAGGGAGGGATGGGGAAGAGGGCATACAGGCCCTCTCTCTGAGTGCCTGAAGCGAAGTCGCGCATCTCGGCGGAACAATGCCGCACTATTCAGAGTGTCCTCAGCTGAGGCCGGGGAGAGCAGCGAGTGCACACAGACCGCAGGAGGAGGAAGCCCGATTCAGATGAGCATGGTGCTACAAACTAGGGCTGCACACATCGCAAAATTCTGCTTGAACTGCGATGAATAGTATTTATTTAAATTGATGTTCTCTTAAATTAATTGGCTGTTCATGTGCAATTTGTTCAATAAAAGTATGTTGGAAATAATGCATTACATTGTTTTCTTCAGTTGCCATAGGCTATTCGTTGTCATTGGCTCTGTGTTAGCAGTGTACCAAAAGCAGAAAGATATTGTGTATCTTTCAATATTTGTTTATTTACCGCAAGTCATATCGTCATCGCAATATCCAGCAACATACTCGCCTATTGCACATTTCCTCTTATCCTGCAGCCCTAGTGTGAACGTGGGTCAGTGTACTATTGGTGCTTTGCACAGGATTTCACTGGCTGGCCACTTGGCTGCTACCATTGGCCAAAGCTGCCACATACCATGACCAATGAACTCCGGCCCCCTGACTGCTCAGAGGCTGACTCCACCCCCTGCCTGTGATTGACAAATGTCCCTGTTCTCTACTGTGGGCAAAGAGTCCAGTCCAGTCCAGTCCAGTCCAGTCCAGTCCAGTCCAGTACCGGTTCATGTCTCGTATTATTAACCTGAAACTCCCTGGGTTTATTCCTGTATTCAACCTGAAGTTCACCTTACTCTTGTCATAGAACTTGGTAATAAAGCTAATAAAGTATATATTTATATATTAAACTATTTATATAAAAGTCTTAAATTGTATATATATATATATATATATATATATATATATATAAAAGCTGTGCAATTGACAATAACTGATAGAGCATGGGTCAGGCGATGAAGTACATATAAATAAATAATATGGCTTCATCTACACAGAATTAATTATCATAATAAGTATATAAATCCACTCTGTGGTCAGGTACAATACATAGTAGAACCATGTAATTCCCTCATTAAACCCACCCCCCATCAGTGATCACTTTATAATACACCAATGCAAATATTTAATTAGCCAATCATGTGGCAGCAACAAAATGCATAAAAGCATGCAGACGTGGTCAAGAGGTTCACCTGTGTTTCAGACCAAATGTCAGAATGGGGAAGAAATGCGATGTCTGATCTCATGACAGTGGAATGCTTGTTGGTGCCAGGCAGGATGGTTGAGTATCTCAAAAAGTGTGGATCTCCTGGGATTTTCACACACAGCAGTATCTAGAGTTTTCAGAGAATGGTGCAAAAAAAAAAAAAATACATCCGGTGAGCAGCAGTTCTGCAGGCAGAAACGCATTGTTAATATTAAAGTTCAGAGGAGAAGGGCCAGACTAGTCGAAGCTGACAGGAAGGTGACAGTAATGCAAGACACCATGCATTACAACAGTGATATGCTGAAGACCATCTCTGAACACACAACACATCAAACCTCTAAGTGGATAGCCAACAGTAGCAGCACACTTAATAAATAAAAAAAATAAGTAAAATAAATTCCTAATAAAGTGCTTACTGAGTGGAAGCCTTTGCAAATCATGATTAGTCATTACTTGCATTATCATAACAAGTAATATAAATAATATGGCTTCCTCTCCAGGTCATAATTAGCCGATGTCATGAAAAATAATTAGCATAAAAACTAATTAAAGTAACGTCTTCCTCTGTGAATCATAATTAGCCATTACTCCAATATCGTAAGGAATAAATAATTCTCAAGAAGAGTAAATAAATATGTTTACTCGAATGTGCGCAAATGATGTTGTTATTTAATTCTCATTAAAAGCAGATAAGTCTTCCTCTGTAGGATTAGTTATCTCTTGAGTGTCTCTTGCTCTTGAGTGTCCCCCACTCTTGTCCCCTGTTGCAGTAGCTGAGTGGTGCAGTGTTTCAGTAGAGTTTAAGAACCTGCTCATTTCAGATGTATTCATAATGTTCTGTCCTACGATGCCTTCTGAAGCTAGGCAGGGGTCTTGTCCGATACAGGTTTTTATTGTGCTTAGCTGTGCTGAGGGTAGACCAGTCAGGCTGAGTGCAGTTGTGTGGTGCGAGTGACTATGGCATGGTGGATATGATAGCGTAGGGATAGGGAAGGGTTGCACACTGATTCGGTGATCTCTGAATTTGGATTTATTTCAGTTTAAATTGTATTTCTCCTTCACTCCCTCTCTCTGTCTCCCTCCCTCTCCCCATTCTCTCTCCCTCCATCTATCCCCCCTCTCTCTCACCCTCACCCCCTCTCTTTCTCCCCCTCCCTCACCCCCTCTCTCTCTCCCTCCCTCTATCCCCCCTCTCCCTCACCCTCGCCCCCTCTCTCTCTCCCCCTCTCCCCTCTCCCTCCCTCTCTCTCTCCTCCTCTCCCCCTCTCTTTCCTGCAGCAGTGGACTGATGGAATGATAAGGCTCAGACATGCCTTACGTGGATCGGCAGAACCGCATCTGCGGGTTCCTCGACATCGAGGAGAAGGAGAACAGCGGAAGGTTCCAGCGCCGATACTTCATCCTGGACACCCAGGAGGGGAATCTGGTGTGGTACATGGACAACCCTCAGGTACAGGCACACACGCACACCCCCCAGGTACGGCACACGTACAGACACACAGACACTGTCAGGTATTAGCACACACACACACACACATACACACACACCCCTCAGGTAGGGGCAGGCAGACACCCTAAGGTTTTAGCACACAGACACACCTCGGGCAGGGGCACAGAGACATCTGGCCCGGGCTCAGGCAGACAGACACCTGCCTCTGAGCTTTTTGAAGCTCCCGATAGAAGCAAGTGACGCTGATAATACAGGATGACCACAATTCCCTTTTCTCAGTGGCACTCTCTGTCTGTTCCACTGCTCAGTGCTCTCCAGTGCTGTTGCGTGCAGTTTCATCATTCTCATTAATTCAGCTGCTTTGTGTTAGTTTGCATGGCTGCTTTGACTGGCTGCAGGCCCCTGCGATCCATAAAACGGTTAGCACAGGCGGCTGGTTTGCATGTCGTGGGAACAGAAGCTTTAATTGCAGGGATTTTCTGACTCTTATTTGAGGTGTTAGTGATTAAAAACTGCAACAGTTTCAAATGCTCTGCAAACGGTGTTTTCTCTTTGGGAGGTAAAGAAGCTGTCTCAAAATGGCTGCCTCCCTCACAGCTTCATCTCAGTGTTCCAGTAGGGGGACCACACTACCCTCACGAGTAGCCACAGGGTACAAGATGCAGCAGATTGTGAACCACAACTTCACTGTGTGTGTGTGTGTGTGTGGTTGCGTGTGTGTGTGTGAGTGCACGTACGCATGTATACGTGTGTGTGGGTGGGTCTGTGTGTGTGTGTGTGTGTGTGGGTGGGTGGGTCTGTATGTGTGTGTGTGTGCATGCATGGGTGTGCACAAATGCATGTGTGTGTGTGTGTGTGTGTGTGTGTGTGTGTGTGTGTGTGTGTGTGAGTGCACGTACGCATGTATACGTGCGTGTGGGTGGGTCTGTGTGTGGGTGGGTGGGTCTGTATGTGTGTGTGTGTGCATGCATGGGTGTGCTCAAATGCATGTGTGTGTGTGTGTGTGTGTGTGGTGTGGGTGGTTCCGTGTGTGTGTGCGTGTGAGAGTGAGTGTGTGTGTGTGCGTCTGTGGGATTGAGTTTGTCATCCTGTCTCTTTAAAACACCTTGGACTTGTTAGAAATGTGTTTGTGGCTGAAAGGAGCTTGGTGTTTGTCTTCTTTAGTTTTCCACACCCGTCCACCCGTGTGCCCAAAACACTGCCCCCCGGGGGAGGACGTGCCGGAACGGATATATCGCACAACCCCTGCGAGCAGTGTCATTTAAGAGCATTTTACAATACTTCAGCTGCTTTATGCTGCCGTTTCCGTCAGCTCCACCTCTCTGCCACCTCCCCAATATTCATCTGTGGCAGTGTTCGTGTGAAGGGATCGACGGTGTCCCGACGAACAGGTTTAAAGTGCAGTTATTTATGAGGCATGCTGGTTTCTCCTCTTCTGTTGAGGTCAGAGAAGTTGCTTATCCCCCCCCCCCCCACGGGCCCTTGTAAGTGTGTAGCTCCACAGGAACAAGAGACGAATAATATTTCACTGAGGCTTGCCGTGAAGGGACATTGAAGTCCGGCCATTGCAGTGGCATTTATTCTTGGCTTCTTTAGGGCTTTGAATTATTCACCCAACTTCTTTTCATGTATCGGGAGACGCTCTGAAACTTTTATGGAGTCTGGTCTGAATCTCTGAGTATGCCAGACATATAAACTACGTCTGCCGTATTCTGTCTACAGGCAATAAAAGAGTGAAAATGTGAACATTTCGAATCTCCGGAGGACTGTTTGGGCAGTTTCTATTCGGCGTCTTGATGCCGAAACACGTTAACTTGCTTGATACGTAAATAAAATGAATTGAGTTTATGGGACTTTTTTTTGCTGACTGTAGACCGCAGTCTTATGAGCAGAATAGCAGTGGCCTTTGCGTTTTAGGAGTTGTGGTCCGCAGTGAGGAAACGCAGGAGAGGTGAGCTGTTTTAACGCTTCCTTTCTCCTCTGTCTGTCCCCGCAGAACCTGCCCACAGGGATGGACCCGGTCGGTTCGCTCAAGCTCACCTACGTCTCTAAGGTGAGTGCGGTCGTGCTTCTGAAACCCAAACGCTTGGCCTGGGGAGAGTGCACGTGCTGAATCGTGCACGTGCTGAATCGTGCACGTGCTGAATCGTGCACGTGCTGAATCGTGCACGTGCTGAATCGTGCACGCTCACGCTGTCTCTCACCCCCTCCCTGCAGGTCAGCGACGCCACTAAACTGCGGCCCAAGGCCGAGTTCTGCTTCGGTAAGTCTGCCTTGTCGCTTCCTGTGTGTGTGTGTGTGTGTGTGTGTGAGGCCGTATAACCAGCACCAAACCCAAAAGCCCCTTTCATGCCGCAGTTAGTACATCACTTACAGTTTAGCGTCAATAAAACAAAATATAGCCTTTATGCCTTCATGGATACTAGTACAACCAGAGAATAGACAACTAAGACTACTAGACTACTGCTGCTTGAGTCACTGCAGCTTCCTTATGACCACTTCCTGTCTAATACAGCCTATGGGTGACCATGTCCTGTTTAACACAGCCCATGGGTGACCACGTCCTCTTTAACACAGCTCATGGGTGACCACTTCCAGTTTAACACAGCTCATGGGTGACCACTTCCTGTCCTCTGTGATGCTGCTGAAGGGTCCCTCCTGGTGTGCGTCCCAATACTCAAAATTTGTCCTCCTTCCGTGTGCTCGAGCATGAGGCCAGTGAAGGGAAGGAGGATATTTTTTTTTGAGTACTGGGGCACACTCCTGGTCTCCATAGGGAGGAATCATGGTAGAGCTTCTATCCGCATCCCTAGTCTATCTGAGTCATACCTTAACCTCAGAAATGGTTTCCCAGGGTCGCCCCAGTCCTTAGTATGGGAAGGACCGGCCGAGTGCTTCTCCTGGGCTTTGTGTCAGTAGGCACTAAAGACACGTACTCTCCCTCTCAAAAGGCATCTCTGCATTTTCATTTTTCTTTGCCTTTGTCTTATAATGTGAGGAGTGTGCACATGACCTTGCTAGGGCAGTACCAATGAACTCTCTCCTTCTCTCTCCCTCCCTCTCTCACTGTAGTCATCAATGTTGCGATGAGGAAGTTCTTCCTGCAGGCCAATGACCAGCAGGACCTGGTGGAGTGGGTAAACATGCTCAATAGTGCCACCAAGATCACAGTGAGTCCCCTATCTCAACGATGTGCTAGCCCATAGTAACCTTGGCCTCGTGAAACAGAAAGGAATATTTTGGAATGTTCATGAATAATTGGCTTATTGATAAAAACATATAAACCAGCCTTATAAAACATGTCTTAAATCTCACTCAAAAACACGAACAAAAAAAACATGTCGGCTGAAAAGTTCTCAGTTCTTAATTTCCCCCTCCCTTTGCTCAACATGCGCTCATGAGCTATTCCCAGACCTCACAAACTCATCCTACAAAAATATTGCCCCTTCCATTTGAAAGCGAATGATGTCAGTGATGATGTCAGTAGTGTTCTCTGTGATGACCTCAGTGATGATGTAGCTGATGACAGAAGCGCAATTCTGCAGTTATTCTCTCTTTCGGCGGCAGGTGCCAAAATCTGGCGACATCCCACACGCAGCTGAGGACTCAAAGGCCACAGGGGACGTGGTGGTTGCCAAGAAACCGGCCTCCTACAAGACCGAGATCATCGGAGGAGTGCCCATCATCACCATGACGCAGGTTAGGGTTCTGCTCAGTTCGGTTCTTGCGGTTCATGGTTATTTGATGTTTCCTGCAGATTCCTTGTTTGGTTTCCTCTGTTTGTGCTAGTAGTAATGAATGCACACACAGGTTTAATAAAGTGTTGCCTTACTAAGAGTATTCAAAGAAAATGAAGTTGCATGCTCTTTACGTTGTGATTTTATTCCATTTTGTATTCCGTATTGTTATAATTAACAATGTTTAGACATTGAGTAATGTAGGCATGTGATGCTAATGCATTGGGGCTGGTGGGGAGAGAAATGGGGAGAGCTCAACATTTTTGTGGGTTGAAGAATTGTGGCAAGGAAACACAATGTGAACATCACATCTATAACTGGAGGCCCTCATGTCTATGGTAAATTAGTTCTAGTGGGCCATCATTTCAATGGTATATGGGTTCTCGTGGGCAGTCATGTCTATGGTAAATGGGTTCTGGTGGGCAATCATGTCTATGGTAAATGGATTCTGGTGGGCAGTGATGTCTGTGTTGAATGGGTTCTGGTGGGCCATCTTGTCTATGTTATATGGGTTCTCATGGACGGTCATGTCTATGGTGAATAGGTTCTGGTGGGGCATCGTGTCTGGTATATGGGTTCTGGTGGGCAGCCTTGTCTATGGTAAATGCATTCTGGTAGGCCATCATGTCTATGGTAAAGAGGTTCTGGTGGGTCAGATTGGGTTTGGCACACAAGGAGACCAGTTAAGGCCCTCTGTCTCTGCCCTGGTGTCCGCAGCAGGAGGGGGTTGACGGGCAGAACGAGGGCAGCCGAGAGGAGGTGAAGAGGGCCTACAGCCAGCTGCCCTACTTCCTGAGGAGGTCCTCGCAGGACCCGACGGCCATTAAGGCCGGCTACTGCGTCAAGCAGGGTGCGGTGGTGAGTGTCTATCCACCCATAAATCAGTCAGTCCTAATTCTGAGCAGCCCTGTTTACAAACAGGATGACACACTGCAATTTGTAAAGGGCGTTTTCCAGTGAAAACAAAATTTTTGTCAATGAGGGAAAAAGGCGATGGAGCTGTTCTAACAGATGGCAGGGCGTGGAGGAGAATCATTTATTTACACAGACCTGAGAGATTTCTAGTGTTTCATGAGTCCTGGTGTGTGCTCTGCTCTGCTCGGTGTGTTTTACTAAAATAATTATGTGGTTTTTTGCCTCCTACATTTTTACATTTGTTTTTTTTCTTCTGTTTTATCAGAGGAGGAACTGGAAGAGAAGATATTTCCTGCTGGAGGAGAATTCTTTGAGCTATTTCAAATCAGACATGGTAAGCCCAAATCTACAGCCGGAGGTAGCTACTGTAATGGAGGGAATCTGTAACTGAATTAACATTTTTAATTGTTTCATGAGGCTAAAACTACATTATGGATTTAATGATGGATATCTTTTTTTTGCACATTTTGAGAAGGTGGTTTTTAAATTTGGGATGACATTTTGAAATATCAACTAAGGCATTACCTGGCGGGGTGAGCCAAAGATTGACATTTCTACGTCAAAGAAAATAGGATGGGGTGTGATCAAGAACATGAGGCAGGCTTTCAGACTGCGGGACGAAGCAAGAATTATTATTGAAAACAATTACTGGAGATGAATGGAGGAGCTGATAAGGTCTGAATGGATTCGGAGCTTTGGTGAGGTATCTGTTCCCTGGGGGGAAGGCTTGTAATGAGCTCTCATATCATTTGGAGATGAATTGGTCTATTTTCTTTTAGCAGTTCAGTGTGACATTTCAGACTGAAGTCGAGCTGAGCTGATATGGTTGTGTCCTTCATCCCGGCCCTTAGCGAGAACTGTTTCAGCAAACACCCTGCTGTATCAGTGAGCAGTGGACTTGTAGGATATGTGAGTGTGTCTTCAGAACAGCGTCTGCAGTACCGATACATATTAAGACGTTCACATTTTTTTGTTGCTCTGAACAGAGCAGTATAATGCGAGGAGCCTGAGAACCATTTTTGAGCAGGTGCTATTAAGGTGTGTTCAACTCTCTCTCTCCCTCCCTTTCTCTTTCATCCCTCCCTCCCTCTCTCTCCCTGTCTCTCTCTCCCTCCCTTTCTTTTTCATCCCTCCCTTCCTCTCCCTCTCCCCCTCTGCATCTCCCTCTCCCTTCCTCCCGTCTCTCTCTCTCTCTGTATCTCTATCTCTATCTCTATCTATCTCTATCTCTCTCTCTCTCTATCTCTATCTCTATCTCTATCTATCTCTCTCCCCCTCCCCTTCTCTCTCTCTCTCTCTCTCTCTCTCTCTCTCTCTCAGGATAAGGACCCATTGCGAGTAATCCCACTTAAAGAGGTACAGAAAGTCCAGGAGTGCAAAGGGTAAGCCTGAGAGATATGAACACTCACACACACACACTCTCTCTCACACACACACACACACACACACACACACACACACACACACACACACACACATTCTCACACTCAGTTTGGAGGGGCCCCTGAATACATCCAGGCTCTGTTTAAACACACATCCATTCTCTGTCCCCACAGTGACATCATGATGAGAGATAATCTTTTTGAGGTTGTCACCGCCAACAGAACTTTCTATATTCAGGTGAGAACTGAGCTTGTGAATCTCTCTCTAAAACTGGAACTGTGAAACCACACTCTCTATTGCCTTCGTCATGTGAGGAGCATGGAGTGAACTTTCTAGTGCACCTAACAATAATAATGTTCAACTCTCCCTCTCTCTACCCCCTGTGTCCCTCTCTCCTTGTCCCTCTCCACCTCTGTTTCACTCCCTCTCTCTATCCCTCTCTCTTCCTCACTCTCCCCCCCCCTCTCTCTCCCTCTGTCTTTCCCTCTCTCTCTCCCTCCCTCCAGGCGGACAGTCCAGAGGAGATGCACAGCTGGATTAAAGCCGTGTCGGGGGCCATTGTGGCTCAGCGTGGACCAGGCCGAGCTGCTGCCTCTGTAGGTTGTCAGGGTGTGCTATAGGTTGTCAGGGTGTGCTGTTTGCTGGGTTGCAGCCTCTATAGGTTGTCAGGGTGCGCTGTAGGTTGTCAGGGTGTGCTGTGTGCTGGGTTGCAGCCTCTGTAGGTTGTCAGGGTGCGCTGTAGGTTGTCAGGGTGTGCTATAGGTTGTCAGGGTGCGCTGTGGGGTTGGGTTGCAGCCTCTGTAGGTTGTCAGGGTGCGCTGTAGGTTGTCAGGGTGTGCTATAGGTTGTCAGGGTGCGCTGTGGGGTTGGGTTGCAGCCTCTGTAGGTTGTCAGGGTGCGCTGTAGGTTGTCAGGGTGTGCTATAGGTTGTCAGGGTGTGCCGTGTGCTGGGTTGCAGCCTCTGTAGGTTGTCAGGGTGTGCTGTGGGGTTGGGTGGGTGGACCTGTTCCTTTCAGGCGTTTCTGTCACACACACATCAGGGGTGCTCAGAAACACTGACAGCCAGTTCAGGCAGGAGCGTTCATTTCCCTGAAAGCTGCATCTTGAAAGGAAACCAAAATGAAAATATGAAGAAAAATAACCCGTTGGCAATCTGTAGAACAACTTCTCAGCTTGAAACGCGTCCTTTCATAATTCCATAGATGTTGGCACACAATTGCATAGCTAAGAAAGAAAGTGCTCAAACAACTTTAAGGTAAATATGTAAGCTATGTAAATTGAGTCATGCCAGTTGATCCCCCTTGTTACTGTCGTGCCAAATCAGATGACTAGCCTCATAGTGAAATAGACATGTCAGCCTGTTCCCACAGGCCGAGGCAGAGAAACCCAGACCGTCACCACCTCTTCCTGCCTCATGCCTCATGAGCTTGATTTAGTTTCTCTGACACCAATTAGTTGAATATGACTGTCCATGAATTGAGCACATCCAATCAGATCTGTGTACTAAAAAATACATTTATTTCGCAGACGTTGAGTAAATAAATATTCCCTCACTCTCTACACCTCCCTCTGAGTCCACCCCACCACCGTGTCTCTCCGCTGGTAAATGGTAAATGGACTTTTATCCAAAGCGTTTTGGAATTGATGTCTCTCATTCACCCGTTCACACTCACTCTCTGACGGAGATGCAAGGCACCAACCAGCTTGGGAGCAATGTGTGGAGTCTTGCTCAGGGACACGCCCAGGGCGGGGGGCTTAACCGACTACCGGAGGACCGCTCTTAGCTCCTGAGCTAATGTCAGATGTCTCTCTGCTGTCGTAGCAGATGTGCAGTCCCAGTGGCTGATGGGCCTGTGTGCGCAGAAGCCTTCATACCTCAGTGGTGAATGTAGCACTCTCTTGAGGCCCAACCCGAAGCAACTGCTCTCTCACATTTTCAGCTTGTAGCACGGCACGCCTACAGAGCTTCCTGCTGCCGTGAACGGCCTCACGTCACCCGCGATTTCAGCTTCCCTTTTCTCACAATCTACAAAACCCTCCCCTCCCTGCCACTGCCCTACCCACCGCCTGTGTCCCCAGCCCTGCCCCCCGTTTCAGTGCCCCGGCCCCAAGCAAGCCCTGGAGGTGATCGCTTCCATCCGACACTTCCCTGTCTCTGTCCGCGTTTGTGGCTGTTCGTTCCCCTCTCCTGTCCCATTGAACCATTGAGCACTTCTGTTAATACATTTCATTTCCTCTCCAAAGTGCTGTAGAAGGGGCCCCGGTCTTAATTCTTCAGTTACAGGTTCCGTTCCCTAGTCAGTAAGAGTCAGGGGAGAGAGCTACAGTCAACCCGAAACACGGTGCAGCTGAAATCACAGAAAGATTGTGCAAATTGCACACTTGCGCAACATACAAAAATGCTTTATTCCTGTTCCTTGGTATTTACGAGCAGCGGTTGTGCTCCAGCTGTGTCTTCAGTGAGGCCCTAGGCCTCCTAACATAAACCCGTAGGCAGTGCGTGAGCATGTACCAGCGGACCGGAATGTTCTCTGAAGGGGTTTCTCGAGGCTGAGGCGCTGTTTAGTGCCGTGTGTTTGGAATGGAGGTCGGAGCGCGAATCTCTCTCGCTCTGCTTTGAAGGCATGAGTCAGAGCGTGTTGCTCCTGTCTTTGCGGTAGATGGTCTGTGCGTGGGCTGTTTTGCATAAGCCTGACGGTGAATTACTAACGGTGAGAAATGTGAACCTGACTGACCCTGTGTCCCTGCCCCCCCCCCCCCCCCTTTCAGGAGCAGAGCGACCGTTCCTCCGGGTTCTACCGCAAAGACCAGCCCGCATCTACAGCGCCACCCTACCCACAATTCCCTGTCCTCCAGCCCCCTGCCGCCCCGCCCCCGTACGGTGCCCACGCCCAACCCGGCCTGCGACAGCCCCCAGCCCCGCCCCCAGCCCCACCCCAGGCACAGCCACGCCCGTCCGTGCCTTCAGCGGACCAGGCTTTCGCCGTGAGCGACGAGTCGCCGTGGAGACGGCGGAGCAGCTATGAGGACGGCCTGTCCGTGCCGCCCCCCCTCGACCTGGACGACACAGACCTGCTCATCAGCGAAGTGTGAGGCCCCCTGGGGAACCTCCTGCCCCCCCCCCCCCCCACAACTTCCCCCCCCAACACCCCCTACCATTGGATAGCAGCAACTGGAGAACTGGGTTGGACTGAGTTGGATTCAGATGGGCTGAGTTGGATTCAGCTGGATTGAGTTGGATTGAACTGGATTGGGTTGGACTGAGTTGGATTCAGATGGGCGGAGCTAGATCCAGCTGGAAGGGGCTGGATTGAATTGGCTATGTTTAGGTTCGATGAAACGGTTTGAAGAAAGTTGACAGTCATCGTCTGTGAGACCACAGCTCTTCCGGGGCGCACAGTCCACTGCCAGTCCTGCACTGACACTCACCGACCAGCAGGGGCGCCGAGCGCGCTCTCACACAGCCACTGTGAAAGGAGGGACATGCCGACGTCTCCTTTGTGAAATTTATTTTTGCGCTTTTATTGTATTTATTTCTGGAGGGTAGGAGGCAGCTCTCTCCTCTCCCGGCTTTCCTTCGCTGCACATTCTCCTCACTCATTTGGGCTTGTGTGGTCATCAGTTTGGCTTCATTTTTACAGACGATTTTGCAGGGAAATGTTTTTATCAAGCAACAATGGGCTCATTCATTGTCCCTGCACGGCGTAATAGGCACAACAATTCATGGGTATTTTATATTTTAGAATTATATTTTTGTCTTTTGGGAAAATGTAAATACTGTGTTATGAAGGGCAAGCTAATTATCCCACATCACATATATCCCAAACACTGGTACTCAAACAGGTGTGTTACACACTGGTTCTCAAACAGGTGTGTCAGACACTGGTACTCAAACAGGTGTGTTACACACTGGCACTCAAACAGGTGTGTCAGACACTGGTACTCAAACAGGTGTGTTACACACTGGTACTCAAACAGGTGTGTCAGGTACTGGTACTCAAACAGGTGTGTTACACACTGGCACTCAAACAGGTGTGTCAGACACTGGTACTCAAACAGGTGTGTTACACACTGGTACTCAAACAGGTGTGTCAGGTACTGGCACTCAAACAGGTGTGTTACACACTGGCACTCAAACAGGTGTGTCAGGTACTGGCACTCAAACAGGTGTGTTACACACTGGCACTCAAACAGGTGTGTCAGGTACTGGCACTCAAACAGGTGTGTTACACACTGGTACTCAAACAGGTGTGTCAGGTACTGGCACTCAAACAGGTGTGTCAGGTACTGGTACTCAAACAGGTGTGTCAGGTACTGGCACTCAAACAGGTGTGTTACACACTGGTACTCAAACAGGTGTGTCAGACACTGGCACTCAAACAGGTGTGTTACACACTGGTACTCAAACAGGTGTGTCAGGTACTGGTACTCAAACAGGTGTGTCAGGTACTGGTACTCAAACAGGTGTGTCAGGTACTGGTACTCAAACAGGTGTGTCAGGTACTGGTACTCAAACAGGTGTGTCAGGTACTGGTACTCAAACAGGTGTGTCAGGTACTGGTACTCAAACAGGTGTGTCAGGTACTGGTACTCAAACAGGTGTGTTACACACTGGTACTCAAACAGGTGTGTTACACACTGGTACTCAAACAGGTGTGTCACACATTGGTAATCCTGCACAGCAGGTGCTGCAGAAGTGAAACCTGTTGTATTTCTCTTTCATGACTTATTATTTTATGGCTTTCCCTTCATACCGTGTATGTACTGTATAACAATGTGGTGATGTTGTATTTTCACGTGACACGTCTCCTGCTTTGGGGAATTGTGATTTTAGCAGTTTTTATAATCATTCTTTGACGATTTTCTTATTTGACGTTCCAACCAGCTGCCACAAGAAAATGTAGTCACTCTTTCTGCCACTGTTGTGCTCAGAGAGGATCTCTGTTGTTTAATTTGGTGTTCTTGTTCTATCACGAGACCCAGATTCTGCAGACCTGACAGTAATTTCCAAACCTCACAGATTTATTCAGCTTGTGTTGTTTGTTCCGCCCCAGTCTTGTCCTCACTAGAAATGTCAGAGCCTCAGGTCTGTGGTTGTCGAAACAAAAGATTGATTGTCCTAAAAGTAGCTACATTTTTGGGAGACTGGTTTGTCCTGTGGGTTTGGGAACCTGTTTTCCAACTGTGTGGAAAACATTTGAAAAATGTTCACTGCAATCTGTTTTACCGGCTGCCTTTGTGAGCACGTTCTGTATTCTCTTGTGTTTGTGCCGTTTTGCTCGTCTACTCGATCTGTTTCTGTCCCGCATTGCCAAATAGCTTGGGCAATATCTGCTTCTTAGCACTGGTGTCAGGAAGCTAAGGGTGTCCTGAAATCTGAGCTGAAAAACGTTTTAACTGTATAGCTGTGAAGTACCCCACTGTTTCCACGCAAAAACAACTGATTTTGCTCCTGAATTTTTACTGTGTACAATGTCCATTATTTATTATGTGAAGTGTGGAAAAATAAGAAATAAACAAGTTTGAAACCGACAATACTTTTTATTCACCGTCTCAAATAACTCTGGGGGGGGGGGGGGCAAGAAAGGATTTACTATTTCATTCATAATTCATGCCACAGGAATTTATCTGTGGTTTCAACTCACACGTATTGTCTGTGTGTGTAAAGCTTTTCTAGGTAAGCTGTGTCAATCAAGGTTGTTTCAGGAACCAATGGATATGTGCGGTCGGATGTGTTCGTCTGGCATTGGATTCTGAAGAAGGATTGTTACCTACTTTGTTTCACGTCACTCCTTAACGATCGGAATCTTCAGCTGAATTTCCACCGAATTTTTTGAAATTTTGAGAGGTGATGTCATTTCCTTCCTCCTCTGATAGTATTTGCTAACACCAAGGGGCCAGCTTTCAAGCTTTTAGTTTCGCCCATTGATATGAGGTCGCCCCCTAGTGATACCTATATTTTTTCTCAAAAGCTACATTTTCCCATTGGACTCCATTCATGTTTGACAGCAAATTTAAAAAAATATTTTAATTTGCTGATGCTCAATCTATGCTAGATATTTTTAATTAAAAAAAAAAAAAAAAGTTTTTTCATTGGCCAGATTTTTTTCTCTTGCACACAAAGAAAGATATAAATGTTTTTATTTCACAAAATTTGCTCTGATTTAAAATCTTTACGCCCTCGTTTAGCAACTGCCTAAGTGTTTTTAATTGGTTCACCCACTGACAACATAAGTTACCCTGCGTTGTCTTCGTTGTGCATGTGACTAGTCATGTGACCAAGGACACAAATGGGCATGTGTGGATGAGTGAAACTGCAGCCCTGTGTGGAATTTTTCCCCATTGGTTTCTGTTGGTAATTGGTTGGCATTTATATCGCGCCTTTATCCAAAGCACTGTACAATTGATGCTTCTCATTCACCCATTCATACACACACTCACACACCGAAGGCGATTGGCTGCCATGCAAGGCACCGAACCGCTCATCAGGAGCATTTGGGGGTTAGGTGTCTTGCTCAGGAACACTTCGACACAGCCTGGGCGGGGGATCGAACTGGCAACCCTCCTTACTGCCTGAGCCAAGTCGCCCCATTACCTATTGGTGTCGCTGTCTCTATAAATCATATATAATGTCAGTGTATTACTCACCTCTCAACAATGCTTTAAACAGCAACCTGAAGCAATCTAAAGTACTGTGCTGGTAATAGCAGGGGCAGTAAAAAATGTTTATTTGTTGAATTTCAAGCCCCTGTTGCATGCATTCATCTGTACTGTGTGTTGTACAGTCTTACACAAATGATAAATTCTGGTCCTGGTTTGTACACTCTGTATTTTAACTTATTATGTACACTGTATTGAAAATGAAAGTATTTTTCAATGCTGATTTAAGGAACTGCACAGTTCTATGGAGTCTTGTTATGGGAGGTTTACACTGTTCTGCATTACTGCATGATTGCCACGAGTTTGGAAACAAAACAAAAGAAAGCTGTCTACTGAATGGCTATACTGCCCTCTGCTGGTCTGTCCTTCACAGAGCCATGTGACTTAATGTTTTGAGTGACATTGAGTGATGAGTGGTGCTAGTTCTGGGGTGCAGAGCAAGGGCCAATCCGCTTCAGGATTTTGTGCCAACTTCTGCTCTTAATTATTTAATTAGTAATGTCTTGATCAGACATTTGTATATGCACCAGCTACAGCTGCAAACTGCAAGTGTATCCTAAAGATTGTACAAGTAGAGGAGTGAACCAATATCATTTCTAGAGGTGTCTGAAAAATAAATGAAGGTAGTTGGTAGGAACAGAAATCGCAGGCTGGCCCTCCAGGACCGTTGTGCACCTTTGTTCAGGTTAATAATGTGTTGATGGCACATCTCCTCAAGAAACTAAGAGCTTTCACAAGCATATACATGAGCGTTATGTTAGTGAGAGTCCAGCAAAATGAAATCCCTTTTCACACTATTGTTTCTCGTTTACAGCTGCAAAATGAGGCTTTGTGTGTGTGTGTGGGGGGGGGGGGGGGGGAATGAGAAACCTTCAAACATGAGAGGAAATGACATGGGCTATACTCTGGCAAGTGTGACAGTGATTGTGTCAGGAATAATATTGGTTACTTAGGCTAATAATTTAATCCAGCTGCACCATACAGTAACTGTATCTATGAAAACATTTGGATTTACAATATCTCAAAGCCTGTCAATCTATTGCTCAATTTATATTTCTTTATTTTCCTGGGCAGGTCAAGCTTTACTCTGTGCTCTGTGCTTTCTAGTGAAATACGGCATTAGAGCACATCACATAAGAGTCACATAATGCTGAACAGATCAAGTGTCACTTAATTGGATGACACAATAGATTACATCATAATTCCCTGTTGCCTATAACATGCACTTGGAACCGTACCAGTAACACCCTTGTATCTGTTGGGCAAGGGGGTGCTGTATATGGACATTAGCTTGTATATTAATGTTGAAAATCTTGTTTTGGTTACACAATATTGTGTATGTCTCACTTAATAAAGCCCATGTGTGACTTGTGACGTATTCAGTCCACCCCAGTTCAGCAGGCAGGCCTCAAAAAAACTAAACTCAATAAAACTAAACTAAAATAAAATGGTACATAGAAACACGGAACATCAGGAAATAACTAGAACAATGAGGCACTGGGCATGACACATGACATTATATCTGAATTACGGTTTGACCATATTCCTTATAGTGCAGATAACGTTTCACAAAACAGTGTGGTATGTAAACCATTTATACATTGCTGTTGTTGTACAAGCAGATGATTTACCAGAACCAAAGAACGGTATGCAGGCAGCACATTGGTATGTGGACTGAAAATGTGAATTTGAATCTGGCCAGTGAATATGTATTCATAGGGAGATTCAGTGAGACTCTTTATTCATGCTGATGAATAAACTGATCTCCTGAATGCCTCGGCACTACGTGTCCTTGAATGTCTCTACAGTTTGCGCCTGTACCTATCTATTCTTGTACCGTCCAGTCAGCTCGTTAAAACCATGCGCTATCACTTTCTTCTTCCATTTGAAGTGTTTACAAGCCACAGACTGAAAATGCTTCTCTTGTCAAATTCATTAACAGGAAAACAATAAAATTATATTCCAAATCACAAGCACTGCCTGGAGGTCTGGCACCATGTTCACTTCAAATGAGTTTTTCATGTAAATGTTTTTACGTATAGTATTGCTAAATTAAAATCATGGTTTTCATCATTAAATAGGGCCTTTTTAAAAGTCATTAAACTAACCAGGGACCACAGTCTGTCTCTGTGGACAAAAGCACTTTATTAAGGTGATTAATTTATTGCTTAAACCCGTTGTTACAAGATTATCAAACTTCATCGATTATCACTTCACGTACAAATGTAGGTTTCAGAAAGTATTGAATGTATTTGTTGCATACAGATTATTATACCAATTTACACAAAAAGAAAACAAATCTATATCTTCTAGAAGGGTGTAACTCCATTTCCAGAACTGTACTCTGTACACATCATTAAAACGATTTTATGATTATTATTCACCAGGAAAGTTACAATATTGTATTTTTAGGAAACATCTTCAATATTCTGTTGACAATTCTGTTCACAATAACAGAGCATATCTCTGTCGGACGCCTTCCCTCTTGGATCCTCGTTAAAGGGGAAACGGTGGTATATGTCCTGTACGGATTGGAAAGGCCTTGAGGTATTTCTGGATAATTGAACAGGCACTCATTAACTGCCTATACCAGAGATGGCTGCATTTGGGCAGAGGGGATAATAGTGTTGCTTCCATGCCAATGTGTGGGTACAGCTGTGCTATAAACTGAGATAATGCACGATCAGAGACT
This sequence comes from Conger conger, assembly GCF_963514075.1. Lineage (NCBI taxonomy): Eukaryota > Metazoa > Chordata > Actinopteri > Anguilliformes > Congridae > Conger > Conger conger. The sequence continues at coordinate 8,475,475 of NC_083777.1, forward strand.
GACCAATCGGAACCAGCATTTTTCACCCGTTCAATTGGCACAGGGTAGGCATCTATTATCAACAATCATCAAGTGAAAAACTGTTGAATATTTATCTCAGTAAAAAACCCTGCATGACCCATATCTGCAAGATTTTATTGATTGCACTGCCGCCACATGATTGGCTGATTAGATAATCGGATGAATAAGTAGGTGTCAGAATACAAACTATCTCATTAGGTTCAAGCCTTTCTAATTATCAGTTAACATAATGACCCTTGCTAAAACCTGACAAAAAACAATACTTTACAATATTGTGCCATCTGGCAATAAACTAAAATTAGAGAAATGACATCATGATTAATGTTTTGGGAATGACAGACATTCTTGCCATTAGTGTTTGTGATTTTCTCAGGGATAAAACACTGCCTTTAATTGTATTATGTTCACAAACAAGAACCAAATGGTTGGATATTTGACTGTTTTGTGAATTTCTATTTTATTTCAAACATCCTGCTATGACCTCCCCATCCATGCCGACGTCCATTCTTAAATATTTACTCAATGTCTATGTTTTTACCTTTCCTTTATTAAATGTTCTCCCTCTATAATGAGACAAACACCAAGTTTGAAAATCTTGCCGGGATAAACAAATCTTTCAAAAACAGACAGGACACCATCTGGCTGTTTTGCTTAGGGTGTTATAATGCATCCCGTATGTTAGAGCGGGCACTGAACTGCAGCTCTCTATGAACGCTTCTTCTGAGGATGAGTGGCTCGGCTGTACAGTGGGAGTGACTCATTGTACCAGGGTGCTGTTTTTCAGAAATTCCATTCTGCCTGATATCACTGGAGCCTGCGTTGCCTTCTGGCCAAAACAGCGACGGAGACCTCAAAAAGGGAGGCCTGCTCTGGAGAAACAGGGTACAGTGATTAGGAGAGTAGGCTACACCCTCTGTAAACAATGCCTTTCTGTTGGTACTTAGATATGGTGCCCCAACTTTATACACCGCAGAAAATCTCAATTTTGCTGCTGTGTCTAGACACTGAGGTGTCCATTTAACCATTTTTTTTTTAAACAAAAAAAACAACAACAGGGAAATAATGCCTCTTTGTTTGAGTAACTTTAGCCAAATCTTTGTATCACTGCAGGATCCCATTGGATCTTGTGCCAGCACCACACCCTATAATTAACTAAAATACTTCCCCTGGACTTGGATAGGTTCATACTGGACAGTGTATGTCTGGAGATAACTGCCACACAAACTCTACCTGCACGGGAAGGCATAATCAAGACTCTTTGTTTGACTACAAGCAAAATGTTCCAAGCTGCTGTGCTGTCCATGGAGGCCGTGCTGGTGTTAGCTCGGCTCGTTTGCTAGTAAGGATGGAGAAGGGCGGTGAAAGTGAAGGCTCGTAGTAGGTTAGCGTGACCACGCTCCCTGATGACATAACACTCAAATTCAAAACAACGCCTGAGCAGCAGTTCTGCAGACAGAAATGCCTTGACGTCAGAGGAGAACGGCCAGACTGGTCAACGCTGACAGGAAGGTGACAGTAACGCAAATAACCACACATTACAACAATGGTATGTAGAAGAGCATCTCTGCTACAACAGTAGATGTCTAAAAAATAAGTCTAATAAATACCTACTAAAGTGCTTGGCAAGTGTACATCCCTCAGAGGCAGTCCATGGCAGTGGTGTGAGCCCCAAGTCAGTTGAGTCATTTATGAGTAAAGGCATGAGAGCTTAATTTCATTAACTATGTTGTTTTCAATCCAAGGCACTTTCCAGGTGTGCCTGATGTGTAATTTGATGAACTGGCACACCTTGCTCCAAGGTAACACAAAGTTATCAGAATGTGCCAGACAGAAAGATTTGTTGCAAATTTCTTGGCATTTCATTAACTTCTGCACGCTAAATGAATGGTAGTCATGCTAAAAGAATGTCCATTTAGCAGTGAAGAGAACAAAGTCCATGTTCATCAGCATGTCAGGGGTTCTCTGGCCCCCCCTTCACAGATTCAAACTCGCTTTCTGTCATGAGTCACTGTGACACATCCTGCCGTGTCTGTACTAAAGCTGCAGGACCTGAGGGTGCCGTGACTTGCTCATATGAGGCCAGCACTGGGTCATTCACTAGCATAAGAACGGCCGGTAAGTTCTACCCCAAAAATTCTCTCAGTGAATCATATGGCTCACGTTCAAGATGAGGGACACTCTGCAAAGATATGTCTTCAAAAAATAAAGAGAAAACTGAAATTACATTCTGAAGAAAAGCAAAAGGACTGTAAATTAAAAGCTTCCACCACATACGCACCTACAATTTAGTAATTACTTTCTCAATAGCTTGCAATTAGTGAGCTTAAACTACTGGAAATCACTACCTGAACGCAGAGCATAGAGAGAAACTAAAAGATATTATTCCACATGAATGCACATTCACTTGCATGAGCCACACTTTCATTGTGTGATATGCTTGGCTTCTAACTCAAATTCAGAAAGCATTGGTTGGTGATGGGGAACTGGTGCACATGAAAGAATATTATATTTTTGGCAGAAATCATCCTAAAATTGCCACTTTCTTTGTGTCTGTTAGGAACCATTGTCATTCTGCTGATGTGAACAGAAATAGGTGCTCTGGGGAGGGGATGCTGCAGAACCTGTTATCTTCTCTCTGCCTTCAGTTCAACGCTAGCAGCTTCTCACAAACAAAGTTCTGGGGATCCCATTTAAAGACAGCAAAGACGGGCCTCCTATTAGAGCAGTTCATATCATGTGTTATAGTAAAGTATTTGAGTCAGAGAGTTAGGAGAAAAGTGCAAGCTGTTGCGTCCAAGAAAAACTATAAAATAATGGACAAGGCATTTAGTCCACTCTATACAGAACAAATGTATAAATTGGACAAGTTAGCATACAGTTAGCTTACAACACTAGGTCTCGACGCTCTGCAAACGCACGCCTGAATGCGCCCGGTAAAGTCTGCTTTCTGAACTTTGAGAAGTTGTTAACGCAACCCAACTCCCTCCCAAAACCGAACGTCACGCGGGCCCAGACCACCAATCGCCGAGCTTGTTTACACTGCGTGTGTGTCGAGTCATGTGGAATTGACTCGGCTTTTATATACCCCTTACCAAAGAAAACAGTCCATTACTGCACTCAGCACAGTTGTAGGGAGTCTGGTAGTCGAAGAAAGCAGACCATAGGCATATTGAGTAGACATTTATGAAAATAATTTATGAGAATTGATTTCATTCGTGTTAAATAAGCAGACCAATTTATTGTCGATAAGTAGAAAGTTACTTAATCTGAATGATAAAATTGAGAAAATAGCAGTTTAATATTTGTGTTATTGAACTATTTTATGTATTGCATTGTACATTAATTTGTATCCAAGTGTTGTCTAGCATATTTTAGTATGATGTGGCTACTGCTCTGCGCTGGTTTCATTATTATGCCATTTGTAGTCGAATCTAGTGTCTCCAGGCGGTATATAATCGGCTGCCCTGACCGGTGTGACAAGTCATCATGTCCCCCAGTTTCTGCAAACTGCTTAGCAGGCGAAATCCTGGACCAATGTGGCTGCTGCAAAGTTTGCGCGGCTGGAGAGGGCGAGGTGTGCGGCGGCTTCGGGAGATTGGGCGACCCGGTGTGCGGAGATGGGATGGAGTGCTCGGTGTCGGAAGGAGTGAGCTACTCTGCTACGGTCAGGCGGAGAGGCAAGAGCGGCGTGTGCGTGTGCAAGAGCTCGGAGTCCGTGTGCGGCAGCGACGGCGCGTCGTACAGCAACGTCTGCGAACTGAAGAGAGTCAGCAACCGTGCGCAAAAAGTCCAGCAGCCACCTGTCATCTTCATACAGAGAGGAGAATGTGGACAAGGTAAGTTGACTGATTCCCCCTCTTTTGTTGATATCCTTTACTCGATCGAAAATTCTATTGTGGTTGTTTTTGTTTTGTGCTTTGTTTTAACAAATTAAATGTAGTTTCACAGCTTTATAACATTTAACATGTAGCGATACAAACCGTCCTTCAAAATAAAAAATAACAAATAGGCCAAACATCCACTTATCGAGTCTAGTTTACTAACTTTAGCTGTCTCATCAGGTTGAATGAATCTGTCTTATTAGGTTGAATGAATCATATCCTATATTTTATTCTCGTTTTGCATACATTTTTAGGAACGCTGTGTCTAATGTAGTCGCTGTTTTAGGGGTAACTTGTCCGGTAGGCTAATTATCATAGAAGTAATAACCTACCAATTACGTTCTAAATGTCTACGTTGCTGTGCGTCTGCAGAGTTTTTGTTCTCTCATTCAGTGTCTTTTTTCACTTGGAGTGGTTAGAGCGCAAGCAGATGGGCTGTTACGTTTTTTAGGGGAGACACATGTTTCAGGACTTTACTGAGGGACATACTGTACCTCCCAATTGACCATGCCTTACAGCCACAGTTCGAATAAAGAACGGTCGTTACTCTCCATTGCGCCATTACCCTCCCCGCACAATTACAAAGTATGTTGTTTTAGTACAGTTGGCACGTGGGACTGCAGCCCTTTTTCAACGCAGCCATGGAGAACAAACCGGACTATCAGCTGGAGACTTAGATAGTAAGATAGTACCGGTTCTGTCAAGTAAAAAATACATCTAAATACAGCATCTCACTGTGTTATCCGCTTAAAGAAATGACAGAAAAACATAATATTTAATTTAACATAAAATCATTTAACATTGTAATTATAATTGCATTCCCTGAATCGGCTCGGATAGTGAAAGTTGTGGTCAATAAATGGCTTGTTGATTTGTTACCATTCCTTATCATTCCTTATCATGTGTAGACTGCAGATAAAAGAGGATGAAATCTCCTTCCCCCAGACACTTATCTGCCACTCATCAGTAATACTCATAGTCTGGACCATGTCCAACACACTGAACGCTGCCGTCTCTGCAAGCGCTGAAAGTTTACAAAAACAAGGGTCATCACTTTAATTTATTAGCATGCCTTTTATTCCTACTTTATTCAACATGGACTAAATGTGATCTCTCTTCTCCTGGGACTGTTCCATGGCTCTTATGAGTTCAATGAACCGTGTTTTACATTGCATTAGCCCTGCCCTGACATCAAATGCCCTGAACCCTGGACATGTCAGTATTGTTGAGCGGTACTTCTTTTGAGCCAGCATACGTCCAGTGCTCATACTGTGTTTGATCTGGGATGTGGTTCAGAAGCCCCACTGAGGTGGAGCCAGCAGTCACGGGGTTCTAGTCCCGCGTTAGTCTGTAAGGGAGATGTGAGGAGAGAGTTCCCAGAAGCTGTCGTTCAAAGGACCGAGTCAGTGATACAGGCCACACCCCTCGAACCGAGCTGTCCTATGGATAGCTGCTCTCAGGGCGGAGTTACAGCCTGGCTTTTTGAATCAGTAAAGGCCCCGCCCTGTAACTGTCAGCTGTCTCCTTGCTGTCCAATCATGGACAGGTCTCCTCCCACCCCCAGTTTTGCATCATTGAAAAAAAATAATAAAATGAACGGATATCTCGGGCCGCTCTCTGTAGTTCCAGTGCTGTGAGCCAAGGCAGGATTCTGGAAGATCTCAAACAAAAGGCAACACGCGATGCCACGCGACACATGATGTCACCTGCATGTGGCTTCTAAACCAGTCAATTATATAATGGAAAATAATTCATTTGGGTCAAGATCTAGGCCAAATTCCCCTCTCATTAAAGCACGGTTTAAGCTTTAACCCATTGTGCGCTATAGTCTACCATATATGTACACGAACTTTAGGTGCTGACACCTAGAGTATGAACAGCAGTGCAGAGCACACCGAAAATGACTGCTGTGCGGAAAAATGAAACTCAATATTTACCTTTTTGATTGGCTGTAAAATGTAATGTTTCCTTCTTTTCATGACAGGGGTCCCTGCAGTTCAATACCAATATAATTCTGTTCCTTGCAGCCTTAATGTTGTAATATATCAGAACATTTGAATCAAGTGGAGCGAATCAGTGATTAAAGCGTCAACAAACACTAAGGTAACTGAGGCCATTTAAATGGAGGGTTTTGTTTGGTTAAGGGCTGGTTGGTAATGACCAGACCTCTCCTTCACAGGGTGTAGAGGTATGTGAATGGCTGTGTTCTGTCAGTTCTGAAACCCCATAGCTGTTTAGTTTAGAGTGGAATGTGTTTCCATACAGTTCACTCTACATGACCAGACTGCTAAAGTAGACAGCAAGTGTGCGTGTTTGCATGTGTGTGTGTGCAATATATTGCTCAGTCTCCTCCATTATAGGTAGTTGCTGTATGATAGATCCTACTGGTATACTATCTGCTACTCAAGTGAATGACATCAGAATGCAACTGAAATCTATTTGGGCCCTCATAATGTATCTTGTAAATGTGGACGTAAATAAAGAATTGAACTGTGTGCGTGTGTGTATGTGTGTGTGTGCGTATGTGCAGACAGTACTGCCACCTGCAACCCAATCCCCCCACGCGCGCTAGTCTGCGTCCAGGAATGGGAGACACGGCTTCCGCTCGGAAAAACTCATAAAATTCCCGTATCAACATGGCCCAGGGAATGAGAGTGGAGGGGCAGGGCGGATGCAGGTCACGTGGGAAGGGGATAGGGTCAGTGAGGGTGTTTGGGGGGGGCGGGGTGGGGGGGTAGCAGCACAGGACAGCCAGGCAAGGAGTCGCAGCCAAATATGAAGGGGTGCCATCGTCGCGTCTCAATTTCCCCGGCGGGTCACGCGGACGAGGGGACTCGTGTTTCAGAGCTGTCCGATCTGCGCCGCTTTTTAGCGCCTCTCGCGTCGCTGCTGGGAAGCTGGGCTCCCTTTACAGTGGCGGGCCGTGGCCGCCCCCCTCGGCTAGCCTCACGGAGGTCCGGAGACCGCCGTGCGCCCGACTGAGACAGACACGCCAGGCCCGTCTGCGACTGCAGTGTGCCGTGTTCCCCCAAACCTGTCAGGGGCCATTTCATATGCCCATCTGGCAGCTGGAGGCTGTCACATCTTCTGGCACCCCACATAATCAGTGTATTCATTCACTTCAACGGTTTGACCGTGTTGTTAGTGGGCGCCCATCAATCCTGGCACATGTGGGAGATGTGTTTAGACTGAAGAGCTGTTTCTCCTAAATTGAATTGAACGAACACATTCATTTATTTCTGAAATGTGTTTCCGTCGTGGGGTTGCATAAAAGCAGTAAATGTCTGTCGTATATTTAAGACATTAGGCAGTCGTAGTCCATGTACAAATCATAGATTCTGTTCTGAAAATCAGAGTCTGGCTGACCTTCATCTCCCAGCACAATGAAAGAGGGCCACACTCCTTATGTGGATGTCATTATCCTCTCTTCATGTCCTGATTTCTAGCTCATAAACACACAGAGATGTGCTTCCCAAAAGAGTCATTTTACACAGAATCTTCTTTCGAGGCACTCATGTAAGGGGGAATGCACAGCTTTATGGAAACTGGCATATTCCCTGCAGGAAAGCCTCAAAACACAGTGCTCTATGGTTCAGGTAGCAACCGGTCAAGTCCACCTGTGGCCGCACATATACAGTGCTTGCATCAAATGACTGCAATAGTAGAACTCGCCTCGAGTTCTGTCCATAAATATATCAGCCAACTCCTCCAACTTGAACTTCCCACCAGCAATGGCAGCGTGCCAACTTTAAGCCATGCGATGGTCTGACAGTCAGGCGTTACGCCATATAAAAGCATACAAATGAAGGCTGAAATGATGCAGTTTGTGACAGCACCATGTTCCTTGAATGTCGTCTTGTAAAGTGAATAAAGTTCACGGAGGACCACAGCCTGTCCAGTGTGTCAGCGATGAGGTAACTGCAAAGTGCTCTGGAGGGTTCAGTCAGCCAGTTCAAAGAGATAGGATGTGCTTAATATTCAAATGGAATTCCTTGAGTGGTGGTCCTTGTTATGACTTTAAACTATTTGCTCATGGTGGTGTAACTGAGGTGTGAGTTTGCTTCCGTTTATGGTGATGTCTGCCTGCATTATTCTTTTATGATGTGTAGTGGGTACGTAATGTTGGCCTTTTGCACACATGCTCAAATATGCTGGTATTGCTGCCTCTTAGCCAGAATTCCTTAGTGAATGATGCTGGTCTCACAGGCAATAGGCTGGTAAAATAAAGGTAGGGAAAATAAAGAAATGCTTTATAGCAGAACACTGTGATAAAACAGGGCTCTTTAAAGATACAGGGACGCTTTAGTTGGGTTTGTGGTTTCTTCATTTGACGTGACTGCAAATCAACATTCTCTAGTCATCCCCACTACGAGTAAGCCTCACTCCGAGTTTCCAAAATGGCAATTTCTAAAGGCACCTCTTGTTACGACCTCTGTCGTAAGCTTTTGCGTTTACATTTGTGTATCTTTGCTGCGTGCACAGTTAGCTTCGATTCACTTCCACTGGGACACTATTTTGTTATTTTGCTTTGTTATTTTTGCAGGCTACTCTGGGTGGAAATCAAATCTCCGTTGGGGGAACTCTATTCAGACTCTTGATCACAGCCTGTAGATTAAGAGTTACACTCCAAGCTTCCAAACTGCCATTCACTAAAGACAGACGCCACTCCAGGTCAACCCCACTCCGAGCTTCCAAACTGCCATTCTTTAAAATCACCCCCATTCCGAGCTTCAGTGCTGATACAGCTTGGTGTCTAAACATGTCTCCACGGAGCCAGACCTTTCAAAAGTGTGTTATTCTTGGATATCTGTCTGTCTGATATACGCTTGGCACTGTTTCAGGAAAAAAATACAAAGCTATATAACATATTAGGGTTGACACAGACCATAAAATAACATTTAAGAACATATAAATACATTGTAGTGAGTCATATATTTCCTCAAACTCAGTGCGAGAGAGTGTGCCCTACTTATCTATGTCAGTGTTGGCTGTACGTGTTCATAAATTAAATCACTCAATTAGGAAAGAGCTTTTTTTATTATTACTTGCAATGTTTGGGGTTCTGGCTCTGAGAGTTAGATGTCATCATTTTATAAGATTTTTTCCTGGGCAGCGTTGGCAGGGTTCCTACAGTCTCTGCCTTTTTGATGTCGCACCATGAATGTGTTATTACTGTACACATAATTGCTGTAAAAAGGTGGTCATCATAATGGAGGGCTCCAGGGAATGCTGTTTGCGGTGCTATTGTCATGGAGTACAATGTCTTTGTTTCTAATATCGCACAGAATTAATGTCACATGAATGGAATTGGGAGTAAAAGGGGGAAATTGCTATTGTCAAATTGCGCAGATGTTGCTATCACAACCCATTTGCCTCAAAATCAAAATGGAGTCAGTGCTCATTGGCCAAATGACGTAAAGCAAAGGGGATGAGTAATAAAGAAAGACCTAATTATCCTGCTTCTGATAGCTGGCAGGAGACAGGAGCTGGTCTGTCTGAGCTCATTCCTTCAGACTCTTGGTTGGGAGAGGGCAAAGGAGTCATCCAACTCCATAAGAAAATAAGAGCAGTCGTGCATTTCCCAATTTGAAACCGCTTATGTTTTCTGGCCTAAATCCGAGAGGGATGTGGAGAATTTCTCTGGTGGCATTCTTCTGGAACAGATGTTCAGAAAATGGGCTCATGTGAAGGGTCACAGGTTCAAGTTCATGCTTGGGATTTGAATGTTTCTCAAATCCTGCAGCAAGCTAAGTAACTAGCTCACTAGCTATATAGCCTGGTGAGCTAACTAGCTCACTCGGTAGTATATAGCATTTCCACATTAAAAAACCTGAACATAATTGGCTCATTTCTGCTTTACTCCTGTGGTTTTGTAATTCCCATCTGTTGAATATTTCAAATTGGGCACATACAGTCAGATTACAGTTTGCCATGCCAAATATTGTCATATTACTTCAACAGATGGTCATTCATATAGCCTAGTAGGACCACAGCTTAAGGTTCAGAGAAACTTCAGAGATCCTTAATTAGCCTATGGGAAGAGATGGGCTACCTACAGTATAGACCCAGTTAGCCTGAGTTAGCCTTCCGACCGTGGAAAAAGGGGGTAATGTAAGGTGAAACCAGGTCCCTACTGTTAGCATATGACCCCCCTCGCCGTAAGATGTCTCCTCGCTATGCGATTTCTTGGCCTGGTTTTCTACCTGTCTCGGCCTTCTAGACTGAAAATATTTCAGTAGTCTCTGCTGAACTGAACCGCAGCTGTAAAGAATAACCGTTTACCTTAAACGATTCTGGTGTTGACACACGGCGTAAAGAACACAGCTCTGAAGGTGAAACAGCCGGAGGTGAACTTTGTTAAGGGGACCGTGTTGGTCCACGCAGGACTGAAAAGCTCTCGTGCTGTGCTGCATGTGGCCTGCCCTTGCCCTGAATCAGCATATCGCTGGCGGTTGACACATCTGTGAGTCGTTAGAGCTTGGCTATGAGGCGAAAAGACAGCTGCAAAATTTCCAACAGCAGGGTCTCAACGGCCTCTTAATTTAACACTTTAAAAGTGCTTTATTTCATCAAGTGTATTTATACACTTTATTTTAGTAGGTGCCCAGGGCTAGATGCAAACTCCTGGTTTTGTGAGTTATGAAACCTAGTTTAAGGTGGAGTGAACATTACATACGAATGGTGGCATTAAGTCACTTTCTAAAGTTTTATATCCTTATGAGTTGATTCTGGTTCATTCTCCTGCCGTAACAATAAACAGTTCCAGAGAGACAGTGAACTAGGATTTGGGTTTGGCAGTGGTGAAGTGCCCTCCTTTTGAAAATACACACCGATTCCGGTTTATTTTTTGAGGAGAACTAAGTTTAGTTCAGGTTTCCTCTCGCTGAAATATATCTGGCAGAAAACAGGAGGTACGGTTAAACTGTAAAGCGTTTACAGTTCACATCTTCACATCGTCGAGTCCACAGTTGGGTGAAAACCTCATTGCAGAATTCCACCATACTGTGATAAATAAAATTCTTTCAGATTTTCCAAAGAATGTTATATTTTTTGGGATAAATATACACTATATCTGCACAGACACATATCAGCTGAGGTCAGTTGGCTATTCTCTCGGGTAAAAGTAGAGAACTTTGGCACACATTCTTCATGGTATACATTTTTTTCACAGGCTCAATGGGTCACTTTGTTGTAGGATCATTAAAATGCATAATGACTACTTCTGCTGATGGAAAAATTCAAACAAAACAAAAAAATGATAACATTTACATTGCTGTGAAATACGAAGACAGAGTTTTTCAGGCGAGACGAAAGAACCCCTGTAAGACGTCCCCTTTCAAGAACGGTCACGACATGGCAATAAATCGAACCATTAAAGGTTCAAGTGAACATTAAAATGGACCGAAACCAGAGGGAGGGAGAGAGAACTACTTTTGACGATATATCACTGTGTTAATGGTGTCGTTTTGGATTCGCAGCTCAGATAATCCGTTTTTTTCCTCACCAGGTCGGGATAATCCAGACAGCCTGCGATACAAATACAACTTCATCGCCGACGTGGTGGAAAAGATCGCTCCTGCAGTGGTTCATATTGAACTTTACCGCAAGTAAGCGCCTCACCGTTGCTCCCTATCGAATTATGCACAATTTCAGTCCGTCATCACTGTAAACGGCACAGGGAAGTGTGTACAAACAGCAGCCATTGTGACCCATTCTGTGGTACACCCTGCTCATGCCCTTGAGATCTGTAGTCACTGGATTCAGCGTTTCTCATTGGTTTTGCCTTGCCTCTCTAACCAATGAACGGATTGCATGGTTAAGGTGAATTTGCTATCCATAACCTAAGCACACATAACCTTAGCCACTCTTTGTCTTGAAACATCAGCAAGTTCCACGTTATTAATCACTTAAACTCCAGCCAAGCGTACCCTAACAACCATCTTTCAAAGTCCCTGACAATTCTCAAAGTCTCAGGAAATGGCCTTGCTTGGCGCTTTTATACGTAGCGTGTTTATGCCGGCATGTTAATTGCTTAATTAACTCAGGGGCCACAGCTGTGTGGAAGCACCTGCTTTCAATATCCTTTGTATCCTTTGGTTACTCGAGTTTCTTTTATTTTGGAAAATGCACAAAGCTTAATTAGTGAAATTTAGGGTTAAATCAGTCCTGAATTTCTGCCAAGTCTCCCAGATTTTTTTGCAATTACATAAGGTACGCCGGACTGAGCATTTAGTTAAGCCTGTCAGCATCTCTCCTGCTGACAGCAGTCAGAATCACATGTGGCATGGGTTTGCACCCCCTGGCCCGCTCCTTGGACCTGTGCCATCACTCCCAGTGGGGCTGAAGCCCCACGCCCCCACGGTGCCCCATGATGTCACTGGCGGCTTTTTGGCAGAATTGTCTGGGAACAGAAACACCCCCGTAGGACATACACGGTCACGCTGGTCATTAATTTCACACAGAGGGGTCCGGGAGTGGGGAACACCTGCAGAGAGGCCCCTCAGCCCAGACGTTTTTGCGAGGGTCGTAATTACTCGCTAAAGGAACCGCTTCATTTCAGTTATGCCGTTTGACCTGAAAACAGTGTCACAGTATTTACAGTCAGATCTGAACTAATGAAGGGAAACATCTTTTTACTTTACACCGTATGAACCTAAACAGTGTAGCACAGATCCAGTGGGGGGGGTCTTGAGTTATTACACCTCTACGCACTATAGGGCAATGCGAAGAAATACAACCATGCATTCTCAGCAAATTCTTCCTCCCCTGCTCCACTTTATATATGAAGACATTAGCAAATGATTTATCTGATTGTACTTAATAAAATATTGAATGAGCTGTCTCACCATGAAATATATGCTTTGCTTTCATATTTATCTTTTGAATTCAACAGGCATATGAAACTAGTTTTATGCACACCGTGTGTCGTAAATTGAATGGAAAGATGTGAACAGTCACTGCTTTCTTCTTCTCTGACTCCATCCTATACAGAGTTATTGTTTTCCCCCTTTCCCTTTCCCTTTACGAATTTTAAACAGACATGAGGCAATTACTGACCTGGGCCCTCCTGAGAGGCAATGAGGTCCATACAGAAATCACTCCTATTTAAGCAGACTGTCATGGGTCAAGCCCGCTGGATTGCTGAGCACATGTTACTGTTAATAGTCACTGCACATATGGGAAATTACCTGGCTTAAACTGAGACTCTTTCCCATCTGGTGCCATTATGGCTCTAGTCGCTGATGGGAGGCCCAGTTCTTAGGAGAGCACTGGCTGTATCTTGTTATTGAAATGGAAAGAGTTAATGTTACACACAATTACTGCTCACCAGACAGAGCCAAACTTCCAAAGAAGTTTGGAAATTGCACGATGTGGCACGATGAGCAGTAAAAATGATCGAACAATGCGAATAACGGTAAAGGAAACACCAACCACGGTATTCTTCTCGCTAACATCGCCCGCATCTTAGCAAGCTTGTGAAATACCAGCAAGCTCAGCAGGCTTGGGCCACTGCATGTCCTGGCAAGCATTCCCCAGAAACCGCTCTTCTTCCACAGTCACCGAGATACTCTGAAAGTGAACTCTTCTCCCTGGATCTGTATCCCTTCAGTGCATATTAAGAACATTTTATTGGCTAGTTTACTGCTGTCTGCTTGCCACTAGTATGCAGACGGCTTAATAGGGGTGGGTAGCAGGATTACTGATGTGGAAAGCTCATTGTGTGCGAATAGAAAACCTTTAAACTTGAATTTTATCATAAATATTTGTGGGTGCTTTAATGACTGTATGAAAGTGCATTCCTGCTTCTTCTGTTGCGGGGTTGTCCTTAGAGCCCGGGGCTTGGCTTTCTTGGTCCTTGGTCTTCCATCTGAAGTTGTTTACAGACTTTACAAAGCAGTGACTGATGCTTTTCGTGCCCTTCAGTGAACTTATATGCTGGAGCAGGTTTTTATATTTTTAACCCCATGTCATATTCTTTGTGCTAAACAGAAAAATACAAATGTTCTGTAGTTCTTTGAGAATTATTTGCTGGCTAGTTACAAAACAAAGAACAAAAACAGTGACTTAATTTGAGTGTTTTTTTTACAAAGCCACTTCAACTGGATTCTTGATTCCCTCTTTCTCTCTGTCTCTCTCTTGCTCCCTCACTCTCCCTCCTTTCTTGTCATCCTTTTACTCGGGCGTCCATTCCTTGCGCCTCCTGTCCTGTCCTGAATCCTCGTCTCGCCCGGGCCTCAGGATGGTGTTCTCGAAGCGGGAGATCGCGGTGGCCAGCGGGTCGGGCTTCGTGGTGTCGGAGGACGGCCTGATCGTGACCAACGCCCACGTCGTGGCCAACAAGCATCGGGTCAAGGTGGAGCTGAAGAGCGGGGCGAGCTACGACGCCAAGATCACGGACGTGGACGAGAAGGCCGACATCGCCCTCATCAAGATCGACACCCCGGTAAGGCCCGGTCCGCAACTTCACCTGAGCCCACGAGCTTTCATTCACAAATAAATACTGTTTTCAGCGCAAGCACTATTTTAAACTCAAGTTCGTAAAGGGTTTTTTTTGTGGAAGATATCTTTGTGTTGCATTTCGTACCAAGTTATTAGGGGTGGGGGAAAAAATTGATTCATGTAAGATTCTGGATCGATTCATGAATTTCAAAAATCGATTTTTTATAAACTTTTCCACCGTCTCTCTGCGTGCCCTCGCAGACTTCCGTACATAGCGTTACAGCAAGCTGTGTTAAGCTAGTTAGCGTCTAAACAACAACTCTCTCACCGGCACTATGGAGTAGCAAGAAATTCAGCCAGTCCCGTCTTCACTGAAGGCAAGCGTTTGGGCTCATTTTGGATTTTATTATCTCCCTGGGAAGAAGGAGCTCGACATGACTCATTCAATATGCAAGGCTTGCGAAATGAAAGTCAAGTACTTCGGGAACACTTCAAATGCCCGGGCACACATCGTACGCCACCACCCGGAGTTGAAAGAAGCGCCAGCGGAACAACGGCCGACTCCAGCCGACCAACGCACTCTGCACCACTTTATCAGCAAACTCCCAGCCAACTCTGAACGGGCAAAAAAAATAACTAAATCTATCACCTGTTTTATTTCGAAGGACCTGCGCCCCTACAGCGTAGTCGAGAATGAGGGCTTTAGATTCATGGTTAAGACAATTGAGCCAAAGTATGTCATACCGTCACGTCAGTTTTTTTACAGAGAACGCAGTACCCCAGCTTTACGAAGAAACAAAGGCAAGCCCTGGACTTCAAGAGCAACCCAGTCCTTCGTTACATTCACCGCTCATTACATCACGGATGCCTGGCAGCTTGAGTCCCGTGTTTTACAGACAAGAGTGATGCGCGAAAGCCACACGGCCGTGTTTCACTCTGTCGCAGATGAATGGATGCTAACGCTAGCGGATTTGGTGATTGTTACAGATAACGCTGCGAACATGCTTGCTGCGGCGCAGATAGACAATTTGACACACGTTAAGTGTTTTGCACGTACTGTAAACTTAGCCGCTCAGCGAGCTCTGAAGTTAAATCCGGTGTCGCGGCTGCTTGGGAGGATTAGGCGAATCACCGGATTTTTCCACCGCAGCAGTATCGCTGCCCATGCTCTGCAGGAGAAACAGAGGCTTCTGGAGTTGCCGCCGCGCAAGCTGAAAATTGACGTGCCTACCAGATGGAACAGCGCTTTCGAAATGATCGAACGATTTCTGGAGCGGCAGCCGGCTATTTGTGCCGCTCTCCTCTCTCCACAGGTGAGAAAATGTGGAAGCTCAAGTGACATCTGCACACTCAGCGAATCGGACATTTCAAACGCTGAGGATATAGCTAAAGCCTATGAAAGACGCAACCTGCATCATTATCTTATACAAACTGTATTCTGTTTTGATGCCATAATTTGCCTCATTATTAACACACTATGCACTGTATCAATTTTTGAATCGAGAGTCATTTGAATCGAGAATCGATTTTGAATCGAATCGTGACCCTAAGAATCGGAATCGAATCGTGAGATACCCAAAGATTCACATCCCTACCAGTTATATTCAGCCCGTAGTTGGCCACCTGTACAGGGCATCTTTGTGTTGGAGACGAGATTGGGATGTACACAGGGAATGACGTAAACCCAGAACACCGATAATATAAAGAGGTGATATGAGATTCAGTATGTAAGCAATACAAATTAATGTAGTTGTGTATCTTGTTTTGTGCAAATAATCTTCTAGATTGTATGCTATGCAAACTCTGTGCAGCGGGTTTCCGTGTTCATAATGCAGTTGCTGTGCATTGTAGTCCTTTATCCTTTACGCAGTGCAGTTGCCACACAGTCACGCTCAGGAAAGCAGAGTTGGAAAGTGCATCGAGTTCCTTGCTGTTGATGGAAATCTAATAGGGTGGGAAACTGTTTTACCGTATCTGGGCAGAGGGACAGACTTTTTTACACAAAAACAGGCCGTGTCATTTAAGAGATGAAGGCTTGGCACATTAAAACGATGCCATCGGAGTAGGAGATTGTGTGCGGGTCACTGCGGACATTGTTTTCCATCTTATAAACTGAAGGGTTGACTCTGGCTTCACTTTGGCCGAGTCTCCCAGAGGCCCGTTACCAAGCTAGTCATCACCGAGCTGACAGCCAGAGCTGTGATGGTGTGTTACAACAAAAAAAATATCCCCACATCTGTGTTCTCCAGTCCCTTTTCTCTGGGAACAGTGCTCAGCGCTCCCGCCCGGGGCCACAGTGAATGTGGTTTTGGTAGTGGTGGGCAGGGTGGTTTGGGGGGATGGAATGGGGGGTAATGAGAGAAGGGGAGGGGGGGACCTGGGACTGCATCAACCACTTCTGTCAGTGGTGCTTTTCCAGCAAAGTAAAGAGTATAAACAAAAGGTCAGAGCCTAAAGCATTTGCACTCATTTAAAGCTGTAATTAGAGGGAAATGTGCCATTTCATTAAAAGCTCCAGGGGTTGTGTGTAATGAGACCCTGCCCAGTGTACTTATAGGCTCCCCTGCCTTAGCATGGAGAAAGTGGATCAATACCAGTACCTCTGCAGCCTTCTGGCACTCTCATCGACACATTTCAAACTCTGTGAAATACATTTTTACACAAGCAACAGGCCAATTTCTGGAGGGCCGAAGTGCGTGGTCGGTCCACCGGTCTGTAGCAGGTCCACCCAGAGACACAAGGGGCAAGTGCAGATGCCTTCAGCCAAACGGCAGAAACGCGCAGACCTCATTACCGATGAGGTGAAGAGGGGTTCCGTCTGCGCTGAGGCCAGTACTGCGTTCACGCCGTGAAACGGCCTGTCTGGTTTTCAGCTGCACGGGACCCAATACAGACTCGGTCGCGTAGCGTGTCCTCTCCCCGTTCCGTGAGCCGAAGGGCAGAGGGAAAGTGTCGGTTCTGGCTGCGCGCTGGAGGCCGATGTTTCTGCTGGAGTCGCCTCGCGACGCTGACTAACTCGCGCGTCTGGTGAGTCACGGCGTTCGAGCGAGTCAGTGCCCCGCTGCCTGCTTTCTCCTCGGGGTGATAAGAGGGTGTGGTGAGGCTGTATAGTTCATGGATTTTATGATGGATGGGTATACATTCATCAGTGATTACTGTAGATAGCTGACCTAATTACGTTTTATAATATTTTCGGGATTTTGTTGGGACTTGTGTGGCGTGGATGCATTTTTGATCGGTTACTGTTTTATCCGAATGGGTGGCGATGTAGTATAATCGTTCAGGAATTGAGCATGTAACAGAGGTTAGGTTCAGTTCTAAGGTGTGGCTCTGCCGTCACACAAGCTTAACCTGAAAGGCTGCGGTACATATTCAGCTCTATAGACGGATAGCCTATAAAAATACACTTAAGTTTCTCTGGGCATCTTGTGAATGCTTTGGATTTATTTTTGCATTCAGTTCAAAAAGACACTTAATTCCACATTTCAGAATAGCTGATAAAAAGTACATTTTATGGTGAGAGGAAAAGGCAGGAATGCAGAGGAAATGAGCTCAGAACACAGTGGGCCTCTGCAGTCTAAATCCAAAAGGTACAGACTTGCAGGTCCAGGACTTTTATGATCTAACAATTCTATTTATAGATTATGATGGAACACATGATTATTAGAATTAAGCTAATTTCAGAGAGTTTACCATTTTCCCACATCAGTGATATCCTGTTCGTGTGTTTTTAAACTGGCTCTGATATTTTCCCACATCAATGGTATCCCGTTCACATGTTTTTAGACTGACTCTGATATTTCACCAATAGATTAGTACTTAGGGTTTATTTTCCTGTGTATAAATATACAGGCTTTCTACAAAGTGCCTGAGCAGAGCTGGAGGCCTGCGGCCAGCTTGACGCCACTGTTAGCCGTTCATTACAGTGAAGAGCATTGCCAGACAGGGGAATCTGTGTAAATCATTTCACCCGAAGTCATTCGCAAAACAAATGTAAATAATGGCCAGTTTCTGCATGAATTCTAATGCACTGGGCCTTTAAAACTGCTTCTATCACATATTTTGGTAGTGATCGACAATGTTATTAATACCATTGGACATCAAAGCTGGCCATTGAAAATCTGTTCATTTCTCACAGTCTGTACTTACTGTAACATACTGTATGCTATAAAATGCGCTTTCCTTCAACTGAAGCCGTGACCATTTAAGCACCAGACTGGAAACATTGCTAGTGTAGCTGCTTGCTCATACACATCTCCAGGCTTTCTCTACGCACTGGCAATACTGACAATGTAGGGTTTTGTGGTGAAAGTGTGCCGTACAGTAAGAGGCCTGTTAAATGTGGAAGACCACGAGAAATGTGAAGATAAAGACCGTCGCCCCACACCAGCTGGTCTGGGTCAGTGTTCTGGTTCGTTCCGCTGTTGTGGTCGGTGTGTTTGATGTGGCCCACACTGTGGTGCGGTGTTGGACAGCTCGCCAACACAACTGTCATCATTAGATGTTAGATCTGTAATAAGTAGGGCATTCATTTCCCAAGTGGCAAAACAGGGATGTTATTTTAAAAAAGAAAAACATATGGGAAGATTATGACGACGGCTGAGAAGTAGCTGGGTTAGATTAAGTACTGCAAGCTTGTCAATATTGAGAATATTGATGTTTTTATGTAACCTTCATTTGATCAGTCACATTGAGATTAAAAATCTCTTTCAGGACAGGCTTGACAGGAAGGTAACAGTGTATACTAACGGCATTATAAAAATAATTCACACATCTGTCTGATATTTTTGTTGTCTGTATGGAGCACAGGATTCCAGTCCTGGCCTAGATGTGTTCTTTTTAAGTCACTCGATAGGTTAACAAGCTTAACAAGGAAAGGTTAACAAGTTTAGCTGTGTTCTTTTTTTTTAAAAGAAGTGGCCCTCCAAGAGCGAGGTGGCAGACAAAAAAGAGTGGGAGGGGGAGGGTCTTCAGCCAGTTTAATCTCTTGAATGTCATTTTACAGAGTGTTGAGGATGTAGTTCTGGTGTAGTCTTGCTGTAATTCTGACCCACAGTTACATAAAGAAATTTACCAGTTATAGAACTTATCGGTATTGTTTCGAATGTAGCGTATCAGCAACAGACAGCTGACGGTGTCATACGGTGTGACGTTGGTGGGGGACTCTCTCTGTAGACCCCGTGGGACAGAATGTTCCACGTGTTCAGCTGTCAGATGAGCTCTGTGGAAAAAAACAGCGTCGAGCATCGCGGGAAATAAAGCCTTCCACTGTGGCTCCGAGCGCCCGCCACAAACAGAGCGGTCCGGCCAGCTGCTGACCTGGCTGTGCCAGTTCCTGTCTGCGCCCGCCTGAGAGATGTTTTCCATGTTCCCCGTTCCAGAACTACCACCAGAACAGAGCCGCGATCACCAGTCACAATCCAGACCAGTGACGAGGGAGACAGAATGAGGGAGAGACAGAGAGACTGTTTGACTTTTAGATCTCCTTTATTGCACAGAACATAGAAAATAAATGAGACCTATACCTTCAAATTATCCATATACCCACTCAATCGCACACCCACGCGTGCACACGGAACCAAATAAAATAAAAGACGAAATAAAATAGAATAAAACTAAATAAAATAAACCACAGAGGAACATCCAGACAAAACAAGCAACGCAACTACAGAGAGAGAAAGAGAGAGACTTGAATTTCTGTAAATAAATAAACAAACGTCCTGCCACATAGCAGTTTCCCCGGTCACATGCACCATCCTCGTTCAGACGGCTCTTTTCCAATGCGACTACAGGGGACTGAGAGGGAGGAGAGAGACGTGGAGAGGGGGAATTAAAAAAGTGAGAGTGAGAGTCAGACGTTCTGACCCGACATGTCGGCAGGCGAGCAGTCTCCCGTCAAAGTGTCTTCTCGTCAGCCCCAGGGGCCCCAGCCCTGCCACCTCACCCCATGGCGGGCCGGGACTCATCAGACCCGGGCCGTGGCCCTCGGGGCGCGTGCTCTCTGAGCAGTGCCCCCGGACACAATGTGTCATTCACTCTGCGGAGGAAGAGAACTGGGTTACGGCAGAGACGCGACGGCCTGCTTGTGTCATCGTTTGCACAGTCTGTTTCCGCCCGCGCTGACAGGGGTGTGGTTAGTCAACAGGGTGTTTGGAGCCACTTTGGCGATGGGGGAGGGGGTATTTAGAGCGGCCAGCTTTGCTGTTGAATACATTTGCCCGCGTGTGGGAGGTCAGGCAAGGCCTCACATCTTCTGTGCAGAACGGAGTCACCCGAAACACACAGAGACCTGCACTCATTTGAGCTTGGATTATACAATTCTCTGCAGTTCCTAACCAGGATATAAAGGCCTGCTCCTCCAGGACGGGCCTGATCCTCAATCTCATGTTTATTTCCAGCTAACAGAGTTAAGCGGCACTTACAGGACCGGCTATGATGACAAACACAGAGCTTGGATCTTTAATAACACCTCAGCTTGGGTTCTAATGGAGACGGGCGCTGGGCTTTGGATTTCTCTCAGTCCAAGCATGTCAGAGCGGTGACATAGGGAGCCAGGACATGTGGCACCCTCGTAAACAAAACCCCTCACTGCACTCGTGCACCCGGAATCCAACACTCCCTTCCTGTACTCCATCCTCCATATCCATTCTTAATGATGCGATTTAAAGGGCTCATTTATGATTTCGTTTGGCAGGCGCCCTCTTCGAGACGACGTAAAGCTGGCCTGTGTGCTCGGCTGGAGAGCCGTCCCTCAGAAACAGAGAGAATTCATTAACAGGTTCCACATCTCACCCTCACACGTCTAATCCGTTATTCCGACAGACGCGTATCACCCTCAATTCCGGCGGACATTTAATATTCCAGTAGATCTTTCACATGTTATGTAACACGTATTTTTCCCCTGACTTCAGTTTTTAGGGTCCCTCCTTTCTCCTCTTTCAGACTTGGCCTATTAACCAGGCGGCTGTTAGTCATTTTGCAGAAGAAGAAAAAATCCTAACCACTTAAACTGAAATGTAGGGTACATGGCTTTGATTCCATCGGCATTCCGTGTCTCGCCAGTATAGGGTACAGTTTAGTCATGTGGTTATGGAAAATGATACAGAAAGAAGGGGAATATTTTTGGTTGTTCGCTTACTGCGGACCGTATGTTACGGTCCTAAAGCACGCCTCCGCACTCACTCTCCCCTCCTCTCCCCTCCTCTCCGTTAGGAGGAAAATCATTCCTGCGGGCAGAGGAAATTGAGTAGGAGAGTTTCCGTCTACGCAGGTCTGAGCATGTCTCCCTCTGACCTGGCTTATCCGCAGGGGATCATGCGAAACCCTGAGGATCAAGTTCATCTGTGTACATGGTGTGCAGTTATAGCACACAACTGCAAGATGTCCACTACTGTAGGTCAGCCTGTCAAAAATAGTGAGGCTGTTAAATCTGATGCTTATGTCACTTTCCTTGAAAGAAAGGACGATTTCCTTATTCGAAAATAGAATTTTTGAGTCCAACTGATTTTTGAGCACAAAAGATTTTTTCCCTTTTGTGCTGTGTGTCAGGCAGAGTCACTGCTGTACAGTGGGCAGAACCCCTTTACAGTGGACAAACACAGTACCAGTTCTTTCCACTACTCCCACTACATTTTCATTTTACGTCGTTTGGTTTATTTTGCTCCTTGGATAATAATAAAATATACAATGAACTTCTTTCACAGGGTCGTTATGTTGCTATTGGCAACTGTTTGTGACTTAAATGGCTGTCTTTCCCACATCCCGGATCTGCATTCAGGAATCATGTGTCTGACAGGGTGGCCGAATGCACAGGGGAATTGTGGGAAAAGCCAGCGTTGCGTTCTAGCCAGCTGGCTTTCTGGGTCATGAAGCTTTGGGCCCTGTAGTCGACTGGGCTTTTAAACAGGTTTTGTGGCAAGGCTGATGGTGTCCCAGAAGGTTAGTGGGTACCCAGCGATCCAGTGGAACAATGTCCAGTGTGTCTACCTACCTTCTTCAGAGGTGGTACCTCTGACTGCTCCAGTTTTGGTTTCTGTACAAACGTGCAGTACCGCTCCTCTTCGTCCATCTTCAACCTACCTGCAGACTGACTCCGGGCTGGTCTTCAGTGAAGGGTTGTGATTTGGGCTGATTTTCGAAGGTGTAGAGAGCTTAAAATACGGACTGACTCACGTCCGCAGTGGGGAGAGAAGATCTCTCGGAGGGAGCTTGTTCCACGCCGCGGTGTGACGGCTGACTGGGGTTACTGGGCGGAAGTGCCAGACTGGAATCGGGCCCTTTGACGCGATGTGTCCGTGGCCTCGTCTGCCAGAGACGCGGTCAGCTCATTTCCACATCCTCCATGACTCCACGTCCACTTGGCATTCGCTTAAACCTCTCCACTCTATCTGTGCACACAACCTCGCTTTCAGTGGATAGTTAAAATGGGTCAAGCACCAAATGTTTTTCAATTTAGGCATTTAGTAGATCCTTCTCGCCAAAGCAAGTGACAGAAAGCAAGGTGGTTAGAGTCAGTGAATCTACAGACAGATCAGTGCCATCACAGAGATGCTGTCCACAAGGCCGGCAGAATATAGGGAGAAAGTGGTAGGGGGTTTTCATATTTAAATACACTGATGCTATAGCTCCTCTTGATGGTACAGTGTATAGTTCACTTCTGAGCAGTGACAGCCTTGCGGTGGATTAGGAGCTTTTTGGGAAAGTTAAAATTTCCATAATTTCATAAAAGCCCACATGCTTGCTTGTGCATTTATTTAATGAGCAGATGTTTCCACAGGATCGTACAGTGACAGGGAGATCTCACCCCAAACTGGAGATTATTTTTGAGCTGAGGTTTATCCATCTGTAAGAATATCATTACCCACCATCTTAGTTGAATCTTTTTAGAATTGAATCAGATTCAAAAAATGTTCATGACTAATCTACCTTTAATATATCACAATGCATTGTGAATACATGCACTTCTGACAGACGTATTTTGCAGCAGTATGATTTTTCAAACCTATATATGAAAGTGGCAATGTGTATCTTCACCCATATATTGTGCGGTTTTGCAATATCTTGACAATATTATGTATTTGAATATAATTTCAGTCTGTTGCATTTCTGAACCCTCCCCATCTGTTTATCTGCTCAGCAGTGAGGGACAGCGGACGGCTATTCCTGTTTAAGCTCTAAATTCTTCCTCTGAAGAAAAGGAGGCCATAGGATCCCCTCCCCCCACCCCCAAACCCCCGCCCGCCCGCCTGCTGCCTCTCCCTCTCTCTTTCTGTCTTCTGCTATTATTAACCACACCTCATGGATACTGCTAAACCCACCAGCCCTGGTCAGACCTGCTTTTTCCATGGTTCAATCTCTCACTCAGGAAAAACTGTATCTCTTTGAATTTATTGTATCTGTTGCCTTATTGGCCTGGCTTACTGGCTCACTGAGACATTGCAAGAGTGCTACGAGATAACGTACCTGTGATTAACTTTCCGTTTCTCTAGTTTATTACATCTTGGCGGAACAGCGGAGCTCAATGTGAGATTAATCTCTGTCCATTCACAGAACACGTATTGACTGCACGCTGTTGCGCCCTTGTAGTTTTCATTGGTTTCATGTGATGTCACTTCCTGTGAGTGACTGGTATGTCTTATAGTGAGGACTTGTTATCTAATTTACTTACTGTTGTTCTGGGTATGGGCTAGCCAACATTAGCATCAGGACATGCATGTGGTGGTGTGCGCTTGATGAAAATGACACGGGTGAATAATGCTAGCTGCAGCTTGGTCTGCCAGTAATGCCCAGGAGGGGGCGCTGTGGTGTTTTTGCTCGTGTTTGGGTGGCTTCTGTCATAGCTTCCCCAGGACATACAACCTCAGACCTGCTCACTTGAGCCACTACACAGGAAATTATGTCACCTCTATTAACGTACGTCCATTTGTATTTTTCTTCTCACAAACACTCAGTGTATCATTAAGAAACGTACAATATACCCTTTAGGTAGAATTAGTATACCTGTCAGATATTGCTTCACAGAGTGTTGTCCACAAAAAGTTTTATGGTGACCAACCATAAATCTGGCCAGTATGTATGTGTGCATGTGTGTGTGCATGTGTGTCTGTGTGCTTGCATAAATACATGTGTACGTGCATGTGCATTTCATTAACAAGTGTACAGTATGCATGCATGTGTGTGTGTGCATGTTTGTATGTACGTGTGTGTGCATGCACAAGTGCACAGTATGCGTGCATGTGTGTGTGCATGTTTGTGTGTACGTGTGTGTGTGCTTGCACAAGTGTACAGTATGCTGCATGTTCGTGTGTACCTGTGTGCGCATGCACAAGTGTACAGTATGCGTCTGTGTGTGCGTGCATGTGTGTGCGTGATGTTTGTGTGTACATGTGTGTGCATGCACAAGTGTACAGTATGCGTGCATGTTTGTGCATGCATGTTTGTGTGTATGTGTGTATGCTGTGTTACTGAAGCGGGATTCTTGTTCTGCATGTATCCGTGTCTCATTAGCTGGTCTCACTGGTGCTACATATCTGCTGTAACTCTATTTATACCGTGTCATATATAACATCGTCTAATGTCGCTGGAGGCTCTGCTGCTAACTATGGCTTTGAGGGAAATGGTCAGTGCCAAGACAATATGGGAATCTGTATTTTTCTGTGTGCCACTCATCAATATTGCATCACAATGACGGTTTAAATATCACATTATAAAACATCCTGTCTACTCTACAATATATCCTGCAAGGCTTTTCACGGATATGTGCCACTTCTGTGCTTAAAGAGGTCTATTTCTGTAAGCTGACATTGTTACCATTCTTTCAGGAGTATTTTATGGGTGAAACAAAAATAGAATGTGCTCAATGAAAAAAAAAAAAAAAGACTTGGCAGTAGTTTGCATTCTCGAAAGGAGTTAGCAAAAATGTTGAGGCAGTTTTGCTTGGAGAACAAAGGGGCATAGGTGGGCATTAGCTAAAGGTCTCCAGGGTTATCAGCAAGTAATTAGTTACACAGAGAGCTGTCGATGTGTGGAACGGCTAGCCGGGTCATGTGATAGAGACAGAATGTGTTCAGGGTGTTCCTCTCCAGGCTTAAGGCAGTGTGGGACACCCTGTGCCTCATACCGTAATGGCGAGCCTAGGCTGGCCTGTTTTCCTCCTTATGTATTCATAAAAAATGATCTGGTAATGCAATGAGGTGTGTTGGGGGTGCAGGGGTGTAGGTCAGATCTGACTGGTCAGGGGGCTAGGGATTGACAGGGAAAGGAGAGTGAGGATGTGAGTAGAAAAAGCTACATCAGGCGTTCCTCACACATTTTTACTGGCTCTCCCAGGCTTCCATCAACTAGCAACATACTGCGCCTCCTGTTTATAAGTTTACACGGTAAATGGTAAATGGTTGGAATTTATATAGCACCTTTATCCAAAGCGCTGTACAATTGATGCTTCTCATTCACCCATTCATACACACGCTCACACACACTCCAACGGCGATTGGCTACCATGCAAGTCACCAACCAGCTCGTCAGGAGCATTTGGGGGTTAGGCGTCTTGCTCAGGGACACTTCAACACACCCAGGGTGGGATCGAACCGGCAACCCTTTCGACTGCCAGATGACTGTTCTTACCAGCTGAGCTAATGTCGCCCCCACTGAGCTAATGGTATTTAACATTTTGAGAATGAAACGTTGTTAGAAGACAGGGTGACTGCTGTGTGAAGCGTGTAGGAGGAGAGCGCTCAGGCACGCTAGCCTAGCGTGGCGTCAGACCATCACGCCCCGTCCCTGTCTCCTCAGACCAAGCTCCCGGTGCTGCTCCTGGGGCGTTCGGCGGACCTGCGGCCGGGCGAGTTCGTGGTGGCCATCGGAAGCCCCTTCTCCCTGCAGAACACCGTCACCACCGGCATCGTCAGCACCACCCAGCGCGGGGGCAAGGAGCTGGGCCTGCGCAACTCCGACATGGACTACATCCAGACCGACGCCATCATCAACGTCAGTCTCCCTCGCTCACATTCACGTGCAAAGCGCTTTACTGGCATTTCATTTATTATTTATTTATGGCATCGGGCAGATGCTCTTATCCAGAGCGATGTACAGGTGATTAGACTAAGCAGGAGACAATCCTCCCCTGGAGCAATGCAGGGTTAAGGGCCTTGCTTAAGGGCCCAACGGCTGTGCGGATCTTATTGTGGCTTATTGTGGCTACACCAGGGATCGAACCACGACCTTGCGTGTCCCTGTCATGTACCTTAACCACTAAAACATTTTACAGACAATAGGTCTACCAAAATAGGCTCACCGGTTGTCACTCTGTGTATGGCATGCTGTGACGTAATTTGCTGAAAGTTTGATTTTTTTTGTGTTCTCCTAATAAATGAGAGAGCTTTTGGTGGGCATTTAAGGTTTCAAATTGGGGGCATATTTTTCTTTTACTTTGTCCTGGTAATTTCCACATGAGAAAGTGTTGCTCTCTGTGTAGTCTGTCTCCCTGTCTCCCTCTCTCTCTCACTCTGTCTGTCTCTCTCTAACTCTCTCTCTCTGTCTCTTTCTCTGTTCCCCTCTCTTTCTCTCTGTTTCTCATTCTCTCTCTCTCACTCTCTTTCACTCCCTTGTTTTTCCTCTCAAACATCGATCCCTATCAGCGCTGTGTGAAGATGTTTTGGCTCCTGTTCTCAGTGACATGCCTGCACAGAACCTCAAGGAATTTACAGCCACTTTCTATCTCTCAGCTGAGCTGTTAACAGTAACTCTGAGCCTATCTGATTTCATTTGTCTTCTCCCTGCAGTATGGAAACTCAGGAGGGCCCCTGGTTAACCTGGTAAGAACCCTGTTTTTCCTGGTTATTTACGTGTGAGCGTGCGTGTACATGGAGGTGTGTATGGGCACTGATGCGGGGCTTTCTGTCACAGGACGGGGAGGTGATCGGCATCAACACTCTGAAAGTGACCGCTGGCATCTCCTTCGCCATCCCCTCCGACAAGATCCGCCAGTTCCTGGCCGAGTCGCACGACCGACTGACTAAAGGTGAGGTTAGAGCCATACCTCCATCTGTGCTCTGCCCATTCTATACCTCCATCTGTGCTCTACCCATTCCAAACCTCCATCTGTGCTCTACCCATTCCAAACCTCCATCTGTGCTCTACCCATTCCATACCTCCATCTGTGCTCTACCCATTCCATACCTCCATCTGTGCTCTACCCATTCTATACCTCCATCTGTGCTCTACCCATTCCAAACCTCCATCTGTGCTCTACCCATTCCATACCTCCATCTGTGCTCTACCCATTCTATACCTCCATCTGTGCTCTACCCATTCCAAACCTCCATCTGTGCTCTACCCATTCCAAACCTCCATCTGTGCTCTACCCATTCCATACCTCCATCTGTACTCTACCCATTCCATACCTCCATCTGTGCTCTACCCATTCCAAACCTCCATCTGTACTCTACCCATTCCATACCTCCATCTGTGCTCTACCCATTCCATACCTCCATCTGTGCTCTACCCATTCCATACCTCCATCTGTGCTCTACCCATTCCATACCTCCATCTGTGCTCTGCCCATTCCATACCTCCGTCCATACCTCCATTCCATACCCATTCTATCCTTGGCTCTATCAGCTCTGTATTCTCCACAGTTTATCCGGGGTGATCTTATAAAAGTTAGGAGTTGGTTAGAGCTGCTTTATTGGCTCAAGCTTCCTTAGAGTGACACTTCACTGGAGCCTGTCTCTTGTTTGCAGGGACGGTGGTGCTTAAGAAAAAGTACATTGGCGTGAGGATGATGACGCTCACTCCAGCGTAAGTCATCAATCCCAGCATCCTTTGCTGTGCAGCAAACCCTCAGAATGTTGTAAGACAGTAATACTCCCAAGGAAATGAATTCTAAAAATGGTGTAAGGTTCTATGAGTTTATGTCACGTTTCAGGTCTGTCTTGCCATGTTTTATGTTTATTCATTTTGTCTTAGTCACGTATTGTCTTATCATGTATTATGTTAGTCTAGGTTCGTCATGTTGTTTAGCTTGTTTCTTGTTACGATTTATTTTCTTGTCATGTCTAGTTATGTTTCGTTACGATTATTTTACCTTGTTATGTTGAGTGGTTATCGTCTTTGTTCGTTTAGTGTTATGTTTTGATTTATGTTTATTGTTACGCAGAGTGGTCATTGTTTATACATACACTTTTACATGTCTTTCCGCAAACCTTGCGTTCCGGGTTTCTCTCTCTCTCTTTCTGTCATTCACACCCTAATTGTTTCTATTTGTCTATTTACTAAAACTACTAACGCTAGATCAGGATTGGGTAAAACTAACAAACTAATCATGTGTTCATGTTACCTTACGTTTCTCGTGCATGTCATTTACTAATTTACTAATGCTAGGGCAGGATAGGTTTATTACTAACGATTACTAAATTACCTTGTTAAACTTGTCATCCATCGCACCTGTTTTCCATTCCCTTGCTGCTCTCTAACTAATTGTCTACACCTGTCTACACCTGCATTTATAGCCCAGTCGCACTTCTGTTCTTTGCAAAATTGTCTGCCTCTTGTACGTCAAAGCAACGCTTGAGCATTACTGTCATTGATTACACTTTAAGATCCACGCCTGTTTACCGACCACTGATTTTTGATTTCCGTTTCGTTGACCATCGCATGTTTTTGACCACGTCCTCGCCTACCGTTTTTGTACCTTTGCCTCGCTGATTGTTTCATCGCCCTCGACTACGACTCTGCCTGCCGTCCGCCTGTACTTCAGCCCCGCTGACAGCTCTCCTGCAACCGGACCTCCCTGCACGTCTACCAACTACGAGTTTGCCTCTTCCCTCGGCACCGTGCTTTTTGTTTGTTTATTGTTTGTTTGGCTGGATCTACGTGTATGGACTTTGCTTGTTTTGACTACGCTCCTGGGATTCGTCCCGAATAAAGCCCTGACGGGACTTTATCTAACTATTGTTTCTGAGTCGTGCATTTTGGGTCCAACCCCCACTGACCCGTCTCAGTTTATCTCATTCGGTGAACTGAATTTCGGGCTGATTGGTCTGAGTTGAAATGGGCTCGAGCCATGCTCGGTGTGTGAGTTCCACCTCATCTCTCGCCCGCAGACTCGCTAAGGAGCTGAAGCTGAGGCAGAAGGACTTCCCTGACATTACCTCCGGTGCCTACGTCATCGAGGTCATCCCCAAAACCCCAGCAGCCACGTGAGTACCCGGACCAGAGCCCCGTTCTGCCCAAGCCTGCCTTCACACACCCACGGGTGGCTCTGGAGGGCGTCTGAGCTGCTCTCTGGCTGCAATGTCTCGGGCTGCCTGAGGAATTGGCCTGGCTTCAATCCAAAATTTGTCCGTATTATATATTTATTTTAAAATGCAATGCAAATACAAGTTCTCTTTTCCCAACTCTAGTTTTGGATAGTTAGTTTAGTGATTACTGGACTTGCCACACAGTGCTTGTGAAAGGAAACTACTTACTACTAATAATAATATGTATCAGATATGTGCAAGTTGTGCAAGTTTTTCCTACAGAAAAAGTTTGTTAATTTTGGTGATTATTCTACTCTGTACTGTAAAAAAATAAAACTGGCATTTGCATTTAGGTAAGAACTCAGGACTGAACTCAGGCTGAAAGGCCAGACATGTGGTGGCATCTGTAGGGTGGCTGACTGTTTATGAATTCCCCACGAGGGTGTAAGTTTGATCCCCTAATGTGTCACCCTCAGAGCAGTCGTGTAATCCCTTATAGAATCCAGGCCCTTGTCTCAGGCTTGCCTGTCCACCCCTGTGAAGCGTGGCCATCTGCCTTTTCTGCCACCGCCTTCTCCAAAATGGCAGGCATTTATATAGCGCCTTTATCCAAAGCCCTGTACAATTGATGCTTCTCCATTCACCCATTCATACACACACTAACACACCAACGGCGATTGGCTGCCATGCAAGGCCCCGACCAGCTCGTCAGGAGCATTTGGGGGTTAGGTGTCTTGCTCAGGGACACTTCAACACCGGCAACCCGCCGACTGCCAGACGACTGCTCTCACTGCCTGAGCCATGTCATCTCCAGCTTGTGATGCATCAGAATGAGGGCCGTGCTTCTGTGGGTAACCACGGTAACATGAGCCACGCCTGCCCCAGGGAAAGATGGGTACTGCGGTTTATTAGCGGGTACCCATCTTTCGCAGAGAACAGGGAAGTGTGTGTGGTTCCATGTGCCGGTGATACAACTGTGACAATAGACTGAATTACTGTGCAGTTTTGCTGTTGCTTTGATGTAGATAAAGGCCTTCAACTACTTTGGGAGTATAAAAACTTGAAAATTAAATGTCAGATCAGACATTTTCCTTCTCTACTTTCCGTATCTTCTTTACCCATGTGTAGGTATGGCATCTTTATGCTCTCAGTTGCAGACCTGGGTCACATTGTTTTGGATACAAATACTTATCTATACTTTACTGAGCTTGTCTGGTGTATTGGAACCTATGAAATGAAAGTGCAAGCCCTGCCTTTTGGTGTTCTTGGTTGGCTCAACCGCACCAGGCATCAGTCGAGCACAGAAAAGTATTTGAATCCGAAGTATTTGACCCAGGTCAGTTTCCTCAGCCTTTACTCGGTACTGCTGCCCTCACGCGCAGCGCGTTTCAGAAGCTCAGAGGACACGGCTGCTCAAAGTGACACGTGACGCATGGCTGCAGGCTGATAACCCCTCCCCTCCCCCCCCCCACACAGCGGAGCTCTGAAGGAGCACGACGTCATCATCAGCATCAACGGCCAGCGCATCTCCTCCGCCGGGGACGTCAGCAACGCCATCAAGCGGGACGCCACCCTGCGTCTGGTGGTGCGGCGGGGAAACGAGGACGCCATCCTCACCATCATTCCGGAGGAGATCGACCCCTGAACCTTGACCCTCGACCCTCGACCTCCGCCTTCACTTTCCCGGACCTGGGTTTCAGTGCCTCCGCATGGACCTTAGCTGGGTGACTGGAGCCCTGCCCACTTCTACTCAGCAGAATCTGTAACCAGTGGCGTCTCTGGAAGCTGCTGGTTTACGGCGGTGCAGGAACGGACAGTGTGCGAATCATCCCCAGACACAACTCTCGTCCCTGAGCTATAAACATCTTTCTCTCTTTTTTTAAATGTATGCTTGGAAAAGATGTTACTACTGTTAAACTCAAGCCAATGACCAGTGTTAATTTGTCTTCTTCTGTTTTGTCTGTTTGTTTTTATACTGTACTTCTTAAAAAAGTTTTGAATGCCTTTTTTAAACTTTCTTTTTTTGATGTTGTTGTTATGATTTCCTTGAGGATTTACAAGATGCCAAATAAACAATTTGTGTTTATGTCTGCTTGGGATATCATCATTTAGCCTCGCTGGAAAAGGAGCTATGTGTTGATAAACCTCACTTTAATGCACAGGTCTGTAGAATTGCACTCGCGCGCGCGCGCACACACACACACACACTTTAAGTAGGATATTGTGAGAATATTGCAGTTTGCAGCACCCAGTGCATCTCTGTAACAGCTGTATCTCTGTAAATCACAGTAGAGATTTGTGCTGGCTTCTGAAGTCCAGTTCTCTAAACCAGACTTGGAGGTATACACACACACACACGTACACAGACACACATGCACACAGACACACATTCACACACATATACACATACACTCTCACACACATGCATACATAGACGCACACTCATACACATGCACACGTAGACACACACTCACACATGCACATGTAGACACACACACATGCACACAGTCACACATGCACGCGTAGACACACATGCGCACACACACACACAGGTGCACTCAATAAGTTGCATGCTGTAACTTAAAGGGCTATGCGGCCATTTTACCTCAGACACACCATGACACTAATATAGCCAGACAGTGTCAACAAAAAGAATAGATGTATTGTCATATATAAATATAGATTAAATATGCCCCGCAATATGATATCTACAGTATCTATCATCCTAACATCCAAGATAAATGATTAAACACTAATTTAGCCCTAGAAGGGAGGGGGAAGACTAATTTAGCCTTACTCTTAAATAGTTGACACCCCTGGAATGAGATTTCATGGTTGCATATCTTCCCAGAAAAGTTCAGGGTCCTATCCAATGTACCTGTCGTGTTTATGGTGCTTCAAGGAGACTTGATAGCCTGTCCGCATAGGGTTGTATTTTTATAAAGCACACTTGTACAAAAGCAAATCCAGATATCTTTAACTTATCACTTCAAGCACTGTTGATGCTCTCGATTATGCTTCAGCACAATTATTCTTTGAAATAAACAAGTGAGCCGCTATCTCTTCTTTATGTTTTCTTCTAAATATAAGCTCAAAAATGTATGCTTGAAGGTGCTGCCCTCTAATGGTAGTTTACTAATTTTGCAACCTTAGAAACACCGCTACATTTAAAAGCGGCAACACTAACATCCCAGGACCATTATTCAACCTGAATAACTATTGTTTCATTTTCTGTAATAGGCAAAAAAAATAAAAATGAAGCTTCTTTTTCTTATGAAGCGCAGCTTGGTTTTCTACACTACATATCTACTGAAGGAGGGTGGTGTACTCCCTATGGTCACATTATGACAGAAATAGCCATGTGTAAAATGGAGAATAAATATTCCACATTCACATCCCAGGATGTTTATTTAGTCTGGATGCCTTTTTAATGCTTTAATTTTTGGGAATAGCAAAGCAGCTTGGTTTTCTACGTTGAGTCAATGGGGAGGAAGCTCTTTTTGCTTCTAAGCCTGCACAGTTGAGGTTACGTCCAGGTACTTCACTGGCCCCTCCCACCCTCTCCAGTTCCCATAAACACTATGAGGCCTACACGAAACCGGAAGGTTTAAAATTTTGTTTTGAACATACTGTCGTGAGCCACGGACCCCTTGCCGAGCTCAGACCTCATGTTCCCACGAGCAGTACCCCACGAGGAGGTGTCTCGGGGACGAACTCAAGTACTCCGAACGTCCTGGAGCCCTGGTAAGTTCTACTGAACTTCCAGCCCAGTCTCGAAGTGAAGGGTGTGATGCAAATCTGATATTCAATGTCCTATATTCAATGTATTCCTCTAAAGAATCTTTATCACATATGATTATAGTAAGATATACTTTATTATAATCAATCAAAAGAATAGAGTTATACAGATTACAGTGTAAATATCATCTTTTCAGTTTGCTGATCACATGCAAGTTACATATACCCCTTTAGCTCTTTCTAATTTACCTTTCCACCATGATGTTTAAAAGTCAAGGTACACCCCTCAAATACCCATCCTCCTCTTTGGCCTTTACCTTATCTTATGGCTCCCCCTTCACGGAGATAAAAGCTACTGAACTTCCATTAATACAATGGGTACGAACACCCCTAAAGTCTACTACTTATTTATATCGTATATAGTATCTTACTAAAAAATAAAAGACATAAAAATAAAAGGAAACTTATAATGTATTACTTCTATGTATTACTTTTCCTACTTCTAGAAGTAATATAGATTATTATTACCACCCATGCCCTAAATATAGCCATCTCGTTTCCTGTGGGATTTGATCCCTCCTCCTTGCTGTTGATGAGCTCTTTGAACAGCTGCATTGGTTGGGGAATCTGGGGCAGGATCAGGACCCAGACTTTCGAAAGACGTGACTTTGCACTTCGTACTTCTCCTGCCTGTTGTATGGGATGTGCACTGGTATGTCTTCGAACACGTCGGGGGTTTTGCAGTGCAGCCGCAGCATATGCCTCTCCTCACTGACACTGAGGTTAGGGGGGTAGGCTTCAGGTTCTTGCGTGGGTCCAGCAGGAAGGTGTTCTGTAGCGTGGAGGTACCCCGCGTCCCGTCTGTTGGCCTCCAGGTGCAGTTCACGGCTCCAAGCATGTCGTAAAAGCCCTTTAACTCTTTCACCAGCTGTTCTGTATGATGAGGGATGCGCATGAACACCTCTTCGACATCAGTCCCGCTGCCACAACTCTTGGGCTGAGTCCGCACCACGTACGTCACTCCTCTCTCCATATCCATATCCTGGAGTGGCGCGCAGAGGGAGCGCGCCACTCCAGCTTGACTACAGCTGTCTTGCGTTGCTCTCTCTTCAACAGCCCATAGATATCTTCTGAAGCAAAATTCTAAGATCCTATCCTAAGGTCTAAAAGCTTATTCCTTATATATCTTTTTTGCATACAAAAATGTACCTTTTTGATAAGAAATGTCCCCAATATTTCAAGCGGGAAGACGTTTATCTCTTATGCAACTTGTTTTTTAATGACCATATTCATTACTTCTGTTTTTCACACTATCATTTTCTCATACCTCAAAAGAAATTTCCCCAATACTTTATCTCATGTGCCCCTCCGGTTGGGAATTTCCACCATCTCAATATACGAGTGGAAAAACACTAGCTCTTTTGTATTTTTTTTAAGGACCCTATTCATCACTGGTGTCTGTTTCAATTTCATAGTCTCTCCTTGACTTCCTCCACACCTTGGCAAGCCAGAAGTTAATGCCTGCCACCATCTCAATACACTCTTCGAGTTCCCCTTTTTGTGGCGCCTTAAGGGATCTACAAAGGACATCCAGCCAATAGCTGAGTGTAAATCGTCATTTAACTCCTCCACTGTTAGTCCTTTGAATCTATCCGATAAATTATTTGTGCTATAATCAGGAAGGCCCTTGAAGCCTCTTAATCTTCTTTCGGTATTGACATCCCTTCCGTTTTCTTATTTTTTTTCTTTAGCCAGGCATTGTGCCCCTCCCCTGTAGGGTTGGGGTATTCTCAGTCAGAACTTTAACCTTGCTCCTTAAAACCCTAAATCTAAGTCCCCCGACTTCAGACTCCTCTGCTGACAAGTAGGGCTGCTCATTAGCTCTGAACCACATATTTTTCCTCTTACGGGCGTTCTTACTACCACCTCGATGGCGTGTGCGAGGGGTTAACAATGCATTCCTTCCTAACCCATCCCCCGGCAATCTCTCATCAGGGGGGCCTAGGGCCAGGTCCTCGACAATACTGATGCAACTAAATAAATACAATTATTTCTGCCATATAATTTACCCAGTGCTGCTGTTTTCAGTAAGCATTACTGCGCTAGAAACAAGCTCTTAGAACGTGGTGGACTGTTCCAGAGCATTCTTACAGTGACAGGAAAGTGGCACTGTCAGGGTTTGAATGAACTCACAGGGAGACACGGAAATACGAACCAGCTTTTATTAAAGGGTTTGCGGACCATCTCTCTCTCTCCAGTGATGATTCCCCGGTCACCTTTAAAAATCCGCGACTGATTCGTAATGTAGTCCAGGTGTGTGCCTACTTAACCAGTAGGCGTGGTCCTCGGATTGCCCTGCTTCCTTCCCGAAAACCGAGCCTAGTTGCCACAGACGTATTTGGATATGATAAGAATTCATTTCTATTCTCAAAACAGGGACCACAGTAAATTTTATTCAGGCATATTTATGTTAAAGGAAGTAAAAATGTCTCTAGCTGTAATTACGTCCTGAGTGATTTACATGAATCTTCCATATTTACAGCCAGGTGTTATATAACCAACCAATTGTGAGTTGTTTGTGGA
Source organism: Conger conger (assembly GCF_963514075.1). NCBI lineage: Eukaryota > Metazoa > Chordata > Actinopteri > Anguilliformes > Congridae > Conger > Conger conger. Next base: position 8,511,377 of record NC_083777.1, read on the forward strand.
TGGTGTAAATTGTAAATGCCTGCATTTATATAGCGCCTTTATCCAAAGTGCTCTACAATTAATGCTTCTCATTCACCCATTCACCCATCCACACACACACACACACAATCAATTTTATTTAAGGTGCAGAATCACCATGCAGCAAGGTCCCAATACACTTTACAAATAATTCAGAAAAGGATGCATTAAAGAAAAAGGATGTCAAATAAATGTAATTTAATAACAATTTAAGAGATCAAAGCAGAAAATAAGAAGCTATAATCTGGGGAAGAAGCCTCAATTAGTGTCGCTGAGGCAGTGGACGAGAGCCAACATTCAGTAAGAAATAAAAAATGTAGGCCATATTGAGAAATAAAATCATTAATATAAAACCTCTTACTAGAGAGCGATCTAATGTTCAATAATGCAAACTTCAAATCATCTGAGGACATGAAACGGGCAGAATTAAGCTTCTTCAAACTGATGTGCACTACGTTTTTTGATATTGAAAAGCTAGTAGGTTTTCCACACTGGGGTGAATGCCATCAAATCTGTAAAAGGACGAGCTGTTCCAAAAAAGGTTTAAGTTATCGATAAAAATATCAATATCATTGTAAATTATCATTGTACAATGTACAGGTGGACTGTAACCAAGTGTGGAGGGCTAATATCCTGCTAAAACGATTTACACCGCTCCTAAGAGGAGGGATAGGACCAGAAATGAACACACGCTTTCCACAATCTTTGAGTGAGTTAAAGAGGCAGGTAAAATCGCGTTTTTAAATTTCTGATTTTTCAGCATAAACATCATTACAACCAACATGAACAATTATATTACGGACAAGGGGATGTTTAACCAGCAAGCTCTAACCCTAGCACCGGGAAAGCAGAAAGTCACAGCCGACTTGCTCTTTACGTTTCTGATAATGGAGTCACCAATTACCAAGGAATAGGGAGAAACATGGTCTTTTCGTCTTCCCTGATCGGATAGAGAACGGATATTCTCCCTTCCAGTTTCGAGACCGTCTGGATGAGGCAGGCACAGCCAGGATGTGAGGTAAGAGGAGGCATAGCATTTACTAGCGCATAGGCTCGGAAGACTAGGCTGGTGGAAGACTCACAGACCAACATTAATTGGCTGCCAACCAGCTCCTCAGGAACATTTAGGGGTTATGTGTCTCGCTCAGGGACACTTTGACACACCCAGGGCGGGATCAAACCGCCAACCCTCCCACCGCTCTTACCTCCTGAGCCAATGTTGCCCCAGGAATGGAAATTGGGGCGCTGGCCACCAGGGGGCAGCACCAGCCCTTCAGGCGGGTATGGGCACAGCTGTGATTAAGTGCACTCACTGTAGCTGTGGACACTAATGCAGCTCATTAAGAGTTTTGCCATTGTCTTGTCTGACTATTACATTACATCACATTAATGGCATTTGGCTCTTATCCAGAGTGACGTACAACAAAGTGCAAAGTGCATACCCATAGCCAGGGATAAGTGCACTGAAAGACCCGAGAGGGAAGTACAATTTCAACTGCTACCTGCACAACAAAGATAAGGACCAGGGCCTATTTGATTTTATTTTTATTTTTATTTTTAAAAATAATACTGCAACACACAAATGTATGAACGAACCCCTTAACTAGCCAAACACTGCTTGCCTAGCCAAACATCCTGATACACAAGTAAATCACAGAAAGACAACAATTAAGGTTTACAGGGATGTAGGGAGGGACAGGGAGAGGTCCTGCTTGAAGAGGTGCGTCTTCAGTTTGCGCTTGAAGATGGGAAGAGATTGTACTGTTCTGACCTCAACGGGGAGTTTGTTCCACCACCGTGGAGCCAGAACAGACAGTAGTCGTGAGCGTGAGATGGAAGTTCGGAGAGGGGGAGGTGCCAAGCAGATACTGAAAGAAGAGGTCTGGCAGGGGTGTAGGGTCTGATGATTTTTTGGAGGTAAGCTGGGGCAGACCCCTTAACTGCTTGGAAGGCTAGCACCAATGTTTTGAATTTGATGCGAGCCATGACAGGCAGCCAGTGGAGGGAAGTAAGCAGCGGGGTGACGTGAGTATTTGGGAAGGTTGAAGACCAGACGAGCTGCTGCATTCTGGATAAGCTGGAGGGGTCTGATGGCAGACGCTGGGAGGCCAGCCAAGAGGGAATTGCAGTAGTCCAGGCGGCACAAAACCATCCCTTGGACCAGGAGCTGGGTCGAATAGGGGGTGAGAAAGGGGTGGATCCTCTGTATGTTGTATAGGAAGAACCTGCATGACCGCCGCAATGTTCTCAGAGAGGGACAGACTGCTGTACATCACCATGCCGAGGTTCCTTGCACAGGGTGATGGCGTCAGTGTGGTATCCACTAGGGAAATGGAGAGATCCAGATGGGGAGAGGTAATGGCAGGGATGAATATCATTTTTACCTGGGTTGAGCTTTAGATGGTGGTTGTCCATCCACCTCTAGACGACTATGTTTGAATCAGGGTGGGAAATAAATTTTTCTTTACCAAGTGTTTTCTTTACCAAATGTGACAGTCATTTTGCCTTGGGCCCGCATTAATTTCCGACCCTGGTTTTGAACTGATATGGTGTGGTACTGCGGCTTTAGGTGGTAACAAGACCTGTTCTGCAGACACTATTGTTCAGTGTTTGGTCTTATGGTTGGTGTGAAAACGGAGGGTCGGTGCTTCTGTGATTAATGGTGATGTTAATCAGTACCAGAGGTATCGGGAAGTCTTATTGGCCTTGCTTAGAGGTTTGATTGTTAAAATTTAATGAAGTTTAATGCTATGCTTTACTTAATCTGTTATGAATTATTCTCCCTGGGAGGCCAGCAGTAAGTATACTGTTATCTGTTATATAACTTTGCCCTAGGAGAAAAACAGACGGTTGCCTTGGAGGACCAGCGGACCTTTGTGTGCTCTTAACTAAACTTTTCCTTTCCTTCTTCACAGACCATTTTTCTATATATAGTGAGATGGTCTGAGTAAGACCATCTTGGACATTATCCCATGGGATGACAATATACAGTACTGTGCAAAAGTCTTAGGCACTTGTATATCATTCTGTACAGATAAGATTCTTTAAAAAATAATTCAATGAAAGGTCCTAAATAAACATACTATACATATTACATTACATTTTAGTAATTTGGCAGAATAGTTCAAAACTGAATCAAATGAATATTTTTTGTGACCACCCTTCAGCGTTAAAACTGCATCAGTTCTCTGTGATAGCCAACGCTGTCCTGCAGTTCTATAAGATAATCAGCAAGCAAGCTGTTCCAAGCATGTTGGAGGATTTGCCAGTTCTTCGGCAGACTTTGGTTGGGTCCTTGCTTCTGATCTCAGACAGCCTTGATCAAGTTTTTATGTAAAAAGTAGTTAATTGCTTACAGTAATATGTTACTTTTTTTAAATTAAATACAAAAATGTCTCTGTAAAATTAGATCTTTTGGAGAATGAATATTTGGAAATCTCTAATGTGTTCTTTTATACTAACACACACAAAATAATTAACATATGTATATAATACAGTCTAGGGTGCCTAAGACTTCTGCACAGTACTGTACGTATAGGAGGGGAGGAGGGGGCTGTTTGAACTCTAAGAGGCTAGGCCATCTAGAGGAAGTTTCAAAGAGACTTTACAGTATATATGATTGTATAGTTTCTGCTTCCAGGCTGTGAGAGTGGACAGCAGTAAGACTCATGGTTGGACCCTTATGGAAAGAGATTATTCTCAATATTATTCACAAATGTGTGTAGCATGATCCACAAATAAGAGACCTATCAGAAATGTGTTTTATATATCCACACACAAATATCTCTCAACTTGTGTCTCGTGTCTTCTGACTTGTACGAATGCACAAAACGTACATATTTTTATATGAAGGGCAGAAATTAGTATGCAAATTCTATGTGAATTCTTTTGAATAGCCCAGCCTCAAAGGTAAAATTTGTCTGTGAAGTATAGAATCTTAATTAGCGGATTAAATGACACACGTGCATTCAGTGGGTAAGTAAGTTTGTAAGTTTCCTTTTTTATTCTTTTTATTTTGAGACTATCCTTCCACAGTTCCTGTGCAATCGACATACCAATAGCTATCGATCCACTGATGTGGCAAGCTGTGTATGGAATGCCAAAAGGGTCATAATTCCCCGGGTTTTCTTTAAGATCCCTTTGCTCAGATTGCTAGTGCGCTTAAAGGAATACAGCAACATTTTTGGAAATATATCTTCATCTTCATTTTTGTGCATTCACTGGCTCAATTTCCAAGTTAGCATGACATGTTAGCTTAGCTTAGCAAGACTTGAAGCCTATCGGAGTCAGTAGCCTACCTCGTTCAAAGTGAATAAATACACCTTACAGCAACTCTGAAGCAGTCTTATTTACACAAGGTAGCATGTGTATTTGAAATACATGTGTGGGAAAAAATTTAAACGGGAGACGTTGTTTTTGGAGAAGTTAGATGGTTGGAACTATAACCGCTGAACAGACATGTATCCTCTTCCGCTGGTTGACAGTGTAAGCAACAAGGAAACAAGGGGGAAAGAGGCACGGACACCTGAGTTAATAAATTTGTTTCTAAACGAAAAATAAATTGCCCATAGCTACATTACTTTGGGAAGTTAGCCATAGCACCACCCTGTCAGGCAGTTATTTCTTCATAACTGACTCGTTCATCTCAACTCGTCTAATCCCTGACATAATACACGAGAAAGAGTATAGCAGTACCAATATCTCAAGGTAAGGCACGACTTTGAGTATAAAATGATACAGCAATGCAGATTCAAAACTTTGGAGCACTTCAGAAGTGTTGCTAGGATACATGTTTATCATATCTCTGATACAATGAATCAACGGATCATAAACAGCAGATTGGTAACAAAGTTTTTTTAATTTAGCAGTGATGTATAGCGCGGTATTGGCAGTCCTTGAAATGTCTCTCAGCCGATCACTGAGAGACATTTATATAATGAGCAATCAAAAGCCTAGAATCAAGACTAGATACGGACGGCTCTCTTATACTGCAGCTGCAATAAGGAAGCAGGTAAACACACCACCTCTCAGAAAGTCTTCGTGTCAAAAAAATAATGATACCCTAAAAGGGGTGGCAGGGACTGATGTATACAAAGTGCTGTTATTTCTACTTGGGGAAACCAAAATGAGTTGCCGCATTTAAACTTTATTTAATTAACTGAGAATATGCATTTTAAGCACATTAATTGTTTCATTACTAATCAGCAATTATGGGGTACAGAGCTGAATCAAGAATAAAATGATTTGTCACAAACATTATGGAGCTCACTGTATAAGCTACCAGTGTTCACTCAGCTAATTACTTATTTGAGGATCAAATTCGATTTTAGATTCAAGAATAAACGTAAGCTTATGAACTGAAAAAGCATGCAGTGAATTGTGCCTTTATGAGCCATTTTGAAAAGTGTGAAATTATACTTTTTTCCTCAAATTTTCAGGTTGGGTTCAAGAGAAACACCACTGTTTACAATGTCTATTTCAGGACAATAAGACAGAAATAAGAAAATAATAACGCTTGTCTTCTGCCACAATATAAGCAATTGTATATTTCAGGGCTAAAGGGAAGATAACCTCTCCACTCCAGGCCCTATAAATAAAATACAATTCTCATACCTGAATCAACAATCATGTAGCAATAAGTCAATCATTACATGTGAGTACAGTAGTAACAGCTAAGGTGTGTCCAAGAGCAAATGCTGCACCTTTATTTGATTTATCTGCATGATTATCATCCATAACAATATCAGTAAATTGTAAGTTAGCAGCTGATTGATTAGCTCCCTGTCTGTTACACTTTAACACAGCGGCTGTTGTAAAGAGCAGTAGCTACAGCACAGCTGCCAGTTCCTGCTCCCAGATCACTTCTCTCAATGTGCGTATTAGTCTCAGGAAAGTGTTGATTTACAGTAAAAACTCCCCACCTTCCATCAGAAGGTATTCCGAGAGCTACAAACAGAAGAATATCTTCCAGCGGCACTAGCAGTTTACTTAACCCTAAGAGACTTTGAAGTCTCTATCATCAGTTTCATCGGGATAATTTATTATTTTTTCAGATTAAATAGGTTCTAATAGATAACCCCTCATGCAACCCCTCATTCAAAAGACTTATCCATATCAGGAAATGTCATGCTTAGGCCTGGATATGATATGGTTTAGTTGGTAGGCCCCATTATATAAATATATATTTTCACTTACAAAAAAATATGTTCACTTGAGTATATCTCCACAATCAAAAGTGTCAGTTCAGTTACATCATCTTACATTCAGAGAATTGATTGTGTGGATTAACCATTAGGAGAAGCCATTGCTTTACAAATAAATATCAGAACCTGGTGAAAATATATTAAAACAGAAGCCAGTTAAACAATCAATAAATAACAATGTACAACAACAATGAATGTTAATTGAATATTAAACATAATTATATTATAAGAACAAAAATACATTTCTAAATACTTATTCATATAATAACTACTAATTATATATATATGTTTTGCAATGAACTGAATGATTACAAGAATTACTAGATAGGAATGACTAGATTACCAGAATTCCACTAATCATGTCAGTTTAAGTCTCAGTTTATCCTCACTTGCATGGACATAAACCTGTTCCCCAGAATGCACTTTCACCTAGTAGCTTGTCTTGAAGAGGCAGTTCTACTGATAAGTGTTTTACAACTACAGTGCAGCATCTTCTCAGTATTGGGTGTGTGTTCTCAGAAGCCACTACTGGTGGTTACAAAACTTAGCGCAAGGCAACCCTTGTTTTATTGTCGGTTGATTCAACATATTCTCCCCTGCATAAGCATTTAAGCAGGAAAATGACCCTACTCGGAGCCGGTTCGAGGCATAGGCACACGGGCCCCACTGGTCTGTAGGTCCTCCCGGGTCCACTATCGCAAACCCTCCATGCCTCTGTAGGATCAAGCCTAACTCAAAAGGGGGCCTCCAAAGAAGATTTTTCCTCAGCCCTCAAATAGTTTCATCTTAAGTTCTGATCCTTCATTCAGAAATAACAGAGCTATTTGATGGAAATTAAAGGTGATGCTTGATTCAACTTGCCTCATTCAACTTCAAAGGGATAATATAAATTAAGACGAAAAATCATGTTCTTTTTCTGGAGGATAATCACTAATGGCAATCATATTAGTGAAGAAACCTGTGATGGTAAAAACAGGATGTTGTATCCATGACGTGCCGAGAGGCTCCACCATATTCCGTGAAAAACTGGTCTGTCGAGTACTCGAAACCAAGGACTGCGTCCAAAATAGAGCGCAGCTGCATCTTCTAGAAAACAGACGCTAGAACCTTGTGTGATGTATTGAACATGTACTTGCTCAAGTGTGTGTGTGTGTGAGAGAAAGAGAGAGAGAGAGAGGGAGAGAGTGATGTGTGCTGTAACCTAGAGACAAAGTAACCATCACAAGTGGAAAAACACTGACGCACTATATCTTGTATAAGCTTGCACACTTACAGTATGTCATGTGTCCAGCACCCCTCGTACATGCAGCTGATAAGAAATAGGAAATGCCTTGAATCGTATAAGAGAGGACTGCTCTTGAGGTCTGCCTCTGACGGCTGGGTAGGAGCGTGCTTGTGCTTGCGAACATTAAAGCCTCATAAACGATATACTGTGTGACCGTCTTTTTGACCACCTTGACCACCTCCCCTTAAGGAAGATGAACAGATTTTCCACCACAAACCTCAGAAAATTATGTTTTTATTAGCTTTTTCTGCATATACAGTATATGTAACAATAAGCCATTCTCATTAACTGAGCCAACAGTACAATATATCAGCTCATACTCAAATTGGGTAACACTTTTTTTAAAATTGTTCCTATATGTGAGCTATCAAACTGTTTCAGAAGCAGTTGGAAACTCATAAACCACATGTTTGTAAGTGCATGTTGGCAGAACATATTTTTGATGATTAACAGAATTGAATGCCTGTGTTTCTGTCGTTCTTATAAAGGTGCAACGCACTGAATATCGGAATATTAAGGAGTTATATATCACCTACACTCACTGAGCACTTTATTAGGTATTTATTATACTTATTAAGTCTTCTGCTACTGTAGCCTATCCACTTAGATGCTTTTCTGCATACTACTGTTGTAATGTGGGGTCATTTGGGTTACTGTCACCTTCCTGTCATCTTTGACCAGTCTGGCCGTTCTCCTCTGATGCATTTAGTTGCTGCCACATGATTGGCTGATTAAATATTTGCTTTAACAAACTGGTTTACAGGTCTACCTAATCAAGTAATCATTGAGTGTATGTCAGACCATTAAAATAAAGTTATATTGAATTTTGTTGCATTTCAAAATATAACATTATGAAGAAGTAGGAATAGAAGCTTGCAAAGAACAGGGGGTATATTCTGGGGTATCACAAGGTATTCTGGGTATTCCAAGGTGCTTACTGTTACATGTTACGTGTTACATGTTATGTGCACGCATGTCCTGGAGTTTTCTGTTTCCTGCCTTTGTTTTTGTGTTTCTTGTCCTTGTTCGCTTTCCGTAGCCATTCACTCACCTGTGTCTCCTTACCTGTTTTCCTGCACTCACCCCTGTTCGTCATTGTCTTTATACTTGCCTAGTCCCCTTATTTCTTTGCCAGATTGTTATGGGTTCCGACCCTTATGTATTTTTTGTACCTGCCTATTCCATGTTTCAACTTGCTTTGTTGTTTGGCTTAACTTGGACGCTATCAGTAAATATTCAACTGTGTAAATGAATTTCAAAATATAATCTACGTAAGTCACCTTGGAAAAGAGGGGTTACTGAAATGTAATGTGAAAAGCTAAGACCTAGCAACATAAATTAATGGAGCACAATGCTTCATGCAGAGATATTTTAATGTGTGGAACAGCTCAATTAAACAAGTTACAAACTGACAGACATGGAGTACTTTCACATGCTCTTATTTAATGGCTTTTTGATAACTGGTTTGTTTGTTTTCCATATATGACTAACTTCTACCTAAATCAATGAACTGATAAGATTTTGTTCTGCATTTCTGACAGTGGTTTGGCGCTGTCTTGCTTATCAGTGATGGGACAAATGATCATTGCTCGTGTAAACCTATTTTTCATTTATTAATGATTATCAAGACAGATTGATCGTAAGTGTTGCTAACCTCTGAATGCTTATGTCAGTGACAATACAAAGCACATTTAAGCTTAACACATGTGTTTGCAGTTTTGGGCAGTGCTGTACATTTGAGTACAGGTTGCAAAGTCAAAAGTAATCTCAATCCGCACACCAAAATAAGCACTGTGGCAAGGTTATCCAAATTCACACACCTGAATACACACTGCTGGATGCATCATTATCTAAAATTAAGGGATTTACATGCTTTTAAAGGCTGCTTTCCTATGCTTCAAGCTTTTTTTCAGTCATGTCCACTTCTCCTCTATCAGGTCTGTTGTAATCATGGAAACTTGTGACAAATTTACTCAGGATTTTAACTCACAAGGTTTATTTTTTAAATTGGGCCATAAAAATATCATCATTACCCAGCCAGGGTGTCATCCATCCATCCATCCATTATCCTAACCCGCTTATCCTGAACAGGGTCGCAGGGGGGCTGGAGCCTATCCCAGCACACATTGGGCGAAAGGCAGGAATACACCCTGGACGGGTCGCCAGTCCATCGCAGGGCACACACACTATTCACTCACACACTCATACCTACGGGCAATTTAGACTCTCCAATCAGCCTAACCTGCATGTCTTTGGTGTGAGGCGGCAGTGCTGCCCCGGTGACAATGCATCATAGTTGAAATACAGTAAATGCTAGAAATGTTACTCCGGCTTCTAAATGTTCCTATGAAAATATGATACAATCAGCTTCCTTTGATTGACTTGACAAAACAAAAGATGCAGTTTCAGTTGTGATAGCTGGCTAATAATTTCCATCTCAGAACTAGGAGGGAACTGTGGGATGTGATAGCCTGTGGAGAATGTGTTGCCTTTCCTGGAAGGATGTCTGTGTGTGTGTGTGTGTTGAGGTGTCTAAATGGTGGACACGCTGTGTCCATGGGAATTATGACAGCCGTGTCCTCCTGTGTTTGACTGGAGTGGCTTGCTATCATAAACCACATATTTGTATGTGGTCATTTGACAGTTTATTGAACTGAGTTCCCATTGCCACTGTTATATAAAACTCCAGAGTGTCCGGTACAGTGCATTTATGATGAGTCCAGGGGCGGTTCTAGGATGTTTTTACTGGGGTGGCCAAGGGGTGGCCAAGGGTTGTCTGGAGGTGGCCACCATATCTCCTGGCCTCAGGCGCAAGAAACATTTTTTATTTTTTTGTTTTTTGTTTTTTTGTTTCACGGCTGAAAAAATTACAAAACTATATGCATTACTAGTATACTTTAACATAAATTAATAACTCAGTTGTAATATTAATATTACAACTGAATTACATAGTATATGATATATATATATATATATATATATATATATGTATATATATGATATACATATATTACATCTATATATATATATATATATATATATATATATATATATATATATATATATATATATATATATATATATATATAGATGGAATTTAAGACAATGATATGTTTATGGACCAAAAATAAAAAACCATATTTAAGGACATTAAATTCATCGATTGTGTTCTGCAGAACAATCTACAAGGTGGAGAGCAATCCCTGCCATGGTACACCATAAATAAGTGGTAAATGGTTGTTTATTCATTTGCACATTTGGAAGCTTTTATGCAGTGGCAGCAAAATGGAAAAGACTGTCTTTGTAAAAGCAGACAGACAACCTGTGGGATGGCACTGGCCACCCCGCCCATCCCGTTCAAACCACCCATGGATGACTTTATTACAACAACTGACTTTTTAACAACTGCATGTCAAGCTGATCCCTTTCCCCACACACCCATTTCAGGGTTGGCATTCAGTATATAAGCTAGTTGGTTGAATTCAGAGTAACAAGTAAGTGAGACTGAGTCTGAAATATGGAGATCAGAACCATAACATTTCTTCTCTGCTCTCTGCTGGCTGTCAGGAGTGGACAAGGTTGATTTTGTATCTTACTGTATCTCATATTACTACTTATTACTGTGTGTGTGTGTGTGTGTGTGTGTGTGTGTGTGTTTGTGATATACCTATTATGTATAATGATAGACATTTGATATTTATTATTTTAAAACAGTGCATATTAGAAGAATGCACTTTCTGTGTCCACTCTACCCATGTACTGATATTGTCTTGATATTTTTTTAGGATGGTACACAACCTTTGGACCACAACACAGTGAGTATATGAACAAACCTTCAAACCTGAAAAATAGTCAAAACTGTACAAAATAACAACATTATAAATCATTATAAAGGATCGGCTGTATATCTTTGCATTGATTATTTCCTTTCAAGATAATTATATTTCTATTAACTTTGACCTATTGTACTATGTAAAATATTATGTCACTCTTAAAATTCATTTCAATTCATGGTGTCTGCATGAAGATCAAAGCAATCCGTGTGTTTGTTTTGTCTGCTGCCAAAAATATTGAAAAGCAGTGTTGAAATCGGCATCAATTTACTTTTAGAACTTCTTCAGATTTCAATATGATAGTTAGTATATGTCGTGTCTGTGTCACATGAACATGGTAGTGAAACCTCTTGTACCTCACCGTAGCTGCAGAAGAATGTGGTGGAACTCTGACAGCTCTGAAAGGCGAGTTCACCAGTCCCAACTACCCTGGATTGTATCCTAACAACGCATTTTGTCAGTGGCTGATCATGCCCAATGGAGAAAAAAGTGTGTACCTGAAGTTCACTAATATCAGGTAAGAAAACCAGCTATTTTCTCTCATTATACAATGTTATGGGTATGTGTCGAACATAGGTAGCTGTCATGTTGATTCTGGTTCTTTTTTAATTATTATTTTTGATTCTGGTTCTTCAGTTTTTCTTGTCTTATTTTGTTTTGTTTTTGTTCTGTAAGATTCAGGTTCCTCTTAATAGAACTTTCTGCTAAATGTAATGCTATTGTCCCAGTAGGTTGTCACACACCTATTACAAGTATGCTGCTACTGTGTGTGTGCATGTATGTGTGTATGTGTGTGCATCTGTGTGTGTGAGTCTGCACATTTGTCTGGGTGTGCGTGTGTATGTGTGCATACCGTAATGTGTGTACATCAATGTGTGAGTGTGTGTGTGTGTATGTGTGTGTGTGTGTGTGTGTGCCTTTATATGACCATCTAACTTCGATTCTCTTTTCTCCAAGTTTGGAGGATGGGGGGTGCATATATGACAGTGTGTCTGTGTATGACGGCCCCTCCACCTCATACCCACTGCTGATGAAATTGTGCGGGCAGTGGCCCGGTTCCGTTAACTCCTCCGGCCCTTACCTGACAGTGGTCTTCCGAAGTGACAGCTCCGTTAATCACAATGGATTCCACGCAGAGTATGAAGGTCAAGGTAAATAATGGACGTATTATTTCAATTTCTAAATGGTAATTTATTTTCAATGTAGTTTTCCACTGTGCCTATACTGGGTAATTGATTATATTGTAAACACCAGATATTGTTTTCATTCAGTGTTTGTCTTCTTGAGGAAAATTACTTACTTTGATATTGTGAAAGAGTGATCATTTCCACATTATTTCTTGAAGACTTCTTGCGTTAATTTTTTCTGAAAAAAAAAATATTGTCAGATTGAATAAGACTACCCATATAAATTTGGCAGGACTGGAATTATTGGGGCCATATGATTATATCACATCAATTATTTGAAACATTTCCAAATTTCTCACAACCAGTTCACTATGTATTATACAGTATTTCTAAAATATAAATAAATCTTATGACCAATGGGATTAAGTGGGAATAAAATATGTCGGAATATGTTACTAAAGTAATGCATCACTGTATCACTTTTGCCAAACAGACTTCAGTTATATTATGGAATTCACATTATGGCATATTAATGAAGTCATAATATTTTTAACAAATATATTTGAATAATACAGCAATGTCCATTTAGTGCAGCTCTGGTGTTGATAAAATGATTAAAAATCACTTTTCTACTATTCAGCACCTCCAGTCTCTGAATCCTGTCGGAACAACTGTGGCAACACTGTCGGAAACTGTTCCTGCTCCAGCTACTGTAGTTTCTATGGCAACTGCTGCGATGACTACCACGGTAATGACAGCAGAGCACTGCCAATCATTGACTGTCGATAGAGATATATAGAGAAAGAAAAAGGAAACAAAGCTCTTTCAGGAGTCTATCCATGAGATATCCATGACAGCGACGATGTGTGTTTTCCAAATACATACTGCATAATTATATTAACAATAATATAATAATAATATATGTTATTTTCTTGTTTTGTTTTTTTTCATTGTTTTACTGGTGTTACACCAAGTGAAGTCAGTGTGCAGTGAAATAACAAACCAACACAGACAGTCCAACAGACCAAGTCAGTTGGCATAGTATGATATGTCATTGAGAAAAAGCATGCAATTGATTAATCCTATTTTATATTGATATTATTATACAGTATTTACTATTACATATTGAATGCCTGGGGATGTTATTAGCCTGGTCTGGCAATGTTGCTTGCATTAGTTGATTCAATTATGTTCTCTTTCATTGTAAGGTCTGGATAAGAGTGTCAGCTAAAATAATGTAATGTAAGTCACTCACTGGATAAGTATAAGGTGGCGGTAGAGCGGAGAGCCAGGGGCGACCAGAGGAAGAACCCGAATGAGCGAACGCGCTAGGGTTCGCCCCTGAATGCTGGGGTTGGTTTACAGGGATATTCAGGCTATCTACTCCCAAAAGAAAGGGAGGAACAAAAACTAACCCGAAGGCGATTCTTAATAAGGAAACAGAAAACAAGCCCAAAACGGCTGAAGAAAAAATAAAACAACCCTCACAAAACAGGGCGAATAATCAAATCACTCTTTGTGCTTAAAGGCGAGCACAGATACAGATAAATGAGGAGTTCAGAAATTAAAGTACAACCTAGCCAAAAAAAACGCTAGGCATGAAACAAAAACCCATGAGGCGCAGCTCAGGCAAAACACAAACTAAAATACAGATACCGGGGACAACGTCCCTCTACCACCTGCTCACACGAGCCCAAAACAAAAATGAAAACCCTTAGGGAAGGCGTCGGTGAACCCAACAACTAAACCGAGCGCCCTCCTTACCTTTGTTCTTTTCTTTCTTTGAATAGTATTGCTTAGACACACACACCTGCACAGAACCTGACTCGTATAAACACAGAGTCTACCTTGTGCCTTTACCGGCTTTGTGCTAGGGCGAACGGTAACACAGAAGCACTGAAGACCAGTCAGAACTGGCCTTAAATACTCTGCTGGGAGGCAATTCCCCTGGTGCAAACGAGGAACAGGTGTTACCAATTATCCTAGGCCCTCTGGCGATCACCACGGGTATTACCTTCCACCATGACAATAAGAGAGTCTGCTAAACAGAGGCAGTGAAATGACTCAATGCTGAAAAATATAAAACAGTCCTATATTATGAGAATTTTCAACAAAACATTATACTAACCAGTGCCTTTGGTGAAATGTGAGATGTTTGTTTCCTGGAGGAATTGCGCTGGTTTGTGTGTTCTGAACTGACATTATCCCCCCTCCCATGTCTTACCAAGTACAACTCTACTAAACTCTCCCAGTTAATGCATCAATCTGGGTTCAGAGTGATATCCATGAGAGATCTGACAGAGTAAGAACACTGTGTGTTCTGAACTGACATTATCCCCCCTCCCATTTCTTACAGGGTACTGTGGAATGACAACAGACAGACCAGAGACAACAGGTACAGTATTTCACCTTTTCTTACATTTACTCTGGGCATGTTTCCTATTTACATTTTAATGTGGAAATATTCAAAGCAAATATAGTGAATCAATGAAATGTAATTTCATATAGAGTTTTCTTTTTTAATTGTTATGACATACAGAGTACCAATATAGTAAGAAATTCAAGTGATGTATCACAAAAACACCACACAAAAATGTATCGTGATGTTCAATAATACTTATATAAACAATATAACATATTTCAATTCACATGTGAAAAGACACATTTCACATGATTTTTTTGGAAGAGTAAATTCACTTAAGATGAGTTATTGAACCTTAATTATTCACTGATCTTGAACACAAACACTGAAGTCATGTGGCTCTCCTGGGCCAGCGCTGCTTTCCAATGATTGAATTCAGCTACTGTGTGTGTGAACAGTTTTGGTATCGAAGAGTGTTTTTTAATTTGTAAATCTCCCTGTGCTCCCTATAGCATACCCAACAGCCAGCTATAGATCCTGTCGGTACAACTGCGGTTACAATCTAGGGTCCTGCTCCTGCACCAGCTCCTGTCGATACTATGGCAACTGCTGCCATGACTACAACAGTATGTTTCCAAACCAAGTACAACTCTACTAAACTCTCCCAGTTAATGCATCAATCTGGGTTCAGAGTGATATCCATGAGAGATCTGACAGAGTAAGAACACTGTGTGTTCTGAACTGACATTATCCCCCCCTCCCATTTCTTACAGGGTACTGTCCAATAACTCCAGAAACAACAGGTACAGTATTTCACCTTTTCTTACATTTACTCTGGGCGTGTTTCCTATTTACATTTTAATGTGGAAATATTCAAAGCAAATATAGTGAATCAATGAAATGTAATTTCATATAGAGTTTTCTTTTTTAATTGTTATGACATACAGAGTACCAATATAGTAAGAAATTCAAGTGATGTATCACAAAAACACCACACAAAAATGTATGGTGATGTTCAATAATACTTATATAAACAATATAACATATTTCAATTCACATGTGAAAAGACGGCGGCACGGATGGTGCAGTGGGTAGCACTGCCGCCTCACAGCAAGGAGGTCCTGGGTTCAAATCCCCGTCGGCCGGGGCCTCTCTGTGCGGAGTTTGCATGTTCTCCCCGTGTCTGCGTGGGTTTCCTCCGGGTACTCCGGTTTCCTCCCACAGTCCAAAGACATGCACGTTAGGCTGATTGGAGAGTCTAAAATTGCCTGTAGGTATGAGTGTATGAGTGTGTGAGTGAATGGTGTGTGTGCCCTGCGATAGACTGGCGACCTGTCCAGGGTGTATTCCTGCCTTTCGCCCAATGTATGCTGGGATAGGCTCCAGCCCCCCTGCGACCCTGATCGGGATAAGCGGGTTCAGATAATGGATGGATGGATGGATGTGAAAAGACACATTTCACATGATTTTTTTGAAAGAGTAAATTAGCTTAAGATGAGTTATTGAACCTTAATTATTCACTGATCTTGAACACAAACACTGAAGTCATGTGGCTCTCCTGGGCCAGCGCTGCTTTCCAATGATTGAATCCAGCTACTGTGTGTGTGAACAGTTTTGGTAAAGATGAATGTTTTTTAATTTGTAAATCTCCCTGTGCTCCCTATAGCATACCCAACAACCAGCTATGGATCCTGTCGGTACAACTGTGGTAACCATCTAGGGTCCTGCTCCTGCACCAGCTCCTGTCGATACTATGGCAACTGCTGCCATGACTACAACAGTAGGTTCCCAAACCCAGCAACAATTCTACAGCGTGACTCGTTGAGAAAAATGAGAGAAAGAATAAATAAGTTCAGAGTGATATCCATGAGAGCTCTGACAAAGTGAAAGCATTGTGTGTTCAGAACTGACATTATACCCCCTCCCGTTTATTACAGGATACTGTCCAATAACAACAGACACTCCACAAACAACAGGTATTTCACCATTTCTAGCATTTGCAGTGGGCATATATCTTGGGCACACATAGTGACAAATATATCACGACTTGTAAATGTTTCTGTACAGTGAATTGAATATTTTAATTCACATGTGAAAATGTGATTTGAAAAGGCAAATTTTGTATTGGTAACTGATCTTCAAGACAAACACCCATGTCAGTAGATTGTGTGGCTATCCAGGACCATGGTTGGCTTCCAGTCATTTAGATATTAATCCAGCTATGTTCAAAGAACTTTGGCATCAGTGAATGTATTTCAATGTGTTAATCTTCCCGTTTTCTCGATAGGGTCGTATGGATCCTGTCGGTACAACTGTGGTTACAATGTAGGATCCTGCTCCTGCACCAGCTCCTGTCGATACTATGGCAACTGCTGCCATGACTACAACAGTATGTTTCCAAACCAAGTACAACTCTAATAAACTCTCCCAGTTAATGCATCAATCTGGGTTCAGAGTGATATCCATGAGAGATCTGACAGAGTAAGAACACTGTGTGTTCTGAACTGACATTATCCCCCCTCCCATTGCTTACAGGGTACTGTGGAATGACAACAGACAGACCATATACAACAGGTACAGTATTTCACCTTTTCTTACATTTACTCTGGGCGTGTTTCCTATTTACATTTTAATGTGGAAATATTCAAAGCAAATATAGTGAATCAATGAAATGTAATTTCATATAGAGTTTTCTTTTTTAATTGTTATGACATACAGAGTACCAATATAGTAAGAAATTCAAGTGATGTATCACAAAAACACCACACAAAAATGTATCGTGATGTTCAATAATACTTATATAAACAATATAACATATTTCAATTCACATGTGAAAAGACACATTTCACATTATTTTTTTGGAAGAGTAAATTCACTTAAGATGAGTTATTGAACCTTAATTATTCACTGATCTTGAACACAAACACTGAAGTCATGTGGCTCGCCAGTGCTGGTTTCCAATCATTTAATTCAGCTACTGTATGTGTGAACAGTTTTGGTATAGATGAGTGTTTTTTAATTTTTAAATCTCCCTGTGCTCCCTATAGCATACCCAACAACCAGCTATGGATCCTGTCGGTACAACTGTGGTAACCATCTAGGGTCCTGCTCCTGCACCAGCTCCTGTCGATACTATGGCAACTGCTGCCATGACTACAACAGTAGGTTCCCAAACCCAGCAACAATTCTACAGAGTGACTCGTTGAGAAAAATGAGAGAAAGAATAAATAAGTTCAGCGTGATATCCATGAGAGCTCTGACAGAGTGAAAACATTGTGTGTTCTGAACTGACATTATACCCCCTCCCGTTTCTTACAGGATACTGTCCAATAACAACAGACACTCCACAAACAACAGGTATTTCACCATTTCTAGCATTTGCAGTGGGCATATATCTTGGGCACACATAGTGACAAATATATCACGACTTGTAAATGTTTCTGTACAGTGAATTGAATATTTTAATTCATATGTGAAAATGTTCAAATCAGATGTGAAAAGGCAAATTTTGTATTGGTAACTGATCTTCAAGACAAACACCCATGTCAGTAGATTGTGTGGCTATCCAGGACCATGGTTGGCTTCCAGTCATTTAGATATTAATCCAGCTATGTTCAAAGAACTTTGGCATCAGTGAATGTATTTCAATGTGTTAATCTTCCCGTTTTCTCGATAGGGTCGTATGGATCCTGTCGGTACAACTGTGGTTACAATGTAGGATCCTGCTCCTGCACCAGCTCCTGTCGATACTATGGCAACTGCTGCCATGACTACAACAGTATGTTTCCAAACCAAGTACAACTCTACTGAACTCTCCCAGTTAATGCATCAATCTGGGTTCAGAGTGATATCCATGAGAGATCTGACAGAGTAAGAACACTGTGTGTTCTGAACTGACATTATCCCCCCCTCCCATTTCTTACAGGGTACTGTCCAATAACTCCAGAAACAACAGGTACAGTATTTCACCTTTTCTTACATTTACTCTGGGCGTGTTTCTTATTTACATTTTAATGTAGAAATATTCAAAGCAAATATAGTGAATCAATGAAATGTAATTTCATATAGAGTTTTCTTTTTTAATTGTTATGACATACAGAGTACCAATATAGTAAGAAATTCAAGTGATGTATCACAAAAACGTATGGTGATGTTCAATAATACTTATATAAACAATATAACATATTTCATTTCACATGATTTTTTTGTAAGGGTAAATTCACTTAAGATGAGTGAATTTACGAGCGCCTGACCAGCGCCTGGACTAAGACCTGGGTGGCTTTCTCCGTCAGGAGATGACGGATACGGCGTATATTATACAGAAAGAACCTGCAGGTTCTGGCAGTGGAGGATACTTGTGGAGCCAGGGTGAGGCAGTTATCAAGAGTCACCCCAATATTCTTTGCCGTACCGGAGGAGGAAACTACAAAGTCCTCAACAGTCAGTGAGAGGTTGATTGACGGAGAGGACTTAGCAGGGATGTAGAGAAGCTCAGTTTTGGCAAGGTTGAGCTTCAGGTGGTGGGAAGTCATCCACGCAGAGATATCAGCCAAGCAGGCAGAGATCTGTGTGGTGACTTGGGTGTCGGGGGGGAAGGAAATAAAGAGTTGGGTGTCATCAGTGTAAGAGTCATAAGAAAAGCCATGGGAAGAGATAACAGAACCAAGAGACATGGTGTATAGCGAGAAGAGGAGAGGCCCAAGAACTGAGCCCTGCGGGACTCCAGTTTGTAGGGGGTGAGGGTCAGAGACTGAGCCCCTCCAAGTCACCTGGTAGGAGCGACCAGAGAGGTCGGAGGAAAACCAAGCAAGTGCAGACCCTGTAACACCCATCCCAGACAGCGATGAGAGCAGAATCTCATGGTTGACTGTATCGAAGGCGGCCGACAGGTCGAGGAAGATGAGGACAGAGGAGAGGGATTTGGCTTTAGCAGAGTGGAGTGCCTCAGTGACCGCGAGCAGGGCGGTCTCAGTGGAGTGGCCACTCTTGAAGCCAGACTGGTTGGGGTCATGGAGATTGTTCTGGAGAAGATAAGTGGACAGTTGGGAGCAGACCGCCCGTTCCAGAGTTTTAGTGAGAAAGGGAAGAAGAGAGACAGGCCAGTAGTTGTTCAGGGCAGAGGAGTCAAGAGTAGGTTTTTCGAGCAGGGGAGTGACTCTGGCCCTCTTCAGGGAAGAGGGCATGGTGCCGGAAGAGAGGGAGGTGTTGATTAGAGAGGTGAGAAAATGGAGAATGTAATTGGATATAGATTGTAGAAGGGGAGAGGGGAGGGGGTCAAGAGGACAGGTGGTTGGGCGGTGGGATGTAAGGAGTTTCAATGTGTCGGAGTCAGAGAGGGGAGAAAAGGAGGCTAAGGAGTTGGGGAAGGTAGGCGGGTCAGCGGGGGGAGAGGGTTGGGAGAAGGAATTGTGAATGGCGTCGACCTTCTTTTCAAAGAAGTAGACAAAGTCATCAGGTGTGAGTGATTAGGGGGGTGGGGGGGAGGGGGGGCCAGAAGAGAGGAGAAGGTTGAAAACAGTTTGCAGGGATTAGAGGCGGCCGTGTTAATTTTCGAGTGAAAGAAGGAAGATTTAGCTAGAGCGACAGAGGAATGGAAAGATGATAAGAGGGCATGGAAGGAAGCCATATCACTGGGGAGACAGGACCTTTTCCATTTTCTCTCTGCTGCCCGCAGTTTGGTTCGGACAGCTCGTAGAGCATCAGAAAGCCAAGGACTGGGGGGGGAGGCCCGAGCTAATTTGGTGGTGAGGGGACACAGAGAGTCAAAGGAAGATGAGAGGGAGGACATGAGAGTTGTAGCAGCATCATCGGGAGACAGTCGAGAGAAAGACTCCGCGGATGGTAGGGAGGAGAGGATTGTAGATGAGATGGTGGAGGAAGACAGGTGGCGTAGGTTCCACCTACAGGTGACAGTGGATGGTGGGAGAGATGGATGGGTGTTAGAGGAGAGTGGAAGAGAAAAAGAGATGAAGGAGTGGTCAGATATATGGAGTGGTGTTACAGAGAGGTTGGTTGTTGTGCAGCTCCTTGTGAAGATGAGCTCAAGAAGGTTGCCTGCTTTGTGGGTGGGAGGGGAAAGAGTGAGGGTAAGGTCAAAAGAAGAAAGGAGGGAGAGAAAGGTAGACTGGGTAGACTCTGAGTTGAGGTTGAAGTCACCCAGAAGGATCAGGGGGGTGTCTTTGACTGGTGAGGAGCTAAGGAGGATGTCCATCTCATCCAAGAAGCTCCCCAGAGGACCCGGGGGGCAATAAACAACAATAATAAACAGTTTGTACGGCAAAGTAACAGAAACCGCATGAAATTCAAAAGAGGAGAAGGCGAAGGATGAGGAGAAGACACTAGATCTCCATGAGGATGAGATTAGGAGACCTGTGCCACCTCCTCTGCCAGAGGTTCTGGGTGTGTGGGAAAAAGAGAAAGCAGAGGAAAGGGCAGCCGGGGTGGCTGTGTTCTCTGGTTAAAGCAAGAAAGTCAAGGTTGAGGTGGGAGGCATAGGCAGATATAAGTCTGCTTTCTGGACGGCGGACTGGCAGTTCCAGAGGCCACCAGCCACACAGAGATCAATACCAGCGGATCTGGGAGGGAAGATGAGGTTTGAGATATTCTGCCCATGTTGGCGGGAAGCAAACCTCCTACTAGCACTTTGAGATTTTTTTAAATGGTAAATTCAGATGAGTTATTGAACCTTAATTATTCACTGATCTTGAACACAAACACTGAAGTCATGTGGCTCTCCTGGGCCAGCGCTGCTTTCCAATGATTGAATCCAGCTACTGTGTGTGTGAACAGTTTTGGTATCGAAGAGTGTTTTTTAATTTGTAAATCTCCCTGTGCTCTCTATAGCATACCCAACAACCAACTATGGATCCTGTCGGTACAACTGTGGTTACAATCTAGGGTCCTGCTCCTGCACCAGCTCCTGTCAATACTATGGCAACTGCTGCCATGACTACAACAGTAGGTTCCCAAACTGAGCATTCCTTAACTCTGCTAGAGAAATAATAATTTAATCTGGGGGGCCGCGGTGGCGCAACAGGCTAAGATGCAGCAGACTTGCGGTTGCAGTTCACACCGGGGACCGCGGTTCGATTCCTGCCAAAAGCCAAGTTTGGCATTAATTGGCTCGCCGCTCCAGAGGGAGGGTCTTGGCAGGGTTAGCTGATTGCCGTACAATAAGCGCCTCGGACGCCTTGGAACCATGGACACGATTAGAGAGATGACACGTCTTGAAGAAGGCGTGTCACTCTTCCTCGGCCCACCAGGGGGTGGGGTGTGGACGGTGTATCTAACACTAACTGGAATTGAATCAGAGGGGGGTTACAATTGGCTGCTAAATTGGAATAAAAGGGGAAAAATCTGAAATAAATTTATATATAAAAAAATAAAATAATCTGGGTTCAGAGTGATATCCATGAGAGTGAAAACACTGTTTTCCCAGTCCCCACTCTCCCAGTTAATGCATCAATATGGGTTCAGAGTGATATCCATGAGAGATCTGACAGAGTAAAAACATTGTGTGTTCTGAACTGACATTATCCCCCCTCCCATTGCTTACAGGGTACTGTGGAATGACAACAGACAGACCATATACAACAGGTACAGTATTTTACCTGACAACAGGACATATTTATGCTAGGCATATCTCTTGGACAGCGATAGCAACAAATACAACACAACATGAATGTTTCTCTGCAATAAAGTACATTAACAGCCAGGAACTTCCTGGCTTGGTCAAACTGAAGAATTGTTCAATTTTATTTAGAGGGACCAAAAGTAATTGGACAGTAGGATTATCATGATCTGTTGCTGATTACTGATGATAATACCCTGAAATGAAAGTTGACAGTCTGCACTTTAACTTCATATTCAATTGAAAGACAATGTGCTCGAATGCAGATCCAAAGTAATAGATATTCTACCACTGTCCACCAGTATTTTTTATTTGAAAAATGTAAGATTGATTCCATTGAAGCATTAATAAAACACACTTATTTACACAGGTAGGAAAATATAGTTGATATCAATAACTGCATTATTTTATAGTTCATAGTATGTATGTGCATATTATATCTATAATAAATCAATTCTGGAGCCCACTGTATTTTGTGCCATCTTATTCGTAATCATACTGGCCCATTGAATTGACCCATCATTTAATTTGGTTAGCATCAGGCCAACACTGATAATATCATTTATTGTGATATATTATCAGCTTATATAGTGCATCAGTAATATTCAACTCTTTATCTCCCTGTTGTCAATGAAGAACAAAACCTTCAGCACATTGTTTTTGGTGTATTTACAGTGAAGTTCAAATGGCAGCATAAGCTTTTATATTGGTGCCTTGCATGGCAGCCAATCGCCATTGGTGTTTGAGTGTGTGTCAATGGGTGAATGAGAAGCATCAATTGTACAGCGCTTTGGATAAAGGAGCTATATAAATACCAGCCATTTATTTATTCATCCACTCCTGAGTTCACATGCAGAGACGTTCTGTTTCCCAGCCTGACCCTTCACAGAGCGTGTGACATTTCAGATCAAACTGTGAAGTGAATCTTCTGTAAAATGACCGTTCTTTCACAGCAATTGCAGAATGCGGAGGACGCCTCCAGGGTTCCGGCTCATTCTCCAGCCCCAACTACCCCAACTACTACCATGACAACGCCTACTGCGTGTGGCACATTTCAGCTCCGTCTCAGCAGCAAGTCGTTTTGACCATCACTGACGTACAGTAAGTGAGATTTCAGAATGACTGAAATGCAGTTGCGAAAGAAAAGTCTGTCTTAACAGTGTGTTTAGTCTTGTAATTAGAACATTCTCTCAAGTAGAAAATGTTAGCCTGTTTTAAGTTAAAAAATCTAAAATCTTGCTTAATCTGCTTTAGTCCTGTTTATTGGACATTTTGGCATTCAAGGTACATGACTGGGACCCACAAGGTCGGTGGTTCGATCCCCAGTGTAGCCACAATAATATCCGCACAGCAAGGACCTTGACCCTGCATTGCTCCAGGGGAGGATTGTCTCCTGCTTAGTCTAGTCAACTGTATGTCGCTCTGGATAAGAGCATCTGCCAAATGCCTTTAATGTAATGTGTTTTATTGGGTTATTGTGAAACGCATCTGTAGCATTTCTGAAATTGCTGGAGCGTATGAAGTTTATTTCACATTTAATGTGCCACGTACTCCAGACTGGAGAACTGCTGCAGCTGCGACTACATCGCGGTGTATGACGGACCGTCCCTGAGCTCCCAGCCCCTTGGAAAGCTCTGCTACAACAACATCACAGACTACTTCCACTCCTCTTCCAACTACCTGACAGTCCTCTTCCGCAGTGACAGATCGGTGGTTAGCAGGGGCTTCAGAGCGGACTACACCAGCTCTCTCTCTGACAGCTCAGGTCTCTCCGCCCAAATCACTAGTCCAGTGCTGAAGTTTGTTGTTTTGGAGAACTCTTGGGTTGTTTAAAACTTATTATTTCTGCCCAAGATATATTTGCTGCTTTGTCTTTGTCATTCTCAACATGGGTTTGTATCCAGTTCTAATCTTGCTATTTACAAATGGACAGTTTTTTATAAGTGAACTGATTTTCTACCCTTGTTGTAGTAATCGACCAAGTTGTGCAGGAATCCAGAATCTAAATCATATCTCTACTTTTAGGTCGGGTGGACTGCTCTTCAGACGACATGAATATCGTCATCCAGACGTCCTATCTCAACTCAATGGGATACAGTGGTCATGATCTATACCTAAATGACCAGTACTGCCGTCCTAGTGTCTCGTCCTACCAGGTGGTGTTTACATTTCCGCTGAACACCTGCGGAACCAGACGAGAGGTGCATATTTTTGTCATTTCTCACTCACAGACATTAATGAAAATCTTTGGCTACAGTGGAGAGAACACAATTCTATAGCTCATACTTCACATGATACATGGTTATATTAGTGGTTTGCTAGTTTTGTGTTTTTTGGGTGGCTTGCAAAGAAAAAATGGTGAAGAATAAAGAATGAATCTTTTTGTCAACAGTTCCGCAATGGGAGGATTGTGTACACCAATGGCGTGCGGGCGTACCGGTCTCAGTCGGGTGAGATCACGCGCCAGTCTCACTTCACGCTGCAGGTTCTGTGCAGAATGGAGCAGGACTCCACAGCGCAGATCATGTACGTGGCGCGAGAGGATGAAGCGGGGAACATCACGGGGAGCGGCAGATTCAACCTCACCATGGGCTTCTTCACCTCCGGAAACTTCTACTACCCTGTGTACGACTCTCCCTACGTCGTCACCCTCAACCAGTACCTGTACGTGCAGGTGAAGCTGAGGAGGTCGGACAGCAGCCTGGTTCTGTTCCTGGACACCTGCGTGGCCTCACCCTCCCCGCACGATTTCCACACCAGGTCCTACGACCTGGTCCGCAACGGGTAAGGCAGTTGTGACCTTCCAGAATATTCCACAAACCCTTGGCTGTTACTGCTTAACGATGCTACAAATGAGTCGGGTGTGGAGGTGACTTGAGAGAGAGCCCAAGGTCAGTTTTGCTTTTTTCCCCCCCAGTATATTTCTTTAACTGACCATGGCTCTTTCTCAACAGCTGCCGGAGGGACAGCACCTATTACCAGTATTCCAGCGGCACTAGGGACGTGGCCCAGTTCCGCTTCCAGGCTTTCACCTTCATGCGCAGCCACTCCGCGGTCTACCTGCAGTGCAAGGTGGCCATATGCAGGGCCAACGACTACAACTCCCGCTGCAGCCAGGGGTGCCGCATGCGCAAGACCAGGAGCCTCAGGTCAACCGCCAACACTGAGACCGCCACCGTCACCCTGGGTCCCATCCAGCTCAGAGGTAACCCGCCCAATTCCCATGAGCCTCTCTGTCAGTGTCAGACCAGTTTAGTTCACACGCAGATACACGTTGCTTTCATAGTCCCACAACCAACTGCAACATCATGTTGGTCAGTCATGGCTCATTCATTTATACAATCAATATTAGCACATTGGAATAAATCTATTGGGGCAACTTCCTTTCCATCTGCAGATCTTAAAAAGCCAGAGGTGGGGCTTCCTGAAGAAGGCGTGGTCCAGACAGAGGTGTGATTCGCCTTGACGTGCCCTGGAAAAACTGCAGCTCTCTCCTTCTGTCTCTCTCCATATTTAGCCTTTTCCATCCCAATCAAAGTTCTGTTGAGAAAATTCTAAAAGGGAAAGCTGACTTACATATACTTTTATTTGTTTATCACAAGCTTCCACTCATGGAAAAATACTTACATTTATCCTGCATATGAAATTAAAAGCATTCACAAAGACTATTCTAGCACTATGTCTTCTTCCTTGTCATTACTGATCAACGCAAACAGAACAGCCATAATCACATTTATTCAGTCTAAACTGGTGATGACCCCACATTAAGCTAATCATAAAAATTCTGACCTTGTTCTAGTTCAAATAGACTGGATGCACTAGTGTGTAAAAATGAAACCATGAAGTTTCTGCTAATCAAATTCAGTATACATGTGATTGTGTATTTAATGTCTGTAGTTACCAATAACTTAGGCAATCACTCAGGACCAGCATAGGAAACACGCACATGTAACAGAAAAGACAGTGGCCAGATACTAAAATAAAAAATGATTACACTTTCAGCTTTGGAATCGTAAATTAAATTAATTATGTTTACCATCACACAAGCAGCTTTTTTGACAATACTGCACTTAAATGCCATTTATTATAATGTATCCAACTTCGGGCAAATATGACAAAAATAGAAACCTCAGTAAACCTGGCAAAGCCACAGTAAGATGTAAATGTAAAAGGCGTAGTTATGGTATTCTGTAAGAAGGTGAACTATTCTTATGAAATAATACAAATTTCAAATTCAAGACTCAGGAAGAAAGAAGCTCTCATGAAAATGAGATTTCATTTTGAAAGTATGTGTGTATATATACACCGATGAGCCTAATAAGCTGTTGGTCCCCCACATGCCGCGATTCTGAAGGTGCCCTGTGGTAACTGGCACCAAGACGTTAACAGCAGATCCTTTAGTCCTGTAAGTCATGAGGTGGAGGCGCCATTGATCTGACTTATTGTTGTAGCACATCCCGCAGATGGTTGAACGGATTGAGATCCGGGGAATTTGGAGGCCTTGAACTCTTTGTCATATTCCTATATTGAAATGAAATGAGGTGATATGAAAATATGAGGTTACTGTATAGGCGGGCTTTAATATGAGAGTATTTACATCAGCTGATCTGTGTGGGAAACACCCTAGTAATCTTCTACACATTTTCTTGTTTCTTGTTGAAGGTGCTGCCCTCTAATGGCAGTTTACTGACTTTGCAATCTCGGAAGCACTGCAACCTTTAAAAGGAACAACCCTTCATACAATAAACTGGTTTTTATTACTTGTCCATGCTTATAAGGGTCATTGATGAAAGAAATAATGAAAATGAATCCAATCATGCCATCCCAAGAGCAACTGTTTTCCAACTGTTTTCTGATTAAGTCAATTGTAACTTTTTATAAGCATAAACTTCGACAACTTAACTAAAATAGATATGACTTAAAGTGAATATATACAGAACTGTGCAAAAGTTTTAGGCAGGTGTGAAAAAAATGCTGTCAAATAAGAATGCTCTCAAAATGTTATTAGTTTATTTTTATTAATTAACAAAATGCATGAACAGAAGAAGTGAATG
The DNA here is from genome assembly GCF_963514075.1 of Conger conger. Lineage (NCBI taxonomy): Eukaryota > Metazoa > Chordata > Actinopteri > Anguilliformes > Congridae > Conger > Conger conger. The sequence continues at coordinate 8,538,889 of NC_083777.1, forward strand.
CACTGAAGAAAAATCTAAATCAAATCAATATTTGGTGTATTTTTGCCAGCATCAATTCTTCTATGTATACTTGCACACAGTTTTTGAAGGAACTCGGCAGGTAGGTTGTTCCAAACATATTGGAGTCACAGTTCTTATGTGGATTTAGGCAGCCTCAAATGTCTCTTCATGTAATCCCAGATAGACTCAATGATGTTCAGGGATCTGTGGGGGCCATACCATCACTTCCGGGACTCCTTGATCTTCTTTACACTGAAGACAGTTCTTAATGACAATGGTTATATGTTTGGTGCCGTTGTCCTGCTGCAGAATAAATTGGGGCCAATCAGGACCATTCATTCTGACCAAATGCCCAACTCCATTTGCAGAAATGCAGCCCCAAAAGTACAAGGAACCTCCACCATGCTTCACTGTTGCCTGCAGACACTCATTCTTGTACCGCTCTCCAGCCCATCGGTGAACAAACTGCCTTCTGCTACAGCTACTGCTGCCATTTTTCTGTACCCCAGTTCCTGTGTTTTCATGCATAGTTGAGTAGCTTGGCCTTGTTTCCACGTTGGAGGTATGGCTTTTTGGCCGCAATTCTTCCATGAAGACCACTTCTGACCAGACTTCTCCACACAGTAGATGGGTATACCTGGGTCCCACTGGTTTCAGCCAATTCTGAGCTGATGGCTGCTGGACATCTTCTGATTGCGAAGGGAAGTAAGCATGATGTATCGTTCATCTGCTGCACTAAGTTTCCTTGGCCGACCACTGTGTCTATGGTCCTCAACGTTGCCCGTTTCTTTGTGCTTCTTCAACAGAGCTTGGACAGCACATCTGGAAGCCCCTGTCTACCTTAAAATGTCTGCCAGGGAGAGACCTTCCTGATGCAGTATAACTACTTTGTATCTTGAGCTCGGTCTTGCCATGGTGTATGACTTCTGACATTACAACTGTCTTCAGCAACCTAACCTTGGAAGCAGATTTTGGCTGTTCCCCACCCAGTTTTAACCCTCCTACACAGCTATGTCTGTTTCATTTAATGATTGTGTTTCAACTTACATATTAAATTGATGATCTTCATGTTTCCTTCTGAATGTTTGAATGTATCCTTAAAGGTGTTTGTCCAACCTGTCATACAATAAACTATTTTGTATTACTTTCCATGCTTATAAAGGTAATTGATGAAAGAAATTAACGTCTACTGTAAATTGTCCCTCTATCCTCACATCATGGTACAAATACATTAATTCATCATTATCCTAACCCGCTTATCCTGAACAGGGTCACAGGGGGGCTGGAGCCTATAAATGGAAAATGGTTGGCATTTATATAGCCCCTTTATCCAAAGCGCTGTACAATTGATGCTTCTCATTCACCCATTCATACACACACGCACACACCAACGGCGATTGGCTGCCATGCAAGGCACCAACCAGCTCATCAGGTTAGGTGTCTTGCTCAAGGACACTTCGACACAGCCCGGGCGGGGGATCGAACCGGCAACCACTGCCAGACGACTGCTCTTACTGCCTGAGCCATGTCGCCTATCCCAGCATACATTGGGCGAAAGGCAGGAATACACCCTGGACAGGTCGCCAGTCCATCGCAGGGCACACACACCATTCACTCACACACTCATACCTATGGGCAATTTAGACTCTCCAATCAGCCTAACCTGCATGTCTTTGGACTGTGGGAGGAAACCGGAGTACCTGGAGGAAACCCATGCAGACACGGGGAGAACATGCAAACTCCACACAGAGAGGCCCCGGCCGACCGGGATTCAAACCCAGGACCTCCTTGCTGTGAGGTGGCAGTGCTACCCACTGCACCATCTGTGCCGCCATGGTACAAATAGCCATACATAAATTATTCTGTAATAACCACAAAACTAAAATAATAATAAAATAAAAAAAATAATTTTAATTACAAATAGCTAAAAAATGTTCTTTGATTATGAAAGCAGTCTGGTTTTCCACTTTGAGTCAATGGGCAGCAAGCTCTTTTTGCTCTCATTCCCCCAGCAGATCACTGGTTTTGTGTTCTGCAGATACAGTGAGATGGCCTTGAGTTCCGGAGCAGAATAGCAACTGACTCTGCTGGTTTCCTGTAGCTGGGTGCTCCAGAAATGAATCTGTTGTTAATTGAGGGTTTGCTATTAAGAACAAGTTTAATTATAGGATCAGTAATATTTGGCCATTTTGGCCATTCAGCTGTTCCTATAATTTCATAGTAATTCCATAATGATGAAGCAACAAGGATTGCTATATGATCCAGCAGCACACAGGTTTAGAGACCACTATTCTTTTTTTTGGCAGCAAAATATTTTTGGCAGCAATAAGCTTCCGTAATGAGGCATATTAAAGTGTGAATTGTTTTTTTTTCCTCACATTTTCAAACACCGCTGTATGATATGTTTCAGAACTGTTACGGCGGGGAGGAACAGAGGAACCAGAAGCAGACAGGGGTGCAGAAAAATGGCTATTTAATATCAAAAGGGGCAGACAGAGCAGAGTCGAAAAACATGCCAGGGTCAAAACCAGGGGGTCCGTCCAAAAAGGCAGAGGTATAAAAATCCAAAAAGCAAAGAAGAGTCCAGGGAAGCAGGCAGGGGTCAAAACCAGAAAACCAAATAAACTAGGGCAAGGGCAAGGGCAAGGGCCAGGGCCAGGGCCAGGGCCAGGGCCAGGGCATGGGCATGGGCATGGGCATGGGCATGGGCATGGGCATGGGCATGGGCATGGGCATGGGCATGGGCATGGGCATGGGCATGGGCATGGGCATGGGCATGGGCATGGGCATGGGCAAGGGCAACTAAAAAGGACAGGTATAAATACACAGGAGAATGAGACAAACTAGGCGGGGCATGGGAGTGAGGGTGGTCTAACAAATAAACATCAGGTGAGACACATGAAAGGGTAATCGGACAATAACGAGGGGGAAACGAAAACGCGGACTGGATTCACAATGACACACATGTAATACAAACGGCTCCGGACTAGAGAGTAGACAATTGCAGAGAATCAGGAAATGCAGAGATAGAGAGAGACAGGTGCGAATACTTCGCTGAAACTAAGCCATCAGTGATAGAATAGGGAGGCGGAGTTACAGAACAGAATTGAAACTGGAGATGCATTAGTAAGTTAGTTAAGTGATTTAAATTACAAATACACAAAACTAGTGAATGTTAGTTTGTTAGTTTGACAAACATATTAGTCTGTTAGTATAATTAGTACTGTACAAATTCTATGTTAGTTGGGATTAGTATATTAGTGCTATGTACAAACATGAAATGGAGAGAAAGCAGGAAGTAAGGAATGCAAGATTGGAAGGAAGGTTGAACCCCGGAACTACTGTAAACACCCAAATAGTGGGGCACGCAGACAAGGGAGTGACTGGGCTAGAAAACATTCAGACTCAGACATGACAGGGGAAGACGAGTGCAAAGACTAATGAATATAAACAGAACACCAGACATGAATATGAAAAATAATAAATTACAAGAATAAATAATATTAAACAATGATACACTAACACACAGAACACAGGAACATAACAAGAACCAAAAGAATAATGTGTTCGGCTGCAGGGTGGCATGGTGTTACAGTGGGTAACACTGTTGCCTGGGTCCAAATCCAGGCTTGGGCCTTTCTGTATGGAGCTGTTGGCCTGGCATGATCTCCCTCTGCCTGAGTGGGGTCTCATCTGGGTCCTCCCACAATGCAGGTTATGTTAATTGGACAGTCTAAATTACCACAAGGTATGAGTGTGTAAGTGAATGCTTGTGCGTGTCCTCTGAGAGATTGGCAACCTGTCCAGGGTGTATTCCTGCCATGAGTTGAGCCCCAGCACGCTCCTTGACCCTGACCATTAATAAACGGGTTAGACGATGGATAGATAGATGAATGATAAGCAAGGGTATCTTTCAGAGCTAGAGGGAAGGGGACATCTCCACTCCAGGACCAATAAACAAAATGCCAGTCTCATACCGGCATCATCAATCATGTACCAATAAGCGTCAATCATTAGAAGCATACAGTAGTAGCAGATAAGGTTTATCCAATAGCAAATGTTGCACCTTTATTTGATTTTTCTGCATGATTAACAGCCATTCCAATATCAGAACAAATTGTAAATCATTAGCTCTCTGTTTCTGTTGTTCCTTATTACACAAGGGCTGTTGAAAACAAACCCCTTGTGAGATCATGTTTTCAAACATGGGAAACACTTTTTATAAATGTTCCTACATTAGGGCCGCATAACTCCGTCAGAAACTGTAGATCATAAACCAAACATACGTAGGTGTTCATAAGTCTATCGTATCAGAACGCATTTGCAATTATTGACGAAATAAAATGTGCATGTTCATGCAGTGTTTATAAAAGGGTTTATCTACCCCAACTGAAAGGCTAAAAAAGATACAGAGTTACCGGGACCCGTCCCTGCCCACAGGCAAGTGCCTGGTGTCCAGGCAGCCCACGTACCTCAGCTGGGCTCAGCCTGAAAATACTATGTGGGATCAACATGTCGGCCTACCACCTGGGATGTTCAGGGATTGTCTAGGATGAGAGGAGCTGGGCAGGAGTGAGGGATACTTACAAGTCCCTGGATGGTGGCTGCTGAGTTGGATTTTACTGCAGTGGACGAGAGGGTCACCTCAGTGTGACTGAAAGTGGCCATGAGGAAAACTCACTGTTATATGTGCTTTATGCATCAAATAGCGATTTATAGTTGGCCTTCTTGGAGAAGGTGGGAGTGGTGCTGGAATAGGCCCCAATTACTTTAATGCTCATGTAAGCGGGACTTCTGTGCTGGTCATGGTTTGTCCATAACTAACACCATGTTCGAACAGTGTACTGTACACCATGTTTGAACACAAATATGCTCATAAGCATAAGTGTACTTTACATGGAGTATGATGTGCAATTCTGGGGAAAGATGTAGAGACGCTGGAAAAGGTTCAAAGAAGGGCAACCAGCTGAGTTCTAGTATAAAGGTTATGAGGAACGACTCAATTTCATTAAGCTCAGTAAAAGGAGACCTAGGGGAGATTTGATTGAGGTTTCTAAATTCATTAAAGGCATTAACAAAGCAAACTACAGAAGACTATTCAGGTTGAGTTTGGTTAGCAGAACAAGGAGGCTTAAATGGAAATTGGGGTGTTGTTTTTACTTAACCATTTCTGTGTGGATTTTGATGTATGTTTGTAGTCATTGTTCTGCTGGACAATCTACCAAAAACAAATTCTCAGCTTCCTAGCAGAGGCAACACATTTTGTGGCAAGATTTCCTGGTTGGATTCATTGTGGCATTGATTCTAAATAGCCCTAGACCACTGGCAGCAAAACATCTATGACCCATATTTGACAGTAGGTATGAGGCACAAAATGACATGTTGATGGTATGTCTGGCCAAAACATTCAATTTTGGTCTCATCTGACCATATACTTATATTCCAGTCATAATTTCAATAAGGTTCTGCAAACAAATGGTAAATGGTTGGCATTTATATAGCGCCTTTATCCAAAGCGCTGTACAATTGATGCTTCTGATTCACCCATTCATACACACACTCACGGCGATTGGCTGCCATGCAAGGCACTGATCAGCTCGTCAGGAGCATTTAGGGGTTAGGTGTCTTGCTCAGGGACACTTCGACACAGCCCGGGCGGGGGATCGAACCAGCAACCCTCCGACTGCCAGACGACTGCTCTTACTGCCTGAGCCATGTCGCCCCGAAGCTTGAAGCAAACACCAGAAGCTTGGTTTTGTTGATATTGCTTAGTAAAGGCTGCCTTTGTGCCACCCTTCCAAAGAGTTCCATTTTATGTGCCATTATATTATTTTTTTTGTGACCCCACAAGATGCAACCAATGCATGGAGGAATGGTCAAAAATGTGTTCTCTAACCATATCACAAATTATAGGAAAAGACTTTATTATTATTGGCATTTGGCAGATGCTCTTATCCATAGTGACGTACAGTTGATTAGACTAAGCAGGAGACAATCCTCCCCTGGAGCAATGCAGGGCCTTGCTCAAGGGCCCAACGGCTGTGCGGATCTTATTGTGGCTACCCCAGGATTAGAACCACCGACCTTGCGTGTCCCAGTCATTTACCTTAACCACTACGCTACAGGCCGCCCCTTAGACTTATCTTGGATGTCATCTTTGCCAGGGGTTTTTGCACAAAGGGAAATATTGTTTTTAGATTTTGGTTGATTCCATTGAATCATCAATACAGCTTTACACATGTGGGAAAGTAAAGCTTATGTCAATAACTGTATAATTAATATTTTTGTGCTTATTTATCAAAGGTGCCAATAATTCTGGAGCCCACTGTAGCTTATGAATACTGAATACATATGGATACTGATTCATGTTTTTAATTTATCTCACCAGTGTGTCGTGGGTATTCAGTATTGTCTTTGATATTTGATGGCTTTGTTTGCCAGCTGGAGACAAAGTTTGATTTAGATAGAGGAGAACATATTTTGAGGAGAATGTTTCATTTTGCCATAGAGGTTAGTGGTTCGTGCAGGTTTTGTTTTTGTTTTTAGTTTTGAGAAAACGGAGCATCATTTCATGAAATGTGTCTTAGCTGTTCTGAAAAAGTAGACTGGGGATTTAGGTGAAGGTTGTGAACACTTTGAAAGGGATACATAAGCAGTGTTGGGGAGCTGTGTAGGGTAATGGTTAGGTTTCAGGGCTTATTATTCAGAAGTTGGAGGTTTGATTCCTAGGTGAGGCATTGGCTTTGTTCCATTGAGTAAAGGGCTTAACTTGAACTCTATCGGTAAATCTCCAGCTGTGCAAATGGATTTCTAAATATAATCTACGTAAGTCACTCTGGAAAAGAGGGGTTACTGAAATGTAATGCGAAAAGTTAAGATCTATCAACAAGAAATGAATGAGGAAGAATTTTTCACACCAGTATTGGTGTATAGAGCCGCTTAGTAAAACATATTGTAAACTGATACTGTAGACTTGGGGAATTTTCTCATGTTCTTATTCAATTGCTTTTTGATAACTGGTGTGTTTGTTTTCCAGATATGACTCTATCAACAAACTGATAAGAGTTTGTTTTGTATTCTGACTGTTTAACATATCACTGATTGGGAAAACGCCAATTTTATGGCTTGTTGTAACTACGACAAAGCTTACTTTTAATTTTTAAATGATAATTAAGACATATCGTTAAATGTAAATGTTGCTAAACTCTGAAAGCACATATCAATTATAAAAGAGATCTAATAGGTATTTTGAGTAGTGCCAACATTTGAGTAAAGCAAATGGGGGCGGCATTGGCTCAGGCGATAAGAGCAGTTGTCTGGCAGTCGAAGGGTTTGATCTCTGGGTGTGTCAAAGTGTCCCTGATCAAGACACTAAATCTCCAGTTGCTCCTGATGAGCTGGTTGGTGTCTTGAATGACCGTTGGTGTATGAATGGGTGAATGAGAAGCATCAACTGTACAGAGCTTTGGATAAAGGCGCTATATAAATGCCAACCATTTACCATTTAAAACCAAAAATGAGGCAGAGGTGGTTATACAAATGGCAATTTAGTTTACTGAAATCACAATACTGGGCTGTCCTTTATAGAACTAAGTTTCCTTGCATGTTTGTTGGGAATGTGGAATCAAACACAGTGAAGCTTGCTGGCTGACAATATGATTAACAATAGAACACATTTGTTTGTTGTTTTTTAGTTGCATTGATGTGTTCAGTGTTGGATTTGGCTTTTTTTGGTGATCTGTGATTTACCATCCATTTTCCCCACCTGATCCCCGGACAGTGGAACCCTCTCAAAAAGGGTCACAGAGAGCACAGAAGAGCAAGTAAGTCCACTACGCTTGCTAGCTCACAAGCTAATACTGGAAACAGCCTCTGACATGAGTTCTGTCAACACCACCTTTACCTACGTCGGGGGTATCTCGGAATTACCTGCCTATTGTAGTTCTTTTAAGGGTGGAGATGTACGTTATTGTAATGTATACCTCTACCCAAAGTTTCACTTTCGCTGTATAGTTTGCTTTAGAGACAGTTCATCCGTTGCTTCTTGATCTGAAAAAATGACCTAAATGCTGTTTTACAGTGGAATGTTCCTCTTTAAGTTCTGATGGTTGGCTAATTTCAATATCCTATATTCAGAACAAAGAGGTTTGAGTTTATTGAATTATTTATACACTCACTGAGCTCTTTATTACATAGACCTGTAGACATGTGGCAGCAATCAAATGCATAAAAGCATGCAGACATGGTCAAGAGGTTCAGCTGTTTTTCAGACCAAATGTCAGAATGGGAAATAAACGTGATCTAAGTGACTTTGACCATGGAATGATTGTTGGTGCCAGACAGGGTAGTCTCAGACACTACTGATCTCCTGGGATTTTCATGTACAACAGTCTTAGAGTTTGCGGAGAATGGTGCAAAAAACATCCAGTGAGCAGCAGGCTTCGTTAATGAGAGAGATCAGAGGAGAAGGGCCAGACTGGTTAAAGCTGACAGGAAGGTGACAGTAACACAAATAGCCACACATTATAACAGTGGTATGCAGAAGAGCATCTCTGAACACAACGCGTCAAACCTCTTAAGTGGATTGGCTACAGCGGCAGAAGACCAATAAGTTTAAAAAGTCTAATAAATACCTAAAAGTGCTCACTGAGTGTAAATTTCCATCGTCTTTGAAGCGAAGCTGTTGTGTAAAACTCCTGAGTGCCCTGTTCGGTAAATGCATGACGAGACTTTTTAACGACTGCATGTCCAGCAGAGCCCTTTCCACACACCCATTTAAGGGTTGGCATTCGGTATATAAGTCAGTGGAGCAGAGAAACAGGTCAAGGAGTCTGAAATATGGAGATCAGAACCATCACCTTTCTTCTCTGCTCTCTGCTGGCTGTCGGGAGGGGACAAGGTGCCTTTTTTCACTTCAAATATAACTTTTTCAACTTTAATATCTTGATGATCATACTTACTACTATGAGGGGACATGTGTGTGTGATATACATATGACTGTATGTATACTTTATACTGTATGTACAGTACTGTACAAAAGTCTTAGGCACCTGTATAACATTCTGTAGAGATAAGATCCTTTCAAAAAATAATTCAATGAAAGGTCTAAAATAAACGTACTATACATTATACATTACATTTTAATTTGGCAGAATAGTTAAAAACTGAATCAAATAAATATTTTTTGTGACCACCCTTCGGCGTTAAAACTGCATCACTCTGAGATAGCCAACACTGTCCTGCAGTTCTATAAGACAATCAGCAGAGAGGTTGTTCCAAGCATGTTGGAGAACTTGCCACAGTTCTTCTGCAGACTTTGGTTGGGTCCTTGCTTCTGATCTCAGACAGCCTTGATCAAGTTTTTATGTCAAAATTAGTAAATTGCTTACAGTAATATGTACTTTATGCCAATAACAATGTAATAATGTAATGTAAATCTTTTGGAAAATTAATCTTTTGAGATCTCAAATGTGTTAAAGTCTAGGGTGCCTAAGACTTCTGCACAGTACTGTATGACTATTTTAGTATATTAGAAGGATCTCTGTCAAGTCTCTGTCTGAATGTACATCTGAAGGCTATTTTATTTGAATTTTGTGAATGGTAATTTGAATTTTGTATTCTACTGTACCTGTGGAGATATTGGAAACATCATATATTGTGTTCAATCAGAGTTGACCACAATATACAGTAACTTGCTTATAAAATACTGTATATAATATCCCATGTAATATCTTATTTCTTGAATATCTTGTGATATTGAATACGATTATATGTGTTAATATGTTGGTTCATTTGGCAGGACTGCAGTGTTTTGGGCCATATGACCAATAATATGAAATGATATGAAATTATGGCAATCAATCAATTATAGTCAAAATTTTCCACAACCAGTAAAAGATGAGTAACAAAATTTGAAGAAATTTAGAAACTAATGAGACCAAATGTATTTTATGACCAGTGGGATTAAGTGGGTTAACTAGGCTATTTGGGAATACGCGTTGCTAAATAAACGTATCACTGCCCAATAGACCTGAAATACCACATGGACTTCACATTATGACAATAATGATAAATCAGTGAAAAGTAACTTTTCAAGCATTCTATTTTCTTCAGAACCTGCAGTCTCTGAATCCTGTTGGGACAACTGCGGAAACTTTGATGGAGACTGTTCCTGTGTCAGCGACTGTAGTCTCTATGGAAACTGCTGCCATGATTACTACGGTACTATTACGAAAGGATTATACAGCCAATGAATGAATTGGAATGTTAATTATTGTAATTCAATTAAGCTGGTGCAGTGGTTAGCACTGCTGCCTCACAGCGAGGAAGTCCTGGGTTCGAATCCCCGTCAGACTGTGTGGAGTTTGCATGTTCTCCCCGTGCCTGCGTGGGTTTCCTCCGGGTACTCCGGTTTCCTCCCACAGTCCAAAGACATGCAGGTTAGGCTGATTGGAGAGTCTAAATTGCCCGTAGGTATGAGTGTGTGAGTGAATGGTGTGTGTGCCCTGCGATGGACTGGTGACCCGTCCAGGGTGTATTCCTGCCTTTCGCCCAATGTATGCTGGGATAGGCTCCAGCCCCCCTGTGACCCTGTTCAGGATAAGCGGGTTAAGATATTGGATGGATGGATGGATTCAATTAAGCACTGCACTGTTCAGATTCTGACCAATTCTGAGAATTTTCATGAAGTTATTTCTCATTTGGTTTGCTTTCTGCTCTTTCTCCTCCTCTTCACGCAGATTACTGCTTTCCAATGTCCTCACCAGCAATACAAACATCTATTCCAGAGTCCATGCCAGGACCAGGTATTTCTCCAGGGGAAAGTATTTTTGTCCAATTTATTTTTACCAAATTTCTGATGAAGTTTAGCATTTCACATTTTATGTTTTTGTTTCTCTAAGGACCAGGGAAACCTGGACACTCACCATTTCACTCAATTCCAATTGGCTGCCATTTTGAAAAATGGCCACCATTGTCCTCAGGGGCTGAAATATTTTATAAATCCATATCTGCACCTTTTACAAATCAAATTTGAGTCAAGTTTGGCGCTTGTATCATAAAGTACACAATTCTTCCTTTTTAGCAGCTAAACTGCTAGACTATATGTATATATACAAAATCAACGAGGTTCAGGTGACTATGATTAAGCTACTTTACATGAATTCCATGAGCTATCTAGTGCATGTATGTTGTGTCATCCAATTGCCCCAATGAATTAACTTATCACATTGGCGCACGCACTGTATTGCCCATTATACTGATGTCGACAGTCATTTTCACTTCATTATCAACCAAAGCTCAATAATAGATGCATTTTTAACATGCTGAATTTCTTTTGCTGCCCTATTGGCAATGAAGAACAAATTCTTGAGAGAATGGCTACTTAATTCATTTATTATTGATATGGCATTGAAGTTTAAATAACAGAATTTGATTTTTTACATCCTCTTCTGTGTTGACACGTTCTAAGCATGACCCCTGATGCAGCATGTGACAATTCAGATCAAACTGTGAAGTGAATCTTCTGCAGGTGTTTTTGTAGTTGACCACAGGATTCCTGAATTATCATGAGGCAGGATGAACTTATATGATAATGTATTGACTTAGCTAGCATTTCAGTGTTCATGTAGAGCAGCGGTAGCTAAATATGTTGATTATTTAGCATTTGATCGGTTAAAATGACAGATTACATAGTAAACTCACACCACATTAATTATTTGGCCTTAACTGTATATGGATCTTTAAGAAGAACGCTAGTCAGCAGATCTTGTAACTCTCAGGGTTGTCTAGCACTGATTTTGAACTGCTATGTCTGCTTTGGTTTGGATGAGCGTTAATTTGTACCTCTTCTAGTTTTCTCAACAGTTCCACCAACGGTCTATGAAACCTGTAGGAACAACTGTGGCTTTGGTGTAGGAGGCTGCTCCTGTGCCAGCTACTGCCATGACTATGAGAACTGCTGCCCTGACTTCAACTGTACGTCTCCAAACAGACCGACAACTGTGCTAACCTCTCACAGGACTGACTGACTGTTACACAGAGATGAGAGAAAGATAAAAGTCGATCAAATTAATTCAGAGAAATATCCATGAGGGATCTCAAAGGGGAAAAGCACTTGTTTTCCAGACTTTGGCCAAATACATCTGTGAGACATAATATTACTGCATATGTTATCAATAATAAATTATTAATATTATATGTTATTGGGGGCGGCACGGATGGTGCAGTGGGTAGCACTGCCGCCTCACAGCAAGGAGGTCCTGGGTTCGAATCCCCGTCGGCCGGGGCCTCTCTGTGTGGAGTTTGCATGTTCTCCCTGTGTTTGTGTGGGTTTCCTCCGGGTACTCCGGTTTCCTCCCACAGTCCAAAGACATGCAGGATAGGCTGATTGGAGAGTCTAAATTGCCCATAGGTATGAGTGTGTGAGTGAATGGTGTGTGTGCCCTGCGATGGACTGGTGACCTATCCAGGGTGTATTCCTGCCTTTCGCCCAATGTATGCTGTGATAGGCTCCAGCCCCCCGTGACCATGTTCAGGATAAGTGGGTTAGGATAATGAATGAATGAATGAATGAATGAATATGTTATTGGTAATATGTATTGATGCTAATTTTATTTTAGCATTCCATATTGATTTTATTCTATAGTATTATATTGATATCGTACATATTGAATGCCTGCGGATGTTATTAGCCAAGTCTGGCACGGTACTGTAGCTCACATAAGTGGATTCAATTATGTTCTCTTTCATCATAAGTTTATATGGATCAGAGCAAGCATCTTCTGAATGAATGTAATGTAATGTAATTTAAGTCACTGGTAAATTAATGGAATTAAACGAAGGACTGCAACTCTTTCGATGCTGATGAAAAAGCAAATAGATTCTGAGAATTTTCAGCAAAACATTACAAAATAAAACCTATGTTAGATGTTGGTTGTGTGGAGGAATTATGCTGGTTTCTAAAGAGCTAAAGTATTTAATGAAATGACATCTCACAGATTTCTGCTCTTTCTCCTCCTCTTCAGAACTACAGACTACAGACTACTGCTTTACAACAGCACCACCACAGCCAGCAACAGTATCGCCAACAATAACACAGCCACCACCACCACAATGGCCAATAACAGAAGGTATTTCCCCTGGGGATTTCTTTCGTTGACTATGAAGACCCATCGAATATGTGATTATATGATAAATATCAAACATCTTTAACATCTTTAAAAAAGGAATGAATGCAAAAAAAACACTCTGGCCCAAATTCTGGTGAAACGTAAGGGGTCAGTAAGTGTTTTTTCCCACTAATGTTGGGTCATAAAATACAACTGTGTGGTTGGTTTAGCATTTCCGGTCATCTAAACCTTGAAATCCATCCATGGGGCCATCACTGATAGGGAAGATCGACTGTGTCTGTTGAACCAGAAATATGAATGTGATTTTATTCCCAATTAATATCAAATCAACAAATACAATGGTTGAGGGTGTTTTTGCATTGCAGGTCACCTTGACCTTGAAATCCAAGATGGCAGTTGTCACTGAGTGATAAAATACACAATTGTACCATTCCTTTTGCAGGAATTGATGCCCAATGCGGAGGAAATCTTTATGGCGCCGGAACATTCTCCAGTCCTTACTACCCCAGCTATTACTATGACAATTCTTACTGCATGTGGTACATTTCAGCTCCACCCGGACAACAAGTATTTTTAACAATCACTGACATACAGTAAGTAAGAGAACAGCGCTACTCAACTCCACGCCCTGCTGGACCTCAGTGTCTGCAGGCATTCGCTTCGACCGTGACCGTAATTAGTGAAATCAGGCGGTGTAGCGCACGGTCGGAGTGAATACCTGCAGACACTGCGGCCCGTAGGTCAAGGAGTTGAGTCAGAACTCCTGCTTTAGAATTACAGAAATGGACCCATGGCAATTGACTAGTGTTATGTTATACATTTTATTGAGTTCATTGTCGTGATGACGTTTATAGTGTTCAGTGTCGAGTATTTGTGCACATATTCAAATGTGAATGGGATTCTCAGGCCTACAATATGCAAAGCTTGATCTATGATTGTTTTTGTTTGTTTAACTGTGAATGTAATTAGTTTCATTATGTTTTATGGTGTCATGTCTGTGCCCTTTTGGCCATCTGTGTTTCTGTTTCCCATTTTCTGTCTAAGTCCCCAGCATTTTCACCTCTTGTTACCCTCTGTGCTTTCCGTAGTCTCTCTGTCTTCCCATTCATTCCCACTCATTCATCTCACCTGTTCTCTGTTTGTTGTCTCCACCTCCCACTCCTTATATGTAGTTCCTTCCTGTCATTCTGTCATGTCTCTCACCTGTTTCTCGCTTTCTGTTTATCAGTGTTCTATTTAAACCTGTCCTTTTTCAGTTTCCCATTGGGAGTTTGTCTTGTCCCATTTTTCGAGTCCACCCTTGTATTCCTTTTCCCTGGTTCTAGCCATATTCTGCTGCCCATTTTCTGTGCAGTGATTTTTGGATTCTCTGGTTTTTTATATTTGCCTGTTTTGACTTTCTGTGTTTTTGGATTTCGGATTTGTACTTTCGCTGTTTTGGTCTGTCTCCTTGGTTTTTGAAATTTTTTTTAGAAGTTTTTAGAATTTTTACGTATTGGGTCTTCCCTCTCATTAAAGCCTCCTTTTTCACGTTATCCCTGGGTCTGCTCTTCCTCTTTCCCGGTTCCTGACATTATTGTGTTACTGTTAAGCACTCTGTGGCCTCAAAACATTCCTGAAATAGTGTGTAAAGTTTATTTTACGTACTTCAGACTGGAGAACTGCTGCAGCTGCGACTACATCATGGTGTATGACGGACCGTCCCTGAGCTCCCAGCCCCTTGGAAAGATCTGCTACAACAACATCACGGACTACTTCCACTCCTCTTCCAACTACCTGACAGTCCTCTTCCGCAGTGACAGATCGGTGGTTAGCAGGGGCTTCAGAGCGGACTACACCAGCTCTCTCTCTGACAGCGCAGGTCTCTCCGCCCGAATCACTAGTGCAGTGCTGAAGTTTGTTGTTTTGGAGAACTCTTGGGTTGTTTAAAATGTACTATTTCTGCCCAAGATATATTTGCTACTTTTGGCTTGACTTCATGTTCAGTGTCAGTGAGTTGTAACACTGAACTAGCTTCAGTTGCTGCATCCTAATCTTATCCATTAACTAAAATGCACCACTTTTTTTGTCAATATAATATAATTAAAGGCATGCAAGATTTTTACCGTGAAAATCTAAAACAATGAGCCAATACATTATGACCTAATATACTGTTGGTCTTCTGCATGCTGCCAAAACCCACCAAGGCATGGACTCTACAAGACCTCTGAAGGTGTCCTGTGGTATATGGAATCAAGACGTTAGCAGCAGATCCTTTAAAGATCCTCCGAAAAATGCATGCAGTGTGGCAGGGTGCATTATCCTGCTGAAGGAGGCCACTGCCATCGGGGAATACCGTTGCTATGAAGGGGTGTACCTGATCCGCAGCAATGTTTAGGTAGGTGGCACATGAGAAGTCGATGTTCACATGAATACCCAGACTAAGGAGAACATTACCCATTCTTCCCACAGCACATCCTGATGCCATCCCTTCCCCAAACGTGTACCGGCCATCTACATGATATAAAAGAAAACGGGACTCATCCGACCAGGCAACCTTCTTCCGTTGCTCCAAAATCCAGTTCCCAAGCTTGCGTGCCCATTGTTAGCATGGGCGCTCGGACGGGTCTGTGGCTACGCAGCCCCATAAGCAGCAGGGTGCGATGCAGTGTGTGTTGTGACACATTCCTCCTGTAACCATCAATAACATTTTCTACCACTGGTGCCACAGTACTGTAGGTCTTTGCTTCTGCCTATTTCTCCAACATCCAACATGTTGCCTACGAGAACCAACTGTCCGCTTCCTGCCTAATATATCCCAGACCTTGACATGTGCCGTTGCTGCAAGATAATCAACGTTATTCGCTTCATCTGTGAGTGGTCATAATGTTTTGGCTCATCAGTGTATATGATACTCTGACAATCTCTGTCTTTGCAAACATTTGCCAAATTCTCCTCTATGAGAATCTATGGTGCATTAGGATATCATTTGTCTCACTAGCACAAATTTCCATCTATTTCATGAAGTGTTATTATAATGCATATATATATTAGCATAAAGTGGTGACAAGATTTTCTGCCCTTGTTGCTTTTTAAGCAACTTGGAAATCATCTACCAAGTTGAGCAGGAATCCAGAATCTCAGTCACATCTTTACTTTTAGGTCGGGTGGACTGTGCCTCAGACAACATGAATATAGTCATCCAGACGTCATATCTCACATCGGTGGGGTACAGTGGTTATGATCTGTATGTGAATGACCAGTACTGCCGTCCGAGTGTGTCGTCCAGTCAGGTGGTTTTTAGCTTTGCGCTGAACACCTGCGGAACCAGACGTGAGGTGCATATTTTTATCATTTCTCACTCAGATATTTGTGAAACTTTCTTTTCATTTTGGGCTAGAGCAGTGAACACAATTCTACTGTATAGCTCATGCTTTGATACATGGTTATAGCATGTGTTTGTTAGTTTTGTGGGGTTTCTTTTGGATTTGCAAAAAAAGGATGAAGAATAAAGAATGAATCTTTTTGTCAACAGTTCCGCAATGGGAGGATTGTGTACACCAATGGCGTGCGGGCGTACCGGTCTCAGTCGGGTGAGATCACGCGCCAGTCTCACTTCACGCTGCAGGTTCTGTGCAGAATGGAGCAGGACTCCACAGCGCAGATCATGTACGTGGCGCGAGAGGATGAAGCGGGGAACATCACGGGGAGCGGCAGATTCAACCTCACCATGGGCTTCTTCACCTCCGGAAACTTCTACTACCCTGTGTACGACTCTCCCTACGTCGTCACCCTCAACCAGTACCTGTACGTGCAGGTGAAGCTGAGGAGGTCGGACAGCAGCCTGGTTCTGTTCCTGGACACCTGCGTGGCCTCACCCTCCCCGCACGATTTCCATACCAGGTCCTACGACCTGGTCCGCAACGGGTAAGGCAGTTGTGACCTTCCAGAATATTCCACTGTTACAGCTTGATAATTTTACAAATGAGTTCCATCATGAATCTTGTGAATAATCTCCTTGTGATCCTCATCAAGGCTGCGGTCATCCCTGTCACTTCTGCACCTTTTCCTACCACAGCTTTCCCTTCCAGTCAATTTTCCATGAATATGCTTTGATCCAGCACTCTGCGAACAGCCAACCCTTTCAGCAATGACCATCTGTGGCTTACCCTCCACATTGAGTCAAGTCAGCAGTCTTCCCCATAATTGCACGACCAAGTATTGAGTGAGAACATACTTTTCAGAAGGTCAACATTTCTGTATTATAAATCCTTTTTTTGATTCTAATATTTTCAGGTACTGGATTTTTTATTTTCATTAGCTGTTAGCGTAATCATCAAGAGTTTCAATTTTGAAACTTTGTTTAATCAATCTAGAATATATGAAAGTTTCACTTTTTCAATAAAATTTAAAAGAACTTTTCTACGATATTCAAATTTTTTTAGATGCACCTGTAGCTGGCACTTTTATCTCAAGTGACTTAGGCTGGGGAGAGCAATGTGGGGTTAATCCCCTTGGATATTTGCTGTGCGGATATTATCGTGGTTACAACGGGGCTTGAACCACAAACCTAATTCGCAGTGATGTACCTTAGCCACTAGGTGCCTCTGGGTTGATTACATAATTTAATTGAATTCAAATACTGGTCTATGTTTTATGGCTCATGTCTGGTATATTGGAAACTATGAAATAAATGTAAAAGAAATTAAACAATTGAAAATGGTGCTCTTGGTTGGCTCAATTGCACTTGGTTAGATCATTTGAGCACAGACAAGTGCTTGAATTCGAAACAATTACATATTTGACCCAGATCTGGTGTGAAGATGACCTTAGGGAGAGCCCCAGGGCAGGTTTTCCTTATATCCCAGATAAGGTGTGTAAGGTCATGGCTCTTTCTCAACAGCTGCCGGAGGGACAGCACCTATTACCAGTATTCCAGCGGCACTAGGGACGTGGCCCAGTTCCGCTTCCAGGCTTTTGTGTTCCTGCGCAGCCACTCCGCGGTCTACCTGCAGTGCAAGGTGGCCGTATGCAGGGCCAACGACTACAACTCCCGCTGCAGCCAGGGGTGCCGCATGCGCAAGACCAGGAGCCTCAGGTCAACCGCCAACACGGAGACCGCCACCGTCACCCTGGGTCCCATCCAGCTCAGAGGTAACCCGCCCAATTCCCATGAGCCTCTCTGTCAGTGTGTCAGACCAGTTTAGTTCACATGCAGAGCCAAAAAAATAGAATAACCTGCATTGCTACACCGACAGTGACAGGCTTTTCATTAACTACCTTTAACAGCTCTCTGGGCAACTTCCTTTCCATCCTCAGATCTTAAAAAGCCAGAGGTGGGGCTTCCTGAAGAAGGCGTGGTCCAGACAGAGGTGTGAGGCACCTTGCCGTTCCCCCAAAAGTCTCTCTTTCTCCAGATTTAGCCTTTGCACCCCAATCAAAGCTGCATTATGAAAATTCTAAATATGAAAGCTGACTTGTACTACATTAAATTAAAAGCATTCCCAAAGACTATTCTATATTCTTTTGTCATTACTGATCAACAGAAACAGAACACCAACATTTTTCCATATGATATTATGCAGGCTTATAGGGTAGTTCTAGGCAATCAAATCAGCTAATATTATGAATTGCCAGACATGAAATTGGTAGATGAAACTTGCTTTCGCAAATAGGTACCTTTGAACAGACTTTGACCAGTTCTGCTCAAAACCAGCAGTTTATGGGGGGGTAGAGTTTTATAGCTCATACTGTGGTGGCAGTGGACCAGTGTGTAAAAATGAAACCATGACCACTAAACAAATCCAGTATACATGTGATTGTGTATTTAATGTCTGCAGTTACCTCCGAAGGCAATCACTCTAGGACACTCAAACAAACGTGGCAGTGAAGACAGTGGCCAGATACATCATAAAAAAGTTTAATTACACTTAAATTAAATTAAGTAGGGTTACAGTCACACAAACTGCATTTCCACAACACTGAGCTTAAATTGCATTTTCTAGCATGTATCCACCTTAAGGCAAGTGTAACAAAAATAGAAACCACAGCAAACCTGGTACAATCAAAGTAAAATGAAAATACATGTAAAGTGTACAGTTGTGGTGGTACTATTCTGCACGAAGGCTGTTTTTAGAGTGGTTAGGACACAACCAAACTAACATATCAGAGCTAACAGTCTCAACACAATCACAAAACACATTTCAAATGTGTCCTAAGACTGTGGACTTCAAAGAGCAAGTATGAATGCTCTCATGAACATTACAGAGACAATTCATTTTGAAAGTTTGTGTACACTTTATTAGGTACACCTGCTCCTTCAAACACAAAATGATGTGGCTACAACTCAATCATGCAGACACAGTGAAGATAGCTCATTGTTGTTTGGCCAAACATAAGAAAAACGCAAGACAGGTGATTTAAGTGACTTTGACCAGGGCAGATTGCCTGTGCCAGACATGGTGGTTCAGAAACAGCTGTCCTCCTGGGGTTTTTTATGCACCAGTCACAACAGTTTAAAGAGAACGGTGCAACAAAAAACATCCAGTGAGCAGCAGCTCTGTGGACAACATACCTTCTTAATGAGAGGCCAGAGGACAATGAGCAGACACATTCAAGCCCACAGAAATGTCCTAAATGCTCAAATAACAGCAGTTAACAAAAGTAAACATACCATGTACAGAAGGTGCCGTCATTTCTAAGCGGTTTATCCGATATGTATGAAAATACCCTCAAATGAAAGCTGACTGTCTGAACTATGAACACTGGGCACTGCATTTTTGTGTGAGCATGCCTAAATCCCACAAAAACATTTTCATGGAACATGAGCTGTGGCTTGCTCTAATACTCAAATGTGCCATCTCAACAGCGTGCCTCGTTCATTTAAAGGGGGCAATTGCATAACTTGCAATTTACTGTACATACAATGCACAAGTTTCCCTAGATCAGGCATTTAGTGTTGGGTGAATCATGCTTTTTGACTGGTGGTTAAGATATGAAAAGAGCCCCATTTCTGTTTTCCTCTATTATATTGTATTTTTCACACAGAATGGTTTCAGAAAAAGGGTAAACACAAAACACATTTTTAAATTAGCATTTAATTTAATTATCTTTTTTCTTTTTTATGAAGCTACCAAATCACCTTGCCCAGTGAGTCTTAAAAACTGGTCGCACGACCTTTAGCATTAAGCCTAAAGGCCTGGAAGGTTGGTGGTTCAAGCCCCAGTATAGCCATGATATTATCTGCACAGCTGTTGGACAAGGCCAAATACATTTTCACACCACTGTAGACAAAGCTACTTTTAGTAAAAATAACATTTCATGAATATACAGTGCTGTGCAAAAGTCTTGGGCACATGTTTTTTCTGTCAAAAAATAAGGAAATAAACTGTTATAAATATAAAAAAATATTACTATAAAGAGCAGTGAACAGGTAAAAGGTAAATTAAATCAATATTTGTTGTGACAACCATTTGCCTTTTAAAACTGCCTCAGTTATCTTAGGTACACTGCCCTGCAGTTTTATAAGAAAAACTGGTTGTACCAAACATATTTGAGAATTTGCCACAGTTCTTCTGCAGAAGTTTGCTTCTGGCTGTCCAGGTAATCCCAGACAGCCTTGATCAAGTCTTTATCTGAAAACTGGTAGGCTATTACTTAAATGCAAAAATGCAACTAACAAATATTTTTTGTTTTTTGGAAATATCAGATTTGCTCTTTTGTGCTGACACTAGTGCAGAATGCAAAAAAATATCTAAGACTACATAAAAATTTAAATGAAGATATAGGGTGCCTAAGACTGTATAAATTAATATATGTGCAAAGTACTCAAAACTCTCACCAATTAACTATGGTTCTGGCACGCTCTGTCAATTCTGATGGAATGTAATTTAAATTATTAAAAGGAATTAAATACAATTTCAGTGAAGAACTCTTTGACCTTAAAGTGATTATGTATTAAAAGTACTTGATTATGTATTAAAATGTCCCAATGCTGGGCTAACCGGCTCACACACATTTGCTAATCACTTTCAATGAGACATTTTCTAATTGCCCAAGTCTAAGAAACGATACTATGATACTTCTTTCACACCCAAAGTAACACATAAGACATTAAAGTGCTTTACAGTGACATCAGAAAGGCCACAACTATGGCAACAATATCTCAGAAATGTTTTGGCAGACAGCAGAAGGGCTCTAATGGTATCCTTAAACAAACACTGCAGGTAAGGGAGTAAAACACTCTGGCCAAGTAAAGATGGTGTCTATATTACCATTGGTACGACTTTAAGACAGTAAAGACGGTAAGACAGCAAAGATGCCGTAACCTAGGTCCTAATGGCATGAGGTCATAAATAGCTTTAATTACATTTTGACTTTAAAAGAGTCAACTGCTGAGATAGCACCCCTAATAAATTAAATAAATTCAGTAAGACAAAAGGTAACATATGCAATAAATATAAATACATAAAGAAACAGTGTAGCCTACAGTGTAGACAACCACAACTAGGCTAAGATCCACTTAAGATAGAAATCCTTCTGCTTCAGTTCTTACATGTTTACAATAATTACAACTTATATGTGTCATCATCACACTGGCAACACTGGTGGGTTTGTGGTACAACAAGGACTCCCATGGGGGGTCACGGATTTCACACAACTGTATAGTTTTAAGACATTTTCTTCCACTGGCAGTGCCATTGATTGAAGGGTCTTTTCATTTCAAAACCGTAAAATAGCCAAACCTGGCTAGCAAAGGCAGTATCCTCATAACATAACTTGGCTTTTGAATGCTTAACAAAACAATAAAAAACATAAATGATCAAATATAAAAATCACATGTATGATCTGCTAGCCAGCAAATGTCTCAATCTAAAAGCACTTGTTTATTTTATGGTGTGCAGTCTAGCGTATGTTAGCAGAATTTGCTTTTCAGGTCCAAGGTGGCCTATTAGCTGACTACTAAATCAGAAAACGTTGAAAATAAACGTTGACAAGTCAGCTTAGGCAAGCAAGTGGTTATCCCCTGTGCACATGAGTGGATACAGAACTAACTCGTCCCCGCACGCAGGTGCAGACATAAAACTGATGTCACAGAGTAGGTTGCCGTGACAGAGGTTTCGGTGACATTTCTGTAAGATCTTCAAAATGTCATTAAAAACAACAAATCACCATGCCCGCTCCCTCTCCCACTCCAAACCAGTCCAGACTTTCCACGCTAACTCAAAGTCCACTAGAGATAAAAACAAACAAACACACAAACAAAACCCCTGTCATTACTTGTGTTGGCCCCTGGCAAAGTGACAGGCGAAGTCGTACTTGTTCCTGCACTTGCACCCGCAGATGTTGCACTGGAAGGGGTTCTCGTAGCCATGGCAGCCCATGTGGATGGTGTAGAGGATGTTGTCGGCGAAGTACGTGTCGCAGTGCTGGCAGTGTTGCAGCAGCTGCAGGTCCTGACTGCTCAGGGCAGGCGCTGGGGTACTGGGCTGGCTGTTGCTCACACTGGGGGTGCTGGTGTGGGCGCTCTGCTCACTGCAGGGCCCCGCCCCGGGGCTGTAGTTACTGGCGGGGGGTGGGCGGGGCTCAGGGCTGGCGGGGGAGGCGGCCTGGGCGGAGCCGGCCGATACGGGGGCGGCGGCCGGCTGGCAGAGGAGGAAGGGCTTCTCGTCGCGGCACGACCCCGTCTCCGGGGAAACGGGCGCCCGGGCGTCGGCCGGCAGGCTGGCCAGCTGGCCCGCCAGCGTGGACAGCTGGGTCAGCGGGTTGTCGGACACGGCGTCCAGGCGCGAGGCGTCGCCCCCTCCGCCGTCCCGCGGCTCCGGGTGCAGCTGCGGCAGGTCCGGGGGGAAGTGGCCGAGGTAGTCGGCCTTGGGGCCGGCCGCCGAGGGCGGGCCGTAGCCCAGGAGGAGCCGGCGGCCGTAGCCCAGCGAGCCGGACTTCCTCTGCAGCACGCCCAGCATCTTCCTGCCCGCCAGCGCCGAGCGCGCGCCCTTCATGGGCAGCAGCTTGTGCCGGCGGCGCCGGTGGTGCGACAGGTTGCTGCGGTCGCTGCAGCGGAAGGAGCACAGCTCGCACTTGTAGGGCTTCTCGCCCGTGTGCGAGCGCATGTGCGCCTCCAGGTGGCGCTCGTACGCCGAGGCGAACGGGCAGAGGTGGCACCGATGGGGCTTCTCTCCTTTTCAGCAAAGCAAAGAGAAAGGACAGGAATTATTTACCAAACGGTGTTTAGTCACAGGTCAATTGAGCCTGGGAAAGGCACTTAATAAAATAAGTGCATTATTTATTTTTAGTAGTAATAGTAAGAAATATTTGGTGGCTTAATTGTTTTCATTTTTTTTTGTAAAGTATCAAAACAACGTATCTGGGTGCCGAAAGCAGGGTAAATACAAACAATATTCAGGTACAAAATTAAGCCTATGTGAATACGGATGTGGGTTGTTGTGTTATACCTGTGTGTATACGGATGTGGGCTGCTGTGTTATACCTGTGTATATACGGATGTGGACTGTTGTGTTATACCTGTGTGTATACGGATGTGGGCAGTTGTGTTATACCGGTGTGTATACGGATGTGGGCAGTTGGGTTATACCTGTGTGTGTACGGATGTGGGCTGTTGCGTTATACCTGTGTGTGTACGGATGTGGGCTGTTGGGTTATACATGTGTGTATACAGATGTAGGCAGTTGTGTTATACCTGTGTGTATACGGATGTAGGCAGTTGTGTTATACCTGTGTGTATACGGATGTAGGCAGTTGTGTTATACCTGTGTGTATACGGATGTCGGCAGTTGTGTTATACCTGTGTGTATACGGATGTGCTCGATGAGTCGGGCAGTCCCCTTGCTAGCGTAATTACAGTAGCGGCACTTGAGTTTTCCATCGTACGTCCTCTCAAAGCTGTCAACCAGCAGCCCCGAGCCGTCGTCCAGGGAAACCTCCACCGAAGCATGGTCCAGCCTGTTCTGGTCGGTCTCGGTACCGGCTGCCGGTAAACAGAACATAGGTCTGTGCCCTACACCGGTACCATCGGCAACACACCCATCGCCTGGCTCTGCCTGCATTCCAGGGGGATCTGACTGCAGACCTGGAACATAATTCCGCTCGCATGTGATGCTGAACAGCATACTTGGTCACAAGGTCAACTTTTGATGCCCCCATCTTCTCCTGTAAGAACAGTGGCTTGGCTTAATGGGAGGAGTCATTAGGAAAATGTAACTTGTCTAATACGCTAGATTTATATTTGTGAAGAACACCATTTGAAACGTTATCAGATGGCTGGCCTTACTTTGCGTGGACTGTGTTGAAAACATCAATTGTCAAAAGGAAAATACAGACTCCATATTTTCCGTATAGAAACCGGTAACCAACACTCCCACAACAACCACGATTTCACAGTGATGATTACAGTATGCCAAAGTTCACTGACTGTGAGACAAACGGGAAAAGGCTAACTGTTAGGATAACACAGGACTGGAGCGCGAAAGGCTAGCTAAAAGACAACGATGAAAGGACCAGTGCTGTGATTGCTGTCGATGCCGGATGAACCCAGTTGCAACAGTGTCACTAAGTGAGATATCAATTTAGCATCACACACAAACTGAAACAAACTGATAACTTAGTTTAAACTTATAGCGAGGAGAAACAAGCAAGCCATACCACATCAAATGATTTGGTAACGTTAGCAACGGCTATAATTTCACGAAAATGTACTCAACATTGAGAGATCCGTACCGCCCTGGAGCACCTCCGCTTCCTTATCGACGCCGACGGAACCTGAGATCATATTTACATGTTGGGTCTGCTGCGTGAGGTACTCTTGAAAATCCTTGACAAAGTCCAACGTCTCTGGCTTCTTCTCGCCCATCCTGCAATCGTTGTGCACACTGGTAGTGTCTCCTTGTCTTGCTCCGTAATACACGGAATATATGGAGGAAAGGGTTTGCACTGAGAAGAAATGACTCGATGTAGTCAATCAGTCAGTCAGTCAGCTGCTACCGTTTCATAGGTAGGCAAGATAGCCGCTAACAATGATAGCTTGCTAACCCAAAGTTATGCGTTTGCTGCTAGCTATCTAGACATTTTAAAGAGGCGCAAAATGAAAATACCTCGCCAACAGTCGGACCAAACAAGTTAACTGGTTAGCTAACGTTAGCTTGTCGCGAGGAGCACAACAAGCACGCTAACGTTAGCACTTTAGCCGCAAATTTTGGCCAGCCAGTCTGCGAGTGTATCTGCCTTGTATTGCTATCTAAGTAGCCTCGCTAGCAAACATCCTAAGTATTGCAGATTGACCGAGATACGGGGCGTTAAGATGATCCAAAACGTCTACTGTTCCTTACTATCAGTACCGGGCTAGCAAATGTAAAAGTTCAGTGTAACAACAAAAAAATACCGCTTTTGGAAGGAGCAGGGCAGCAATAAACGTTCCTACATTTAGGCTGTCGACCTGGTAGCGATGATAGCCAACAAGAAGTCGTTTTTGCCACAGTTTTAATACGTTTCACTCGTATTGTGTCTGAATACTCATTGAACAGTCGCCTCATTTTTCTTTACGGGGTTACGAAGAGCTTTCTTTTTAGGATACACATTGACATCCCTAGGAAAGGGAACACAGCGAGCCTGTGAGCAACTTCCAGTTCATGCGTGCGAGGTAACCATGCCAACAGTGGCACGCAGGACGGAAAACAATAGCTATAGCTAGGCTTCACTTTATATGGAGTTTTTTTGTTATGTGTCAAACAACACTTTTACATTTAGGAGACGTTCTCATTGTCGTTTATGCTGTTACCTGTAATGAATTTACATTAAACTACACGATATTTATTTACATTGAGGGAGCATGGGGCACTATTGGGGGAAATTGCATTGAGGGAACCGCCCCCCCCGAAGAGGTAGAATTATTTCGAATATTATTGTCAGGTAGTCTAGTGAACAGTACGGACAAAATTAATTGAAGTGACAGGTCAATTTAGCAACTATTCATGAAATTTAGTTTCCCTGCTCTCAGGGCTGCTGTCTTCAGTTAATCAGAGTTATTTATAGCCAACTTGCAGAACCATTACAGGTTTTTACTAAGAATTTTACTGAGAAGATTTTAAGGTTACTAACCAATTCAAACAGGGCATTGTGTGTGTGTGGGGTTGCCTATATTGTTCTCATGTTCCTGCACAAAAAAAGTTGCGTATGGCATCTAACATTAGGAATTATTATTGTTTTTTATACCTGACTAGTCATTGTCTTTGACTGTCCAAGATGCACAAGTTCAAATTCTTAGTATAATATACCACAGCTATTTTTCTGTCTCCACAATGTCTGTAAACAGTGAGGTGTAATACCCACAACTCCTACCAATTCTCTGTTACATTCATTTGGTATTTGTGATGCATTCTCTCAAATGCACTGTCCTAACCTCTATTCCTATTGAGTATCTGATCAACTTCCAAGAAGACTGCCCTGGTGGTGCACTGTAATTCCATTGCTGCTTTATAGCTAGCTAGCTGTATATGGCACACGCAGACATCTTTATTGCTTGTCAGTTAGTTGAATGCTAAGTGTGAGGTTTAGGAATACTATAGTATAGAAGCCATGGTCCTGCGATCTCGCCAAACATCACAGGCAATTGCCAAAAGAAATCACTTTTTTAACAATGTATAATTTATTATTATCTGCACAAAGCTCTTTCAGGCACATTTTAAAAAAAGGTAAACAGGCTTTTCACTTTCCTCATGTTCAGCCATCCTGATGCTGTTCCTCTTCCTCGGGTTTGAGAATAAAACAGATTGAGGCGCTGGTATACTGTGGTCAGCTGGTTCACTGAACAGAGACCTCCCATCATGCACTAGTTTGTACTACTTAGAATTGGAGGATCTTTAGTCTTGCAATGTCAGCTGATGTCTTTCCATTCACAACATTGCTACAGCTGAATGTTTTCTTTAATACGGACAGGTAATTTAGATTTTCCCTTCCAACAGCCCACATCCGTATTTTCCTTTTTAAGATCTAGAAGAAATAAAAAATAAATAAAATCTAAATACTAAGATCTAAAAAATAACATTATGTATATTTATCATGGATCCATGTCACAGCCTTTTCAAAATAATGTTTTTTAAGAATTGATGTGCTCAGTAACTTATTTTACTACCTAGTTGCAGTTTATTTTCCAGACACTAGGTGTCATGTTATGCCAAACTATAGCCAAAGCTCTCAGTCATCAACAGCTGATACTGAGCTAGATGCATGGTTTTGTCCTGGAGATTTGCAATGTAACAAAGGAGAATTTATTTGGTTCAGATTCTGAAAATAGCATTTAAAAAATATATATCTCTGTTGTACGATATACTTACACATCTCTCTGAACCAAAAGCCAATTTGTAAAAAATGTGATTTTTCACAGATGTCTTTTTAATCTTTTAAAATGTTATTTGATAGTGGTAAGAGAAGTGGTAGCTTGATATCGCCAAAAGCTTATCTGACCTAATTAATTGAGCATATGCAAAGCCACAATGGCCGTCCGTGTTTTCTTTAATGAATGCCATGGAGATGAGGGCCCGGGGTTGGTGTAACACCCAACCTACACAGAGTTGAGCTATGACCAGCAGAGCAGTCAATTACGGCACCTTCTAATGACCTGTCGCCGCTAATGTTATTTTATTGCAATTTAATTATGCTCAGGTTTCAAAAGGAGGGACTTCACTCTAAATAATTTATCCACAGTGACAATAATTTGCCAGTTGGAAAAGATTAATTGGAGGTCCTTGCCGTGTCTGTTGGTAGAATAGTACTGTTCTGGTTCAGATATACGGTTTCACTGGGTTACCTGGATTTGACGATAACAGTAACCCACCTTAAAGTCATGGACCTTGAAAACAAAGATTTCAGAAAATGAATTTTACAGAGGGGAAAAACTGAACTGATGATTGATACCACTCCCTGCAAAGAACACACAGGATTTCTTTGTGTTTTGACCTGTTTAATGACTAATTTAAGATTACAGAATACACTCCGATGACTCCCATGCGGTGAGAATAATTAGCCAAGATCTCATACATGTTAACCTAATTAATGACAGGCATCTTCATGATGTACTGGCGTTAAAGGGCAACATATATTAATGGGCAGAGAAGCAGGCCACGTGGAGCCTGGTTTGACATTAACAGCCATTAATACTCCAGTCTCAGCACTTCGAAAGATCAGAAAATTAAAAGGTAATGACTTTATGTGGTCAAATTTTAAATATTGTTTTGTAATGAACTCTTGCTCTGCAGCCTACCACATTGCAGCATGATGCTGAGGGTGGGATGTGATGAATTAGTATAATAAACTGATGATTTTGTACATGGTCCATTGTGGGGTTTCTTTATTTTTTATTTAGATTTTACATAAAATGGTTTTGTTTAGGCTATATCTTTATATCATTGTGACAATTTTCCATATAATGTTGTGTATGTTTGCCTATTGTTCTCTACACATGTGTATGTGGACTATATCTTTACGTGTATACTACTGTAAAATTATTATCTCGTTTTATGTGAACTATAATAACATGTAGTTTCATATTTGTTTATCTGCCCTCTGCCTTGTACAAGCAACCCCCACATTACAACTGCTGTGGAGAAAGTCATGGAGTTATCCACTTACCCTAATTCACATTTAAAGGGCTGGAATGAAAAGGACTCTGTCACCCCTAAACCGGTTGATTTATGCTGTTTGCGGTTTTATAGAACACGAAACAATTAATTTCGCACTGAAAAGAATTTGGAATTAATTCTGAGAAGCCCTGGAGCTTTTTTCTAGCGCAGCAGTCATACACGGTGCTCATTTAAAAGCTGAGCTGCATATTAGCCGTGGAAGAAAGGCTTTTAACTCCAGAGGAGCGCAGATGTAGGAAAGCTAGCAGGAGCCACCGCCAGATCATTACAGCAGAAAGGTGAAGAGGGATTTTGGTGCGGCTTTTATTCTTGTTGCGAGGCTATTTATTCCTCGAGATCCCCCCCGCTCAACATGGGGTGTTTGAAAAAGAAAAAAAGGCAGGGGACAGGAATAAAGAATGTACATATTGAGCTTTTCATTCTCCAGCGCCACTTAATTTCCTCGCTACCACGCCGGACCCTGTCTAATGAATGTAATTGCTGCCTTTGATGAAAATGCTATTATCTGGATCACACTTTAAATGGACAAACAAGCCCGCCCTCCCTTTCTCCACCCTCCCCCTTTTAACGCGGCTATGAGATCTCTAATTATGCAGGGAACAAGTGGCTTTTCACAATGGAGTGTGTTATCCTCAATTGCTAAGAACTGGAGCAAGCTACATTAGCACAAAGGACAGATTAGATTTCCTATACACTGCACAAAACCCATTTCCTTGATTAATTTCCTGCGTGTGCCAGAGCGATTCTTTAAAAAAATCCCATCTATCTCGCTTTAAAGACAAACTTTCATCTTTTGACAGATGCCCAAACTCAGTAGACTGCCAGACATTTATTGACAAACCAGTAATAGAAGTTCTGGAAAACGTCTTGGAGGGAAGCAAAAAAAAAAAAAAAAGAAAACTCATACTTTTTGTCGAAGACTGAAAATCCTCTGCCGCTTACCCTGTTCACTTTATTGATTCACATTCTACGACACAATTGTCTCCAAACGGACAGTTTTTGCTATTCATGAGCGACCCTTTCCCCTCCACGAATTGAATTGGTGTTAAATAAAATTGGTGACTGCATCTTGAGATGCGCCATGACTTTACGAGGTAACGGACAATAAAGCTGCTGTCAGCTGTGAAGTTTGAATCCTAACGTCGCCTTCATGGGGTACTTTTGTACTGTTGAATTCATTATATTATTTAAAAACGTGTAGGGGAGACCGGGGATGGTATAAACATTGGGTTAGTTGTAACACCATCAATTTGTCCAATAAGGGATGAGTTGTGGTACTGTGATCACTTGTCAAGACCCTTATTCCCTTTAGAAGTTTGATGATTCTATATTAAATATTGGGTATTTTAAGCATTTATTTGAGGTACAAAAGTAATAATTCTCATCATCTATTTTTTCGTCAGCAGTCACAATATTGTAATTCAAATAGTTTTATGGCAGTATAAGCAGATTCTCTAGTGAAATGTGATGCTTCAAATTCATGCTAGCTTCACAACCATCCCAACCAATGCTACATTGGTTGGGGATGGTTGTGACACTTAATAATGTTTTAAACTGATTGTTTTCAGCATTTATTTATTTCTTAGCATGCCTAGGCAATGGAAAAGACAAACAGACCGGGGTGTCCCAGTAGACACACTAAAGCACTCTTGTATGTACACAGGTAGTCAGCTGACATGTTCACTCACAGAAGATCAAGAGATTTTTAGAAATAAAGCTGTTTTACATTTAAAGTCTAAAAAGTATCATTTATTTGATTTAATGCAAAACGAATTGATTCTCATCAGTAAACCAGGATCTGTAAGAGGTGAAAAACTTGATTACACTAAATATTAATTAAATTGATATTAATTGAGCTAAAGATAATGTTTATGGAGAAAAATATCTTTTTAAACTACTTTCAGATGGTGAAACATGCACCGGGTCAATTTGACCCGGGAACATTATTGCTGTTCCCTAAATTTGAACATAACAGGAGGGTTAAAAAACAATTCTTTTGAAAAGGGTGACGTTATAAAAAAGTTTTTTTTCAGTCCAAAGCACATTGTTCCCAAATGCTTGAGGCTTCTCTGTCTTTTTTTTGCATACTTCAGACACTTAATTTTGTGTTGAGGTCGTTCTTTCTGGCGACTCTGCCATGTAGGTCTTTTTTTGTTTAAAGTACATTGTATTGTTGTCCTGTGAACAGCTAGACCTGTGCTTTGCAGTGATGTGTGTGTTCTTCTGAGTATTTCTCACCAGGTCTCGGGCCATTCTATCTGAAATGTTTCTTTGTCTTCCAGACTTTGCCTGGACTTCAACTGCTCCATTTATCTTCCATTTTCTAATAATGTTTCTGACAGAGGAAATGGGTAGGTTGAAACATTGAGAGAGTTTTTGTAGCCTTCTCCTTCTTGGTGGAAATGAACCATCTTCATTCTGAAATCCTTTGACAACCGTTTAGAGGAACCCATGGTTGTTAACACCAGACAGGACAGCCACTGCAGTTGCAGAGTTACTTCAGAATAGAAAAGTTTCACCCAGGAATTATACTCACCTGACTCATTGAAACCCCAATAAATAAATCACCTGGGTCTGGGCCTTAGTAATCATCTTTTTACAAAGTTACAAAGAATAATCCAAAAGGGTTCCCAAACTTTTGCACAGGGCCCTTGTCCTTTATTTAGAAACAGTAAAAAATGAAAATAAAAAGCAATCTTGCTTTAGAATTTGTAAAAAGGTTTCATGTTTAAATCTTTACCATTTACAGTTCACGTTTGCTTTCGATCACATACAGACATTTAAATCAGGGGGTGCCCACAATTTTGCACCCCACTGTATACAATTTTTTTATTCCCATTGCATCCATTCCCAGCTAGCATTACAACTCACCCCAGTAGTGCGGTAGGTTGTAACAGTGTATTTGACATTAACTCACACATTCTGTGATATTGTACATGATGTCTGAAAAAATAATGTAATGTAATTTGTAGCAGACAAATATGGGTTGCTTCAGGTGTTACAATCATCCCTCGTCTCCTCTACACAACATAATGCATATAATTATGATATAAGTATGAGGTGCATTTAATGCCAGGATTGACCAATGTTTAAGGCTGTTTCATATTTTGTAAGTGATTATTTGCGAAACATTTCTATTCAAAGAAAGCCTGCAAAGTCTTGTGGATTGGACTACAAAGCCTTAGGCTACTTCCTGCAGCATGTACCTGGATGGTGGCACTCATTTGAGTCTAACTCTTGCCTAAGTGGAATTTATTTTTACATTAATTGCACCTTTTATAAGTCATTTAAGCTAAAGGTGTCTGCCAAATACTTAAATTGGATTCATAAATTGGTGTGCATCAGTACAGAAACACTGGTCACTGCTCTCTCCCTGTCTGTCACAATGGATCTGGTATGGATGGAGTAAGTAATGCACCGTAGCCTGGTCGTGTGACTTTTAAAAGGTTTATGTCATGCGAAACGGGTTACCATCCGGACTCAGTCAAACAGGAGAAGGATTGGGCAATATCCTTGATTGAGGTGGCATTTTACCAAAATTTATTTGAGGTTCTGAATACCAAAACCACAGGCTACAAATAAGGAGGACGGGGTAATACCTTTTGACTGGACCAGTCGCACTCAACTTGAAATGAGGTGTCCAGTTGTGAGTTATGGTGGCCAAACGTCATTTGTACAGTTTGAAAAGTGGGGGCATTTTTCTAGCCTGTCACTGGATGGCAATAGTTCATTCTCTTGAATGATACCTTTGAACGCACAGTTGCCCTATTGCGAGCATTTCAGTCTTAGTGCAGAGAGGTTTAATGGGTCGGCCTGTCCGTAAGGGGATAATTTAGTGCTCGCCTTGCCACATTCTTAAACATGCCTGCCCTCCTGGCTCCCTGGAAATTTCACTCAGTGTGCAGGACACCCATCCCTACCGCGGCAGTCCTGTCCCGTTACACAGAGGCCTTTCTGTTCGTCAGGCTACCCCACCTGGAATGCAAAAGCCTCATGTCCCTGGAGGATGGATCTCAGTTGTTTGTGTTATCTCTTGTTTGATTGTGTTGGGTCATTTGTCCATATGATTTCTTCAGCATTCCTACAGTAGACGGCCTTGCTTTATCGGCTTATCGTTCAAGCTTCAGTGAGAACAGCTGGCTTCCGAGTTGCTTCTCATTTCCCAGGTTGAAATAATCTCCTAGGAAAATACGGATCTCGGATTACAGATTACTAACATGTTATCTGATTAACAGTACATAATACCTTCATAAGCAGTACACTGGCATTCATAAAAGCTTATGTCAATAACTGAAAAAAATACATATGGTGTGCTACGTCAGCACCAATGTAATTGACATTACCACAAAACATTACCATGAGTGTTATTATATAAATCTTTTGAACAGATGTGTAATACTTATGAAAGTATTATGCAGTGCTTATGAATGAGTTCTGAATCGTTCTTACGGAGGACCATTCATCAAAAAAAAAATTCTGTTTCTAGAAGCCTGTAGCGTAGTGGTTAAGGTAAATGACTGGGACACACAAGGTCGGGGGTTCTAATCCCAGTGTAGCAACAATAAGATCCGCACAGCCATTGAGCCCTTGAGCAAGGCCCTAAACCCTGCATTGCTCCAGGGGAGGACTGTCTCCTGCTTAGTCTAACAAACTGTACGTCGCTTAGGATAAGAGCGTCTGCCCAACGCCAATAATGTAATAATGTAGAAGCGGAAGTAGTCTTTATCGTGCGGTGAATGAAGCAGCTGGTACGCGGGGTTTGCTAGCAGCGGTGCGCTCCGCGGGCTTTACACGGTCAGCCTCAGGATAACGGACGGACGCTAGCAGGCCGAGGCGCGGGTCGTTAGTCAGGAGACGACGGTAACAGGCCGGCTGATGATGGGAAGGACGACTGAACTGTGACCTTATCGATCCCTGGTCCTGCCCAGCTGCGCTCCTGCAAACCCAGTCAGTTGGGGAAGTATTTAAAGGCAAATGCACCGGGCTGTCGGTCTGCAGGCCTCATTAATTACATTTTCACCTGTGACAGTGACAAACACTCCCAGCCACACCGCAGTATATTAGGGTCACTTTGCCAAACGTAGACAGATTTCGCCAAAAACATACGCCTTGAGCTTGCGTGTGCTGGGGGGTTGTCTATCACACTGCAATAAGGGAGAGTTTATTTAAGCTATCATGTTGACTGCAGACCTTCAAAGTCATTGTACTATTAGATTACTTATATTTCTGTATGGCTACGGATAATATTAAGAAGAAAAAGAAAAAGAATGAGAAGAAGAATAACAATACTGCTACTAATTATTATTATTATTATTATTATTATTATTATTATTATTATTATTATTTTCTCACACATTTTGTACTTTATAATACTAGTTAAATTGGGCTTTCATCAATTTATTTGTTTATTATACATTATTCTCATTTAAGATGATACTTGAAGTAGTTTACTGTACCACATTCATAGCACAGTTGCCATGAGTGATTTGAGTCACATCCATATGTTAACTCTGGGTGGACAGTTTAGTATTGCCTCAGAAAAGCTGTCCAAAACATCAGTTCTGAGCTGATATTTTTGTGCTGAAATTATACATGCTTTTGAACATTGTGACATAGATCCGCCCAATTCCTGAGGACTCCATATGTGTTGATGCAACCACTCAACTGTATTCAGCCAAATACAGTACAGTTAAATGCAAGTATTGGCACAGAGACATAAATTTTATGTTTATTGGCTCTGTACTCCACCATATTCGATGTGAAATAAAACAATGAAATAAAACAAAGTGACTGTCAGCTTTCATTTGACAGTATTTACATCCATGTTGGGTGATCTGTGTAGGAATTACAGCCCTTTCTCTACATAGCCATTTCAAGGGGGGTAGAAGTAATAGGATAGTTTGCTGCGCAGCTGTTTTTTAGCCAGCTGTGCATCTTTGCGTCATTCATGCACTAATAAAATGTCTAGCTTTTATTCTAGGTGTGGCATTAACTTTTGGTGACGGGTGCTATTGTCTCTCAACATGAATTACCGTCAATGCCAGTAAAGCAGGCCATTGACAAATCTGAATAACTTAGATCACAGACAGGCTGTAGCCAAAACTTTGGGCGTGTGAAAATCAACTGTTGTTAACATTGTTAGGTGGCAAGAAAGCACTGGTGAGCTCAGCAATAGCTAATGACCTTGTCAATCATTGATGACAGCTGTATGTGTAGCAGGAGGATGTGTAGGCATAGGTTTGCCAAAGAGAAGACTACAGCAGCATAACTTAAGATGGTTCACTGCAAGATGCAAACCCCTGTAAGCCTCAGGAACAGAATGTCCAGGTTACAGTTTAAAATGTGTAATTTAACTCAAGGTCTTATGGACAGCATTAACCTGGACCATCATGTAAAGAAGAAAGTACTTGTGGAGTATGAAAGGAACTCGACCTAAAGCACCCTGCCAAAACATGGTGTAGGTATTGTTATGGTTTGGGCACTGTTTCTGTATGTATGAAAAAAGATGTAATTCCAACATGAATGTAGATGTAATTACCCCCAAATTAAAGCTGGCAGTCGGTAGTTTCTCCTCATATTCATTAGTTTCGTTTTAAATCCTTTGTGCTGGAGTACAAAGACAGGACAATAAAAGTTGTGTCACTGTACAAATATTTACAGACTGCACTGTATGACTCCCCTCTCTCCATCTCTCTCTCATACACATACTACATCTCTCTCTCTCTTTGACCGCACCATCTGTCTGTCTGTCTGTCTCTCTCTCTCCCAGTACCCCCTTCCCCTCCCTCTCCCTCCTCTTTCCACCTCTCCCCGCTCCCCCCTTTACTTACACTCCTCTCCTCCATTCCTCTTTCCTGCCATCGCCATCCCAGACCTCGGTTTCAATCTCGACTCAATTGCAAGTGGCGACCCGCAGACTTATAAAGAATTGGCTTTAAGGCTTTTGAAATAGACTGAATCTGCTGTGGGTCACCGGGGGGAAATAAGTGAGGAAAGTAAGTAAGCATGAAATAGTTTTCCATAAATAATCAAATGACAACAGTGCAATAATGGGATCTGGGGCTGTAAAAAATATATGTAACCAATTTTTTCGCTATTAAACTGAAATAGAAAGCAAAATATATAACAGGCTGAAGGAAAAGTTTCATTCCAGGGTGGAGGATAAATTTCTTCTTCGGTGGTAAGAGATTGAAGGTGCCGCTTGGGAGCTGGCAGAGCATTTGAGGTCTTTTCAGGGGAAAGGGTGCCCCTGAAAAATCAATGGGTTAATAATCGTCCGCATTTTCATGTGCGTGTACGCAAGCGGCGGACAGCTATTCCTCTGCAGCGCTGTTTTGCTTTGCACTTATGTTTTTACAAATAATCAATGCTTCATTTTGAGTGCTTAATAGGACAGGTTGAATTACACCTACATAGAGAAAGGGCAGTTACAGGCGACCCAGTGACAGCTGTTGAAGGATATAACACGTTGGATATTATGTACGTTCACTTTCCCGTTAATTTGCTATTCAACTTTGTATCTCTGGTGTGTGATTAAGAATAATGTCCAGAAATGCTGATATCTTATTTTCTTATTTTCAGATGATATTAATGATCTTATTTTATCTATTTCTTTTTACTAGTTTACTGTAGCCAAGTAGCTACACTACTAATATATAATCGTATCATATCCCTGGAATGGAATGTGTGTTTACAAAAGTGGCTCGATATCCATCTGAAAGTATGATTTTAACCGGAGTTGGTTGTATTTACAGGTCCTCTGGTACCATGTCCCTCTGACACGTCAGTGAAAAACAAGTATGACCTGTCATCTGTCCCATGAATTCTTTAATTGTGCCCTGCCCTGGTGATGCAGGGCGCGGGGGCCTGGATTTGTACCCGCTTGATTTGTGGGGCTCCGAGGCAAAGCTGTAATTTATGACCATAAAACGGCTGATGGTTCATTTGCTCACTGCCCTTAGGACTTGCTTTTCAAATCGGGGCTGGAGCTGAATGGAGCTGTCCTGTTGTGAGCGGATGATAAATACATTTAAAACTGGCTTTAAAGAATATAAATGACCTGTATGCAACCCCCCCCCCCCCCCACCCCCCACAACCCACCTCTCAATGTTTGCAGGTCTTTAAATGAGAGGACATGTGTTTAATTCCTGGGCCTGGGTGGTGTGTGGTGGTTTGTGGGTAAGCAGGTGCAGAAATGGGGCCAGAGGTGAGAGGTCCCAGAGCGTGGGCGTGGAGCTGGTTAGCGTGTTGCGTCTGGTCGACTTCCTCTCGGTAGGGAAGGTGGCGTTGTACTCTCTAACCAAAGGGGCCGCTGACGGCGGTATGGGAGAAGAGGCGGAGTAAACAAACGGCGAGAACAGTGCTCGAGTAGCGGCACTCGAGAACCCATCTTCTCCATGACGCCCAGAAGACTAATTAAGGTGTTCGGCGGGACTGTGGTCCGTGGTGACTGTGGTGAACTCGTAGACCGCTCACCGTGAGGGTTGTGCAAACACGTGCACGTCTCCTCCTCCTCATCCGCACTCTGGAGAAGCCCCGCTGTCCTGTTCTTTTAGACCTCGCAGCCCTCCTCACTGACGCACTCCGCAAAGTAAATCTCTTAATTTTTACAGGATGGAGGCACAGGTACATCAACTGGATAAACAGTTTGTTTTACGGCATTGGGACAGGTGCGTTGTGCCCTAGTGGGCTAAACGGGTGTGAACACTTTTATTGAGGTTACCTGGTTCTGCCCCTCCTGTGGGGAAAGTAGTACCCCCATCTCCCTGGCTTGGCCTCTGCCTTAACCCGCAGCTGATTGGCCGGTCTAAAGTAACACTTTCTCTCCTTAATTATGCAAGGACTGGATTGGATAGAGATCTAGCCTGGTTCACAGTCACACAGCAGGGTTGGAAGTCCCACATGACCAAGGCCAGCACTGAGAGAGGCACAGTTGGCCCAGCCATTCAAACGGCCAGTTGATTTTACTTTCCCCACAGTTGTTTAATACTTTAGCAGTTCATGTACTTGTGAGATGAAAAGCCTTTAAATTAACTTTATAACTTTTTTTTCTTTCGCGACCAGTGAATGGCTGAAAGGCAGGCTTTTGCTCCAGTCTATTGAAGAGGCCATCTGGGCACATTTATATTCTCTTAAGTGGCGTGGAATAGAGCCGATTTCATGCTTCTAAATGACCCTCAATAATCAGGTCATTTAAATGAAGCTCCCCCCCCCCATCTGACACAGTCCCTCGCTCATCTGAATAACAAATCTGAGCTCTGGGCCTTGAAGGGACCGGCAGAACTTTACCCGGATCTCTGTATTAAAACGGAGAAGGGGAGAAAAAATCCCTGTCAAAAGTGGCAGTGCATGTGTGAAAGTAGGCGATTTTCTTAATTCATCCCCTAGGAGCAGATAAGTCTATCAATCTGTTAAATTGGAAAGCCATTAGACGCCCTGGTTTATGCGTTTCAAGCTGTTAACTAGAAGCTGATTGATTGTTGTTCCTTTGATAGGATATGCTGATCTAATCTCACTGTGCTCGAGTTTGCAATAAATTACACAATTCATTTCCTCCATTTAGAGAGAGAAAATCACACCCCCAGGCTTCCTCAGCTCCAGAGGCAAAGAGCAGGGAACCTATTTTATGGTGCCATTTAGCCTGCAAGCTTTCAGCAATCCCCGGCCTTCCCAAAAAATCGAAGCATAATCAAGGTGTATGTTTAGAAAATTTATCGTTATAATTTTCTCCTGTAATCTCTTCCATTTTCCAGCCTGCCTGGGCGACATAGATCATCATCTAAAAAGAGAAAATGGATAGCAGTTTAAAATTTATCGGTCTTTGATTCTCAATTATACGTGTTTATGACTTCATCTGTCTTCAGTGACTTCAACCTTTTCCATTATAGTGGAATATTATTTGTACGAAATCCATTAAATTCACAAGGCAGACTCTAATGGTCAGGCTGCAGCGATTTGCAGAGGGAAAAGTTTTTGAAAGGTGGCTTTACGAAAGGCGCCGGTGTTATGACACTAGAAATTGCTTTATTGATGGCCTGCTCTTCTCCCTGTTCATTCGGTCATTTGTAACTCAGCCCATATCTATATCTCAGCCTGACACTGATAAGAGCCCTTCTGTCCCCCGGACCAGATTACACTGTGTAATGACACGCCCAGGCAGGTAGGATTCATAGGAATGTGCGCTAAGTATCAATACGGCCCAGCGGCTTGGAGCAGGCGCTACGCTAACGTGCGGCTCCGCCTGATTAGTATGTGAATTAAGCCTGCTGTATTTACTAGCAGTACACAGGCCTGTTTCTGCAGAAAGGGGGCGTAGGGTAAAGTACGCTTTTTCTCTCCCCTGAATGAATACTTCTTTTCTCGCCGAGGAGAGGCAGCGTCCGAACGACTACAGGTAGAGCTATTTGTTTGGTTGCTTTCTGGCAGCGGACAGAGCGGAATCACGGGCATTAATCTTACTCAGTCAGGTTTACTGCTGGATAATACATTACAGTTACAAATCTGCTCCAGTCAGGAATCCCAGCCACTGGAGAAAATGTTCATTTGTAATATCGCATTGCTTTGGCTATTTGAACACAGTGCTGAGATTTTATTTTTTATTATTCTTCTTTTTTTTTTTTTTAAATGAAGATCACCAATTTTTTATTTTATTTTTATTGTCACCCCCTTGTGTGTGTGCATTGGGTGATGCTATAAATTTAGATGTAGAATGAAGCAGCAACAAAGGATTTTGTCTGTATGTGCTATTCGTTGGCCAGTTTTTTCAACTAATATGTACAGCATTCACACCTTCCAATTCTGTTGTGGCAATCATAACAGTTCCAGGAATTCATGGAAGGTATGGATGTATGCTTAAGTACATTCTGCAATATACTGTTCTTCCAGTAAATATTGCAAAAACAAATGTGCGGAAGTTGGATGTGTACTGCTTTTACATACCGTACTTGAATGTAATATGTTTATTAACATATTACGGGTACAGTGCAGGAAAAATGCATGCATGTGGATATAGCCTATGAGGCCCTAGGTGAGATCTTGAAAATGGGCCCCAAAATAATACAAAAGACCACACCGCGGCCCCTTCGCCTGGCAAGGACCCTGGCCGGTTGTACATGGACCATTCACATTTTTCCTGGTCTATATTTATTGTTTGTCAGTTTTTCAAAACATGCTGTAGCTTTGTAGGATTGAAACCAAAGACCACCCGGTCTCTTCCCACTGCATTTTGGCTCTTCTCCAGTCCCCACCCTCTACTACTCCTACCTTTTACTCATGTGATCGGTACACATTCAGGATTTGTATCTCTTGATTTTCATAGTTAACTTTGGTGATATCGCACCCGCTCTCCCTGGACTTATGGCATGGATGTTCACACTGTTTGCATGCTCTTGAGTTCTCGTAATGCCGTGAGTCCCACTGGATAAGTGGTGTGTGCTAACTAAATGCAATGCAATGCGAGTCCTCACCTCACATGACACTGTTCGGGGGTAGCTGGTGGCCCTTCATTGCAGAACCAAGAGGCGGCAGCCAAATCCTAATCTCGGTTGAAAGGTAACCCTGTCCTAAAAATGCAGGTGGACCATGTCCCTGGACCCAACGGGACGAACACTCCTCCTCCTTAGCGTGCTGCTCAGTGCATTATGCTGCAAACTATTCATGCTATAACTCCCATTCCCTCCCCTGAAAGGCAATTACCCACACAATCACAATTAGGACACTTGGGTCAATGAGAGGCCACCCAAATCCCTTCCTTAAATGCAATGTTTATATCTTGTGACTGTAAAGAGACTGATTCCCCGCCCCTGAACCCCCCCATTAATTGAATGGTTCTCCGTATAACAACAGGCTATTGTAGCATAATGTCAATACGCTTTTAAAGAGGGTTCAGTGTACAGAAAACATGCTTAAGAGGGAACACAAAGGGGCACAGGAGGCCATGTTGTCCTCCATAAAAACTTACTGTGGGACAGTCTGGTGCCTCCGGGGACCGGCTGGAGGTATGGTGACCATTCAGTTTGGGAGCCTGGGTCAACAATGGTCATTGCCTGCACCGCCATTTTGAATTCTGTAATAGTAGTGATCAAGGTCTCCCTCATCATCATCATCATCTTCATATTTTCATAAAATAAAATTCTTGTCAGTAACTACAGGGGCTATCTCTGGAGAAACCATGGTTACACACTGATTACACGGTAACAGTACATGTAAGTGTGTTTCTTTCACCACAGAACCACCATCTTCACTCTTGTTTTCCAAGGCACTGCTCACTTCTATTCCGTCCAATGTGACCATTAATATTTCCACATCTTTTATCACAATTCTGACTCCAGAGAGAAATTCTTACCAGGTATCAAAACAAAAAATCGACAGAAATTACGAAGTGAAGCGAAGCCATGGAGCTGTTGACCGGCTCCAGTTTTTCATCACACCGGTCATTAGTCTGTGATGGATGTAAACCTATAAAGTATCTAAACTGAACCTTTTAACAAACCATGAGCAATACTATCATTTCTTTAATAGAACTTGCTGACCGTGTCGTTCTGAGGTGCCATTTGTCATTTTCTGTGTGAAATAATCAATAAGGTGGCTTTGAAATAAATAATATAAAAGTCCGAGAACATTATATCTTCTCATGCTGGGTTGGAGGAGGGACAGAAATAGACTTATAAAATATACACAAACCTATAGTAGCAGTCTGTCTATTTATTATATTGAAAAGGGATCCAGAATTATGTTGTGGAAAAATGTATTTAAATAAAAAAAGAAAGTAATTGAGAAACAGCAGTATATGACGTGTAAAATTACCTTAACACAAAGATAACCAAAATAATTCCAAAATAAATATGCATGTTGCTGCATGCACGATTACCACACAGTTCATATTAATAAATATAGTAGTAATAGTAGACATATTAAATGCCTTTGCCTCGATGGAAAACTAAGCTTATGACAATAGGCTATAACATGAGCAAGCATGAATGTTATCCGCATGGATTCATCAAGTATTATAATGTGCATTCATATGTTTCTCTGGATTCGAGCATCTGCTAAATGAATATGTATAAATGTGTTTCTGCTTTTGGTAAAATCATCCATTGCCCCTATAAGGTGTAGAATGTCTGTATATGTAATTTGAATGGAAAAATCCAGCTTAAGGTTTCTTTTTCTTTCCAAACAAAAGCAGAGATGCAAATATTATATTACTTTTCATTAATTTAGCAGACACTTATGCAGAGTGACTTAGAATATAAGAAGCACAATAAACACATCCACCTCAGTTATATGAGCAATAATATTAGACTTGGGTAACAACTAACAACCTTCCCTAGACCAGTGACAAGAAATTTTACAATTTTTACAATACGGTAAGAAAATTAGCTACTATAATTTGTTAACTTGGTGTACACACACACACAGCTCAGGAAAGGTAGATATTGTCCTTTAAGTCTGCTGTGCTGAATTGTCACAACAGATTTTATGGAAAGCATTCTCTCTGTGTTCAAACCACTCACTTAACAGACACTCAGTGTTTTGGGTTTGACCATCATATTACCATGTGAAACAGCAAGAAGGACAATATACTAACAGTCCTTGTTGTTTTATAAGCGTCATTACAGTGCACAGGTAGTCCACAAACATCAAAGCATTGGTTTCATATGCTAACATCCCAGAATGCACAGGGTCATTGTAAAAATGTTGCAAACGCCCAAGTGCCAGTAGTGGTGGACTGTTCGGCTGAAAGAGGAGACTTTTAGCATTCATTGGGCAGAAGCATCAGTGACCAACAAAGCTCAACTCGCTGATTTTACCATGGTATCTAAGGTGATGTCACCAAATAACTAAGAGGGAATGACATCTTCAGCAACAATGGCTGGACAAAAGAACATGCTACTGGATCAGGGTGTCTATGCATTCTTTTGAAGTGCAATGCAGTCAGGTGGGCAGTTGCACATCTCATCCAAATTCCAACCTGGGGCAAGAGCATCCAGTTTCATCAGATATAGCTGTTGCTCAACATTCTTTAAAGTGCCTTCCCATAGGGACTTCCATCTATTTATTCACTGCCTGGAGGTGCTAAGTAGCTTCCCAAATCCAAAAATGTATCTGTTCATAGCTAACTTCACAGTAACATTTCATGAGTAAAACATGGGTGTCCATTTGTAAACTACTTAAACTGTCCGTCGACCACGTCAATGCTAATATCACTGTGAACCAGAGGTCATCCAGTATACAGTACCAGGATGGCCATTGGGTTAGAATGAGTTGGCTGACTGTCATCTGTCAAGTATTTTTATTGTTTTTGCATTTCACTTAAATGGTATCTTTTTTACCAGACCAGGGATGGTTAAGCAGAGTTGTGACTGCTTAACTAAAGACAGTTCTTGTGTCCCAGTATGAAATATTTAGGATACTGTGGTCTAATTTGTGTGTTAAACATCATTGGTGTGGACAGCTAATTAGCTAAGTGTGACAGAGTAATTGGTGGAAACAAAAGCCTGCATATACTTGGAACTGAATTGCCCACCCTGCCCCCAGTTCTTAGCCCCACCCTGCCCCCAGTTCTGCCCACCCTGCCCCCAGTTCTCAACCCCACGCTGATGCCTTGATTGTACAGAAGTAAACACCTGATGGCGCTATTTTACTCTTTTATGTTGTGTGCGTGAATGACATTCACACTGGACTGTAGAGCAGTAATTAAGAAGTGAAATTACAGCTTACAATTACCATTATATATATATATATATATATATATATATATATATATACAGTAGTGTGCAGAAATATTAGGCACCCTAGACTATTATATATATATATATGTTCATTTTTGTGTGTGTGTGTGTGCGTGTGTTAGTATAAAAGAACACATTTGAGATTTCCAAATATTGATTTTCCAAAGATTTAATTTTACAGAGACATTTTTTTATTTAATTAAAAAAAGTAACATATTACTGTAAGCAGTTGACTACTTTTTTACATAAAAACTTGATCAAGGCTGTCTGAGATCAGAAGCAAGGACCCAACCAAAGTCTGCAGAAGAACTGTGGCAAGTTCTCCAACATGCTTGGAACAACCTCCCTGCTGATTGTCTTATAGAACTGCAGGACAGCGTTGGCTATCTCAGAGAAGTGATGCAGTTTTAACGCTGAAGGGTGGTCACAAAAAATATTGATTTGATTCAGTTTTGAACTATACTGCCAAATTACTCAAATGTAATGTAACATGTATAGTGCATTTATTTATTATTTTTGAAAGAATCTTATCTGTACAGAATGCTATACAGGTGCCTAAGATGTACACAGTGCTG
Organism: Conger conger; assembly: GCF_963514075.1. Classification (NCBI taxonomy): domain Eukaryota; kingdom Metazoa; phylum Chordata; class Actinopteri; order Anguilliformes; family Congridae; genus Conger; species Conger conger. Next base: position 8,582,952 of record NC_083777.1, read on the forward strand.
AATATATATATATATATATATATATATATATATATATATATATATATATATATATATATATAATGGAAAATAATCATTGCATTATTGGTAAACAAGTTTTCAAAAGAGACTGAAAAGGTGTGACATAATATGACATTAAATCCAAAATGCTCAGCAACTTCTACCTTCAAAATTGTCCGATATATATAACCCAACAATGCAGTGATGTTTATGAAAAAGGCAGTTGTTGAACAGAATATCACACAGTGATATTGCATGAATGTAAACAGATTAGCTATAGTTTTTTGATAGATGTTGTGTTAAATAACATGGAAAAGCATTGACATTACCAGACTGGTTTAGAACAATAACATGTTTTATGTATTTAAATATTATTAATAATCCATAAAATAATATATTCCAGTAACACACACATCCACAACAACACACATAATGTGTAAAAAATGCTAAATTACAAATAAATGGAAAATCTGCCACAAGTAAAACAAATAATTTGTCGTCAGAATGTTGTTGGTTTTAGTTATATGTTTATTTCAAGTATTCCCTGAGTAAAGTGCGGATACGCTTACCGTTAGGCCAAAATGGTATTTCCTGAAAAACAGATACAACAATTCCGATTTCACTTAATGAGGAATGATGAGCGGGTCTGAATAATGACATGCAGGAGTCTATGTCTATGTCTATCAACCCAAAAATTCAATCAAATGTCGATTATTATTGCGTAATTTATTAACGGTAATGACGCCATTCATGCAGCGGCAGCCCTCCATTTGGCAATTGCATTAAACGAACACGAATTAATTATGCTGTCTCCGTCAGTCTTTAAAGAACAGTCCACTCTTAATGTACACATTATGGCCTACGGTTATTTATACCGTAGTCTGTTGACACGATTACAGTTAGCCTCCTATGGTGTGTGTCAAACTAATAATTGGTCGAAGCGGTGTAAATGAAATGCAGCTCTACTTGTTTGACAGTGTTGTCCTATCCGTCCTATGAAAGCTTTCAACATTCTTCAACGTTTATAATCCAATATAATTTCATTCATCGCCAGAAAAACTGCTGGTACTAATATTGCTGCTACTATTACTGATAATACTAGCCTATTGATAATAATAATAATAATAATAATAATAAGAAGAAGAAGAAGAAGAAGAAGAAGAAGAAGAAGAAGAAGAAGAAGAAGAAGAAGAAGAATAGCCTAATAATAATAGTACAGTCAGTTGCACAACGAAACAAGACGTGAATCAGTGTTAATGAAACTCAGAAAGCATAGCCTATGTCCTGTTTAAATGCCCCTTTTCTCTTTGCTCATTCATACATGTGGAACCGTTTAATAAGCAAACCGTGACCTAAGACTAAGTACATGTTCAAGGCTACCGCATACTTAATATAATTACATTGCCTTACAGTTGAACTGCTTCATTACATATTTGACAAGTTTCCCGTTGGTGCGCTACTGCATTATGGGAAACGTCTGTGGTATGTGCCCAGATTTACCGATAGAGGTCGCTATCTCATTACTATCCATCAACAGCCATGTAGTTATGATATATAACTAATGTAACCGATTGTGTTCAATTACATTCTGTTAACAATACTTACGAAAGTATTCTGCATCTTGTAACTGAACAATTGCACGACATTAAAATAATGTCTAAAGGCTGTATATTAACTTTACAATTCATATGTTGGGCTGGTTGCAGCCAAAAGGTTAGTTTTTTTTTTTTTTTTTTTTCAAAACAGACAGGATTGTTTGGATGCACAGAACTGCCACTTAATTCTCGCATTCTAACGGGGCTATGTTCTGCTAGTTCGCGCGCATTGGTTTTATGTAAATTGCAAAAACACATAATGAATCATTTAGGCTACCTGTGTCTGTCTAATGCAAAGCGGTTCAAAGTCTACTGTGACAAGGTTCTCAGACTTTTATTTCCACATGCGCTTTGAACGAAAGCTGCATGGAAACTGAATGTTTTTCCCCCCCATAAATAGATGGAAACATAAATACATATTTGCATTTACAGCATTAATTGACGATGTATTATCTGACAACAAATCGCCGACTCTTGGGAGGACAAGTAGGCCTCGCGTAAAACCGGGCTTCGGTTAATTGGGAAATGTATTCTGTGCAGTAGGTTGCATGCTTCTGTTCATCGGCTCCAGAATATTAACAAACATTAAACGTGACACTTTATACATTTCCCTATAATGTCCATATACATTTTGGATTGTATTATTTGATGATAAAGACCGGTTAATTTGTCAAGGAAGTAGGGCCTATTATAGCTACCATGCACTCCTTGAAACATTCCCAAATACATTACAATTAAAATCATGAAGCAAAAGCAAAAATAGTAAACATTTTTCAGATATATTTACAAGTATTTGAGCGAACAGACTGTTATTCCGACGTATCCAATCAGTCTGTTCAGTCCGCTATCATGTCAAATTATTAAATATGATATATCTTCATGAAATACCTCTTATACGACCGTTTTTTGGGGAAATGTTTCTGATGTCACGAAGTGTGGAGATGTCCCATAAATCAGACTCATATGGAGTAACTAACTTTTGAAGCGCACATTTCCAAGGGAATGACGGCTCAGTTCGGCTACTCTTTTCGTGGTATTACAAGCGATATTCACTCGAAGCGTGTGGTAAAACGTCGTCTGCACACACTCGTTTTAGGTCTGTTTTACAGTTAGTTCCATCATGTGCTGCAATTGTCTCCACAAATTCCGTGCCGGTTTGCGATTTGTGAAATTTGTGTTTATGTTATGCCACCGTCTCAAATTGTTTTATAGGCTAGTTAAGTGCAGTAGCTATTATTTTTCTTTCTGACAATACAGGCGTCTGGTTAAAATTGCCCCATTCCTGTTTATCGATCGTCACGAGAACGCTATGGTTATGGTCTGATTTTAAAATGTCTGCCAGTGCAAACAACCATTCATTTTGCCTAAGCGGATTCACGGAAATATATTGTGAAAAAAAAGAGAGAAAGCAAAAGCAACTCCGCGTAAAATGGAAATGAAGTTATAATTTACACCAACAGTCAGAGGTTAGTCATTTGCCTACCGTAGGCTACTTCCAGTGGCGCTTACGTAAACTCCATGTCCCTTTGTACTAATAGCCCTGTCCTCATCTGCTGCCTAATTGGACTATATAAGACCAATAACGCTGGAGCGTCTACAGCCTACAGCCAAAGCGCCAAATCTAGGGAGGGTGGACTTAGTTGTTAACGTCTTCTCTCTCTCACTCTCACTCTCTCTCTCTTTCTGCTTCCCATCCCTTCCTTAATCCCATTTGCCATTGTACGTGCCCAATCGCCGTATACTCTCCGCATTTAACTTGGATGACATTTTTATTTCATCATTAGCATCTGGCGCCAGACTGACGCAGTTGCATTGCTACATTTTCCGAGAGGACATTCACAGGACCTGGATGCAAGATTGATGTTACTTTTTGGCGTATTTCTTTATATTTGCCGTCATTGCCGCTCATGTTACAATATACTCAGCCTGTGAAAACGCTTTGAAAGTATAACAATAAAGGGACAAGATAAGACAAACCAACAGCCGTATCTCCTTCAGCACTACGTTTTTTTTTTTTTTTTAAGATTTTATTTTGCAAAGCGCATTTGTGGTCTGAGGCATTCGGACCACAAACATTTAGCAGCAATGCCCGAGACAGCGCAAGAGACCTGCACTCCGGCTAAAGATTCTCCATTTTTTATTAAGAACTTGCTGAACTGCGATAGCAAGCCCTCCAAGCCAAAGCCGGTGCTTGCGTCGTCGAAAGGAGCATTGGAGGGTAGCTTTTCACTCTCTCAGGTCGGGGACTTAAGTTTTCCTCGCTTTGAGTTACCCACTCAGAGGTTCGGTCTGCCGGCGCACTACCTGGAGCGAGCCGCGGCGTGGTGGTACCCATACACGCTCACGTCCAGCCATCTACACCGGACTGACGGTACGGCCTCCTTTATTCTATTTTGTTTGTATACTATCACGTTTAGTGCCGACAATGCGCGGAGAAGGCATTTAATTTGTCAGGTACCTCCGAGTGTTTTTGTTCTAGAATGTAGTGAACAAGTGCGTGCGTAACGACAAAATATCCCATCACAAATCTACAGCTTAAAATCTAAAATACAGTCTGTTTTTCTGCTCTTATAAACTAGTTCAAGTAAGCTATGTCTGCGTGTGAATATACTATAAAACCGATGACAACAACCATTGTCCATGATAATAAACACAGTTAGTGTGTATTAAAGTTAGTGTCATTAATACAAATTTGTAATTAGTTTAGTTTCCTGGTTTAAATGGGTTCTTTTAAATTACAATTCCAGCCAACATTAAAACATAAAACATATAAATGGGTTTTACAGTAGCCTATTATGGGGGCGTGGGGAAGTTTTCCAAATGTATTTTATAAGCCTATATTCAACCCACTTTGACAATCTGCACATCTGCATGCGCTTAAGTAAAGAGGGCAGTTCATATTTTTTTCTGGACATAATTACCGGAACCGCATAATGTTTCTTTCGAGATGTTTGGTGACAGTGGTGGTAACAGACTTTCTATCTCAATTTTAGTCCCAGAAAAAGCAAGTGCCAGGGACTCGTCTCCGGCCTCTGGCACAGACAGAGATTCTCCTGACCTGGTGCTCAAATCCGACACCGACGCCAAAGAGGATGAAGATAACAAAAGTGCTGACGAAATCGTTCTGGAAGAGAGTGATTCAGAGGAAGGAAAGAAAGAAAGCGGGATGGATGACTGGAGGAAAAGAGAGGACAGTCCGGATAAGAAACCGTGCAGGAAAAAGAAAACACGCACCGTTTTCTCCAGGAGTCAAGTCTTCCAGCTGGAGTCCACCTTTGACATGAAGCGGTACCTGAGCAGCTCGGAGCGAGCGGGCCTAGCGGCGTCGCTCCACCTCACAGAGACACAGGTAAAGATCTGGTTCCAGAACAGAAGAAACAAGTGGAAGAGGCAGCTAGCAGCCGAACTGGAGGCTGCTAACTTGAGTCACGCAGCCGCTCAGAGGATAGTGCGGGTGCCCATTTTGTACCACGAGAACTCAGCCTCAGAGACGGGGAGTCCGGCGGGCAACGTGCCAGTCAGTCAGCCTCTACTCACCTTTCCCCACCCTGTTTACTACTCGCACCCTATAGTTACCTCAGTACCGCTCCTCAGACCAGTTTGAAAACGAAGGTTTATGTTTGTTTTTTATTATTATTATTATTCTTTTATTTTATATATTTGCCATGTAATTTAAATGTAATATTACTTAATATAACTAACGTTATAATCATTATTTTTGTAAGAAAAATAAATAAAATTGAATCTTTAAATATTATGAGGCGACGTTTAATTTCCAGTCATTTGTAAAGTTAATTATTTTTTAAATATGTTCCACCATTATTATTATTATTATTATTATTATTATTATTATTATTATTATTATGGGGCTACACGTTGTTAGGTTATGGATAAGGATGGTAACACAACATCAAATACACGGACATTAGGCCTAACACCTGTTTTAGAAAACAAATATTTCTTTATTATTTTTATAAATTAAAAGTAATTTCATTATTTCACGGCTATGAAATTCAGTTCGAATGTGAAGGTCGGCAGGACAGCTTTATGGCGGCCGGATCTTTCCGTTTTGGCCGGAGTTGTTCATTTAAAATGACATATGTAAGTTACGGCAATTTGCAAAACAGTGTAGGCTATGTATAACTTGCTTCGATGTATTGTTTAATAAATCGTACATGAGTTTGTTTTGTATATTGTTATCAATGTTACTTTAATATTTGTGCAATACTGTCCGCTATGTCAACGCACTGTAAAGTAAAAGGATCATCTTACTGTACATTAGCATTCTTTCTTTATTTCAAACGTTCTTTTTCTTTTATTGTTTTAGGCCGAATAAGAATGCCGTAAGCCTAACATATCTACATACTTTAGGCACGGACGTAAAGTTTAAGATAAAAATACACCCTTCACGCATTTAAGCGCTTTATATGGGGGACAATCACTGTTTATTTTTTATCATGTTATTAATTTGATACATAAATTATAATAATACATTTCTCAGTATGACCCACTGGTCTCTCATAATTCACCGATATTAGAAATTTACTTGAAGGCAATCATGGATTATGTAATTTTTAAACTTTTTTTTAAAACTGATAAGACATTGTACAGATGAATATGTATATAATCTAAGTAAGGAGATGAGCAATACAGTTGCTATTCTCCTTTTGTATTATAAGAACAAACTTTTTGATATTGTATTGCTGAATTGCGTTGTGGAATAAATTGAAAGCTTTCTTTATTCAGTCCTTGTGTGTAATATTGTGATGACACGAAACAGAAAACGTGTATTTTCGTTTTCTTTTATCGAGGTGGAAAGACCAAAAGCTCATTCTTAATTTCCATCTTAATTAGACAACTACATTTTCTATATTTTCTAACTTTCAGTGTCACTTCATTTGACGTTTTAATTTAATATAATTTAATATATAGCCTGGTAATAGTTCACTTTACAATTACAAAGACAACAATACATTGAAAGGTGCATTGCTATGGATACAGGGTTTTCTGTAAATGGGGAAAATGGATTCATCCGAACAGGGGTCACGTAAAATGTAGGTCTAATTAAACATCACGACTAATTGATGTATTCATTTTAAATGTTGGCAAAGTGTGTTATTTTATTTCGAGTAAGATGTGCTTGCACGTGTTTGATGCCAGCACATCCATAAAGGGCGTGGCTGGGAATATGAAAGTTGTTTCCTTGTTTTTGTATGTTTTGAATTTGAACATTTGTGTTTATGGTCGGTTCATTATTTCGACATCTATAAACGCCTTAATAATGTATTCTTCAAATTCCAGAGAATTGCGCAAGCATGGACAGTAACTATGTAAATGCCTCCAACAACTTTTCTCATAAGTAAAACATACTATGAAACAGATAGTATTACATCATTATTATTATTTATTACATGCATTCATCATGTTATTAAACGGATTGTTACACATGAGTTT